>NC_138303.1:34975000-35575000 GCF_965601325.2 Salmo salar | reverse complement strand
TATATAACGAATATGAATTCGGAGGGCAGAAATTATTAAATATTAAAGCATTAGACCTCTCACTAAAGGCATCAGTCATACCAAAGTTATAATTAAATCCAAACTGGTTTTCTAGTAAATTGGTACAAATGTCTCATCCTATGTTCAAGAAGGGCCTTTTTCCCTTTATTCAGATTACAGCTGCCCACTATCGGTTGTTTGAAAAGGAAATCATCTCCAAAATATCTTTATTTTTTAAACAAGCCTTAGAAAGTTGTTTGCCATTTCAGTTTAATCCACCTGAAAAGACAGAACAAATAATACAACAAATATTGTGGTTAAATTCAAATATAGTAATTGATTAAAAAATATATATTTTTCGAAGAAATGTTTAGAAAAGGTATAATTTTAGTGAATGATATTATAAATAGGACTGGTGGAGTGATGTCACACATGCAGCTAACACAGACATATGGAAATGTCTGCTCTACCCAAAATTACAACCAATTAATTGCAGCATTACCACAAAAATGGAAGAGGCAAGTAGAAGGGGAAAAAAGTAAGGAAGTTGTATGTCGGCCCTGTATTAAAGAACATAAATGGTTAAAGAAAAGTGTGATACATAAAAACATACCAATTTCATTTAAGGACCAAAAAACTGAAAGCTGTGCCATATAAATTGCAAAATAGTTGGGAAGAGATTTTCGATGTGCCCATTCCATGGCACATGGTTTATGAATTGATACGCAAAACAACACTGGATTCAAAACTTAGAATTTTTCAATTTAAATTACTATACAAAATTCTTGCAACTAATAGAATGTTATATATACAGTGGGGGGGGGAAGTATTTGATCCCCTGCTGATTTTGTACGTTTGCCCAATTATAAAGAAATGATCAGTCTATAATTTTAATGGTAGGTTTATTTGAACAGTGAAAGACAGAATAACAACAAAAAAATCCAGAAAAACGCATGTCAAAAATGTTATAAAATTATTTGCATTTTAATGAGGGAAATAAGTATTTGACCCCTCTGCAAAACATGACTTAGTACTTGGTGGCAAAACCCTTGTTGGCAATCACAGAGGTCAGACGTTTCTTGTAGTTGGCCACCAGGTTTGCACACATCTCAGGAGGGATTTTGTCCCACTCCTCTTTGCAGATCTTCTCCAAGTCATTAAGGTTTCGAGGCTGACGTTTGGCAACTCGAATCTTCAACTCCCACCACAGATTTTCTATGGGATTAAGGTCTGGAGACTGGCTAGGCCACTCCAGGACCTTAATGTGCTTCTTCTTGAGCCACTCCTTTGTTGCCTTGGCCGTGTATTTTGGGTCATTGTCATGCTTGAATACCCATCCACGACCCATTTTCAATGCCCTGGCTGAGGGAAGGAGGTTCTCACCCAAGATTTGACAGTACATGGCCCCGTCAAATGATGCGGTGAAGTTATCCTGTCCCCTTAGCAGAAAAACACCCCCAAAGCATAATGTTTCCACCTCCATGTTTGACAGTGGAGATGGTGTTCTTGGGGTCATAGGCAGCATTGCTCCTCCTCCAAACACTGCGAGTTGAGTTGATGCCAAAGAGCTCCATTTTGGTCTCATCTGACCACAACACTTTCACCAGTTGTCCTCTGAATCATTCAGATGTTCATTGGCAAACTTCAGACGGGCATGTATATGTATTCTTGAGCAGGGGGACCTTGCGGGCGCTGCAAGATTTCAGTCCTTCACGGCGTAGTATGTTACCAATTGTTTTCTTGGTGACTATGGTCCCAGCTGCCTTGAGATCATTGACAAGATCCTCCCGTGTAGTTCTGGGCTGATTCCTCACCGTTCTCATGATCATTGCAACCCCACGAGGTGAGATCTTGCATGGAGCCACAGGCCGAGGGATATTGACAGTTCTTTTGTGTTTGTTCCATTTGCGAATAATCGCACCAAATGATGTCAACTTCTCACCAAGCTGCTTGGCGATGGTCTTGTAGCCCATTCCAGCCTTGTGTTGGTCTACAATCTTGTCCCTGACATCCTTGGAGAGCTCTTTGGTCTTGGCCATGGTGGAGAGTTTGGAATCTGATTGATTGATTGCTTCTGTGGACAGGTGTCTTTTTTTACAGGTAACAAGCTGAGATTAGGAGCACTCCCTTTAAGAGTGTGCTCCTAATCTCAGCTCGTTACCTGTATAAAAGACACCAAGGAGCCATAAATCTTTCTGATTGAGAGGTCAAATATTTACTTCTCTCATTAAAATGCAAATCAATTTATAACATTTTTGACATGTGTTTTTCTCAATATTTATGTTGTTATCCTGTCTCTCACTGTTCAAATAAACCTACCATTAAAATTATAGACTGATCCTTTCTTCATCAGTGGGCAAATGTACAAAATCAGCAGGGGATCAAATACTTTTTTCCCCCACTGTATGGGGGATACAATCTTCCCAGCTCTGCAGATTCTGCTGTGAGGAGGCAGAGTCATTAGATCATTTATTTTGGTATTGTCCATATGTAGCTCGTTTTTGGTCACAGGTCCAGGAATGGCTGAAGAATTGCAACATTTGCCTAGAGCTAACGCTGCAGATAGCAATACTGGGTGATTTGAAAAGCCATAGTCAATCAATCAATAATATAATAATTATTTTATCAAAATGTTTATTTTTAATTTACAATCTGTAGAAGCTATGAGAATAGAAAGGTTCAATTGTTTTGTGAAGCATCACAGCACAGTATATATGGCAAATAGAAATCCGAAATGGATGATGTTGATGGATAGATGGGAAGGGTTGAATGGAGCTGAAGGGTGGGACTAATAACAAGATAAACAATTGTCACAGTATCTAACGAAGGTGGCGCCCCTCCTCGGTCGGGCAGCGCTCGGCGGTCGTCGTCGCCGGCCTATTAGCTGCCACCGATCGTTGTTTCTGTGTCTTTTGGCTTTTTCTGTCTATCCCGCACCTGTTTTGTGTCTGTAATTAGTGGGGGGTTATTTAGTGTGTATTTTCAGTTGGGGTTCTCGTGCGGGATTGTTTATTGTCTACTCTAGACAGTTGCGAGTGTAGCTGTTCTTTTTCGCTGGTTATTGTCCATTGTATTGCCGGGCTGCGCCCCGTGCGCTTTTTCCAGAGTGTTTAGTTTTGGGAATGTGTTTTCCCCTGGCGGACTTCGTCACGCGCCCTGTGCCCTACGGCTATTGCGTTTTGCATTTATCATTAAAACACTGTTGCTCCGGCCCTCTGTCTCCTGCTCCTGATTCCACATCTCCACCGGTCCTAGACAGCCGTGACAACAATGTAAAACATACGGAGTCTGTAAAATGTATATAGGTTCAGAACTTTTGTGATATAGCACAGTTACAAATTGAAATCAAACTGGATGGACATCAGAAATAGAGGAAGGACTAAAAACAAACAAAAAATAACTATTGTAAAATAGACTGTCTGTAAAATGTGTATAAGATGAATAAATTGAAGGTAAAACCCGAAGTGTTTATTAGTTTACTCCAATTGGGCGATCGGTGGTAGGGTTTGCGGGGAATAATAATAAAGGTATATTCTTTAAAAAAGTGTGTATGTCTATATAGGTATGTGTATGTACAGTGCCATGCGAAAGTATTCGGCCCCCTTGAACTTTGATCTTTTGCCACATTTCAGGCTTCAAACATAAAGATATAAAACTGTAATTTTTTGTGAAGAATCAACAACAAGTGGGACACAATTATGAAGTGGAACTACATTTATTGGATATTTCAAACTTTTTTAACAAATAAAAAATTGAAAAATTGGCCGTGCAAAATTATTCTAATGTTCTTATTGTAATGTTCCCAGAACATGCTAAATGTTCACTTCTGTTCTCAGAACAACAAAAAAAGTTATGTTTTACCAGTCAGGAAATGTATGGCTTCGTTCCCAGAACCAATGGAAAACCAAAAACGTATGCTCGAACAACTTCCAAGGAACCAAATGTGCCAGTTGAGAAAGCCCTGGTGTAGCGTGATGCTATACAAACTTGCTGGAAACCCAACATTGTCTCTGTGCAGTAGGCTATATGTATTACTCTGAGATGTGATCGGTTTTGTTCAGCATCAGGCAGTGATTAAATGCCTGTTTATTCTGTTTATAAGCCTACTGTATGATACAACCCAACCCTTACCCTGCCAGTGTTAAAATACACTATCTACGTAGTTCCTCTCAGGGTCTCCTCTACCGCTATGCATGAAAGGTGTCAATTATTTACAGCCTGGCCTTTTAAGTTGCTCTGTAACGTATGTACAAGTCACACTGGTGGGATTTGAGCTAGCCGTCTTAAAATGTTTACTGTAAAGGTACACAATGTCTCTCTGAGAGACTGTGAAAAAGTGAGAGAGGGAGGTGAGGGAGGGAGATAGGGGAAGCCAGTGAAGCAACGAGCAAAGCTAATAGCAGAGGTTCCATGTGTGTCCCACTTTGCATGGGCTAATTTTACATGTGCCACAGTTTACAACAAGCTCTTTGAGCCTGGCTGGTGTGTGGTTTACCATAAGCAATTGAATAGAATGCGCCCTAAATATGCCATGTGAATGTGATACAGTGAACCACTGCCGCATGCTCATCCAGCTGCAAGTCTCTAGCCTCATATTATACTGTAGGGGTTGCCCTACAGACCCACTCAAATAACACTAAACCAAGCAATACATTTGCTTTGATGATAATGCAATACATCATTTCAAATGCAACTCGATATTATACTGAGGATTTTCTAATGGTCTTATAAATCAGAAGGGCGAGGTTTGCAAAATGGCTGACATGGTGTAAATATTGGCGGAGGTGTAGGCGACAGACATACACTTGGAATTGTTGCAGACAGTCCAGACTCCAAACAGAGTATCAGTGATCACATCATGTGAGTTAGATGTTCAACATAAAACGACAAGGATTCCTTTTCTCTCCTTCTGACAGATAAATGTTGCCAGCGTGTGCTTTTCAGCAGGTGCCAAGTGAATAAAGAGGAGTATTATTCTATTTGATACTTAGGACAGACGATGCTGCTGATACACACACACACACACACACACACACACACACACACACACACACACACACACACACACACACACACACACACACACACACACACACACACACACACACACACCACACACACACACACACACACACACACACTCTCCTGCAGAGCAATACACATGCGTCACTAGGGCTGGCACAATTACTGTATAACTGTGTAACCGACTGTTATGGATGATGACCGTCATCATAACCGTTTTAAAAAACATCTGACTGAAGACGGGACGGCCGAGCAGTCGTGCGGTTGAGTCCGTTTCTGCTGTAACTTGAACTCTACACAGGATTGAAACTTTGTTGCTCAGATGAAATGCCTAGGCAACCGATTATTATTATTTATTTTTAAAAAAATGCTATTCGAACGGTTATTATGATGACCACGGTCATTTGGCTGACCGATAACCCGTCATCCAAAATTCCATGACTGTCAAAGCTCAAGACATCACAAGGCTCATGGGGGAAGGGATGGAGAGACAAAGGTTGGTTCATAATATCAAAATGAGATGGAAGTGGTGTGTGTGTGCATGTGTGTGTGCATGTGTGCGTGCTTGTGTGAGATCTGAATTGCAAGTGCTAGGCAGTGAATATAGCTTCAGTCTCCATGGTAAATGTATTTATCCATGGTCATTTATTGTTTGCCACTTGCTCTCATGACTCACCTCTGGTGTCTAAGGGGAGTCGTGATGTGGATAGTCTGTGGAATGCCTACAGCTAAAGGTGTTTTGCAACTAAAAGCATCGTGTTGACTTTGCATCGAAAACGAATAAGCTCCCTGCCAAGATAGAATGGTATACACACCAACGCATGTGACCACCTTCTATTGTTCACCTAAAGGAAACACGAACTTCCAGGGAGATATGATGCAACATCAGCTCCCACATCAAACACCAAGCTTGATCATAACAATCAAAGGTTTGTCATGTCTTCTACCCAGAAAACAAATGGAAAAATACTGTGCCATCTACTAAGCATCACATCCACCCTACTGAACAGACAGCAATCTTTTCTCATGCAGTGGCTCAGTAATGGTTGGCACATCACAAAGCAGCAGGCAGCGGTGCAGCCAGGGCAGGTGTTGGCAGTGTGCCAGAGCCCTGAGTAGGCAATGGCTATGCCTGTGTTCTAGGGACACAGGAGTGGAAGATTGGGGGATGGAGAGAAGGGGGAAAGAGACCACAAAATGTATTTGTGAGGAGGATTCCAAATGCTTGGGAATCACACAATGGCTATGTCACTGTTCTAGTGAAACCTCCCAGCCGGTAAGAAGACAGGAGTGAAGGAGTGGGGGATGTAGAGAAAGGTAGATATGAAAAATTGTATTCGTGAGGAGGATTCCAAATGCTTGGGAATCACACAATGGCTATGTCACTGTTCTAGTGAAACCTCCCAGCCGGTAAGAAGACAGGAGTGAAGGAGTGGGGGATGTAGAGAAAGGGAGATATGATAAACTGTATTCGTGAGGAGGATTCCAAATGCTTGGGAATGTCACGGTAACGTTGTTCCAAATATAGCCTGGGTTTATTTATGGTCCTGAAAACAGAAGGCATTAATATTGCATCCCCTCTGCGTTTTGCCACCCGTCAAAGAGCGTTTTGATGTTTAGGCACACATGGATGGAGAAGGTAGGGATCTTTAGCATGACAGCTCTTCCATTTGCCTCTGATGCTTTCCTTTGCCTGCAGGCCAGGGATGAGGGATCTTCTTGAAGGGTTACATTTTCCTCATCAATCTACACACAATACCCCATAATGACAAAGTAAAAACAGGTTTAATTTTTTTTGCAAATGTATTAAAAATAATAAACAGATATACCTTATTTACATAGGTATTCAGACCAAGAGCGTCTGCTAAATGACTTAAATGTAAATGTAATGTAATGTAAATGATTTGCTCTGAGACTCGAAATTGAGCTCAGGTGCATCCTGTTTCCATTGATCCTCCTTGAGATGTTTCTACAAATTGATTGCAGTCCATCAGTGGTTAATTCAATTGATTGGACATGATTTGGAAAGGCACACACCTGTCTATATAAGGTCCCACAGTTGACACTGCATGTCAGAGCAAAAACCAACACAGGATTGTGTCGAGGCACAGATCTCGGGAAGGGTACGAAAACAGTGTCCTCCATCATTCTTAACCTGTCTGGGCTAGGGGGCAGTATTTTCACGGCCGGATAAAAAAACGTACCCGATTTAAACTGGTTACTACTCTTTCCCAGAAACGAGAATATGAATAGAATTAGTAGATTTGGATAGAAAACACTCCGAAGTTTCTAAAACTGTTTGAATGGTGTCTGTGAGTATTACAGAACTCATATGGCAGGCAAAAACCTGAGAAAATTCCAAGCAGGAAGTGGCCTGTCTGCGAATTTGTCGTTTTTCTTTCTTGTCCCTTTCAAAACTACAGTATCCCTGGGGTTACGTTGCACTTTCTAAGGCTTCCATTGGCTCTCTAAAGCGTTCAGAAAGCGGATTGAGGCGTTTCCTGTCTCTGGGCAGAGTATAGGAGCTCAGTTTGTCAGTGGTCTGCCCGGTGACTAAGAGATTAGAAATGCGCGGTCCTGCGAACATGCTGTTTTTTCTTTTCCTTTTTGAATGAATACACTATTGTCCGGTTGGAATATTATCGCTATTTTACGAGACAAATACCATAAAAATGTATTTAAACAGCGTTTGACATGCTTCTAAGTACAGTAAAGGAACATTTAGAATTTTTTTGTCTCGATATGCGTTCGCGCGTTACCCTTTGGATAGTGACCTGAACGCACGAACAAAACGGAGGTATTTGGACATAACTATGGATTATTTGGAACAAAAACATTTCTTGTGGAAGTAGCAGTCCTGGGAGAGCATTCTGACGAAGATCAGCAAAGGTAATACAATTTTTCTAATAGTAATTCTGAGTTTAGTAAGCCCCGAAGTTGGCGGGTGTCTGAATAGCTAGCCGTGACGGCTGAGCTATGTACTCAGAATATTGCAAAATGTGCTTTCGCCGAAAAGCTATTTTAAAATCTGTCATAGCAATTGCATAAAGGAGTTCTGTATCTATAATTCTTAAAATAATTGTTATGTATTTTGTCAACGTTTATGGTGAGTAATTTAGTAAATTCACCAGAAGTTTTGGGTGGGAATGCATGTTCTGAACATCACACGCCAATGTAAAAAGCTGTTTTTGGATATAAATATGAACTTGATTGAACAAAACATGCATGTATTGTATAACATAATGTCCTAGGAGTGTCATCTGATGAAGATCATCAAAGGTTAGTGCTTCATTTAGCTGTGTTTTGGGTTTATGTGACATATGTGCTTGCTTGAAAAATAGCTGTGTGATTATTTGTGGCTATGTACTCTCCTAACATAATCTAATGTTTTGCTTTCGCTGTAAAGCCTTTTTGAAATCGGACAATGTCGTTAGATTAACGAGTCTTTAAAATAGTGTAAAATAGTCGTATGTTTGAAAAATTGAAATTATTGCATTTTTGAGGTTTTGTATTTCGCGCCACCCTCTTCCACTGGCTGTTGAATAGAGTGGGACGGTGACGTACCCCCTAGCCCATAGAAGTTAAATGGAAGAAGTTTGGAACGACCAAGACTCTTCCTAAAGCTGGCCACACAGCCAAACTGAGCAATCAGAGGAGAAGGGCCTTGGTCAGGGAGGTGACCAAGAACCTGATGGCCACTCTGACACAGCTCCACACCAGCGGTCATGAGACATGATGGCAGTCAAAAATACATGTGATCGTTTAGTCACGGTTATTATGCTTCTCCAAGCTCTAATGCTGCTGATGGTCATTAGTAGCTTACCAAACTTGCTAACTGCCAGGTACTCAGCACTCTATTGTCCCTATGATCACTCTGACATCAATGCAAATGTAATTGAAAATCTAATCGAATGCTTCATGAGAGCCCGTGAGCCGATGTTGCACAACATTTCTATAGGCTATGCAATTGCATGAGAGTTTGCCAAAAGGCACCTAAAGGATTCTCAGATAATGAGAAACAAGATTCTCTGGTTTGATGAAACCAAGATTGAACTCTTTGGCCTGAGTGCCAATCGTCACGTCTGGAAGAAACCTAGCACTATCCCTACGGTGAAGCACAGTGGTGGCAGCGTCATGCTGTGGGGATGTTTTTCAGTGGCAGGGACTGGGAGACTAGTCAGGATCGAAGGAAAGATGAACGGAGATCCTTGATTAAAACCTGCTCTAGAGCTCTCAGGACCTCAGACTGGGGGCGAAGGTTCACCTTCCAACGGGACAATGACCCTAAGTACACAGCCAAGATAACCTCTCTGGGAAATGTGAGGTTATCGTCCCACCCGCGGGACACACTGTTCAACAGCCAGTGAAATAGCAGGGCGGCAAATTCAAAACAAAAATCTCATAATTCAAATTTCTCAAACATACAACTATTATATCACATTTTAAAGATACACTTCTCGTTAATCCAACCACATTGTCCGATTTCAAAAAGGCTTTACGGCGAAAGCATAACATTAGATTATGTTAGGACAGTGCCGAGACAAGAAAAACCACACAGCCATTTTCCAAGCAAGGAGAGGCGTCACAAAAACCAGAAATACAGCTAAAATTAATCACTAACCTTTGATGATCTTCATCAGATGGCACTCATAGGACTTCATGTTACATAATACATGTATGTTTTGCTCAATAAAGTTCATATTTATATAAAAAAAAACATTTTACATTGGCGTGTAATGTTCAGAAATGTTTTGCCTCCCAAAACTTCCAGTGAATGAGCACATCAATTTACAGAAAGACTCATCATAAACATTGATAAAATATTAAACTGTTATTCAAAGAATTATAGATACACTTCTCCTTAATGCAACCGCTGCGTCTGATTTCAAAAAAACTTTACAGCGAAAGCACACTTTGCAATAATCTGAGTACAGCGCTCAGACAACAACAACAAGCAATACAGATACCCGCCATTTTGGAGTAAACTAAAATCAGAAATAGCATTATAAATATTCACTTACCTTTGATGATCTTCATCAGAATGCACTCCCAGGAATCACAGTTCCACAATAAATGTTTGTTTAGTTCGATAAAGTCCATCATTTATGTCCAAATACCTCCTTTTTATTCGTACGTTTTAGTCCCCTACTCCAAATGCAGGAAGCTCGCGCAAAATGTCACAACGAAAAGTCAAAAAAGTTATATTTATGTTCGTAGAAACATGTCAAACGATGTATAGCATCAATCTTTAGGATGTTTTTATCATAAATCTTCAGTAATATTCCAACCGGACAATTCCAATGTCTTCAGAAATGAAAAGGAACACAGCTAACTCTCATGTGAGTGCGCGCCACTGAACTCATGTCATTCTCTCAGTTGTCTACTTCCAGGAGCTCTTATTCTCTCCCCAATCACAGTAGAAGCATGAAACAACAGTCTAAAGACTGTTGACATCTAGTGGAAGCCTTAGGAAGTGCAAAATAAACCCTAAGTCACTGTATACTGGATAGGGAATCACTTGAAAAACTACAAACCTCAGATTTCCACACTTCCTGGTTGGATTGTTCTCAGATTTTTGCCTGCCATATGAGTTCTGTTATACTCACAGACATCACTCAAACAGTTTTAGAAACTTCAGAGTGTTGTCTATCCAAATCTACTAATAATAAGCATATCCTATCCTCTGGGCCCGAGTAGCAGGCAGTTTAGTTTGGGCACGTCATTCATCTGAATTTCCGAATACTGCCCCATCACTAAAAAGATAATGCAGGAGTTGCTTGGGACAAGTCTGTGAATGTCCTTGAGTGGCCCAGCCAGAGTCCTGACTTGAACCTGATCAAACATTTCTGGAGAGACCTGAAAATAGCTTAGCAGCGATGTTCCCCATCCAACCTGACAGAGATTGAGAGGATCTGCAGAGAAGAATGGGAGAAACTCCCCAAATACAGGTGTGCCAAGCTTGTAGCATCATACCCAAGAAGACTCGAGGCTATAATCACTGCCAAAGGCGCTTCAACAAAGTACTGAGTACAGGGTCTGAATTCTTATGTATATGTCATGTTTTTTTAAATATTATTTCTCAATAGATTTGAAAAAAATTCTAAAAACCTGTTTTTGCTTAGTTATTATGGGGTATTATGTGTAGATTGATGACAGGGAAGAAAACAATTGAATCAATTTTAGAGTAATGCTGTAACATAACAAAATGTGGAAAAAGTCAAAGGATCTGAGTACTTTTCTAATGCACTGTCAATGGCCACAGTTTTAGGCTTTATTTGTATAAGAGCACATTTTTCTCCCAATTCAGATGACATGGGCGGAGAGCTTTTGAGGATCTAGTATTAATCACTGTACTTAGCTCCCCCTGGTTCCTTCTGACATCACCACAACAGGGTGGTTCAGCTTCACCCCGTCTCACAGCATGAATCCCATATTCCCATTTCACACGGAAAGATCACTTCTATAAAACCTTTAGTCTGGGGATTAAGTCCATGTCATCAAGACCAAAGGCTCTCCAACTTCACTTTGAAGCTGGGAGTAGATCCCTGTAAGAAGAGATTAATGGGAAAACAGAGGAGAGGCTCCAGGGTTGGCAGATAGTGTCAGCTAGCAAGAGCTCTTGCTCTGGGACTAATTCAACATTTTGAATGCTTTAGTAATGATTGCAGCAAAAAAAGGAACATGACAGCACCAAAAACCAGGCATGTCTAAAAGGGACTCACTGGGATGTTGACAGAGACTCCTGATACCAGCTCAGGAGTTCAGGGGAGCGTACACGCATCAACCAGCCAACGCATAATGTGCCATAGGGTTGCCACACCACACACAACACTGCGTCAGGATCTGTGAAAACATTGCTCATGTGCCATAGCTGTAAGTGAATGCCATGCAACTGACTGGAATAGCGATGAGCGGATACACACTAATTGGAAGAAGGTACATCTCTTCTACGTGTGTATTCCTCTGGTAATACCAATCATCATGTCTTTGTTTGGGGTGCTGATGTGCATCCAAGCCTTTGTTGATACGCATGGTTTGTGCTGTGAGTTCCGTGTTTTCATTGGATTAATTATCTCAGTATCACACAGCAATAAATATGTTGGGAGGAAGGTAAGCTTGTTATGGGTAGACTGCAATTGCAGTACTGTATATCTTTACGGTATATCTTTACTGTATAGTGGAAATACAGCCTAATGTATTTCAATGTTTTCCAATGATGCATCCCGCGACTCAGTGACCACACCAAAGCCCACTATACAATCCTATACCTCAAAAGATAACATCAAGGTGGCGGAATGTCATATCACTCTCTCAGCGTAGTCCCCTCATAGTCCTTGTCTGGTTCATCATTCTCTGACACTGGTCTCTAGGCTAGCCTTAAGACCCTGTACTTCTCTGCTCCAGCCCAGCCTGGCACGAAGAGGAGATGGGCTGTGAAAAGAACCATCTGACCTGTGTTTGAAGCCTGCGGACGGGTTTATAGAGGTTTCTGTGACTTGTCAGAAGCTGTTATTCACCCAGAGCTCTGAATCACAGGGACTAATTGTTGGCTGGGAGAGTTTTACAGTGTTAGGTTAATAAGAAGTGATGACAGCCTGTCCAACTGTCCATCAATCTGTTTGCATTGTCTGCTAAGACTAATGGATGAAGCAGTGCCTCTCATTCAGGAGTGCTCTGATAGGGAAATAATCATTGGAATTTATATCATTGGTATAATCATCGTTACTGAAGTGCCTGTAACCAAAGTTACAAAGGAAGCTGTTTTCCCAATGACAGAAGTGCCTATGTGTGAACTCACAATGTTAAATTTTTTCTTTACGCTTTTCTGACGCTCTGACAAATATCTCCATCATCTTAGAGCAAAATAGAGAATAAACCTAACTTTTACAGTTGGTTCAGGTCCAAAACCTTTACCCCTCCTGTGCGAGCACTTGTCCCTGAAATATTCTACCCTTTAACTCTGGTGAGTGAGAGACAGGTTATAGTGCAGTCTCTCGCTCCTTCCCTCCATCCCTCCTTCCCTTCCTTTCCCTATCCATCCCTCCCTAGAAGGCTACTATGAGCTTCTCTTATTTACAGGCTTGTTGTATGCATCCTGGGTTTTGACAAAATATGAGCATTTATTATTTACTTCCTCCCACTTTCTCAGTCCCTCTCTCTTTTTATCTCTCCCCTCTGTCTCTTTTGGTGACTTCTCCACTGCGGAAAATGAGAAAACCTCCTCTTTGAAGCAGAGCTTGCGATGTACCACACCAATTTCGTGTAAGGCACACCTTTAAGTGGAGCTTGGGAGACGATAATTGCACCTTTCATCTGCCTTGTTAAATCTAAGATCAAACAAGACGGGGCAAAGCATGAATGAGACACTGCAATCTAGCGTACTGGCTAAGAGGTAGATGGGTTAGCAGCCCCGGAATACAGCCATCTGTGCTGTGCTTGAGTAGAAATTAAGTTTAATTAATTAGTCACTTGGGTGGTACATTGGTTGAGCACCTGCTGCATCTGAGAAAGCAGGAATTGCAGAGAAAGTTCCTGAGTGTATTTGATTGGGTAATAACAATCATTCAATATCTGAAAGTAGCATTGAAAGGTAGCTAAGTGAATAGGAAGATAAGGGTCGATCAATGACAATTGATATACCTTTACTGTATAAATTGCCTTAAGGGAACAAAACACTGATGCATGATCATCCTAATATACACTGCATGGATTTACCAAGTGAATGATCTCATAGGAACTCCAGGTCACCATTCCTTGATTCCATACTGTATGAAGTAATTTGACAGCTCTTTGGACACGATGGCACTCTCAATGCTCTCCATTGAAAGTCTCCTGCCTAGCTAAATCTGTATAGAAACCCTGACATAAGTGTGCTTGTTGCTCCAACCTGCTTAATGCTTTGTCTTTAGAATAATCTGTATAATTTCCTTAATAATGTATGCAGGTTTCTTCCACTTGCATTCATCACGTCCTGACAGCTCACCATGAAGATAAAGTATTTGTTACGCCCCTGAAAAAGGGGAGAAATAATCACGAGAGTGATACGGTATTGTTTCCTCAATGAGAACTTTTACTGCAATCATTTTACAAAAGTAACACATTTTACAGAACAACAGATCTACAGGAAAGATAGTTTTGTAGGGTACAAGGCTTATTCAAGTCACAAAAGTATACTCTGTAATTCACTGAAACAGATACTAATTTCAATATCACTGTCAAGCACAAAGCTTTAAATCAGTAAACCATAACTCAATTTATCAACAGGCAATAAAGTGTTTGAAAAACCATCATACAAATAACACCGCAAAATATCTTATTAACAACGCAGATGTTCATTCACAATCGACATAAAATGGCAGCTACTCTCAGTGCGAAGCTATTCTTCACTGCAACCGAGCAGGCTCATATTACTCTCTGCAAACTTAACTCTAACTTCCTCAAGATGTTACTAAGACACACCTTAAACACTCTTGACATGTTAGCGAGTTATTACATTTAAATTACTCTTTTTTTATCATCAATAACATACCTGAAAAAGGGGAGAAATAATCACGAGAGTGATAAGGTATTGTTTCCTCAATGAGAACTTTTACTGTAATGAGGAAAAGACCGTGGTTTCCCCGGGAACTTGGGTGGAGACCAGAGCAATCGATCTCAGGCTCATAGATTAAGAGCTTTTAGTAGATCACAGATTAACACTTTTACCCTTCAATTAGGCACCACAAAATAAAGTAATCAATATAACGTTTACACATTTCTCTCACAATTCTTACCCTTTGTATGCTTGACAGATTTTAACACAATTATATGAATTTTATCAATCTCTATCAACTAGTACTGAATGCCTGACCTTTTTAACCTTAGATGTTTTAAGATCCTCACATACTATGAACTTACTAATACTTTTTAATGTATAACAGGCTATGAGTATTTCCTTTAACCTGTCACATATTCACCCTCCTGGGCAGAAGAAAAGGAGGAGGAGAAATGAGAAATAATGTCATTAACATGAAGCACCTCATCAGAGGTAGTTAGGTGTCTGACTAAACAAGTGTCCTACTAACAGGATCCTCATGAAAACAATCCCTCCGTTTAGATTTAACCTTGATATCTATGCAGTCTTTAGCAAGGGAGACTGACCGAACGAGTGTCCTACAAACAGGATCCTAACCTTGATATATATCCAGTCTTTAACATAGGAGACTGAGTGAACAAGTGTCCTACAAACAGGATCCTAACCTTGATATCTATTCAGGTAAATCCAAGTCTTTAACAAAGAAGACAGACTGAACAAGTGTCCTACAAGCAGGATCCTAATCTTGGTATCTATCCAGGCAAATCCAAGTCTTTAACATAGGAGACTGATTGAACAAGTAACCTTGATATCTATCCGAGTCTTTAACATAGGAGAATACCAGGAGAATATTCATGTACGTGTTTCTGCGGATCCACCAGGATGTAGAGTAAGACACTGAACACTGCTCAGATTCAGTAGGACATGTCAAACAGGGATAAAGGCTCTTAGAGCTGCCAGAGGAAGGAGCTACGTTAGAACGAGAAGAAGCTCTGAATACCTTTAAATCCATTAGGGGAACTTGGTAGCTTGAAGAACAGTGGGGCTGCTAGATACTGAAGGGCAGACAATCTTTGGTTAAGCCAGATGAAAAGGACCTAACAATGGCTTATACTACCAAATGTCACGCCCTGACCTTAGCGAGCCGTTTTATTTCTCTATTTGGTTAGGTCAGGGTGTGATGTGGGGTGGGCATTCTATGTTATCTATTTCTTTGTTTTGGCCGAGTGTGGTTCCCAATCAGAGGCAGCTGTCTATCGTAGTCTCTGATTGGGAATCATACTTTGGCAGCCTTTTCCCACCTGTGTTTTGTGGGTAGTTGTTTTCTGTTTTGTATTCTGTACCTGACAGAACTGCGCGCTTTTCGTTTTGTTTCTTTGTTTGAGTGTTTCGGTGATAAATAAAAATCATGAACACTTGCCACGCTGCGTTTTGGTCCACTTCTTCCGACGAGAGCCGTTACAACCAATATGTAACGTGCTATTCAGACTGCCACTCAACAGTTAGTGTAGGATCAATTATTATTATTTATTTTTTTAGGGGGTGGATCAGCTTTAATATTGAGGATAGATTGTTGCTTCCATCAATGTAATTGTCTGCATCATTTCCAATCCCCCATATATTATTTTGGTAAATCTACATACATACATACATACATACGTAACAGTGTAGGTTCCGTCCATCTCTTCACCCCAACCTGGGCTCGAACCAGGGACCCTTGCACACATCAACAACTGACACCCACAAAGCATCGTTACCCATCGCGCCACAAAAGCCGCGGCCCTTGCAACGCAAGGGGAACAACCACTTCAGGTCTCAGAGTGAGTGACTTCACCGATTGAAACGCTATTAGCGCGCACCACCGCTAACTAACTAGCCATTTCACATCGGTTACACACACACACATACACACATACATACATACATACATACATACATACATACATACATACATACATACACACACACATATACACTGCTCCAAAAAATAAAGGGAACACTTAAACAACACAATGTAACTCCAAGTCAATCACACTTCTGTGAAATCAAACTGTCCACTTAGGAAGCAACACTGATTGACAATACATTTCACATACTGTTGTGCAAATGGAATAGACAACAGGTGGAAATTATAGGCAATTAGCAAGACACCCCCAATAAAGGAGTGGTTCTGCAGGTGGGGACCACAGACCACTTCTCAGTTCCTATGCTTCCTGGCTGATGTTTTGGTCACTTTTGAATGCTGGCGGTGCTTTCACTCTAGTGGTAGCATGAGACGGAGTCTACAACCCACACAAGTGGCTCAGGTAGTGCAGCTCATCCAGGATGGCACATCAATGCGAGCTGTGGCAAGAAGGTTTGCTGTGTCTGTCAGCGTAGTGTCCAGAGCATGGAGGCGCTACCAGGAGACAGGCCAGTACATCAGGAGACGTGGAGGAGGCCGTAGGCGGGCAACAACCCAGCAGCAGGACCGCTACCTCCGCCTTTGTGCAAGGAGGAGCAGGAGGAGCACTGCCAGAGCCCTGCAAAATGACCTCCAGCAGGCCACAAATGTGCATGTGTCTGCTCAAACGGTCAGAAACAGACTCCATGAGGGTGGTATGAGGGCCCGACGTCCACAGGTGGGGGTTGTGCTTACAGCCCAACACCGTGCAGGACGTTTGGCATTTGCCAGAGAACACCAAGATTGGCAAATTCGCCTCTGGCGCCCTGTGCTCTTCACAGATGAAAGCAGGTTCACACTGAGCACATGTGACAGATGTGACAGAGTCTGGAGATGCTGTGGAGAACGTTCACCGTCTGGTTCAGTCTCTAACTGAGAAACTGAGGTAAATAAAGGCATAAGAGTCTACAGAACAAGCGAGTTCAGTTGACATTTATACCTAGACATGTTTTATAGAGACGTCCATGAAAAAACAGCACATCAGAAATAGTCCCTAGAAAAATCCACATTTTGAATGACTGCATTAGTTGTGGGTGTAAGAAAGGCGATTGCTCTCTCAAATGCATAATCTCCACTTGAACCCAAATGAATGCCCAGTTATCATCTGAGAGTCACTGAATGCACTAAGATGGTTTCAGCTGAAGGGGGCTGTCTTCTCTGTACCCACATTTACAGAACAGCTGTTCTCACAGAAGGAAGGGGGATTTACACAAGCAGTCACAAACATGTACAGTGGTGAGACACTGCACTGAGAGTACCAGTAACATCCCTGCATTAACCCATCAATGTGGAGCTGGAGCACGTGTGCTCAGCAGGACAGCACACAATACTGCAGACCAGAAAGCAAGGCTGTGCAGAGTTAGGGCCAAGGGTAATACATACAGGCTTTGTCTTTGTAATATAAAGCTCTGTATATCTGCTAATAAAAGACCTGTCAGTCTGTCTATGTTTGCCAGCGGCTGCTTTGCCAGTAAATAATTACAAAGAACAAGAGCTCCCCTGCTCTCACACATAACTCCCAGGGCTCGACCCAAGGCATCATAAGGAGAGAACAATGGTCACAGCCACAAGACATATCATTAATCACAGGAGGTAGGGGGAGCTGGGGCCTGGGGGGATTTCACCCCCGGATTATCCACCCCAAGGGGGAATGAGTCAGCCCCGGTCCCCTAGGCCTAGTAGGTGAAGGAGCTGGAGGGAAATGTCAGGATGGTGAGGCCTGATAGACTCTGTTTCTGTCGAGGCGCTCCCTCCGCTGGGAGGATGAAAGGGCCAGGGCATTGATTTCAGTTCAGGGAGGCAGGAGGGATGGAGAAAAAGGGTATGAGAGTACCGAGAGCTTGGTGCTAGATGAAGCCTTCAAAGTAGAAGTCTTTCTATCCTCAGCTGAGCAAAATGTAGTCCGATAAAGTGTGGCAATACCTATGAGGATACAAAGAAATAGCTCAGTCTACAAACTCAAATGATTCAGGTCACTATTGGACGTTTCTTTTACCCTACCTTGAAAGCAGTTGGACTTTCTTTTTAACGACTTTCATCATCTTAGATCAGGGGTTCCCAAACTTTTTCACTCAGGCCCCCCCCCCCCCACGTATGTGTGCAACGTCTACTCCATTTCTATGGGCACAAGCACTGTTCATGCACCGACACAAACTGTTCTCACCCCTCTTGTTGGCGGAGAGAAAATGCTGCAGTTTTAAAGCTCATTTCCTTGTAATTCTATTCATTTTGTCATATCTAATGTGTATTCATGTGATATTTGAGTGATTTAAACATTACTACAAAATCTATGGGCTAAAAAAACCTAGCTAAAAAATGTTAGCTGACATGGGCTAGTTGATCTGGACATTTCTGACCAGTTATAAATAGCTCTCTAAGGTCTGCAATGACAAGAGGAACTGATGATGCACTACCCAATTTATAAATGCACCTTGTCCATTCTACTATTACAACCTTCAAGAGTAAGTTTAAAGGCAGACTGAGTTCCTTTAGGTTGGGGACCTCCGCGCCCCCCCTGCCAACCCCTCAGTTTGGGAACCACTGTCTTAGGCAACATATCTACCTGTACCTGTACACTATAAAGCAATAATTTCACTGGCTTTAGCCCAATCAAATCCCTTTTGGGGTTAGACAAGAGCTATGAAAAGTGATTTCCACCCGCACAAAAAAACATGTGAAATGTGATTTGCAGATGTGCCACGACAGGTGGGATTGTCAGCAGAGAGATTTAAATTCTTCATGAGGCTCACACTCCATAGCACACAGAGCATGAGGGTGGGGAGAGGTTCAGATAGGTTACCCTACTGGAATACAACAGCTCTGAACACCACATTACCCAGGTTCAGGGACTGAGTTACCAAAAGCCCTACTGTTTGACCCACCCTGCCCCTAGAGAGAGGGGGTCAACTGCGCCCTGGGCTGTTGTCTTAACCTGTGTGATTAATGGTGCATTAACATGATGGCAGTACATAACTACTTTCTCTCTCTCTCTCATTCGCTCATGTTGGGCTCTGCATTATTAATGCAGACACAAAGAGCTCAGTTAATGAGCCAAAACTCTCTCAGTGGAATCCATAATCTTGGACTATCGGACCACCATTTCATTACGTTTGCAATCGCAACAAATAATCTCAGACCCCAACCAAGAAGCATCAAAAGTCGTGCTATAAATTCTCAGACAACCCAAAGATTCCTTGATGCCCTTCCAGACTCCCTCTGCCTACCCAAGGACGTCAGAGGACAAAAATCAGTTAACCACCTAACTGAGGAACTCAATTTAACTTTGCGCAATACCCTAGATGCAGTTGCACCCCTAAAAACTAAAAACATTTGTCATAAGAAACTAGCTCCCTGGTATACAGAAAATACCCGAGCTCTGAAGCAAGCTTCCAGAAAATTGGAACGGAAATGGCACCACACCAAACTGGAAGTCTTCCGACTAGCTTGGAAAGACAGCACCGTGCAGTATCGAAGAGCCCTCACTCCTGCTCAATCATCCTATCTTTTCAACCTAATTGAGGAAAATAAGAACAATCCAAAATTTATTTTTGATACTGTCGCAAAGCTAACTAAAAAGCAGCATTCCCCAAGAGAGGATGGCTTTCACTTCAGCAGTAATAAATTCATGAACTTCTTTGAGGAAAAGATCATGATCATTAGAAAGCAAATTATGGACTCCTCTTTAAATCTGCATATTCCTCCAAAGCTCAGTTGTCCTGAGTCTGCACAACTCTGTCAGGACCTAGGATCAAGGGAGACACTCAAGTGTTTTAGTACTATATCTCTTGACACAATGATGAAAATAATCATGGCCTCTAAACCTTCAAGCTGCATACTGGACCCTATTCCAACTAAACTACTGAAAGAGCTGCTTCCTGTGCTTTGCCCTTCTATGTTGAACATAATAAACGGTTCCCTATCCACCGGATGTGTACCAAACTCACTAAAAGTGGCAGTAATAAAGCCTCTCTGGAAAAAGCCAAACCTTAACCCAGAAAATATAAAAAACTATCTGCCTATATCGAATCTCCCATTCCTCTCAACATTTTTAGAAAAAGCTGTTGCACAGCAACTCACTGCCTTCCTGAAGAGAAACAATGCATACGAAATGCTTCAGTCTGGTTTTAGACCCCATCATAGCACTGAGACTGCACTTGTGAAGAAGGTAAATTACCTTTTAATGGCGTCAGACCGAGGCTCTGCATCTGTCCTCGTGCTCCTAGATCTTAGTGCTGCTTTTGATACCATCGTTCACCACATTCTTTTGGAGAGATTGGAAACCCAAATTGGTCTACACGGACAAGTTCTGGCCTGGTTTAGATCTTATCTGTTGGAAAGATATCAGTTTGTCTCTGTGAATGGTTTGTCCTCTGACAAATCAACTGTAAATTTCGGTGTTCCTCAAGGTTCCGTTTTAGGACCACTATTGTATTTACTATGTATTTTTTATGTCATTCGAAAACATAATGTTAACTTTCACTGCTATGCGGATGACACACAGCTGTACATTTCAATGAAAGAGAGAATTAGAGAGAGCATACTTAAATTCACACAGGACAATGGAGAAATACTCCAGATATAACAGACTGACCCTAGCCCCCCGACACATAAACTACTGCAGCATAAATACTGGAGGCTGAGACAGGAGGGGTCAGGAGACACTGTGGCCCCATCCGATGATACCCCCGGACAGGGCCAAACAGGCAGGATATAACCCCACCCACTTTGCCAAAGCACAGCCCCCACACCACTAGAGGGATATCTTCAACCACCAACTTACCATCCTGAGACAAGGCCGAGTATAGCCCACGAAGATCTCCGCCACGGCACAACCCAAGAAGGGCTACATAAATACATTTGATTTGATGATTTGATTTGGATCAGGCATAACGTGTTCACAGACACTCCCGCTTTCTAACCTCTCTGCATTTCAGTCAGTGGTTGTTGTATTATAAGTTTGTGGAAATTAGCAAAACTCAGCTCGAAAAGGCTGCCGTCAGAGTTGGATGTCGATCATCGACCCGATTAATTTCCCTGGTTAGTTCATCAGAGAAGTCCATGTGATTGGCTCTTGAGACCAGGACTCTATCCCATAATGCACTACTTCAAAGGAAATAATCACAGCAATGGTTAGGTTATCGGTTCCATTGAGACCAAATGTCTATATCAGCTCACTGTAATTATATGAGGTCTACACAAACCAGCCTAGCTCATTCACCATATACCCACGACAAACAGGGCAGACAAAAAAGGACTAGATTATCTCAGGTCATTTCAGGTTAACACAACAGGATCACGTCAGAACCCAATCATGTGTGCGCTTTCATTACCTCCTCTAGCTTTGACAGTGAAGGCGTGGGAGAGAAACGACTGAGATGGTTATCACACTCATTGACCAGCACATCGATTCCACCACAGAACAGAACAGAACAAGAGGCTCTCCTCTTGTCTGTCTCTTTTGATTAAAGTTAAAGGAAAATGTATGTTTAAATGGACATGCACAGAAGGGTTTTCCTTCTTTCAGACATGTGATCGTGGTAGTATCCCTGTCAGAGGAGCTCTGGCATAGCCAACACCCACATTTTGGACCACTTTAAGGGGTTTAGAGACTTATTGCTATGAATACAATGTCTGTAAGATATGAGGAACAAAGGTAGATTTGTTCCTCAACCCTTTAAAAAAAAATACAAACTGGATGATGTGAATATATCTGTTGAATACTAGTATACTAATATACGATGTACAGTACCAGTCAAAAGTTTGGACACACCTACTCATTCAAGGGTTTTTCTTTATTTTTACAATTTTTTTGCTATTGTAGAATAAAAGTGAAGACACCAAAACTATGAAATAACACATTTGGAATCATGTAGTAACCAAAAAGTGTAGTAACCAAAAACAATCTATTTTATATTTGAGATTCTTCAAAGTAGCCACCCTTTGCCTTGATGACAGCTTTGCACGCGCTTGGCATTCTCTCAACCAGCTTCACCTGGAATGCTTTTCCAACAGTCTTGAAGGAGTTCCCACATATGCTGAGCACTTGTTGGCTGCTTTTCCTTCGTTCTGGGGCCAACTCATCCTAAACCATCTCACTTGGGTTGAGGTCGGGTGATTGTGGAGGCCAGGTCATCTGATGCAGAATTCCATCACTCTTCTTCTTGATCAAATAGCCCTTACACAGCCTGGAGGTGTGTTGGGTCATTATCCTGTTGAAAAACTAATTATAGTCCCACTAAGTGTAACAGTATTGCTTCTGTCCCTCTCCTCGCCCCTACCTGGGCTCAAACCAGGGACACTCTGCACACATCAACAACTGACACCCTCGAAGCATCGTTACCTATCGCTCCACAAAAGCCGCAGCCCTTGCAGAGCAAGGGAAACAGCTACTTTAAGTCTCAGAGCGAGTGATGTCACCGATTGGAACGCTATGAGCACGCACCCCACTAACTAGCTAGCCATTTCACACCGGTTACATAAGCACAAACCAGATGGGATGGCATATCACTGAAGAATGCTGTGGTAGCCATGCTGGTTAAGTGTGCCTTGAATTCTAAATAAATCACAAACAGTGTCACCAGCAAACACCCCACACCATCACACCTCCTCCTCCATGCTTCACGGCATGAATCACACATTCGGAGATCATCCGTTCACCTGTTCTGCGTCTCACAAAGACAACGGTTGGAACCAAAAATCGCAGATTTGAACTAATCAGACCAAAGGACAGATTTCCACCGGTCTAATGTCCATTGCTCGTGTTTCTTGGCCCAAGCAAGTCTCTTCTTCTTATTGGTGTCATTTAGTAGTGTTTTATTTGCAGCAATTCGATCAGGAAGGCCTAAGATGGCGTCGAAGAGGATTGCTGACGTTTTACATGCTCCTAACCAAATGGGCTAGTTTTTTTGCGTTGTTTGTAACTTATTTTTTTTTTTATTTTGTACATAATGTTCCTGCTACGATCTCTTATGACCGAAAATAACTTCTGAACAGCGATTACTCACCATGAACTGGAAGAAGCTTTTTTCTTTAATGAGTCGGACGAGACGGAACTACTGCTCTCCCGGAAGCAGGCCGAAATTCCTGTCATTTGCGTGACGAAAAGATGGAGGAAAAGAGGATGCAGATCGTGTTGCCTTTTGAGAATCCGTAGGTGAGCAAGTAAACTCCCACTGCCATCCGACCTAAAAAAATTTATGACCTACGATTACGATTATCCTACCAACGGGACATTAAGAACTGTAATATCTTATGTTTCACCGAGTCGTGGCTGAACGACGCCACGGACAATAATAGCTGGTGGGATTTTCCATGTACCGGCAGAACAGAGAAGCTACGTCTGTTAAGACTAGGGGTGGGGGTGTGTGTCTTTTTGTCAATAACAGCTGGTGCGCAATGTCTAATATTAAAGAAGTCTCGAGGTATTGCCCGTCTGAGGTAGAGTACCTTATGATAAGCTGTAGACCACACTATCTACCAAGAGAGTTCTCATCTATATTATTCTTAGCCGTCTATTTACCACCACAGACCGATGCTGGCACTAAGACCGCACTCAACCAACTCTATAAGGCCATAAGCAAACAAGAACATTTTCATTCAGAAGTGGCGCTCCTTGTGGCCGGGGACTTTAATACAGGCAAACTTAAATACGTTTTTACCAGCATGTCACATGTGCAACCAGAGGAGAAAAAAACTGTAGACCACCTTTACTCCACACACAGAGATGCATACAAAGTTCTCCCCCGCACTCCATTTGGCAAATCTGACCATAATTCTATCCTCCTGATTCCTGCTTATGAGCAAAAACTAAAGCAGGAAGTATCAGTGACTCACTCATTTCGGAAGTGGTAAGATGACGCGGATGCTACGCTACAGGACTCTTTTGCTAGCACAGACTGGAATATGTTCCAGGATTCATCCAATGGCATTGAGGAGTATACCACCTCAGTCATAGGCTTCATCAATAAGTGCATCGACGACGACATCCTCACAGTGACCGTACGTACATATCCCAACCAGAAGCCATGGATTACAAGCAACATCTGCATCGAGCAGACCGATGCTGCCGCTTTCAAGGAGCAGGAAACTAATCAGGACGCTTATAAGAAATCCCGCTATGCCCTCAGACGAACCATCAAACAAGCAAAGCGTCGATACAGGATTAAGATTGAATCCTACTACACCGGCTCTGACACTTGTCGGATGTGGTAGGGCTTGAAAACTATTACCGACTACAAAGGGAAACCCAGACGCGAGCTGCCCAGTGACGCGAGCCTACCAAACGAGCTAAATGCCTTTTATGCATGCTTTGAGGCAAGCAACACTGAAGCATGC
The DNA here is from genome assembly GCF_965601325.2 of Salmo salar. NCBI lineage: Eukaryota > Metazoa > Chordata > Actinopteri > Salmoniformes > Salmonidae > Salmo > Salmo salar. Next base: position 35,550,128 of record NC_138303.1, on the reverse strand, counting down.
ATGAGAGCACCAGCTGTTCTGGATGACTGTGTGATAACGCTCTCGGTAGCCAACGTGAGCAAGACCTTGAAACAGGTCAACATTCACAGAGCCGCGGGGCCAGATGGATTACCAGGATGTCTACTCAAAGCATGTGCGGACCAATTGGCAAGTGTCATCACTGACATTTTCAACCTCTCACTGACTGAGTCTGTAATACCTACATGTTTCAAGCAGACCACCATAGTCCCTGTGCCCAAAGAAGTGAAGGTAACCTGCCTAAATTATTACCGCCCCGTAGCACTCACGTCGGTAAGCATGCAGTGCTTTGAAAGGTTGGTCATGGCTCACATCAACAGCAACCTCCCGGATACCCTAGACCGCCCCAACAGATCCACAGATGACGCAATCTCAATCGCATTCCACACTGCCCTTCCCACCTGGACAAAAGGAACACCTATGTGAGAATGCTGTACATTGACTACGGCTCAGTGTTCAACACCATAGTACCCACGAAGCTCATCCCTAAGTTAAGGACCCTGGGACTAAACACCTCCCTCTGCAACTGGATCATGGGTAGGCAACAACATGTCTGCCACGCTGATCCTCAACACTGGGGCCCCTCAGGGGTGTATACTTAGTCCCCTCCTGTACTCCCTGTTCACCCATGACTGCATGGCCAAACACAACTCCAACACCATTATTAAGTTTGCTGATGACACAACAGTGGTAGGCCTGATCACCGACAACGATGAGACAGCCTATAGGGAGGAGGTCAGAGAACTGTCAATGTGATGCCAGGACAACAGTCTCTCCCTCAATGTGAGCAAGACAAACGAGATAATCGTGGACTACAGGAAAAGGCGGGCCAAACAGGCTCCCATTGATATCAACAGGGCTGTAGTGGAGCGGGTCGAGAGTTTCAAGTTCCTTGGTGTCCACATCACCAATGAACTATCATGGTCCAAACACACCAAGACAGTCATAAAGAGGGCACGACAAAACCTTTTCCCCCTCAGGAGACTGAAAAGATTTGGCATGGGTCCCCAGATCCTCAAAAAGTTCTACAGCTGCACCATCGAGAGCATCCTGCCAAGCTTCCTGCCATCCAGGACCTATATAATAGGCGGTGTCAGAGGAAAGCCCATAAAATTGTCAGAGACTCCAGTCACCCGAGTCATAAACAGTTTTCTCCACTACCGCACGGCAAGCGGTACCGGAGCGCCAAGTCTAGGACCAAAAGGCTCCTTAACAGCTTCTACCCCCAAGCCATAAGACTGCTGAACAATTAATCAAATGGCCACCGGACTATTACATTGCCCCCCCCCCCCCCCCCCCATTTGTTTTGTACACTGCTGATACTCGCTGTTTATTATCTATGCATAGTCACTTCACCTACATGTACAAATTACCTCAACTAGCCTGTACCCCCCGCACTGACTCGGTACCGGTACCCCCTGTATATAACCTTGTTATTGTTATGTTATTGTGTTACTTTTTATTGTATTTTTATTATTTTTTAATTTAGTTTATTTTGTAAATATTTTCTTAACTCTTCTTGAACTGCACTGTTGGTTAAGGGCTTGTAAGTAAGTATTTCACAGTAAGGTCTACACTTGTTGTATTCGGCGCATGTGACAAATAAAGTTTGATTTGATTTGATTCACGCAGTCTCCTCTGAACCGTTGATGTTGAGATGTGTCTGTTACTTGAGCTCTGTGAAGCATTTATTTGGGCTGCAATTTCTGAGGCTGGTAACTCTAATAAATGTATCATCTGCAGCAGAGGTAACTCTGGGTCTCATGCCCTGATCTGTTTCACCAGTCTTTGTGATTGTCTCCACCCACCTCCAGGTGTCATCCGTTTTCCCCATTAGTCCCTGGGTGTCACGGAAGTCGTTGGATTGAGACCAAAACGCAGCGGGTATATGTACACTCATCTTCTTTTATTTGGATAAAGAAGGGAAACCAAAAACAAACACGTATACAAAAACACAACGACGATAGACAGTCCTGTAAGGCATAACGCTAAACACGGAAATAACCTCCCACAAAGTGACAGGTGAAAACAGGCTCCCTAAGTATGACTCTCAATCAGCAACAATGATGTACAGCTGTTCCTGATTGAGAGTCATACCAGGCCAACACAGAAATACAAAACTAGAACAGCCCCTTAGAAATACAAACACAAGACAATACCCAACACCCCGGAACACATAAATCAAATACCCCTCTACAATACACACACACCCCGAACCACCTAAATCAACTACCCCCTCTACATCGACACTTACACCAATAAACCCCAGAAACACTCTACACAAAATATCCCTCTATCTAAACCCATACACAAAACCATGAAAACAAATACCCTCTGCCACGTCCTGACCAAACTACAATAACAAATAGACCCCTTTACTGGTCAGGACGTGACACTGGGTATTTATTCCGGTGTTCCCTGTTTGTCTGTTGCCAGTTCGTCTTGTCAAATCAACCAGCGTGATTTACCATGAGCCTGCTTTTCCTTTCTCTTTTACTAGTCCTCAGGGTTTTGAGCCTTGCCTGCCTTGACTCTGAACCTACCTGCCTGACCATATTGCCTGCCCTAACCTCCTGGACTCTGACCTTGTTTATGATCTTTTGCCTGTCCACGACAATTCTCTTGCCTGCCCCTTGGATTATAATAAATATCAGAGACTCAAACCATCTGCCTCCCGTGTCTGCATCTGGGTCTCGCCCTGTGCCCTTATACTGGGTCTTCCTATCCTGTGGTGGTCCTCATGAGAGCCAGTTTCATAGCGCTTGATGGGTTTTGCGACTGCACTTGAAGAAACTTTCAAAGTTCCTGAAATGTTCCGTATTGACTGACCTTCATGTCTTAAAGTAATAATGGACTGTAATTTCTCTGCTTATTTGAGCTGTTCTTGCCATAAAATGGACTTTGTATTTTACCAAGTAGGGCTATCTTCTGTATACCACCCCTACCTTGTCACAACACAACTGATTGGCTCAAACGCATTAAGAAGGAAAGAAATTCCACAAATTAACTTTTAACAAGGAACACCTGTTCATTGAAATGCATTCCAGGTGACTACCTCATGAATCTGGTTGAGAGAATGCCAAGAGTGTGCAAAGCTGCCATCATGGCAAAGGGTGGCAACTTTGAAGAATCTCAAATATAAAATATATTTTGGATTTGTTTAACACTTTTTTGGTTACTACATTATTCTACATGTGTTATTTCATAGTTTTGATGTGTTCACTATTATTCTACAATGTAGAAAATAGTAAAAAATAAAGAAAAACCCTCGAATGAGTAGGTGTGTCCAAACTTTTGACTGGTACTGTATATTCATTGAGTTTACGTAATGGTTCAAAATCTAAAGATGCACAACCACAGCGCCATTGTGTGCAGAACAATATACCAGCTTCTTGGGAGAAGGTTCTGCAGCATAATTCTACAAATGAGTTCATAAAGTAACAATTAGTGTGGCCAGCTGTTATTATCCCTTCAGACTACTGTAGAACTGGGACAAAGGTGGCAATTAAGGAACGTTTTCCTGCAAGACTGGATCTCTGAACAGATGTACAGTAATTATTGCATGAAGTAAAACTACACCGTGTTTCCATTAAAGGTCTATGTTGTAGTTAGTAAGATACTCCTCAACAGGGCATGAATTACTTGATAGTAATCTAACAAATTTCTCACCGTAATCAACATAATAGTCACTTTAAAACATATTTGCGAAGCATAGTAGCGTACATTAGACTTGTCTGGCCAACGCATACAGCCATTCTAACAAGAATTTAAATGAGATTATCATCTTACCAGTCATACATTACTTAAATGAAAAGTTCTGTAAACTACACCCATAACACACAGCACTAAATAGTGTTACGTTCTAATTGAAAGTGTCACCTTCAGATTACACTGATGCTAACACATTCACAAAATGATGGATGACAATACACCATTATATTCAAGTTATTATATAACAACCAGAGGCTTTAATCGCCTTCCTTTAACACAATTTAAATGGATGAGAGGAGCACTTTCTGGTTCCCACATAGAGTTCATCTCTAATTACTGTAAGTCATGAGTAGAAATATCCATTTCACAGGATATCTATCAGACTATCGGAATAATGAATGTGATGGCCATACATTTAATCACTTGTGTGCCACAGAGATCTTGCGGACAGGAACTGATGTTTGTTTAAGTATAATTGCAAACAGTCGAGTTAAAACCTTGACTGCGAGGCAGTAACTGCCTCAAGCTAGAGTGTTCTTAATCCAAATTGTGCTCTTCTGTTTGTTATTGTCAAACTCTGAGCTAATCAATGCCTCCTTTGTACTCTTAATCCAAAAGTCCATGATTTCACCAAGTAATTGAACTGACGCTACATTCTATTCTTCATATTGGCTGTTGGAACTACTCCTTTGGAAGAATAATTAGTGCACAAAGTAAACCTAATTTAAAACCATGACCATCAGAAAACAAAGTTGGGTCTCTTTCTATCTAAAGACTGGCAAAATGGCAAGATCATGAACCCCATATATCATTGGTCTCACTGTTACATTTCCTTGGTGGTATTCGGTTGTAAATAGTGTCTCATATCCTCAACATAAGGGCCACTGCTATTTTCTCCTAATTTCTCTCACTGTTTCCACTGGACAGTGTTATCCCCTTCATCAATCTCAGTGACTGGACCAGATGGCCCGCCATCCTGAGTTAACACACACACACACATGCCGTCTGCCTAATCAACCAGTCAGCCCAGAACGAGACTGCAGTATTACTACCAACTACCACTCTAAAGTATTTTTTTTAACATTATGGCAAATATACAAATTTAGGAAAAAGCAAAGGCTTTGATTTCTGGTCAAACAGATGGAAAAGGGGTCTTCGAAAACATCTACAAGAAAAAAGTATTTGGTATTAGAAATACATCAAAATACAATAATGTTGAAGTAAAGACCCTTGACAACTAGTATCAACACTTATATTTAGGTTGGATACATATTTCTGCCTTCTGTAAGTTGAAGAAACATTACCTTGTGCTTTGAAATTCCATTACCAAAACCCCACATATCTTTATTAAGATATTTTCACATTTCTCTCCCTCATGAGGAGGGAGAATAATAAAAGTTCACAGAAGTAACAAGTAAAGGTAGACCTACCAACTAGTTATAGTGTTTTTACTGATATAAAGTTTGTCTATGAATTATTAAGTGATTCAAACTCGTAATTCTGTTACCAAATCGGTAATGAAATTACCGAAAAATCTGTAATGGAATTACTGCAATTGAAGAGGCTACAATGGGAAATCATAGTAGTCACAAACCATAGTTGGGTCACCTGCTGCTGTCCTCCCTTCCACTGACATACTGTTATGTTCAGCTGTTTTTTTTCCTCTTTCTGTCATCTGGTGGTCCAAGCAAGACTTTGAAAACAGCCTGGAAAACCTCCTCTCTCTCGCTCTCGCTCTCAAATCTGAACCAAGATTTGGTCTGGTCCGGACAAACCAAATGTGGTCTTGTTTGGGGGCGGAGCTCATTACAATAACAGCCAGTGTGTAAAATAATACCCAGATATGTAAAAGAAGGATATTGCATATTTCTACCTTTGAGTACCTATTCAGGATACATCACCATGAAGAGAATGATATTCATATCAATAATTATGCATTTCTGTACTACAGATCAGGGACCCCTAATTTCATTACTGGATGTGCTCACTGTGACATTTCACCCAAAGGACTGCCAGCGGAATCTTAACTCCCTATCTCACTGTGCCACTGGAGAGTTCACTTCACTTCCTCACCTCGCTGTCAGTCATGACAATTGACATCTATGGAAAATAACTGAATCTGAAGCAAATCTATCCAGTAGATAACTGTTTGTTCGGTCAAGCCCAGTGGTGGAAAAAGTACCCAATTGTCATACTTGAGTAAAAGTAAACATACCTTAATAGAAATTAAAAGTGAAAGTCACCCAGTACAATACTACTTGAATTAAAGTCTAAAAGTATTTGGTTTTTAATATACTTAAGTATCATAAGAAATGTAATTGCTAATATATACTTAAGTATCAAAAGTAAAAGTAAAAGTATAAATCATTTCAAATTCCTTTTTAATTGACGGATAGTCAGAGGCACACGAACACTTAGACATAATTTACAAACGAATCATGTGTTTAGTGAGTCCGCCAGATCAGATGCAGTACGGATTACCAGGGATTTTCTCTTTAAATGCGTGAATTGGACAATTTTCCTGTCCTGCTAAGCATTCAAAATGTAACAAGTACTTTTGGGTGTCAGGGAAAATGTATGGAGTAGAAAGTACATTGTTTTCTTTAGGGAAGTAGTGGAGTAAAAGTAAAAGTTGTAAAAAATATAAATAGTAAAGTAAAGTACAGATACCCAAAAGTACAACTTCAGCAGTACTTTAAAGTATTTTTCCATAAGTACTTTACACCACGGGTCAAGCCCACTGTATTTCTTCACACAAATACTTTCTAAGGAAGTTTTCCCAAGCTGAGTGTCTTTTCAGTAGGCTCGTTGATTCAGAACCATACACGCTAGGGTTGCAACCCATCATCAACTTAAAGCTTTTAGAGTCTGCAAAGTTTCGAAGTTCAGCATGAAATGTTCAGAAAATATTTCAAACATTGACTTATTCATTCTCATGTCACACCATGTGGCAAAGTATGCTTGTTAGATCAAATAGTTCTGGAAGCCTTGAATTCCATAGAGTTCAAGACTTCAGTAATGTTTGAAAGAGAGAGAGAGAGAGAGTAGGAGGTAGAGAGAGATAGAGTAGGAGGTAGAGAGATGACGGGATAGAGGTGGAGAGAGAAAGAGAGTGAGTGAGAGAGAATAGAAAGAAGGGGATAGAAAAATAGAGAGATGATCGGGAGAGAGGTAGTGATAATGGGGAGAGTGAGTCAGAGGACAAGAGGCCTGCGGTGTTGATGGTATCCTCAATGAAATTATAAAATATACAGACTGAAAATTCCAATTGGCTAAACTTAAAATCTTTAACATCATCCTTGGCACTGGCATCTTCACAATATTTGGAACCAAGGGCTGATCACCCCAATCCACAAAAGTGGAGACACATTTGACAACAATAACTACCGTGGGATATGCGTCAACAGCAACCTTGGGAAAATCCTCTGCATTATCATTAACAGCAGACTCGTACATTTCCTCAGTGAAAAACATTATTGAGCAAATGTCAAATCGGCTTTTTACCAAATTACCGTACGACAGACCACGTATTCACCCTGCACACCCTAATTGACAAACAAACCAAAACAAAGGCAAAGTCTTCTCATGCAATTTCAAAAAAGCTTTCGACTCAATTTGGCATGAGGGTCTGCTATACAAATTGATGGAAAGTGGTGTTGGGGGGAAAAAACTTACAACATTATAAAATCCATGTACAGAAACAACAAGTGTGCAGTAAAAATTGGCAAAAAACACCCATTTCTTTCCACAAGGCCGTGCGGTGAGACAGGGATGCAGCTTAAGTCCCACCCTTTTCAACATATATCAACTAATTGGCGAGGGCACTAGAACAGTCTGCAGCACCCGGCTTCACCCTACTAGAATCTAAAGACAAATGTGTACTGTTTGCTGATGATCTGGTGCTTCTGTCCCCAACCAAGGAGGGCCTGCAGCAGCACCTCAGAAATTAAAATCAAATCGAATTGTATTTGTCACATACACATGGTTAGCAGATGTTAATGCGAGTGTAGTGAAATGCTTGTGCTTCTAGTTCCGACTATGCAGTAATATCTAACAAGATCTTCTGCACAGATTCTGTCAGACCTGGGACCTAAATCTCAGTAAGACAAAAAATAATGGTGCTCCAAAAATGTCCAGTTGCCAGGACCACAAATACAAATTCCATCTAGACACCGTTGCCTTAGAACACATACAAAACGATACATACCTCGGCCTAAACATCAGTGCCACAAGTAACTTCCACAAAGCTGTGAATGAGCTGAGAAAAAAGGAAAGAAGGGCCTTCTATGCCATCAAAAGGAACATCAAATTCGACATACCAATTAGGATCTGGCTAAAAATACTTGAATCAATTATAGAACCCATTGCCCTTTATGGTTGTGAGGTTTGGGGTCCACTCACCAACCAAGAATTCACAAAATGTCACATTTTTTGACATCCTTTGTGTACAATGTAAAACACCAAATAATGCATGCAAAGCAGAATTACACTGATACCTGCTAATTATCAAAATTCAGAAAAGAGATGTTAAATTCAACAACCACATAAAAGGAAGTGATTCCCAAACCTTCCATAACAAAGCCATCACCTACAGAGAGATGAACCTTAGGAAGAGTCCCTTAAGCAAGCTGGTCCTGGGTCTCTGTTCACAAACACAAACAGACCCCACAGAGCCCCAGGACAGCAACACAATTAAACCCAACCAAATCATGAGAAAACAAAAAGATAAATTACTTGACATATTGGAAAGAATTAACAAAAAAACTGAGCAAACTAGAATGCTATTTGGCCCTAAACAGAGAGTACACAGTGGCAGAATACCTGACCACTGCGACTGACCCAAACTTAAGGAAAGGTTAGACTATGTACAAGCAAAAATTGAAGTAGGAAGCACCAGTGACTCGGTCTATAAAAAAGTGGTCAGATGAAGCAGATGCTAAACTACAGGACTGTTTTGCTATCACAGACTGGAACATGTTCCGGGATTCTTCCTATGGCATTGAGGAGTACACCACATCAGTCACTGGCTTTATCAATAAGTGCATCGAGGACGTCGTCCCCACAGTGACTGTACGTACATACCCCAACCTGAAGCCATGGATTACAGGCAACATTCGCACTGAGCTAAAGGGTAGAGCTGCCGCTTTCAAGGTGCTGGACTCTAACCCGGAAGCTTACAAGAAATCCTGCTATGCCCTGTGACAAACCATCAAACAGGCAAAGCGTCAATACAGGGCTAAGATTGAATCATACTACACCGGCTCTGACGCTCGTCTTATGTGGCAGGGCTTGCAAACTATTACAGACTACAAAGGGAAGCACAGCTGCGAGCTGCCCAGTGACACGAGCCTACCAGACGAGCTAAATCACTTCTATGCTTGCTTCGAGGCAAGCAACACTGAGGCATACATGAAAGCATCAGCTGTTCCGGACGACTGTGTGATCACGCTCTCCATAGCCGACGTGAGTAAGACCTTTAAACAGGTCAACATACACAAGGCTGCGGGGCCAGATGGATTACCAGGACGTGTGCTCCGGGCATGTGCTGACCAACTGCCAGGTGTCTTCACTGACATTTTCAACAAGTTCCTGACTGAGTCTGTAATACCAACATGTTTCAAGCAGACCACCATAGTCCCTGTGCCCAAGAACACAAAGGCAACCTGCCTAAATGACTACAGACCCGTAGCACTCACGTCCATAGCCATGAAGTGCTTTGAAAGGTTGGTAATGGCTCACATCAATACCATTATCCCAGAAACCCTAGACCCACTCCAATTTGCATACCGCCCAAACAGATCCACAGATGATGCAATCTCTATTGCACTCCACACTGCCCTTTCCCACCTGGACAAAAGGAACACTTATGTGAGAATGCTATTCATTGACTACAGCTCAGCGTTCAACACCTTAGTACCCTCAAAGCTCATCACTAAGCTAAGGATCCTGGGACTAAACACCTCCCTCTGCAACTGGATCTTGGACTTCCTGACGGGCCACCCCCAGGTGGTGAGGGTAGGTAGCAACACATTTGCCATGCTGATCCTCAACACTGGAGCTCCACAGCAGTGCGTGCTCAGTCCCCTCCTGTACTCCCTGTTCACCCACGACTGCATGGCCAGGCACGACTCCAACACCATCATTAAGTTTGCAGACAACACAACAGTGGTAGGCTTGATCACAGACAATGACGAGATAGCCTATAGGGAGGAGGTCAGAGACCTGGCCGTGTGGTGCCAGAAGAACAATCTATCCCTCAACGTAACCAAGACTAAGGTGATGATTGTAGACTACAGGAAAAGGAGGACCGAGCACGCCCCCATTCTCATCGACGGGGCTGTAGTGAAGCAGGTTGAGAGCTTCAAGTTCCTCGGTGTCCACATCAACAACAAACTAGAATGATCCAAACACACCAAGACAGTCGTGAAGAGGGAACGATAAAGCCTATTCCCCCTCAGGAAACTAAAAAGATTTGGCATGGGTCCTGAGATCCTCAAAAGGTTCTACAGCTGTGTCATGACGTTGCCCTCTTTGGATACAGCGAACACAGTTGACCCCCCTCCCTCTGCACCAGGCCTTTTCTATGCACCATCCCCCGACCTCTATAATTCTGACACCAGGCTCTGTGACAGCGGTCGTAAATTCCTATGAGGAAATTCTCTCCTCATGGCCACAGTATAGAGAACAAAGGATTCTTCCACCTCACAGAATTGGAGAACCGAACGACATTTATGTTCTGGAGAAGGTATAAAAGATCGGTGAAGAATCCAGCTACGAACTGGTCCATTTGGTATAATTTTGTGAAACTCATGAAAGACAATACGGCCATATTACCATAATAATGTTTATATACTTGCCTCAGCTATGAGACTTACATCTAAATGGTTGTATAAAATTAATGAATAAGGATGAAGCTATTTGGAATATGTTGAGATGCTTGTAAGATGTTAATGTGAGAGAATTGTATTTTCTGTTTAAAGTTTTACCAAGTCATCGGCACACCCCCATGAACAGACGAGACCTGGCGTCATGAGACAGCCTTTTTCTGTCATTCCGAATAAAATCACCATCACCAGACCAGGCCTCCACTCCATTACGAGTTGGCTAATAGGTTTGACCATGCATCCCTCTACTGAACTTTAACCATACCACGTGGTTAAACTATTAGACTATCGATACAGAATAAGGACAAGTCTTTGATATTAATTACTAGTCTGCAGCTAGGAATTCAGTATCATTGAACGTGACAACCGCCGGAAACATCTGTCCTATAACGACATGAACGAATATCGCTTTGAAAGATCCATTCTAACCAAGAGAGAGAGAGAGAACTCTCCAACAGAACGACCTTTCCAACAAAGATCCCGACGACACACTGAGCGTAAATATATATATATATTGATTGCAATTGTTCCCGGATGAGTGAGCGTTCATGTGCAAAGGTTTAGCAGTTAAATTGTATAATATTCAATTCTGAACCACCCCTTTTGTTTAACAAGCCGCCATGCCGGTTTAGCCCACTAGGGCACATTCCTCTACCATTTCTTTGTAACGATACCTACTGTTTTGTATGCCTTTCTGTGAATTACTTAGTTTAGTAAATAAATAATTTTAAGACAATTGATGTATGGATGACTCATAGTGAAGACTGGGTTCGTGCAGATAACCAACAATTTACGACGTTTGGAATGAGACTGACGAGGTAAAGAATACATCATAAATCAGAAGACTCAGATCAGATATTATGATATCTGAAAGTTATATTAGGAAAATTATAACCTTGTAATCTGAATATTTTGGTGCCCCGACCTTCTAGTTAATTACAGTTACACGATTAATCAGTTTAATCGCGTAATAATAATTACAGAGAGTTATTTGATAAACATGTCTTCAAGTTAATGATGCCAAAGACACGACAGCTGCAACATCGAGAGCATCCTGACTGGTTGCATCACTGCCTGGTACAGCAATTGCTCGGCCTCTGACCGCAAGGCACTGCAGAGGGTAGTGCGTACGGCCCAGTACATCACTGGGGCTAAGCTGCCTGCCATCCAGTACCTCTACACCAGGCGGTGTCAGAGGAAGGCCCTAAAAATTGTCAAAGACCCCAGCCACCCCAGTCATAGACTGCTCTCTCTACTACCACATGGCAAGCGGTACCGGTTTTTACCCCCAAGCCATAAGACTCCTGAACAGGTAATCAAATGGCTACCCGGACTATTTGCATTGTGTACCCCCCTCCCCCCCAACCCCCCCAAACCCTATTTTTACGCTGTTGCTACTCTCTGTTTATCATATATGCATAGTCACTTTAACTATACATTCATGTACACACTACCTCAATTGGGCTGACCAACCAGTGCTCCCGCACATTGGCTAACCGGGCTATCTGCATTGTGTCCCGCCACCCACCACCCGCCAACCCCTCTTTTACGCTACTGCTACTCTCTGTTCATCATATATGCATAGTCACTTTAACCATATCTGCATGTACATACTACCTCAATCAGCCTGACGAACCGGTGTCTGTATGTAGCCTCGCTAGTTTTATAGCCTCGCTACCGTATATAGCCTGTCTTTTTATTGTTGTTTTATTTCTTTACTTACCTACTGTTCACCTAACACCTTTTTTGCACTATTGGTTAGAGCCTGTAAGTAAGCATTTCACTGTAAGGTCTACACCTGTTGTATTCAGTGCACGTGACAAATACACTTTGATTTGATTCGATTTGATTCAGTGAGCATAGCCTTGCTATTGAGAATGGCCACCGTAGGCAGACCTGGCTCTCAAGAGAAGACAGGCTATGTGCACACTGCCCACAAAATGAGGTGGAAACTGAGCTGCACTTCCTAACCTCCTGCCAAATGTATGGCCATATTAGAGACACATATTTCCTTCAGATTACACAGATACACAAATTCGAAAACAAAACAAATTTTGATAAACTCCAATATCTCCCATTGGGTGAAATACCACAGTGTGCCATCACAGCAGCAATATTTGTGACCTATTGCCACAAGAAAAGGGCAACCAGTGAAGGACAAACACCATTGTAAATACAACCCGTATTCATGTTTATTTATTTTCCCTTTTGTACTTTACCGATTTGCACATAATATTTCATTTGTAACGTCTTTATTCTTTTGGAACTTTTGAGTGTAATGTTTACTGGTAATTTGTATTGTTTATTTCACTTTTGTTTATTATCTAGTTCACTTGCTTTGGCAATGTTAACATATGTTTCCCATGCCAATAAAGCCCTTAAATAGAATTGTAATTTAATTGAAATTGAATTTAATTGAGAGAGAGACGATGGGTAGAGTGAGGCAGAGGGCGAGAGAGAGACAGAGGGCGAGAGAGAGACAGAGGGCGAGAGAGAGACAGAGGGCGAGAGAGAGACAGAGGGACAGAGGGACAGAGAGACAGAGAGAGAGAGTAAAATAGAGAATGTTCATCTGTTCAGAGAGGACAGAGGGAGAGGGTAGGTGATTCATTACCTGAGACACCATGCTGACAACTCATTGAAGTGCGTCAGGCTTTTGATATTTGGGCTTTCTGTAGAGGGTGGTTAATTAGGGAACACAGTATGTTAATTGCCTGTTACCATGGCATTTTTGCATTGGATTCAAGTTAGCGGCTTGTCTGTCCTGTGACCTCACCTTTCAGCTGTTAAAACATAATAGGAGTGGTCGAGCGCAGATGGACTTCACGTTTATTTGTCAGATATACCAGACATACACACACACACGCATGCACGCACACACAGCCTTCATTGGATTTGCACATGAAGGCGATCCATCAATCCACTTGGCTAAAACGTTGGCTGTTGCTAGGCTATTTCCTTGATTGTTGCCTTTATGTCTTCTTTATGTCTTCATGCAATGGCACTTCTCTATATGTTATTCTATTCCAGACCCTGGGGTCTTTTAGTCTCTCAATAACACACAGTGAGAGAACAAATTAATTCCTGAAACTACATGGACAGAGAGAATGAAAGAGATGGAGGCATAGCAAGAGAACGAGAAATAGAGAAAGAACAGTCCCTTTTGCACTCTAAACTTTAAGCCCAGCAAATAGCTGTGTCTCTATGGCAATTCATTAAACTGGCAGTTGGGTGAACTCTGCACAGCCCTCCAAGCTTCAAAGCAGAGGATATATCCTGGCGCTCACAGCTCGGCTCTGATCTAGCTCCTGATGCGGGGAGCTGCTGCTTACCCACCAAGACCTCAGTCAGACGTAGAGACGTGACCAGAGGAGGAGAGGAGAGGGCTAGAGTGGGATGACTGAGTCCTCCACCAGCACATCTCCAACACTGTCCAGAATATCAATGCTGGGAATGACCAATAACTGAAGCTTCAGAGGGTTAATATGGTTATAGATCACCTACGTGTTCAAGGTCTGACCGCATTAGGAGAACATTGTTATTGACAACACTATGGGCCAGATTTTCACCTGCTGTTTCTTAAAAAGCAAATTAGACATTGAGGACAGAGCCAAAAATGAACATAAGGTTAGGAGAAAGAGTTTCATGTGTTAGCCTATTTTTTGTGCTTCATCCCTTTTCAGCTGGTACAAACACTTAGCTAATCTGACCACTGCGAGGTAAACTCATCTCCATTATACCTCGAAACAATGTAATTCAGCACAGCCGAGGGTGCCACCACAGGCAAAGACCACTGAGCAGAACTGTGCTGCCTACCAATTAACGTTTTAAAAAGGAGTAATCCTGCCCTGTTTGCTGGATGTCTGACTATGGTTGAGGCAGGGTGTGACTGTCCTGCCATTTTGGATTGCTCCGGGCATTAAGGTTCAGCCAGGCTGAGGCAACAGACAAGCTGCTTTGGCTCCCACAGTCCTGTCACTGTTCCTGGCCATCCCCTCTACCTGGAAAAAAAGGGTTCCAAAAAGGTTATTTGGCTGTCCCCATAGAGAACCCTTTTTGGTTCCAGGTAGAACTATTTTGGGTTCCATGTAGAACCCTCTGTGTAAAGGGTTCTACATAGAACTCAAATCTGGAAGATGTCTAAAATGTAAAATGTAAATATTTTACATACAGATCTCATATTACTGTAATGATTAATGTATTTATTTTTATATGGATGTCACAAATGTGTAATTTCTACAGTTATTTATTTAAAAAAAAGTTATTCAACACAATTGACTGTGTAAAACATCCTAGCAGTAATACTTCTTTCTCAGAGAGTGTGGCGAATATATAGCTTTTTGCAACAAAACATGTTTATTTTTGTCTCTGAAATGAAACCATCAAGTGTTAGATTTCAAACAAATATTGTTATTAATATCCGCTATTGAACAATCCCATGCCATGATAGTGAAAAAACACACCAATCTCTTTCATAGGTTATTTAAACAATAAAAGCTAATTTACCTACATTTCTGAAAAGTGATATAAATTGATATAAGTCAGAAGTATACATACACTTAGGTTGGAGTCATTAAAACTTGTTTTTCAACCACTCCACAAATTTCTTGTTAACAAGCTATAGTTTTGGCAAGTCGGTTAGGACATCTACTTTGTGCATGACACAAGTCATTTTTCCAACAATTGTTTACAGACAGATTATTTCACTTATAATTCACTGTATCACAATTCCAGTGGGTCAGAAGTTAACATACACTAAGTTGACAGTGCCTTTAAACAGCTTGGAAAATTCCAGAAAATTAAGTAATGGATTTAGAAGCTTCTGACATAATTGACATAATTTGAGTCAATTGGAGGTGTACATGTGGATGTATTGTGGATGTATTTCAATGCCTACCTTCAAACTCAGTGCCTCTTTGCTTGACATCATGGGAAATCAAAAGAAATCAGCCAAGACCTCAGAAAAATAATTGTAGACCTCCACAAGTCTGGTTCATCCTTGGGAGCAATTTCCAAATGCCTGAAGGTACCATGTTCATCTGTACAAACAATAGTACGCAAGTATAAACACCATGGGACCACGCAGCCGTCATACCACTCAGGAAGAAGACGCATTCTGTGTCCTAGAGATAAACGTACTTTAGTGTGAAAAGTGCAAATCAATCCCAGAACAACAGCAAAGGACCTTGTGAAGATGCTGGAGGAAACGGGTACAAAAGTATCTATATCCACAGTTAAACGAGTCCTATATTGACATAACCTGAAAGGCCACTCAGCAAGGAAGAAGCCACTGCTCCAAAACTGCCATAACAAATGCCAGACAACGGTTTGCAACTGCATATGGGGACAAAGATCGTACTTTTTGGAGAAATGTCCTCTGGTCTGATGAAACAAAAATAGAACTGTTTGGCCATAATGACCATCATTATGTTTGGAGGAAAAAGGGGGAGGCTTGCATGCTGAAGAACACCATCCCGACCGTGAAGCACGGGGGTGGCAGCATCATGTTGTGGGGGTGCTTTGCTGCAGGAGGGACTGGTGCACTTCACAAAATACATGGCATCATGAGGCAGTAAAATTATGAGGATATATTGAAGCAACATCTCAAGACGTCAGTCAGGAAGTTACTTCCAAAGTTGTGGCAAAATGGCTTAAGGACAACAAAGTCTAGGTATTGGAGTGGCCATCACAAAGCCCTGACCCCAACCCTATAGAAACTTTGTGGGCAGAACTGAAAAAGTGTGTGAGCAAGGAGGCCTACAAACCTGACTCAGTTACACCAGCTCTGTCAGGAGGAATGGGCCAAAATTCACCCAACTTATTGTGGGAAGCTTGTGGAAGGCTACCCGAAATGTTTGACCCAAGTTAAACAATTTAAAGGCAATGCTACCAAATACTAATTGAGTGTATGTAACTTCTGACCCACTGGGAATGTGATGAAAGAAATTAAAGCTGAAATAAATCATTCTTAAAATAAGGTGGTGATCCTAACTGACCTAAGACAGGGAATTTTATCTGGATTAAATGTCAGGAATTGTGAAAAACTAAGTTTAAATGTATTTGGCTAAGGTGTATGTAAACTTCCGACTTCAACTGTATATCGTCTTGGAATGAAACTCTTAGTATGTAGAATTCATTGCTCACTCTTCATCACCCTGGGCCCTCTTTCTTGTCACTTAATCAGAAGAGAGTGCAGGGTCCCCTGCTTCACTTCAGCACAACCTCAGAAGGCAGCCTTCATTACGTAACCCCCTGGCAGCAACTAGAATATGCAATGGGTCCTGCAACAGCCTACAGGGAGATACCCCTCAATGAAGGCTAGCTAATGTAGCTTTTGGTAAGCCAGACACTACATGCTTGGGAGAGACATAAGATGCCAATACACAGCTCACTCTTCCCTCTGTCTTTAACAGTTTCATATCAATCATCATGCTTTTAGCCTATATGCTATGCTTGAGATAACCCAACCAGGTTCTTGATTAAAAGTCTTCAGTCCAGGCTTAGGGCCCTCACTCTGGGTCTGTGAAACAGGGCCTATGTTTGTCCTATTGCCTCACTCAGGCTTTAGGCAGGAACATACAGTATCTTCTCAAACAGTGAACAGAGGGTACACACTGGCATGCCTGTGGTGCCCACCCGTCTGCATGGGAATCTGGTAGTCAGTCCACACCAACATTAAACATTGTGTTGGACAATTAGCATCCCTCTCATTTGAAAGCAAGATGGAAGTATTTGCCCACTCATTTGTTAATTACCTCAACTGCTAGTGCTGCCACCGTGAACCAGCGCCATTAATCATGTTAATTATCAGCCTGTGCCCCGTCAAGGAGGGGATGGCAGAGGACCCACTGAGCTCCGATGGTGAACCTTGCACCCTGGCACTGGATGGATCAACAACAGCTGGGCAAACTGTGTTTGTGCTAACAGTGCTGGACTAGCATTCTGAGGTGACGGCCCCCTAAATGATGGGACTGCTCTTGATCCCTCCTACCCACTCAAAGAGCAATAGGTCTACATGCAATCCAGTGGAGGCTGGTGGAGGGAGGAGTAGAACTGACACCAGCATTCTCCGATGCAATCCTCATCTAAATACTTGTTGGCAATAATGAAAACCAGGCCATATTTCTCAGATATACAGTACCTAGGTGGTTTGAATAATAACATTTCAGATGTTGAATTTCAGAATTTCTAGAATTCTAAAGCTCTCTCTTATAAAACCTTTATTTTACCAGGGAGTCATACTGAGACCAAGGTCTCTTATACAGATGAGCCCTGAATTACAGAAATTACAGAAAATACACACATCAATATGAATACTAAATGCAAGTAGAAAGAAGAACATGGTCATAAAAAACAAACACATTCATCAGTAATAAGGTCCTCAGTCAGCATTCTGAATTGCCCTTGATACACCAAAACATCACATTTAAGAACATGTTGAAGACACCAAAGGATTTTCCAGAGTTAACCATCCCTGAGACCGGGTGTGGTAATTTTGGAAAGATGTAAGGTACAGTGGGACGTCTTGTAAAAGGGCTTAATAAATGAAAACATAGCAATGTATTAACCTACGTGACATCAAAGATGACCAACCAACTTTCTAGTAGAGACTGCAGTGATGAGTACTAAAAGTGTCGCCCATAATAAAGCACTGTGCTCTATGATAATCACATAGATGATGCTGCCATAGTCTAGGACCAATAGAAACGTTGACTGAATAATCAGCTTTTTGCTATTTAGCGAAAGGCAGGACCTATTTCTATAGAAGTTGCCAATTTATTTTTCAGCTTCTTTACTAACTCATCAATATGCTTTCTAAAAGCCAGCTTTTCATGTATCCAGATGCCCAGATATTTGTAAGCAGGGATTCGATCAATATGGACACCATCCAAAGTACATATGCTTAAATCATCAGAGTTATTTTTAGAGAACAACATATACCTAGTTTTACCTGCAGTCAATACTAATTTCAAGTCAATAACGTTTCTCTGTAATACAAGGAAGGCACTATTGTTCAGATAGAGCCTGGTCAACCGTGGGGGCAATAGCATACGTAACAGTATCATTAGCATACAAGTACAGGTTACATTTTTTTATAGACAAGTCGATATTGTTAATGTTAACGGTAAAAAGTACAGGACCCAGAATCAACCCCTGTGGGACACCTTTCGTAATATCCAGGAAACCTGATTTAACACCATCAGTACATACACATTGATTTCTATCTGTCAAGTCATTTTGTAACCAGTTACATGCAGCCTGATCTAGGCCAATTGTGGAAAGCCTCTGAATTAGCAACGAGTGGTCAACAGTATCAAAAGCCTTTGACAGGTCAATGAAGAGGGCAGCACAAGGTTGCCTTTTATCCATGCAGTTTAGCACATAACTTATAACTAGGGATGCAGCAGAGATAATGCTATGACCTGGTCTAAAACCCGACTGATGTACATTTAGAATACATTTCAAAGATAAGAAAGATCTTAGATGAGAATTAATCAAGGATTCTAATATTTTAGCTAGGCATTAAAGTTTAGAAATAGGGCGATCATTATTTAGGTCACTCTTAGAATCAGGTCAGAGATAAAGATCCTTTTCACTCTGCAGGCCCCGTTTTGTAGCTGCCACATGAGTAATACGAACAAAAACCTGTGTTTATATTGTACCCTCTGATAACGGCAGCTGACTTATTCAAACTAATGGGCTTTTGATCATGGGTAGAAAAGGACCAACAGACAGACAGCTGTATGATAATTGTGAAATAATGTCCTGGTGGGAAATAGAATAAATACAACAAGCTGCATGGGGAAAACAACAAGAGCAACAGATGGATATTTCATAGGGGGAAAAAAACATGCATTCATGTTTTTCTCTCCTCGTGAATCATCTCTTTCTATTGTCTTAGCTTATGACTCTTAACTGGAGCAAAATGAGCCCATTTGTTTTAAAACATCCTCAGATCCTCAGAAAACTCACAGACTAATTATAATCATAATTTGTCCTAACAGGCCAGTTAAGCATGTGGCCCTCCTGAGGCCTGCTCCACCTGTGTCCTCGCCTTGAACGAAGAAAGAAATGTGCATCACGCCGGCAGATAAGAAAATAAGAAAATGACCTTAATGTGGAGAAGATGTCTGAAATGAAAGGGGAAAAAGAAAGGAGCGAAAAGAAGAGGCGCCCTCCTCCCCTCAGTGTTGTAGAGGAAGTGTCAGGACGCTAGCAATAATCTCCTGGATTGTGACATGGGGAGAGATCATAGTGCCCTGTCACTAGTACTCCCCTCCCGTTGATTAAGGATTTTCATCCTCCATTGGGCCCAGCTCAGAGCTCTTGGGCCACCAGTGCTTTGTACTGTGACGTGTAATTCCATACACGCCGTCATCCCATCTTGATAGAAAACTAATAGAAACTCTCTCCTCAGATCCTAATGAAGACGGATCCTCAGATGGCCATGCTATCTCATTTATATTGCCATTCTATCAACTTGCTTTATGGCGATTAGACATGTACCGTGTAACAAAGGGGGGTGAAGAGCGAGAGAGAGCAGCACTAACAGAATTAGAGATTTTACAGTGCATGGTTCCTCACAAGCCTTTTATTCCTGAGCCTTTGTTTGGTTTAAAGCTGTATCAAGGCGCAGCTAAAAGCCAAGCACCAGGATCTCTAGAGATTGATTCAATGGTGAGAGCTTCGTCAGTGTTCTAGCGTAATATGATGGCTTTACAGACATTGATATTGAGTGCTGATGGCTGACTAGCTAAAAAGTCAATACTGCTGAGGCACTTTGACTGTAAGGAAGTATAATGTACAGTACATCCACAGTACATGAGGTACAGTACATATACAGTACAGGATGTAGAGTATGTCAGAAATGACTAATCCACACCACAAAACTAAGTAAAATCTGAGCTATGGAATCCATTTCCAAACGTGACCTCTTTCTCAACATTTCTATTACTACAGCGGTATTTACTACATTTACTAAAATGGCATGTAAGTTGTATAATGAGACTGAGTAGCATAATCTATTGATGTTTAGTCCATTCGGAAAGTATTCAGACCCCTTGACTTTTTCACTCTTTTTGTTATATTATGGCCTTATTCTAAAATGGATTGAATAAATAAAACATCCTCATTAATCTACACACAATAACCCATAATGACAAGGTGAAAACAGGTTTTTATAATTTTTTGCAAAATTATTGAATCTAAAAACAGAAATAACTTATTTACATACTGTAGGTATTCAGACCCTTCACTATGAGATTCGAAATTGAGCTCAGGTGCATCCTGTTTCCATTGATTATCACTGAGATGTTTCTACAACTTGATTGGAGTCCACCTGTGGTAAATTCAATTGACTGGACATGATTTGGAAAGGCACACACCTGTCTAAATAAGGTTCCACAGTGCAAGTCAGAGCAAAAACCAAGCAATGAGGTCAAAGTAATTGTACGTAGAGCTCCGAGACAGGATTGTGACGGGGCACAGATCTGGTGAAGTATATATCAAAAAGTGTCTGCAGCATTGAAGGTCCCCAAGAACCCTGTTGCCTCCATCATTCTTAAATGGAAGAAGTTTGGAACCACCAAGACTCTTCCTAGAGCTGGCTGAGCAATCAGGAGAAAAGGGCCTTGGTCTGGGAGGTGACCAAGGACCTGATGGTCACTCTGACAAAGCTCTAGAGTTTCTATGTGGAGATGGGAGAATTTTCCAGAAAGACAACGATCTCTGCAGCACTCCACTCCACCAATCAGGCTTTTATGGTAGAGTGGCGAGACAGAAGCGACTCCTCTGTAAAGGCACATGACAACCCACTTGGAGTTTGCCAAAAGGCAGGTAAAGGACACTCAGACCATGAGAAACAAGATTCTCTGGTCTGATTAAACCAAGATTGAACTCTTTGGCCTGAATGCCAAGCGTCATGTCTGGAGGAAACCTGGCACCATCCCACGGTGAAGCGTGGTGGCGGCAGCATCATGCTGTGGGGATGTTTTTCAGCGCTAGGGACTGGGAGACTAGTCAGGTCGAGGGAAAGATGAACGGAGCAAAGTACAGAGAGATCCATGATGAAAACCTGTGCTCAGGACCTCAGATTGGGACGGAGGTTCACTTTTCAACAGGAAAATAACCCTAAGCCCACAGCCAAGACAACGCAGGGGTTGCTTTGGGACAAGTCTCTGAATGTCCTTGAGTGGCCCTGCCAGAGCCCAGACATGAACCCGATCAAACATCTCTGGAGAGACCTGAAAGTAGCTGTGCAGCGACGCTCCCCATCCAACCTGACAGAGTTTGAGAGGATGTGCAGAGAAGAATGGGAGAAACTCCCCAAATACAGGTGTGCCAATTTTGTTGTGTCATACCCAAGAAGACTTGAGGATGTAATCTCTGCAAAAGGTGCTTCAACAAAGTATTCAGTAAAGGGTCTGAATACTTATGTAAATGAGATATTCCAGTTTTTTCTTTGTAAGACATTTGCAAAAATGTCAAAAAACCAGTTTTAGCTTTGTCTTTATGGGGTATTGTTTATAGATTGATGAGGGGGGAAACAATTTAAATCAATTTTAGAATAAGGCTGTAACGTAACAAAATGTGGAAAAGAATGCTTTCTGAATGTACTGTAAAGGGCCGTTGGTTGACACCATTATGCTGTCCTCCAAGCTGACCTCAGCTACACTGACACGATCCTCTAATAATCCTGTATTCATCCCGCAATAAACCCTAAGACACTGGGGCCTTTCTTCTTTTTAGTGACTGCGCTGAACAGTTTGTTGTGATCAGTGATGTATTCCTATTTTTTTAGGTGAGGGAGCACAAAAAAATGGAAATTGCATCATAAATTCCTCAATCAAAGTTTGTACCGACAGATGTAGCCAATTTAATAGCTTATCATTATAGAATATACATTTAAAAAATGCATCCTACATGTGCAACGTCTGCCTATGCCCATACATAGGTTATTGTCTAAAGAAACATTTATGTTTTTAATACCGTCAAACACCAAGTTAGGCATAGGCTACTTCATTTGAAAGAATTAGAGCAGATGGTGTTAACAAACTATTAGCCTTTCTTGTATTTTGTTACAATCAAAGCATGTATCCTGCCTAGTGGTGCACTCTGAGTTTTAAAATTGACAATTCGGCTTGAGCTAACCATCCTTAAATCTCATTAGAAATGAGGAGGTGTTTTAGTGTAACAGTAACATTACAGCCCTACTATGCTATTACATTCAGTTCTGTTATGTAACATGCAAATTAATCATTGTGTGATCTTGCTCGACGATTGATTCTCTGATCTAACTTTACTAAACAAGCACCATTGTGAGAAGGAATAATATTTTATTTGTAGAAGAAGAAGAAGAAGAAGAAGAAGAAGAAGAAGAAGAAGAAGAAGAAGAAGAATGATTATTATAGGCGTAGGCAACAGATCTTGATGAAATGTCATTTTAAGAGAAAGGACATTTTAATTTAAAAAAAAAAGATTATTTCACATACAATTCACTGTGTCACAATTCCAGTGGGTCAGAAGTTTACATACACTAAGTTGACTGTGCCTTTAAACAGCTTGGAAAATTCCAGAAAATTATGTCAGGGCTTTAGAAGCTTCTGATAGGGTAATTGACATCATTTGAGTCAATTGGAGGTATACCTGCAGATGCATTTCAAGGCCTACCTTCAAACGCAGTGCATCTTTGCTTGACATCATGGGAAAATCAAAAGAAATCAGCCAAGACCTCAGAAAAACAATTGGAGACCTCCACAAGTCTGGTTCATCCTTGGGAGCAATTTCCAAACACTTGAAGGTACGAAATTCATCTGTTCAACCAATAGTACGCAAGTATAAACACCATGGGACCACACAGCCATCATACCACTCAGGAAGGAGATGCGTTCTGTCTCCTAGAGATGAATGTACTTTGGTGTGAAAAGTGCAAATCTATCCCAGAACAACAGCAAAGGACCTTGTGAAGATGGTGGAAGAAACAGGTACACAAGTATCTATATCCACAGTACAACGAGTCCTATATCGACATAACCTGAAAGGCCGCTCAGCAAGGAAGAAGCCACTGCTCCATAACCGCCATAAAAAAAGCCAGACTACGGTTTGCAAATGCATATGGGGACAATGATCGTACTTTTTGGAGAAATGTCCTCTGGTCTGATGAAACAAAAATAGAAGTGTTTGGCCATAATGACCATCGTTATGTTTGGAGGAAAAAGGGGGAGGCTTGCAAGCCGAAGAACACCATCCCAACCATGAAGCACGAGGGTGGCAGCATCATGTTGTGGGGGTGCTTTGCTGCAGGAGGGACTGGTGCACTTCACAAAAAACATGACATCATGAGGAGGAAAATGATGTGGACATATTGAAGCAACATCTCAAGACATCAGTCAGGAAGTTAAAGCTTGGTCGAAAATGGGTCTTCCAAATGGACAATGACCCAAAGCATACTTCCAAAGTTGTGGCAAAATGGCTTAAGGACAACAAAGTCAAGGTATTGGAGTGGCCATCACAAAGCCCTGACCTCAATCCTATAGAAAATATGTGGATATAACTGAAAAAGCATGTGCGAGCAAGGAAGCCTACAAACCTGACTCAGTTACACCAGCTCTGTCAGGAGGAATGGGCCAAAATTCACCCAACTTATTGTGGGAAGCTTGTGGAAGGCTACCTGAAACGTTTGACCCAAGTTAAACAATTTAGAAGGCAATGCTACCAAATACTATTTGAGTGTATGTAAACTTCTGACCCACGGGGAATGTGATGAAAGACATAAAAGCTGAAATAAAACATTCTCTCTACTATTATTCTGACATTTCACATTCTTAAAATAAAGTGGTGATCCTAACTGACCTAAGACAGGGAATTTTTATCTGGATTAAATGTCAGGAATTGTGAAAAACTGAGCTTAAATGTATTTGCCTAAGGTGTAGGTAAACTTCCGACTTCAACTGTAGCTTAATGTCATTGCACTGTTTGCGAGGAGAGCTTTATTGCGAATAGGCATTTCATTGTATTGTTTAGCTTACAGTCTGTATCATAAATAAACTTTGATTTGATTAGCTTGAACACATGGTTACAATATACCCAATTACAGAATAAAAGAAAACAGAGAGGTGAACTATCAATTCATAGAATTTATTTGCATAGATTAAAAATACTATCAAATCAATTGACCAAGTAGTGAACATAAATCATTACCATAAATCATTGCATAGCCATAAAATAAAGTTTTTGGTGTGGTGTATTCATGCATCTCTAAAACTTGACCTCCAATTTGGCCCAATTCACATTTCCAATTGCCAACCCTGACATACCAAGCTAGAATGGGCCCTGTGTCTCAACCAATAGCCAATGTAGGCTAAATATCCCAAGCAGGGCAATAGCAACTTCCAGAGTGTGTCATGCTCCTTGGGCTTTGCGGTGGCAACTCTGGTTTGGGTGTCCTCTGCAAAACAGCGTCGCCATTACAAAGTGGTCACATATCTTTCTGTGTTTCACTGCACAAGAGGGGTCCGTGTTTTATGAGCAACCTCAAGGCTGACACACGCTGAATTATTTATTTTTTCAATGTTCTGATTGGCCAAAGTGGTCAAGACTCCGACAGGCCGCCGCAGTGCACACAGGTAGCCTAATAGTTCTTCATCATACTCACCACCACCAAAGAAGAAGAAAGGGAGAAGACAGGGAACAAACCACCATTTACCTACCTCTAGGCTGCGAAACATAAACTCAGCAAAAAAAGAAACGTCCCTTTTTCAGGACCCTGTCTTTCAAAGATAATTCATAAAAATCAAAATAACTTCACAGACCTTCATTGTAAAGGGTTTAATGTTTGCTCAATGAACCATGAACAATTAATGAACATGCACCTGTGGAACGGTCGTTAAGACACTAACAGCTTACAGACGGTAGGCAATTAAGGTCACAGTTATAAAAACTTAGGACACTAAAGAGGCCTTTCTACTGACTCTGAAAAACACCAAAAGAATGATGCCCAGGGTCCCTGCTCATCTGCGTGAACGTGCCTTAGGCATGCTGCAAGGAGGCATGAGGACTGCAGATGTGGCCAGGTCAATAAATTGCATTGTCCGGACTGTGAGATGCCTAAGACAGCGCTACAGGGAGACAGGACGGACAGCTGATTGTCCTTGTAGTGGCAGACCACATGTAACAACACCTGTACAGGATGGGTACATCCGAACTTCACACCTGTGGGACAGGTACAGGATGGCAACAACAACTGCCCAAGTTACACCAGGAATGCACAATCCCTCCATCAGTGCTCAGACTGTCCGCAATAGGCTAAGAGAGGCTGGCATGAGGGCTTGTAGGCCTGTTGTAAGGCAGGTCCTCACCAGACATCACCGGCAACAACTTCACCGGTTTTTGGTCAGATTCGCGATAATCGTCGAAGGAATGAGCATTACACTGAGGCCTGTACTCTTGAGTGGGATCGATTTGGAGGTGGAGGGTCCGTCATGGTCTGGTGTGTCACAGCATCATCGGACTGAGCTTGTTGTCATTGCAGGCAATCTCAATGCTGTGCATTACAGGGAAGACATCCTCCTCCCTCATGTTGTACCCTTCCTGCAGGCTCATCCTGACATGACCCTCCAGCATGAAAATGTCACCAGCCATACTGCTCGTTCTGTGAGTGATTTCCTGCAAGACAGGAATGCCAGTGTTCTGCCATGGCCAGCGAAGAGCCCGGATCTCAATCCCATTGAGAACGTCTGGGACCTGTTGGATCGGAGGGTGAGGGCTAGAGCCATTCCCCTCAGAAATGTCCAGGAACGTGCAGGTGCCTTGGTGGAAGAGTGGGGTAACATCTCACAGCAATAACTGGCAAATCTGGTGCAGTCCACAAGGAGGAGATGCACTACAGTACTTAATGCAGCTGGTAGCCACACCAGATAGTTACTTTTGATTTTGACCCCCCCTTTGTTCAGGAACACATTATTCCATTTCTGTTAGTCACATGTCTGTGGAACTTGTTCAGTTTATGTCTCAGTTGTTGAATCTTATGTTCATACAAATATTTACACATGTTATGTTTTCTGAAAATAAACGCAGTTGACAGTGAGAGATGTTTTTTTTTTCTTTTAGTTCATTTATTTGGTTTGTCATTTTATAGTTTTTCAATGAATTGTAGTGGTAATTAAATATAATACATTTTTATAATACATTTATCAGAATATATTTTCCAGATATAGTTTTACCAGTATTCTCAAATCAAATTGTTAAAAGTGTGGGAGTGCCACTCCTCCACTCTATACCCCTGGTTGTGATAAGAATATCTCATATATAATTCAGTACTTCTAACGGAAAATTGTAAATATTTGCACAACACAGCCATGGTATGTATTTTTTTTTTAATGTTTAATCTTTATTGATCCCATGCATGCTTTATGTCCCTAAATTATTCAAGCCTGTGATGTTTTGCAGTGAAATAGAGGAGTAGAGCATGTCTCTACAAATATTGACTGTGCTGAAGACACTCTGTGGGGTTATTTGTTTTCTAAGCTGAATGTGATAGTTACCAGTGGACATCTGGGTTCTGTCTAATGCCCACTCATTAGTCTTTCCATTAGTCTTTCCATTCATACTATGCACATTTGGGGTAAATGTTTTTGAAAAGCAACTATTTTAACAACACAACAAAATGTTTTGAGGGTGTATTTGATTTGACAAAGAAAAGTGACTGGTTCTTATATTTTGTTTACTCTTGCGTAACCGGATTAAACACAGTATATTTATGTGTTTATTAACTGTGGTTTTTAGTTCAGGGCACATAATTCCATCAATGCATGACAGATTGTACACAAAGTTTCCTCTAAACTCTACATTTGTGTGAAATCTACAACTCTAAGGACTAGTGGGTATGCTCATGCATGATTATGAGCGAGATAACTTCTTCACAAGAGGCATTGGAACAAGGAGTCTGCGCTCAAATCAAGTCTTTGATCTTTTTACTTTGCATGAGGGTTAGGATTCCACTTAGCCATCCTGAGGAAAACCTTTGTGCTGCTGCTGTATAAAAATCCACATTCCCCTTCTCAGCCTTACCATGTGAAGACAGTAAGGATCACAACCCTGTGACGCTTTGCAGTTTCACAGCTTCTCTCTGATTAAATTATCTGGAGCTTAATTTAGTCCTGTGTTTGTGCTGCAGCTTCCTCCACTTCTTCCCTTTGTTCTCAACGTGAGGCATCAGATGATCTACCTGGATGTGATACTGTACATTTTCAAACTGGGCCCTCAAATTGTAGCCTGAATCTTAGAAATCACGGTTCAAACAATAACAATCAGTGTTTATACAGTATGTGTTTTGAAATCATAGCTGACTACAATCAAAGAAATATATGTGATAATAATACAATAATTTATTGTATTTTGATACTGTTCTTAATACTGTCTCTTCTGTAAAAAATACAGATGGCAGGGCACCCCTCAAGATGGAAAATTACACAGGAAATAATCTGGAAGAAAATCTATAAAAGGTACCATGGTGAAATGACAAACTGATGAACCCTCACTCTACCCACATCCCCTACCCCCCATTACTGAAACGACGCTGCAGGATAGCAGGAGTCAATGGCACATAATGCATACCAGTGCGATGAATGTATGAAGTTTAATAGAGCGTGAAAATGGCAGTCTAATGACAGAGATGGATTTTCCATTTGAAACACCGAGCCTGAACCTGCCTGGCTGTGCCGCAGCGCAGCTCACTAACACACTGAGATGAGAAGAGAGGCTAGTTGCTAGAGTGCCTACACAGCACGGCTGAAAGGGCGCATCCAAGGCTTTTTATTCATGTGATTCTTATAATCATATATGTCCCAGTAGACTAGTCTGCTGTCTTTTCTCAAACACAGACAGCACAAGTGCTGGTGCCCTGCCATTTAAATACTTTAAACATCTATCTTGCGGCGATACCGCTGTATTGTTATGTTAATGACTAAAACACAGCCTAATTATTAGTGAGGGACTATCAACAAATCTTAAGGATGCAAACACAAGTCAAATACATGGATGGTAAGAGTGGTTAAATTACCTTGAAAGGGAGGAACCAGGCTCTATGTATTCTACTGGATTTCCACTGACACAGCCCCTGGTTAGAGGGGAATAAGACAGTCGAAGAATGAACACACACAGGGAACTTTATCTACACACTGACGAAGATGAACATGGGGATGTACATGGTGTTCCAGAATCCCCATGCCGAGGGCACTGTGTGGGACTAATTTCCAGCGTGTGTTGTTGTTTATGTCTGGCTGGCACCACGTAGTCTAGCTGGCACCACGTAGTCTAGCTCTCCTCCTCATATGAGAGATGTGGCTTCAGCCAATCAAACTATCCCCATGCACCCTACACTTTGCCCATGCACTGATCATGCATGCTGTGATTGATCAGATGCTCCTAGCTAGCCCAGCACTGTCCAGTCGGTCCGTTGCATGCTCTCTCAATCGTATAAGTATTAGCCGGGCCTGAACTTAGTTTTTTCCGTTGTCAGAACATGGGTGGATATACATGCATGGGATGCGTGATTACAAAGTAAGTTGTCACTGTTGTTATTATTGTAGTATGTGCTAGAGTAGCAGTATTCTATGTAGTTTTCATTACTGTTATTATTATGTTACTATTGTTATTGTCTGCAATGATGAGTCCTTGCTCTTGTGTGTTGCTGTGCAGTAGCCTACTATTTGTATAATATACAGTCCTTGCCATTATTCTTACTTAAACAGTAAATCCGGGAGACTCAAATTGGTATGATATGTTACGTTTGGTATGGTTTCATAAGACAGATGGCTACTTCAGGTAAAAGTAGGGTGGTTGGTTGGGTGGGTGTATAATGCGAACGTCTACCATCCCAAAAGTTGCGAGGTCTAATCTCATCAAGCACAAGTTTAGCATTTTTGCGTTAGCCAGTTAGCCACCTAGCCACCTTGCTAGAATTCAGGAACATATCATATGTTTTCCAAATTCATAACATATAATAACAACTGTAATTCGTAACATATCATACGAAATGGGTGATGGACATCCACAAATTAATACATACCATAAAAAATGTAACATATCATACTAAATGGAGTGTCACCGATATACATAAGGAATAATACGAAATGATCTGAGACCAGGTTGGGTTATTAGGTCATTTATTAGCTATGGTCCTTGTTGCTTTATCCCATATCCCATTCTATCCTACTCTACATATTCAGGCCAGTGTATTTATCTCCTGCGTGGCCTATTTACTATCTCTGTTTCTGTCCATTACAGAACCATCCCCATATACATCCCCACGTTCACCTTCCTCAGTGTGTAAATAAAGTTCCCTATGTGTGTTAACTCTTGGCCTGCTTTATTCCCCACTAACCGGGGGCAGTGTCAGTGAGTCACAAACCAGTAAAATACGTAGAGCCGGGTCACAAACCAGTAAAATACGTAGAGCCGGGTCACAAACCAGTAAAATACGTTGAGCCGGGTTGCTCTCTTTCAGACCTAATGCATTAAAGGCAATCACAGCCATGTACGAATATTTCCTCTACATGAATCAGATGTTCAGGGATATATCGCCTGAAGCATTTGAAGAGAGCTGCAGTGGATGGTGCTGTCATGTTTCAGGTTATGATGCTGTTGGAGCCTGCTCTCATGCTATAGCATTAGTATTGATTGGGGAGTCTACAGAGCTCCTATTACAGCACGGGTGTAAAGAAAGAGCAGGTACAGCAGATATGATGAGGACCTCAGACCAGGTGCCAGTAGACTAGAGCAGCACGCCTCTATGGAAGAATGTTAAACAAACATGGTGAACAACCGGTCGTATATGAGGTGTTCGCCTGCACCTTTGGACTTTCCAGATGAACAAAACATAAAAGGGATCCAGTTGGATTTAATTTGATCATTTAAAAAATATATATATATTACACCACGCAACAGATACACACTGTATAAATTGTAAGCCAGCCAGAGATTGGGTCAGTCACCAAAGTGTGAAGAGTTGAAGCAAGCTTCAAGAAGTCAGATCACACAAGACTGTTTTTAAACTGTGTGTTTTGGGTACTACTCACAATTTAATTCCACAGAGAGATCAGGGAGGGATGTGAGACAACAGCCCAAATGAAGAGGGATGGGTGTGTCAGACAGACATATTCTGTGTCACTGGCTAGGCCTCTGCATTACTAATCAGTGGTGTAAATAAAAACAGTGGTGTAAATAAAGACGTGGCGCAAGCTGGAGAATGAAGAGGAGAAAGGCCATGGTCAATGATGAGGCTTCTCTCTCTGATTAATGAGCTCTTACATATTATCCAGGCCCCATTATGAGATATAGCCTACACACAGTAGACCTTCAGTCTAATTATGAGACACAGCGTGCATTACAATGTAGCCCATTTTTATTCTGAATGGCAAATGCATGCTAATTTACTATGGTGTTTGCACAGTAGTAGTAAAGTATGAAATAATGATAATACAAAGGGGCTGTATTGTCGATGATCAGTCAGATTGACCAAGATACTTCTTCATTAGGCCTAAATGTGTGAGATTGATGAAGCAAGTAAGCTTCTAAAACAAGCGGCGCTTAGCATCGACGTCAATCAAGTGGTTACAATATGGTTTCATTAATGCCACACACACTTTAAGTTATTTTCTTGTACTTACAGTACCTTAATCACGCCAGATAATTAACGAGGATTTGCACTCTTGATCAGGAGGAAAAGAGAAAAGACAGCCAGCCTGTAAGTTAGCTAACGCATCTCTACAGGAACTGATGCTATTTCTCCTCTCCCTTGTCCCTAGCTTCCTCTTGCCTTGTTCACGTTCAATTGTAGAGTTTGGGGAAAACAAGGAGAGCATAGCGATGCAATAAATCATGACCAGTGTGTGCTGACAGTGAAACCTACAGTATATGTCTCTGCTGCCTTTTGCATTCATCTCTCTATAAGCCACCACCAGGCTATTGAGAAAAGTTGATGTGAACAGTGGATCTATAAATGTTTAAAGTGCAGCGGATGGACAGTCCAGACTAAGACCTTAGTGGCTAACGTGGACTTGTATGGCCACTGCAACAGCTAAGTGATATTAAAATGGTCTAGGACCAAAGGCTTTGAAGCACTCTAGCATTAAACCACACAATTAAAGCCAACAATATATTCCATGTAAAACCTTGAGGCAATAGAGCATCAACGCTGACATGAAGGCAAAAATATCAGTTAATTTCTTCCATGTTCCCATGTGTTGATGAAGGCTGCCGCTGCTGTGACATATGAAAGGATATCAGGCCAGTGGGAGCAGCAAGAGCTGGTTGATTGTTAACGCCAGGATTTAGGGGCTGTTCCCAGCCTGCCTGTGGCAGCATCTGTATATGAGGGAGGGAGTCCTCCAGGACTCTGGTGAGAGGAACAAGGCCTAATCTGGTGGGGTTGTGGCTGGGTTTGATGCCTCTCTGTAGGGTACAGACAGACCCTGGCAGTGTGAGATATGATTTATCAAGCCTACAGATGTAGGATCTTAATTTGATCAATCTTTTCTTTCTGAGAATATTCCTGCATAGCAGGAAATGCAAACGTGTAATGTATCCAAGGTTTAAAAAGTCTTCTAAAGTTTGTAATTTCCACTTTAAAATGTCAGACTTGATTTGCTCTTATAAAACATTTATCAAACCCACCAAAAAGAATGTCCATGAATTATAATCCACATAATAATTCACATTTCCTGTTGCTGTAGCAAACTGTCTCAAATTAAGATCCTACATATGTAACTCTACAACATTCTGAGAGCATAGCAGCTTCTCTGGAATTGATATTTGCAATCGAAAAGTGGGTGACTCTGATGTACCCTATAATAGGGTAATCAGGTAAATAAATAGGTTAAATCATTGCATTTTGCGCATTTGTCTAAATAAGACATTATCAGGTCTTGGGGTGTGAGAGATCTATCAGCCTATTATCTCTCAAGATGTCTGCTTGCTTGTGTGTCATGGAGGAAATTGATTTGAGAGAGCCGCTCTCCCTTTATATATCTATGCCCTAATCCTGTTTGTATGGATGTTTGCATGCATGGGAGCACTGAAGAGGCACACACACATGAACACTTACTCAGTGGGGCTGAGCAGTCAAGCCACTGTGCTCAGAGGAATAACAACCGTGAGTTATGACATCCCCCCCTAAAACAATGACGAATGCTTCGCCTTGTGAGATGAGGTGCCCCCTCAGAAGTTGAGAGAGGGGAAGCTGTACCGCCATACCGGAATGAATAGATTGTTCAGTCCGTTGTTTATGTCGTAAATCTCAGAAATGTACCACAGTGTGAACAGATGTCATCTCCGATCAGTGTCAGCCGGCCTCTAATGAAGTGGATCAAACTGTGGGCACATTTCAGCTCTCATGCACTTGTGTGATCAGACTAGAGTAGACACTGGCCATTCCGACTACCCACACCCAATAATAGGTTTTTGGGTATGCATAAATAGGTTTTATTGTATGTGAATTTTCAAAAATTTGTTTGCTTTAAATTCCAGGATGTCAAACTAATTTTGGCTTTTCATGAAGTAGAGTCATCTTTTCAGAGTCGTCTTTTCACACTCACGTGTTTGACAACAGCTGATAATCAGAATATCCCCGCCATTTGTTGCGCATTAGATGACGCCTCCTCAGTATGGATGAGTATTATGTTGATATTTGTTGCTTAGAGCATATGTTTTTACGGTAGTACTATTAGTACACCATATTTCATTTTAGTAAGTAGAAGCCAAGACAGATTTTGGACACTGTTTGTTAGTGTAGCGACATGTACTCATGCAGGTGCGCACACAAACAAACACCGACAGTAGTAGGGGCCATCACACATAGTAAATAAATTCTTATTTACAATGATGGCCTACACTGGCCAAACCCGGACGATGCTAGGCCAATTGTGCGCCGCCCTATGGAACTCCCAA
This sequence comes from Salmo salar, assembly GCF_965601325.2. Lineage (NCBI taxonomy): Eukaryota > Metazoa > Chordata > Actinopteri > Salmoniformes > Salmonidae > Salmo > Salmo salar. Next base: position 35,516,571 of record NC_138303.1, on the reverse strand, counting down.
TCACGGCCGGTTGTGATACAGCCTAGATCTGACTCAAATTAAGATGGTGTCAAATTAAGATGGTGTAAAACCATCTTAACTTTTCACATGCATGCAACTGCAGATGGTCGTGCCATGGAGCACCACGCCCCCATTGCGAGCTCCTATTGGAAATGAATGACCCATTGGAGAATCTGCCAAAGCCAGTCTGATAGGTCCATTATAACAGTGGGTGAGCACAACAGGAATTACAAGACCAGCACTTAATAGTACTGGCATACTCCACAGGTTTCTTGCACCATGATTCACTTCTAACCTAAGATTTTAATGCAAAATCATTATCCAAACCTCTTACGTAAATTTATTAGAAGAGCCACTTCACTTCCATTTTTGTTCGTATTGGATGAATGGCACTACAGTGTCATGTGGACTCAGAAACTGTAAAAGTTGGACACAAACCAAAGGCAGAAAAATACCAATTGCTCTAGGCCTACATTAGGAAAAATCTGCTTTTAGGAAAATATTTTAAGCTTGTTTAGAGACGGGCAGCATTTTGATCTGGTTTTAGGGGCATGTTGTTTTGGCGCTAATATGATCATCAGACTGTGATCAAAACTCGGGAGACATCAGGCCCCCTGATGAACAGATGGTCATAGCCAGGAGGAGCAGCAGAGGAGGTGAACCAGAATGTGGACTGGACACTCCATGAACATGGAGTCATTCGAAAAATAAAAACTAAAGAAACTTCCAAATATTTAGACTTGAGAGGACAAAGTGGCATCTGATGGTCTGATAGTCTGCTCCCTCATTATGCTGTTTTGGCTCTTTTAGTCGAAGCATGATCCAGTAACACGCAATGACCCTGAAAATGGATTATGAGCAGCCTGTTGAGATCCTTGACATTGCGTACTCTATCTGTAACCTCTGAAGTAAGAGACGTGACAGGTGTATGTAGGGGAGGGAGGGGGGGGGGGTCTACATTCTGTTTGAACTCTGTCAGCTCAGAAAATGAATTGAGATTGAAACTCAGAAATTGTTCATTAAAAATCCCAATACAATTGAAATTAATCCCCTAAATTGACTGAATTAATCATGGAACTGATCTCAACCCAAGCAGATATCAAATATTTATCCCATTAAATACAATAAATATGCTTTGCCAAGGTAGTGTGGGGAGAGTGAGGTTGTAGTGCATCCATTTTGATTATCTCTCTCTCTCTCTCTCTCTCTTCCTCTCTCTCAATACAAACTCTCTCGTGAAATTTCGACCTGAAAGCTTTTGGACATCAGAGCAATGTTGAGGGAATCCTATTTGAGTCAGAAAAAGATACTCATATGATAGGTAAGATATAGAAAACCTTGCAGAGTGCCTATCCAACGGACAATCTCTTGGAAATAAATATAAACTATTGGAACTGATTTTGGCACAAGATGGAGGGAGTGTTGGAATATAATGAATTAAATGACAGTTAACGGAAATGTATGCTTAATCCAGTATAAACGAATGTATAGAATTTGTTACACGAGACAAAATTGACAAATTCTACAGCACAACAGCAGAGTCATGTCTTAAGTGTAAAACTAACAATGACTCAATAATTCATGCCTTCTGGGAGTGCTATAATGTCCAAACGTTACGGGCAGAGTTAGAAAGCTGGCTGTCAGAAGTTTTACAATGTAAGTTTACTATGAATCTGTCTATCGGCATATTTCCAGGTGTGTGTATTCATGGATTCCAAGGGAAGCCCAAAACATAAATAAACATTGTTTTAGTCTCTCTGTGTTTCATAAATTTCCTTCAATTTGCAAGGATGAATGTATCTCCGGAGAAAGCATCCGAGCGAATGAACAAAACAGCGGCCCTTTGTCTCAGTATGTGTAGTCCATCTATGTGATGCTATCTGGTCAGAAAGAGCATGACATTGTTGCCACCTGTAGCATTGAATGCAAGGGAACCCAGCGGGCATTTGGCCTCCCTTGATAATTTTCTAAATAAAATAATAGCCAATCAGCGTTGAGCTAAACTGAGTGAGCTCAGCTGTGAATGGACCTGGCACACCAAAAAAAAGTGTCAAGGGAAGACAGTTTGGATTTGGCTTCACACCAATCACATCAGAAAAAACATGAATTGTTCCATCTTGTTGTGTTGTTGTCCTCTGGTGGCTAACTAGCTAGCTAAAATCACCCCTTTCCTAAATTAGCCATGGATGGAGATAGGGATTTGGACTTGTGGTTTTACCTAATTCTCCATACTGGCCAATGATCATAACGGCAATTATGATCCAACCATAAATGCATACACTGTGTCACTGGCCTGAGAGGGTGGAAATTCAACATGTAGCTAGATGTAGTAGGCTAATGTTAACTGGCTGGCCTGGCACATCAGTACCCATCAAAGGAAGTTAGGCTAGCGAGCAAGCATTTTAGCCAAGTAGAGAAGGACAACAAAACCTAAACGAGTGTACTGTATGACAGAGTGATAGACCGTTTAGGTAACATAAAAGAGGAGGATGGCATTGACGTTTCTCTACAAGTAGGGTGAGTCAACATGTTTTTTCTACTTGCACGCACACACAGAAATCAGTAACATGGACGGCCACATCATATTAGCGTATTAGCGTACATTGATAGGACTAAATAGTTTTTTGATAGGTGATCAGATGATGTTGAAATGTTGAAGTTGAAATGGTGCTGGAATAGTGGAGGCCTGTTTTCTTTGCGACTTGCGGTAACTCTCCGTGGTTCTAAATCAATACTTGTTTAGTAGCCCGAAAATGTCTGAAACATTAACTTGATTGACCATGCTGTAGGTCATGTAACTGCTTATTACATGCAATATGCTTTGTGGACTCCACCGGACAGATTTTGTTCTCCGGAATTGTGATGAAACAAAGGTGTGGTTGAATTTATTCTGCCACTGTGCTGTGTCTTCTTATTGTCTCGGCCTTAGGCCTATATATCACGATGGCAAGGCATATGAATTTACAGATTATAGAGCAAACAATGCAATTAACACAACACATAGGTTGTAATATGGCCTTTTTCCTGGCTTGGCTTCTCCGGTGATTTTACCTACGCACCTCTACTGCATATTTCAAGACATAACATATGGGGGTGCGGTGTGATACTCAATGGGTTGGCCAATATTATTTTCATCACTTATATTGAAGAAGCTATTACTTAAATACTGCAAGTCAAATTGTACTCAACGTTAAGGGAATGGAAGAATCAAATGCTTTATTATATAAATATTGAGAAGAGTATGGCTACCGACAAAAACAGCAAAGCACAGTTTGAGGTCATATGCTGTAGAGTCTTACAAGTATACAAACTCTCTCTCTCCCATCTTTCTCTGCCCTCTCTCAATAAAATGCTGAAAACTGATTGGATCTGACAATCCTTGACAGACACCTTCCTAAACACACATTGTATATAGTATATAGCATCCTTGCATTAGCACTTGAAAAGAAGAGGGAATAACACCAGAATGTGGAATTATTGAAAATCTGGTAGCCTCACAGACATATCCCATTACATGAATTTTGCCTCCTTGTGATAGTGATTTCAATGTATTCCAACACATCTTGGAGTTTAATTAAATCCAATATTCAACATTAAAATCTTAACCAATCTTAACAAAGCAAGAATCTCACTTGAATAGAATCTTAATTTAATTAATTAATTTTCATTCTGACTCATACCTGCTGCTTTTCAATTGATTACATCCCATTATCAATTCTCATCTGAATGGCAGCTAAATAGAGCAGGAAAAACAGAGGGGCTTGCTAGGGGGGCTTGCTTTGACACAGCTGATGAAGGGGATGATTGTATTGTGTACACAGTACCGAAGAATGTTAGCCTATTACAGCCCGAGCCCACTGGGCTTTACAGTCCTTGGAGGTGATTCATCTGTTGAGTATCTGGTTAGGCGACAAACCAAAAAATGGAGAGGGATAAATGTATTTGGACTACATGAGTGCATGCAAGAGCTAGTGCAGCAGATTTGCACGCGCACACTCACACACAGTCTGAGCAGTGCACACACACACGCTGAAATGAAAGGAGTGAATATCCCTCAAACATCTTGACAGACAAGCAAATACACACTCTGGATTCAGCCCACTTAATGTCAAGGTGCATCAAATAACTTTTTAAATAGCCTGCTTTGACCGCACTCTCACTTTGGACTGGAGTGTGCAAGAATGCCAGTATGTTTTCATAAATCTGATATCAGGAAAACAAAAGAGTAATCTTTCCCCAGTTTTTGCAGTCATGTAAAGCAGGGATGGGCAACTGACAGCCCTTTTGTATGCCTGAGGTTCCAAGCTGTTTTGGAACTCAGTCGAGGTTTTCACCTTACAGTTGAGAGTTAGAATAGTAGAATACACAAGGTGCAATTTAGAAATTTGGTTGTGCATCAACAATTTTTCTCTTGTCATGTCAGTCACATTAATTACCGACTGGGGGCCTCCATTGATTTTGGTAGTCACACTCACTCTGATATCATATTAAAAACGGCAAACGTTTCTTACCGCCCATGGCAAAATGAATAGAATTACATTAAATTATTTAGATAATTGCTCAATTTTCTTAGTGCCCCCAAAGGGCTAGGGCCGGCTCTGACTGCATGTCTGGGCATGGATGTGGTTATGCAGACCCACAAGCCACTCGAGCCATTGCGGTCCCTCATGATGAGTTCAGATTTTTTGTGGCCCCCACCCCCATCGAAGTTGCCCATCCCTGACTCAAAGGATGCAGATCTACAACAAAATGCAGCGATTCTACAACCTTCAAGAAGAAACATTTGAGCTAAATTTGGAGACAAAAAAAATGTATATCAGCAATGATATAAAGATGCATAATGTGCATGTATTGGAAAAGTATCATTCTATTAAATAATCACATGTAGCCCACCACATGATTCTTTTCAATGAGCTGAGAGAAAATGAACTCTTACCTTTGAAAGAAACCCACTGGATTTTATTTCAGAAAATTTCGTTTATGAAAACCAAGTTCAATTGAAACCGTCCACTCTAAATTTCTATTTTCAACGACTGTGTCTTTCAGCATGTGCAGAAATACGGATTCTTTCCAGAGAACTCCTCTTTGGTTAGAACCCGAGTTTGAGAAAAACAGGTGTAAGGATACAAAGGCATATGTTTAGTCCTGTAGTTGGGGGATACAATAGCAGTGACGAAGAATTACGAGAATAGAACCTCCAGGACCTGTCTTGATGGCTCGGTAGTCCAAATCCCACTGGTCACTAGACTCCAAACAAATCCTGTCACTTCTCAAACTGCCCAATGACTCTGCGTGCTGAAACCACTGTCCATTGGCGAGTGGTGCTGAAAGGGTTCCTGCGCTGGTTATTTTCTACTTTGTGTGAGTGTAGCTTACAAAGCCACCCCCTCCTACACTGCAGGAAATTAGTATTTAACGTCTTACCAATCCATCCGAATACTGAGCTTTATCGTGCAATTCTGACTCTGGCAATGAGAGTGACTGATAATAGTACATTCCAGCATGCTGAGTAGGGGGGTTGCGCAAAATCGATGCAAGAAATATTACAGCGAAATCAGTTGCCTTTTAAACAAATCAATGTTTCAGTGCAAATAAGCGGCTTGAAAATATCAATAGGAGCGACAGACAAACGAATTATAAATGTATATCAGAAGATAGTGATAAAAAATCTAAATACCCACGATTATTCTCTGCTCTTTTTACACACGTTTGTCTAACCTTACCTTAAAGTACACGAGAGGAGATATAGCCTATAGAAATACGGCCTTTTAAGTGATTACATTGGTTCAGGTGTTTAGCCAAACTTGGGAGTCAGTTCGAGATCACAACAAAATAAATAGACCGATTTTGTCATGCATTCTTTCAAGCATTTCTTTCATAATAGGCACAATTTCTCCTGCCCCTATTTTTCTCCTCACTGGAAGCTATGATGGGGAACAACATATCGGAGTCTGTTTTGGTTTTCAGGTTGATAGTAGGCTAATGACCTTACATTACACTGGCCATTCTCTTCTAACTCTTATGGGGCATAATAGGTGCTGCATTGAAACGCACTCGCTTTTATCCAAATTCAACTATATCAAGCGCTTCATCACTGAAGTTAAGCAGGTTCTATGGGGGCAGTGAAACGCAGCTCGCTTCTGGGCGACCCAAACCCTACCAAATCATCCAATATAAAGCAAAACTATAGGTATATTGGTAAATGTGGACATGTTGACGCTTTGTGGTGTCTGGTGTGAAGTTCATGATGGCCTTTTGGCGTTAATGGAACTTTTGAATCGGCAAACCTGAAGAAAATAATTGTCCATGACAAATTACAGAAGAGAGAGCAAATGGCTGGAGAAACATTTGGCTTAGTGAAAAGCTGTTGTGGAAACGTAGGAGTGGGTGCGGTGGGAATTTCTTCTGTGACTGGCCAGTCAATGAATTGCATTATAATCATTCTGAAGGTTGACGGCGCCGACTAGTGCCTCGTTGTGTCAACAACTGCAATTCTGTTAATAAAGTCTGAAGTTACTTTCAGTGCGTAAAATTACATACTTGCTAGGTTACTAAGTTTGGTTGTGTATTGGAATACAAAAATGGCTTAATCAGGGATAATAAAAATATGATAATTATAAACCAGGATAAAAAAATGTTAGCAGACAATTCAACATGTCTCCATGCCTTCTCACACTCCACACACACGCCATATCTATAATGATTGGAACCTCTGTACTCCCCCAGGGTAATCCAGAGCATGCCTATCTTGTTCATTAACATGTTATGTTTGTCATTACCTTCCTGATTGCAGATATTGATTCCATCTCTTCATTGTTGAGTTTAGTGCATCGTTCCAATAATGAGGGAATAGCCTGAACCCTACCTACCCATTCAAATGGGAAACCAGCAAATGGTTCCCATTTGGGTGTCTATCTCAGAACATTCCCACGACACTGAGCACATTCCATCAATTATTTGTAGTTTTGAACATTGACAAACCATTCCTCTATTGAATAACAGGTAATTAAATAAGTACAAATTTACAACAAAATCTCAATTTTGTATTTAAATGGCATGTAGAAGGGTCCAGACACTTTTTTGTGATTTCAAATGTTTTTGAGAAACTTACCCCAAACAGCAAATCACTTGTAGTATGGGGGCCCCAGAGAAACATGAACAAAGGCTCCAAGAACACCCAAATACGTCCTTTTAGAAATGCAAAGCTCTCAGTATAGTGATACAGGTCTTTAGATATCGTACACATGAAATTGTGTAATTCAAAACTTTATCTGCAATCTTATATTCCCTTTTGCGCGCCTCGAGCCACTTCCCCTATTCAGCTGTTCCATTCTCCACTGCTACAGGAACTGTCAAAATAAAGGAAACACCAACATAAATTGTCTTATTAGTGCTTTAGGCCACTCCGAGCTGCAAGAACAGCTTCAATGTGACTTGGCATAGATTCTAGTGTCTGGAACTTCCTGTGTGGAAGCACCCCATGCTTTCAATATACTTTGTATCCAGTGGCGATTTTAGCATGTCAATCTTAGTGGGGCAGAGTAAAAAATGTAATAATTGTATGCATGCCAGTAAAGCCACTACACTACACAACACAACACTAAACAATACATTATTGCACTATAACAGTGACAAACGGTTCCCACAAACTGTTCGGGCCTATATAAAGCTGTCTCAACAGCAGAGTCCCAACACCTTACCACTGCTACACCTGCCTATTAGCGGAGCCTTGTCTGGCAGCGAAACAGTTCATTCAGCCTAATTTACTGCCTTTTAAAAACATATGGCTGACTTGATTAAACAAAGGTGGTTTCTACTGAGAATTGAGATGTACAAACTCTGGCATAAGGGGACGACAACCGTATAAGAGGCAATCCGTAATTTCGATTAAGACATTAATGAGTGAAGTAGGACAGACGTAGTCAATTTAACCATTTGTTCAGCACTTTTGAAATGTACAGAGACAGAATTCAGAACATGGGCCATTCTTACAGTATTCTCCCTGTACACCATCTCAGGACCGTAGGAGAAATAAAGAGGGTATATAAGCAGACAATGAAAGCTCTTACAATATTCAAGGATTGTCACGCCCTGATCTGTTTCTGCTGTTCTTGTGCTTGTCTCCACCCCCTCCAGGTGTCGCCCATCTTCCCCACTTATCCTCTGGGTATTTATACCTGTGTTTTCTGTCTGTCTGTGCCTGTTCGTCTTGTTTGTCAAGCTTACCAGCGTTAGTCCTGTCAGCGCCTGTCTTTTCCCAACCTCTCTTTTTCTTGTCCTCCTGGTTTTTGATCCTTACCTGTCCTGACCCTGTACCCGCCCGCTTGACCACTCTGCCTGTCCCTGTCCCTGACCCTGTGCCTGCCTGCCGTCCTGTACCTTTGCTCCTACTCTGGATTATCGACTCCTGCCTGCCTTGACCTGTTGTTTGCCTGCCCTTGTGGTTACAATAAACATTGTTACTTCACACAGTCTGCACTTGGGTCTTACCTTGATTCCTGATAATGATGACATTTCTCTAAAACAGGCTATAGGCTACATGTGCACGACCAACAGCTAACAGCTAACAGCTTACTAAACAACATACACTTAGTATTACTTTCTTAACAACATTATACATATCTCCCTGGTATATAACATAATTTATGCAGCAGCATATAAAACATGGGCAAACTTTGTCATCAAAATCTGGCATTCTCTGGATTTAATGGTGCTTTCCCAACAACTGGGAACTCTTGAAAAAAAAAAAGGTTGAATCATGATGACGTCAGTGATCTAGAAAGATACACGATTCCCGACTTGCAATTCCGAGTTGGATTACCCTATTAACGTATTTTCCCAGTCGGAGCTTGTTTTCACAGTTCCAAGTTGTCTTGAACGCACTGAAGTCAGATTTCCCAGTTCCGAGTTTCCAGTTGTTTTGAGTGCAGCAGAGGTCATGCTGGATTGACAGAATGGCCAACGTTGAATGTTTACACGTTTAAGCTTGGAAAAGAGACCCTTAAACCCAGACTTGGGACCACACACCCACTCTACTGAATAGCAGGCTAGTGATTGCTTTGCAATGCTTGCAGTTAGCGACTGATTCCTTCCAAACCGCTCATTGTTGAATTTGCAATTTCCAACTTGTTGTGTAACGTTTATGTCCAATGGCCGACGAGCACTGATACGTTTTATCTATAATTTCTCTTCATTATTTATTGAAAAGGATTTGCCGTTAGATGGACGACTTGATTCATGATGATGACTGCTAGCTTGCTAGCTAATATTTTGAAAGTCCAATCAAAGCTACTGTAGATATAATGTGATTTGACATAATTTTATCTGTGGCCAATGATCTTGAGCCTTCTTGGATGGACACTTATAAAGTAACTCTATGGCAGTACCCAAGGAGCTTGATTTTTTTAGCTCTACCCTTAGATTTTGCGGTGATGTGGTGTCCCCATGAGTGACAGAACAATGAGCCAATCACGGCGCAACTAGAGAACATTACCAACCCCTACGCTTCGTATTTTCCGCTGGCTGCCCCACCACCACAGAAAGCACTGAGCTAGGCTGAAACCTGCATTTTGGAGCTGCCTTACTCAATAAAGCAAAAAAGAGACCGAGTTTGTATGCAGCTTTATTAACTCAATTATGATTATTTGTATTTTTTTTTACATTGTTTGCAAACTGATATGTGACACGTATTTATGCCAAAATAACATGCAAAACAAGGCAGGCTCTGCCCCACCTACTCTGAATGACAGGTCACCACTGTTGTATCCTAATTTACAGAGAGGTATCGCTCGAGTCGCAACAAAATGTAATATAACTTTGCAGATAAAGTTATGACACAATTTCATGTGTACAACATCTAAAGACTTGCATCACTATACTGAGAGCTTTGCCGTTTCCAAAAAGGACATATTTGGGTGTTTTTGGAGCATTTGTTCATGTTTTTTCAGGGCCCAATACTACACAACGATAATAAGGAAGAGATTTGCTGTTTGTAAGTTTCTCAAAAACATCTGAAATCACACAAAAGGTCATGAAAAATTTTGATTTGGTTGTACAAAATATATACTTGTTTAACTTCATTTATACTTAATTTATTACTTAATGAACTTATGATAGTACTCAGTATTAGACTACACACATTGTCGCCATAGACAATGGTAATCGAAACAAAAAAGATATATCCATCTCTGAGTAGAAGAGTAACAACTGTATTTAAGTTACATACTGTATATATTCCTATAAATTTTTTCCCTTGCAACATTGATAGTACTCTTAAAATTGGATACACAAAGGCACTTTATAGTGGTTGCAAGGCAAGTAAGTGTTGGTCCTTATAGTCTTCATTAGTAGTCTGAAATTTGTATCAATCAGCATGCAACAGAGAAGACCTCCTCCGGAGCAGGTTGAGAGTGACTGATGTTGTTTATCCTGATGCCATGCACTGCATAGTAAAGGTCTCAGCATTAACAACCCATCAATACAGACTCTTTCTCTGCATCAACTTTAACAAAGATTAGACACATCTTGTGTGTTAAACCTTGATGCAGTTATACATAAATGTATACATTTCCAATGGTTGCGTTACAATAGATAATTTGATAAATCTATGAAGTAGTAGAAAATATATGTTTTGTGATTATCTCATTACTGGTCGTGACAGATCTCAACAGGGTAAGGAAACAGCAATGAACGACAAGGACATAGATAGCCAGTGCAGTGGCAGTATGGCTATTGGCGTGGTTTGACCATGTCACTTTGATGAGATACATTTATTGAGAAGACAGCTAAAACCTAGACATAGGCTTAGACATTGTCAAAAGACAGACACAGTTCTTCCTACCTCATGCATGAGTTCCAGTCCAGAAGGGCTTTCCAAACGTTTGACTGTCAAAAGTTTATTTCCCACTGTTTTCATCAAAAACCTGTGACACAGTGGTAAGCCATTGGCTTTTGTAATCTACAATCAGTTGGAATACAAGGTTCACTTCTTACAACATGCTTCCCCTTTTTGCCTTCAACAATATATATATATATATATTATTTTTTAAACAGTGAATCTGCTTAAAACTTCTCCAGGATTGGTGGGTGCCCTGCAGGACAGTTGAGCTAACGTAGGCTAATGCGATTAGCATGAGATTATAAGTAACAAGAACATTTCCCAGGACATAGACATATCTGATATTGGCAGAAAGCTTAAATTCTTGTTAATCTAACTGCACTATCCAATTTACAGTAGCTATTACAGTGAAAGAATACCATGCTATTGTTTGAGGAGAGTGCACAGTTTTGAACATGAAAAGTTATTAATAAACAAATTAGGCACATTTCGGCAGTCTTGATACAAAATGTTGAACAGAAATACAATGGTTCATTGGATCAGACTACAACTTTGCACAAACACTGCTGTCATCTAGTGGGCAGTATCTAAATTGCACCTGGGCTGGAATAATACATTATGGCCTTTCTCTTGCATTTCAAAGATGAAAAAAAAAATAAAAAAAACGGTTGGTTGTTTCTTTGTATTATCTTTTACCAGATCTAATGTGTTATATTCTCCTACATTCCTTTCACATTTCCACAAACTTCAAAGTGTTTCCTTTCAAATGGTACCAAGAAAATGCATATCCTTGCTTCAGGGCCTGAGCTACAAGCAGTTAGATTTGGGTATGTCATTTTAGGTGAAAATTGAAAAAAGGGGGCCGATCCTTCAGAGGATTTATTAAGACAGGAGCTTATACTAAACAACATAAAATAATTTATTTGAACAACAATGTACCGAAAGTGTGGTTTCATATAAAACCTTTTTTCTAAACATGGGACTACACTGGGATTTAACCCAATACCCTCACGTCTCAGAATGTTCCACAGTTCCCTACTCTACCTGCTAAACTACCATTCAGATGAAAATGCATGTACAAAATCCTAACTACATTTGTAAGTACAGTGTCCAGTAGAGGACAGTGTTTGAAAGCAGCTTTGAATTGAAGAAAGCACCGTAACCATGGCGAAATCAGTGGGATCTAGCATTCTGCAACACATGGTTTGAAAAAGCACTTGATCAAAGGAAGCTTCGGACGTCGTTGATGACATACTTCTGATAAAGTGATAAAGGCATTGGCACACGCCCCCGGGGCTCTGGTATCAAACGTAATATCACTTATTCCCTGTTTACATCGTGACGTATTTCATTATGCCTTCTGTCATCTTCACAGAGTCTTGCCCCGCTACTGAACGGACAAGTGTAGCGTGTGTAACGCAAGATTGAGTACAGCCTGTTTCTGGCCAGAAATTACATTTAATTTGGGAGATCGCTAAATATACCTTCTTATTCAAGACAGTATAAATATATTATTTTAGGTGATAATAAAACATGTTTTGTTTAGTTTCTTTTTCCTGAACTTGTTTCTCTAACTTTATAGCAAGTCAAGCTAGCTAAAAGCTAGGCTAGGTTGAAGATACCATTGTAGCTAGCAACCTCCACCTAATAATTATAATAAAAAACAAACATCATTATGATCACAATAAACTTAAACAGGAGGCAACAGACATATAAAATAATACGCTGAACAGCCAATGTGTATTGTCTAACATTACTATTAAATTAGTACCCACTTGGTGACAGTGTAGTTATCTGGAGGGTCATGCTTTTTCAATTTCAGTCAAGGGAAGGGTTTAGTATTTTTTTTAGCTAGTCCAGGGCAGGGTCATGTAATTTGTAATTGATGAAATTTCTATATTTCTCAGCATTTGAGAATTAGTTGCTTAATACGCTATATATCGACTTGTGCCCGATGCCGCCCCTCATCTCTGATTATCTGCTGGGCACGCAATATCAATTTCCGCCTATAGGCTATTTAGTGTGGTCTCATTCAAATGTTCCATAGCCTATAGGCTATTGGCTACGAAATGCATGCTCGGAGAAGCACAAAGAAAAGTTGTATTTCTAAGATAACTGCTGGGATTGTGTAAATAAAACTACGCAGCATTACACACTGCAATGGATATTACAACCCTGCTTTTGCTGATAAAAAAAAGCTTTTTTGTTTGCTGCTTAACCAATGGCTGAGCTGTGTAGGGTTACAGTGGCAGTTTAGGAGGACAGTCAAAGGTTTCTTCCAAAATTATTTTTGATTAGGCCTAGTCCAAAAAATTCACTATCTTGCTCGCGGACTAGCCTACAGCCAATGTTCTGTTCAGTTTAAGAAGGAGAGCGCAAAGATGAGAAGGAGTACCGGAGGTCAACTTTGATAGCTCGTTACTACTTGATTTTATTACATTCTTGCCCATGAGTTACTGACCTCACAATAAGCCAGATTCGAAGAACTTACATTGTGGTGCTGAACCTTGAAGCAGCAACCGCGGCACAATCAATCGGAAAATCTACAGCTCATGGTGATGAAAGTAGACATAATTCATTGACACCATCTTCATTTTAATTAGACCTTACTAACAACAAGAGGGCTTTGTGTTGTATATATTATTTAAAAATAAAAGGTAGGTCTACCTTTTGAAAGACGAAATTAAGCTATAGGCTGCTTTATCCATAGATTTGTCAGTCAATTCCTCCACCCACCATGCACTCTTTAAATAGCCTACCTCTATGTCAGTGAAGGTCTGTTAAGTTCAAACCAAGACTCAAATTGAGTGGGTATGAGAGTGTATGACATAAGCCAATCTTTTATTAAGGAAAACGGCAAAAAGCACAGGACTACCCCTTGTTACCTCAAGATTTGAAAGAAAATAAAAAATATCTGATTATGTAAAGTGATCAGTGGCGACCCATCATTCATGGCAGGTGGGGCAGAATTCTAGCCCCTTGGGTGCTTCCATATAGTTACATTAGAAGAGCCCATCCAAGAATGCTCAAGGTCATTGGCCACAGATACAACGACGTAAAATCACGTTATATCTACAGTAGCTTTGATTGGACTGATCATGTCAGCGTCACACTTTCAACATTTTAGATAGCAAACTAGCAGTCATCATCATGAATCAAGTCGATAATCTACTGGAAAATCCTTTTCAATCCTTGTCATATGAAGAGAAATGATGAATAGAAATTACAGATAAAATGTATCGGTGGACATAAACATTACACAACAAGTTGGAAATTGCAAATTCAACAATGAGTGGTTTGGAAGGAATCAGTGGCTAACTGCAAGCATTGCAAAGCAATCACACTAGCCTGCTATTCGGTGGAGGGGATGTGTGGTCGAAGTCAGGGTTTAAGGGTCTCTTTTCCAAGTTTAAAAGGATAAACATTCAACATTTGCCTTGCTGTCAATCCAGCATGACTTCTGCCGCTTTCAAAACAACTGGAAACTCGGAACTGGGAAATCTCAGACTTCAGTGAGTTCAAGACATCTGGGAACTTGGGGAAAAAAACAAGCTCCGACTGGGAAAATACGCTTTGAACGGTCATCCAACTTGGAATACCAAGTCGGGAAATCAGGCCTCTTTCTAGAGCTACGACCTGAAGATCACGAACGTCATGATTCATCCTTGTTTTTTTTCCAGAGTTCTCAGTTGTCTTGAAAGCACCATAAAACCAGAGAATTCCAGACTTTGATAACAACATTTGCCCACGAAGGACCACCTCGCCACTTTCCTGTTCAAGTGAGCACAGCACAAGGTGAGTCCAAAAGTGTCTTATATGCTGCTGCATAAACTATGTACAATTCCAGGGAGATATGCATACTGTAGCTCAGAAAGTAATACTAAGTGTATGCTGTGTAGTAAGGTGTTAGTAGCCCATGTGCCTCACCCTAATAATTTGGTCCCTTTTCCCCTCATGACTTAGCCGACTGTTCTGACTTGATGGTGCACATGTAGCCTATACTCTATTTTAGAGAAATGTAATAATTTTATATTGTAAGAGATTTAGCATTGTCTGCTTACTTTATATGCTCCCTTTATTTATCCTAAAGTTCTAAGAATACAGGGTGAATACTGTAAGAGCTGCCCATTGACGCAAGCCTACCAGACGAGCTAAATGCCTTTTACGCTTGCTTCGAGGCAGGCAACACTGAAGCATGCATGAGAGCACTAACTGCTCTCCATAGCTAATGAGAGCAAGACCTTAAAACAGGTCAACATTCACAAGGCCGCGGGGCAGATTACCAGGGCGCACATTTAGAGCATCTGCATCAGTGTCTTCACTGACATTTCCAACCTCTCCCTGACCGAGTCTGTAATACCTACATGTTTCAAGCAGACCACCATAGTCACTGTGCCAAAGAATGCGAAGGTAACCAGCCTAAATGACTACCGCCTCATAGCACACACTTCAGGTAGACATGAAGTGCTGGTCATCGCTCACATCAACACCAACATCCCGGAAACCCTAGACCCACTCCAATTCACATACCGCCCATACATAACCACAGATGATGCAATCTAAATCGCACTCCACACTGCCTTTTCCCAATTGGACAAAAGGAACACCTATGTGAGAATACTGTTCATTGACTACAGCTCAGCGTTCAACACCATAGTGCCCACAAAGCTCATCGCTAAGCTAAGGACCGTGGCACTAAACACCTCCCTCTGCAACTGGATCCTGGACTTCCTGACAGGCCACCCCCAAGTGGTAAGGGTAGGTAACAACACATCTGCCACACTGATCCTCAACACCGGGGCCCCTCAGAGGTGCATGCTTAGTCCCCTCCTGTACTCCCTGTTCACCGACGACTGCACGGGCCAACCACGACTCCAACACCATCATTACGTTTTCTGACGACACAACAGTGGTAGGCCTGATCACAGATAACGATGAGACAGCCTATAGGGAGGAGGTCAGAGACCTGGCAGTTAGGTGCCAGGACAACAACCTCTCCCTCAATGTGAGCAAGACAAAGGAGATGATCGTGGACTACAGGAAAAGGAGAACCGAACAGGCCCCCATTATCATCGACAGGTCTGTAGTGGTGTGGGAAGAGAGTTTCAAGTTCCTTGGTGTCCACATCACCAACAAACTATCATGGTTCAAACACACCAAGACAGTCGTGAAGAGGGCACGACAACACCTTTCCCCCCTCAGGAGACTGAAAAGATTTGGCATGGGTCCCCAGATCCTCAAAAACGTATACAGCTGCACCATCGAGAGCATCCTGACCAGTTGCGTCACTGCCTGATATGGCAACTGCTCGGCATCCGACCGTAAGGCACTACAGAGGGTAGTGCGTACGGCCCAATACATCATTGGGGCCAAGCTTCCTGCCATCCAGGACCTACAGTTGAAGTCGGAAGTTTACATACACCTTAGCCAAATACATTTAAACTCAGTTTTTCACAATTCCTGACATTTAATCCTAGTAACAATTCCCTGTCTTAGGTCAGTTAGGATCACCACTTTCTTATTTATTATTCCCAGTGGGTCAGAAGTTTACATACACTTAATTAGTATTTGGTAGCATTGCCTTTAAATAGTTTAACTTGGGTCAAATGTTTCGGGTAGCCTTCCACAAGCTTCCCACAATAAGTTGGTGAATTTTGGTCCATTCCTCCTGACAGAGCTGGTGTAACTGAGTCAGGTTTGTAGGCCTCCTTGCTCACACACACTTTTTCAGTTCTGCCCACAAATGTTCTATAGGATTGAGGTCAGGGCTTTGTGATGGCCACTCCAATACCTTGACTTTGTTGTCCTTAAGCCATTTTGCCACAACTTTGGAAGTATGCTTGGGGTCATTGTCCATTTGGAAGACCCATTTTCGACCAAGCTTTAACTTCCTGACTGATGTGTTGAGATGATGCGTCAATATATCCACATCATTTTCCTGCCTCATGATGCCATCTATTTTGTGAAGTGCACCAGTCCCTCCTGCAGCAAAGCACCCCCACAACATGATGCTGCCACCCCCATGCTTCACGGTTGGGATGGTGTTCTTAGGCTTGCAAGCCTCCCCCTTTTTCCTCCAAACATAACGATGGTCATTATGGCCAAACAGTTATATTTTTGTTTCATCAGACCAGAGGACATTTCTCCAAAAAGTATGATCTTTGTCCCTATGTGCAGTTGCAAACCATAGTCTGGCTTTTTTTATGGTGGTTTTGGAGCAGTGGCTTCTTCCTTGCTGAGTGGCCTTTCAGGTTATGTCAATATAGGACTCGTTTAACTGTGGATATAGATACTTTTGTACCCGTTTCCTCCAGCATCTTCACAAGGTCCTTTGCTGTTGTTCTGGGATCGATTTGCACTTTTCGCACGAAAGTACGTTCATCTCTAGAAGACAGAATGCGTCTCCTTCCTGAGCGGTATGACGGCGCGTGGTCCCATTGTGTTTATACTTGCGTACTATTGTTTGTACAGATGAACATGGTACCTTCAGGCGTTTGGAAATTGCTCCTAAGGATGAACCAGACTTGTGGAGGTCTACAATTTTTTTTCTGAGGTCTTGGCTGATTTCTTCTGATTTTCCCATGATGTCAAGCAAAGGGGCACAGAGTTTGAAGGTAGGCCTTGAAATACATCCACAGGTACACCTCCAATTGACTCAAACGATATCAATAAGCCTATCAGAAGCTTCTAAAGCCATGACATCATTTTCTGGAATTTTCCAAGCTGTTTAAAGGTACAGTCAACTTAGGGTATGTAAACTTCTGACCCACTGGAATTGTGATACAGTGAATTATAAGTTAAATAATCTGTCTGTAAACAATTGTTGGAAAAATTACTTGTGTCATGCACAAAGTAGATGTCCTAACCGACTTGCCAAAACTATAGTTTGTTAACAAGAAATTTGTGGAGAGGTTGAAAAATGAGTTTTATTGACTCCAACCTAAGTGTATGTAAACTTCCGACTTCAACTGTATATACTAGGCGCTGTCAGAGGAAGGCCTAAAAAATTGTCAAAGACTCCAGTCACCCAAGTCCTAGACTGCTCTCTCTGCTACCACAAGACAAGCGGTACCAGAGCGCCAAGTCTAGGTCCAAAAGGCTCCTTAACAGCTTTTACTCCCAAGCTATAAGACTGCTGAACAATTAATCAAATGGCCACGCGGACTATTTACATTGTACCTACATGTACAAATTACCTCAACTAACCTGTATCCCCGCACATTGACTCAGTACCAGTACCCCCTGTATATAGCCTCATTATTGTTATGTAATTTTATTGTGTTACTTTTTATTTTCTTAATTCTTTTTCTTGAACTGCATTGTTGGTTAAGGGCTTGTAAGTAAGAATTTCACGGTAAGGTCTATCTACACCTGTTGTATTTGGCGCATGTGAAGAATTTTTTATTTATTTGATGTTCTGAATTCTGTCCTTGTACATTTCAAAAGTGCTGAACAAATAGTTACATTGACTAGTTCCGTCCTAGCTCTCTCATTAATGTCTTAATTGAAATTACGGATTGCCTCGTCGTCCTCTTATACCAAAAGTTTGTACATCTCAATTGTCAGTAGAAACCACATTTGTTTAAGTCAGCCATTTCAGCTATGTTTTTTTAAAGGGCAGTAAATGAGGCTGATTGAATTGTTTCTCTGCCAGCCAAGGCTCTACTGATAGCCAGGTGTAACAGTGGTAAGGTGTTGGGACTTTGCTGTTGGAACTCTGCTGTTGGGACAGCTTTATATAGGCCCTAACAGTTTGTGGGCACTCCTTGTCACCGTTATAGTCCAATTAATGTATTGATTAGTGTTGTGTTGTGTTGTGTAGTGGCTTTGCTGGCATGCATAAAAAAAAATGGGGGAGTTAGACCCACCAAGATTTACATGCTAAAATCACCACTGAAAGTGATCTATAACAGCACTTTGGTCGGCGATGCTTTATGCTAGAAACAAGCTGTAAAATACCCAGGAAATGGGAAAGACGTGACTCCGATGCATATGGGGATATCATTGTTTCGTTTCTTTGACATTCAGAGGCAGACTTTGCTTGGGAAGTAATCTAATTCTGTCACTATCAATTGATTAAGCAATTCACTGTCTGTACAATAGAAGATGTTTAAACCCAGACAGCTTTTAGGCAAACACTTGTGACCTTCTCTCTAAGGCAACCGCAGAAGAAGAGTAGCCAGCAGTTAAAGCTTCACTTTTTCTCTGTCGGTAGGCCTACTCTGTCTGGGGTGGAAAGGTAACTTTTGAAAATAACATATTCAGATTCCTAATGACATCTCATATTTTATTATTTGCAAATGGGCAGTTTTGTTCCAAACAAGACACACTGATTTGGCATTGGAGAAATATGATAAGATGAACACATAGGCCTATCTCTCTGTCCGTTCTTAGCCCGTAATTCTGGTCATTTGTGTGATATGAGAAAAAAAAACAGCTAGTATGTAAAATTACGTAGAATTACATTTTTATAAAAGGCCATTTTTTTCTCAGACCTGCAAATGAGATGATAGATTCATGCAATACTTTTACTATAAAGCTGTAAAATATAAACCTGGCTACCCCTACCGCGGTCAACAGCACTGCACCCCCCAAAGCTACTCGCCAAAGCCTTCCCCATTTCTCCTACTCCCAAATCCAGTCAGCTGATGTTCTGAAAGAGCTGCAAAATCTGGACCCCTACAAATCAGCCGGGCTAGACAATCTGGACCCTTCCTTTCAAAAATGATCTGCCAAAATTGTTGCAACCCCTATTACTAGCCTGTTCAACCTCTCTTTCGTGTCGTCTGAGATTCCAAAAGATTGGAAAGCAGCTGCTGTCATCCCCCTCTTGAAAGGACCTTTAAGGTCTTCGAAAGCCAAGTCAACAAACAGATTACCGACCATTTCGAATCCCACCGCACCTTTTCCGCTATGCAATCTGGTTTCAGAGCTGGTCATGGGTGCACCTCAGCCACGCTCAAGGTCCTAAACGATATCGTAACCGCCATCGATAAGAAACAATAATGTGCTGCCGTATTCATTGACCTGGCCAAGGCTTTCGACTCTGTCAATCACCACATCCTCATCGGCAGACTCAATAGCCTTGGTTTGTCAAATGATTGCCTCGCCTGGTTCACCAACTACTTCTCTGATAGAGTTCAATGTGTCAAATCGGATGGCCTGTTGTCCGGGCCTCTGGTAGTCTCTATGGGGGTGCCATAGGGTTCAATTCTTGGGCCAACTCTTTTCTCTGTATACATCAATGATGTCGCTCTTGCTGCTGGTGAGTCTCTGATCCACCTCTACGCAGACGACACCATTCATACTTCTGGCCCTTCTTTGGACACTGTGTTAACAACCCTCCAGACGAGCTTCAATGTCATACAACTCTCCTTTCATGGCCTCCAACTGCTCTTAAATACTAGTAATACTAAATGAATGCTCTTCAACCGATCGCTGCCCGTACCTGCCCGCCCGTCCAGCATCACTACTCTGGACGGTTCTTACTTAGAATATGTGGACAACTACAAATACCTAGGTGTTTGGTTAGACTGTAAGCTCTCCTTCCAAACATCTCCAATCCAAAGTTAAATCTAGAATTGGCTTCCTATTTCCCAACAAAGCATCCTTCACTCATGTTGCCAAACATACCCTCGTAAAACTGACCATCCTACCGATCCTCGACTTCGGCGATGTCATTTACAAAATAGCGTCCAATACCCTACTCAATAAACTGGATGTAGTCTATCACAGTGCCATCCGTTTTGTCACCAAAGCCCCATATACTACCCACCACTGCGACCAGTACGCTCTCGTTGGCTGGCCCTCGCTTCATACACGTCGCCAAACCCACTGGCTCCAGGTCATCTACAAGACCCTGCTAGGTAAAGTCCCCCCTTATCTCAGCTCACTGGTCACCATAGCAGCACCCACCTGTAGCACGCGCTCGAGCAGGTATATCTCTCTGGTCACCCCCAAAGCCAATTCCTCCTTTGGCTGTCTCTCCTTCCAGTTCTCTGCTGCCAATGACTGGAACGAACTACAAAAATCTCTGAAACTGGAAACACATCTCCCTCACTAGCTTTAAGCACCAGCTGTCAGAACAGCTCACAGATCACTGCACCTGTACACAGCCCATCTATAATTTAGCCCAAACAACTCCCTCTTCCCCTACTGTATTTATTAATTTATTTATTTTGCTCCTTTGCACCCCATTATTTATATTTCTACTTTGCACTTTCTTCCACTACAAATCTACCATTCCAGTGTTTTACTTGCTATATTGTATTTACTTTGCCACCATGGCCTTTTTTGCCTTTACCTGCCTTATCTCACCTCATTTGCTCACATTGTATATAGACTTATTTTCTACTGTATTATTGATTGTATGTTTGTTTTACTCCATGTGTAACTCTGTGTTGTTGTATGTGTCGAACTGCTTTGCTTTATCTTGGCCAGGTCGCAATTGTAAATGAGAACTTGTTCTCAACTTGTCTACCTGGTTAAATAAAGGTAAAATAAAATAAATAAATAAATAAATAAATAAATAAATAAAGGAGATCTTTCCACCCCTACTCTTCAGCGAACCCACAACCTTCTGGCCCGCAGCCCTTTGCGCTATCAAACTTACCACATTGCCATGTAATACAGTACGAAGAATAGTTTCTAAAACTGCATATCTAAGGCTCTGGTCTGTCCAAGAAGTGAGGGTAAACGGTAGACATGCTCTCTGCTATCCACTCTGTTTTAATTATTATTTTGGGTATAGGGGAGGGTCACGTGTTTGTTTTTTTCAAGCATTCAGGGAGGGTTTAGGTCAAATATATACTGCTCAAAAAAATAAAGGGAACACTTAAACAACACAATGTAACTCCAAGTCAATCACACTTCTGTGAAATCAAACTGTCCACTTAGGAAGCAACACTGATTGACAATAAATTTCACATGCTGTTGTGCAAATGGAATAGACAACAGGTGGAAATTATAGGCAATTAGCAAGACACCCCCAATAAAGGAGTGGTTCTGCAGGTGGTAACCACAGACCACTTCTCAGTTCCTATGCTTCCTGGCTGATGGTTTGGTCACTTTTGAATGCTGGCGGTGCTTTCACTCTAGTGGTAGCATGAGACGGAGTCTACAACCCACACAAGTGGCTCAGGTAGTGCAGCTCATCCAGGATGGCACATCAATGCGAGCTGTGGCAAGAAGGTATGCTGTGTCTGTCAGCGTAGTGTCCAGCGCATGGAGCCGCTACCAGGAGACAGGCCAGTACATCAGGAGACGTGGAGGAGGCCGTAGGAGGGCAAAAACCCAGCAGCAGGACCGCTACCTCCGCCTTTGTGCAAGGAGGAGCAGGAGGAGCACTGCCAGAGTCCTGCAAAATGACCTCCAGCAGGCCACAAATGTGCATGTGTCTGCTCAAACGGTCAGAAACAGACTCCATGAGGGTGGTATGAGGGCCCGACGTCCACAGGTGGGGGTTGTGCTTACAGCCCAACACCATGCAGGACGTTTGGCATTTGCCAGAGAACACCAAGATTGGCAAATTTGCCACTGGCGTCCTGTGCTCTTCACAGATGAAAGCAGGTTCACACTGAGCACATGTGACAGACGTGACAGTCTGGAGACGCCGTGGAGAACGTTCTGCTGCCTGCAACATCCTCCAGCATGACCGGTTTGGCGGTGGGTCAGTCATGGTGTGGGGTGGCATTTCTTTGGGGGGCTGTACAGCCCTCCATGTGCTCGCCAGAGGTAGCCTGACTGCCATTAGGTACCGAGATGAGATCCTCAGACCCCTTGTGAGACCATATGCTGGTGCGGTTGGCCCTGGGTTCCTCCTAATGCAAGACAATGCTAGACCTCATGTGGCTGGAGTGTGTCAGCAGTTCCTGCAAGAGGAAGGCATTGATGCTATGGACTGACCCGCCCGTTCCCCAGACCTGAATCCAATTGAGCACATCTGGGACATCATGTCTCGCTCCATCCACCAATGCCACGTTGCACCACAGACTGTCCAGGAGTTGGCGGATGCTTTAGTCCAGGTCTGGGAGGAGATCCCTCAGGAGACCATCTGCCACCTCATCAGGAGCATGCCCAGGTGTTGTAGGGAGGTCATACAGGCACGTGGAGGCCACACACACTACTGAGCCTCATTTTGACTTGTTTTAAGGACATTACATCAAAGTTGGATCAGCCTGTAGTGTGGTTTTCCACTTTAATTTTGAGTGTGACTCCAAATCCAGACCTCCATGGGTTGATGAATTGGATTTCCATTGATTATTTTTGTGTGATTTTGTTGTCAGCACATTTAACTATGTAAAGAAAAAAGTATTTAATAAGATTATTTCATTCATTCAGATCTAGGATGTGTTATTTTAGTGTTCCCTTTATTTTTTTGAGCAGTGTATTTTGCTGCAGGGACCATGTAACCTTTATTATAAATAATGTTCACTCCATTATAGGAATGAGTTATTGTTTACAAGTTGCTAGCTATCCCATAAAGCCATCAATATTTTCATCTTCTTCTATGGTTTGGTAAGTTTATGTTCTTCAACAGACTCTGGCTGGACTGAAGACGACACAAAGTATGCGACATCCGTCTCACAACAGAGCCTTCAACTGCATGGGGGCATTGCGTTTCCCTATCGAATTGCATGGCATCCGCCAAAATGTAACGGAGTGCTTATGGGTAATGTGAATGAGGCTAAAAACCAATTTATACTTACTCTGTCAATGCGATCCAGAGACTGTGTGACTCAATTGCGGAGCCTCTGGAGGCTTGCAGACGCCACATTGAGCTCTGTACCGCATCGCTGTGCGCCTCCCAAAGTTTTTAACAATGTGGAGTGCTCCATATAGCGCTGTATAGCTCCGCATTGACATGATTGGTTGACGGTAGGTGGGGGCGGGAGGTCCTGTATGAATACAAACTCACTTCCTTGACAATTTCCTTCACAACAGCTCTGCGACGCGAAAGAAGTATGAATGCCCTGATTTCTGCAAAGAAAGTATCACAGTAAATGCTATACGACCACTGCAGACTGCAGTTTGACTATATCGAGCCTTTTAACTGTAAGTATATGCATTCTATGTACCATAGTACATTGTAGATCCGTTCCTCCCTTGGCACGCCTTCATTGGGGTTCCAGTAGGCCTGCTGAGAAACTGTTTGTTTGTATTATAATTTCCTATTATGTATTGTGCAAGTTGTTAAAGCTGAAAGCTAAATATTGTATTGTGATCTTGTGAAATGAACGTAAACCAAGCTAAATGGTTGTGAAATGAGATTTTGAAACAACTGATGCACTTATAGACTTTGCATAATGGAAAATAAAATACATTTTCATTTTGGAATCGGTTTTTGATTCCACGCTCCATCTTTGATAAAATAACCTGTATTATATTGTTGGTGTTAGTATATCTGAGGACCTCACCTCGTTAATAAAGAGTGGTGTAGTTTGGCTACTTATAATTCTGTCCACATTTTGTATTAAAGTGGGATTAAAATGGATGTAATTGTCATTTGTTTTGTCAATGATCTATACAAAATACGCTGTAATGTCAAAGTGGAAGAAATCATTTAAATAAAATGTATTCATGAAAGATATGAAGAGTGGTATTCAGTGTTGGATTTCCCCCAAACATAACGCTTTGTATTCAGGACAAAAAGTACATTTCTTTGCTGAATTTTTTGCATTATTACTTTATTGCCTTATTGCAAACAGAATGCATGTTTTGGAATATTTGTATTCTGTACAAGCTTCCTCCTTTTCACTCTGTCATTTGTATTAGTATTGTGGAGTAACTACAATGTTGTTGATCCATTCTCAGTTATCTTCTATCACAGCCATTAAACTCTGCAACTGTTTTAATCACCATTGGCCTCATGATGTTAGGAAGGATGCCTGTATCTTTGTAGTGACTGGGTGTATTGATACACCATCCAAAGTGTAATTATAACTGCACCATGCTAAAAGGGATATTCAATGTCAGCTTTTTTTTTTTACCCATCTACTAATAGGTGCCCTTTTCAAACCATTGGAAAACCTCCTGAGTCTGTGCTTGAAATTCACTGCTCAACTGAGGGACCTTACAATTATCTGTATGTGGTTGCCTGCTTGGCAACACGCATGACAACGTTCCAAAGGGTTGAGCCCCATCTGCGATATTTCATGCAAGCTGTGGATTGAGTTTATGGCACGTTCTTACCTCCGTAACACCTGCACAACACAACAACCAAAGATGTAGGCGAAAATGACTCCTACAGCATTACGGTCAAGATCCTTTTAACGCATACATTCGGCTAGCCAAGCTTACATTACCCTCGTGTTGGTGCTAGCAAGCAGGCTAAATTGTGTTAGGTATCAACTGCCAATCCAGTAGAGTCTGGAAACTATAGTGAGTATTTGCATAAAGTTCAGCTTTCCCCAACTTTGGCCCCGCCCTGTTCACGTGCCCTCGGCCATGCTCATTTCACCCAAACAGTCCCCGCCCACTTCGCTTCCCTTCATTGACAATGAATGGGGCTCCGATGTTTCATCACCCCAAATGTGCTGGGTGGATTTCTAGTGTTAGCCCCATCTACGTAGGATTGTCTCTTATTCAAAAGAAACAAAAATCTGAGAAACAGAAGGGGTTTCAAATGAGGACCATTCTAAAGAGTCTAATGGTGTCTGTTACTACCGGAACACTGTACTGTTCAGTTAGAGGTATTGTTTCTTTTGGTTTTAGGGGCTAGGGGGAACTCTAATGGCCCGTGTTGACCGTGAGTAGTTTTACTCATTCTGGAAGATTACCTTTAAGTATCCAATTTTGTTACTTCCTTTCTTTGTGAGTCAACCTCCTGCCTGAGTAATGATGCAGACCTATAGAACCATCACTCTAATGGAGGGGTGGATTCTCAGTATTCTGCAGACAATCACTACTTAAAGCTCTACTTCCAGTGGTACTAGCAGGCTAACTCTATTTCTATGGCGTTCTTCCATGAACACAAGTCATCTTGACAAAAAAAAGTTACCTATTGACTGTTAGCTGGAATGAAAAGAAAGCAAAATTGGATTATTGTGAAAAACAAACATTCAACAAGATTATTCATAATTAGCCATCCAGGGCTTTTCACTGTCTGTAGGAAAGAGTATATGACTGGTAAAGCACACCTCATCACCCTTACGCCTCAATCAGATCGACAACATAATTGCATCAATGCTGCGTAATCAATTCTGGACTCAAACCGTTTTCATAATTTTTTTGTTGATGTGCAACAAATTTCAACATTGACCTTTTGCTACTATTTCTGTGAAGTCTACGCATACAATTTGTTGGATAAATCCAACGAATGCACCACACAGAACGCACTACAAATGCCTCTGCAACGCTGCAAGGCAAACACAGCATTCCATTGGAAACTAATGTGCTTCTGGTGTACCAAAGTGCAATGATGCTGTCGGTCTGATCGAGGAGATACCCAGCAGGGTCAGGGAAAGGTTTTGTGAAGCCAGAGGGCTACAGAATCATTCCACACAGACGTCACTGATTTTCACTTCTTTAGGCAAGGTGCTAAGGATGGGCAGAAAAACCAGCAGCAGACACACAAAATGCCATTCATAATTCATGATTCAAGAAAAGCTAACTATTATTGATCTAATAGTTGTAAAAAGAGTGTGTTTCATGTGTTGAGGCATGCGCTGTCACTTTTACTCAGAGAGAGAACCTGAGAGCTTTTTCATTCGAATGCATTTTAATCAAACTTTCCTAACTATTATGACTGCTAATATGATTCTCCAGGTCTCTTCACAGTATGTTTCAAGACTTATAGCTGGACATACACTACATGACAAAGTATGTGGACGCACGTTGGCACTGTGCATTGGGCAGATAGCGTTCTCCTGGCATCGGCCACACCCAGATCAAATAAAATAAAAATATATTTGTCACGTGTCGAATACAACGCCGTGAAATGCTTACTTACAAGCCCTTAACCAACAATGCAGTTCAGGAAATAGTTAAGAAAATATTTTCTAAATAAATTCACGAGGCTATATACAGGGGGTACCGGTACCGAATCCATGTGCGGGGGTACAGGTTAGTCGAGGTAATTTGTAAAGTGATATGCATAGATAATTAACAGTGAGTAGCAGCAGTGTCAATGTAAATAGTCTGCGTGGTCATTTAATTAATTGTTCAGTAGTCTTATGGCTTGGGGATAGAAGCTGTTAAGGATCCATTAGGTCCTAGACTTGGTGCTCCGGTACCGCCTGCCGTGCGTTAGCAGAGAGAACAGTCTATGACTTGGGTGACTGGAGTCTTTGATAATTTTTTGGGAATTCCTATGACACCGCCTAGTACATAGGTCCTGGATGTCAGGAAGCTTGGCCCCAATGATGTACTGGGCCGTACGCACTACCCTCTAGCGCCTTACGGTCAGATGCTGAGAAGTTGCCATACCAGGCGGTGACGCAACCGGTCAGGATAATCTCGATGGTGCAGCTGTATAACTTTTTGAAGATCTGGGGACCCATGCCAAATATTTTCAGTCTCCTGAGGGGGAAAGGTGTTGTCGTGCCCTCTTCACAACTGGCTTGGTGTGTTTGAACCATGACAGTTCGTTGGTGACGTGGACACCAAGGAACTTGAAACTCTCGACCCACTCCACTTCAGCCCCGTAAATGTTAATGGGGGCCTGTTCGGCCCTCCTTTTCCTATACAGTGAGGGGGGAAAAAGTATTTGATCCCCCGCTGATTTTCTTCGTTTGCCCAATGACAAAGAAATTATCAGTCTATCATTTTAAAGGTAGGTTTATTTGAACAGTGAGAGACAGAATAACACAAAAATCCAGAAAAATGCATGAAAAAATGTTATAAATTGATTTGCATTTTAATGAGGGAAATAAGTATTTGACCCCCTCTCAATCAAAAAGATTTCTGGCTCCCAGGTGTCTTTTATACGGGTAACGAGCTGAGATTAGGAGCACACTCTTAAAGGGAGTGCTCCTAATCTCAGTTTGTTACCTGTATAAAAGACACCTGTTCACAGAAGCAATCAATCAATCAGATTCCAAACTCTCCACCATGGCCAAGACCAAAGAGGTCTCCAAGGATGTCAGGGACAAGATTGTAGACCTACACAAGGTTGGAATGGGCTACAAGACCATCGCCAAGCAGCTTGGTGACAAGGTGACAACAGTTGGTGCGATTATTCGCAAAAGGAAGAAACACAAAATAACTGTCAATCTCCCTCGGCCTGGGGCTCCATGCAAGATCTCACCTCATGGAGTTGCAATGATCATGAGAACGGTGAGGAATCAGCCCAGAACTACACGGGAGGATCTTGTCAATGATCTCAAGGCAGCTGGTACCATAGTCACCAAGAAAACAATTGGTAACACACTACGCCGCGAAGGACTGAAATCCTGCAGCGCCCGCAAGGTCCCCCTGCGCAAGAAAGCACATATACATGCCCGTCTGAAGTTTGCCAATGAACATCTGAATGATTCAGAGGACAACTGGGTGAAAGTGTTGTGGTCAGCCGTCAAACATGGAGGTGGAAACATTATGCTTTGGGGGTGTTTTTCTGCTAAGGGGACAGGACAACTTCACCGCATCAAAGGGACGATGGACGGGGCCATGTACCGTCAAATCTTGGGTGAGAACCTCCTTCCCTCAGCCAGGGCATTGAAAATGGGTCGTGGATGGGTATTCCAGCATGACAATGACCCAAAACACACGGCCAAGGCAACAAAGGAGTGGCTCAAGAAGAAGCACATTAAGGTCCTGGAGTGGCCTAGCCAGTCTCCAGACATTAATCCCATAGAAAATCTGAGGAGGGAGCTGAAGGTTCAAGTTGCCAAACGTCAGCCTCGAAACCTTAATGACTTGGAGAAGATCTGCAAAGAGGAGTGGGACAAAATCCCTCCTGAGATGTGTGCAAACCTGGTGGCCAACTACAAGAAACGTCTGACCTCTGTGATTGCCAACAAGGGTTTTGCCACCAAGTACTAGTACTATGTTTTGCAGAGGGGTCAAATACTTATTTCCCTCATTAAAATGCAAATCAATTTATAACATTTTTGACATGCGTTTTTCTGGATTTTTTTGTTGTTATTCTGTCTCTCACTGTTCAAATAAACCTACCATTAAAATTATTGACTGATCATTTCTTTGTCAGTGGGCAAACATACAAAATCAGCAGGGGATCAAACACTTTTTTCCCTCACTGTAGTCCACGATCAGATCCTTTGTCTTGCTCACATTGAGGGAGAGGTTGTTTTGCTGGCACCACACTGCCAGGTCTCTGACCTCCTCCCTAAAGGCTGTCTCATCGTTGTTGGTGACCAGGCCTACCACTGTGTCGTCAGCAAACTTAATGATGGTGTTGGAGTTGTGCTTGGCCACGCAGTCTTGGGTGAACAGGGAGTACAGGAGGGGACTAAAAACGCACCCCTGAGGGGCCCCAGTGTTGAGGATCACCATGGCAGATGTGTTGTTACCTACTCTTACCACTTGGGGTTGGCCCGTCAGGTAGTCCAGGATCCAGGTTGCAGAGGGAGGTGTTTAGTCCCACCATCCTTGGCTTAGTGATGAACCCTGTGGCTACTATGGTGTTGAACGCTGAGCTGTAGTCAATTAATAGCATTCTCACATAAGTGTTCCAATCATAATCCTTTCTGCTTTGAGAACATGCTTGAGTAAGTAAAACACCCATGAGCCAGAACCAATGGGAAACCAAAAAAGTATTGTCCCACAACTTCCAAGGAACCAAATGTGCTAGGTTTGTAGGCCTCTTTGCTCGTACACGCTTTTTCAGTTCTGCCCACAAATGTTCTATAGGATTGAGGTCATACCTTGACTTTGTTGTCCTTAAGCCATTTTGACACAACTTTGGAAGTATGCTTGGGGTCATTGTCCATTTGGAAGACCCATTTTCGACCAAGCTTTAACTTCCTGACTGATGTGTTGAGATGTTGCTTCAATATATCCACGTAATTGTCCTCCCTCATGATGCCATCTAGTTTGTGAAGTGCACCAGTCCTTCCTGCAGCAAAGCACCCCCACAACATGATGCTGCCACTCCCGTCCTTCATGGTTGGGATGGTGTTCTTCGGCTTGCAAGTCTCCCCCTTTTTCCTCCAAATATAACGATGGTCATTATGGCCAAACAGTTCTATTTTTGTTTCATCAGACCAGAGGTCATTTCTCCAAAAAGTATGATATTTGTCCCTATGTGCAGTTGCAAACCATAGTCTGGCTTTTTTTATGACGGTTTTGGAGCAGTGGCTTCTTCCTTGCTGATCAGCCTTTCAGGTTATGTCGATATAGGACTCATTTTACTGTGGATATAGATATTTTTGTACCTGTTTCCTCCAGCATCTTCACAAGGTCCTTTGCTGTTGTTCTGGGATTGATTTGCACTTTTCGCACCAAAATACGTTCATCTCTAGGAGACAGAACGCGTCTCCTTCCTGAGCGGTATGACAGCTGCGTGGTCCCATTGTGTTTATACTTGCGTACTATTGTTTGTACAGATGAGCATGGTACCTTCAGGCATTTGGAAATTGCTCCTAAGGATGAACCAGACTTGTGGAGGTCTACAATTTTTTTTCTGAGGTCTTGGCTGATTTCTTTTGATTTTCCCATGATGTCAAGCAAAGAGGCACTGAGTTTGAAGGTAGGCCTTGAAATACATTCAAAGGTACACCTCCAATTGACTCAAACAATATCAATTAGCCTATCAGAAGCTTCTAAAGCCTTGACATCATTTTCTGGAATTTTCCAAGCTGTTTAAAGGCACAGTCAGCTAAGTGTATGTACACTTCTGACCCACTGGAATTGTGATACAGTTAATTATAAGTGAAATAATCTGTCTGTAAACAATTCTTGGAAAAATTACTTGTGTCCTGCACAAGGTAGATGTCCTAACCGACTTGCCAAAACTATAGTTTGTTAAAAATAAATTTGTGGAGAGGTTGAAAAGCTACTTTTAATGACTCCAACCTAAGTGTATGTAAACTTCCGACTTCACTGTCAACTGTACAGTTGAAGTCGGAAGTTTACATACACTTAGGTTGGAGTCATTGTAACTCATTGTAGCTCTGGTACCGCTTGTCTTGTGGTAGCAGAGAGAGCAGTCTAGGACTTGGGTGACTGGAGTCTTTGACAATTTTTTAGGCCTTCCTCTGACAGCGCCTAGTATATACAGTTGAAGTCGGAAGTTTACATACACTTAGGTTGGAGTCAATAAAACTCATTTTTCAACCCCTCCACAAATTTCTTGTTAACAAACTATCGTTTTGGCAAGTCAGTTAGGACATCTACTGTGTGCATGACACAAGTAATTTTTCCAACAATTGTTTACAGACAGATTATTTCACTTATAATTAACTTATACAAGTGTTACAACAATCTTTCCTCTCGGTCAACAGGTGACATATAAGCATCATTTATTATACAGCTAACATCTTATGTACCTGGTCCATTACATCAAATTTAAGTCAATTTAAGAGAATTACATACGATTTAGGTGCAGGTAGGAGGCTAATGTTAGGGTATTTCAACTTCCAGTTTATCCAGTTTATGCTCTCTGATGCTGAAATAAAATGTATAGCTTTCGACAGCTATATGCTTCCATACTGTAAATTCCTACCCTTGGGGAATATGAAGATCCTTATCATCAGCAGCACTTTAAGCTCATTAACCATGCATTGTACTCCCTTTGAGCAGAAGTACCTGCATTAAGGAGTATTGATATTGTAGTACGGTTAGTGGCTAAGAAAGAGCTCGCTTTATTTTATAATGTGGATATACAGTAAGATTCAGCATGCTCGCTGCATTGGGGCTTTGCAGTGTCGATGCTTCTTTATTAAAAGTTTTTAGGTGTCTGATGTTGCAGAGATAATCGATGCATGGCAATGATAATGGCTAAGTCCCAGATGGCACACTGTTCCCTACATAGTGCACTACTTTTGACCAGAGCCTTAAAGTAGTGCACTATATAGGGAACAGGGTTTCATTTGGGACGTAGCCAATGATGGTTGTCTGAAAGCAGAAGTGTCTTTCCTGGTCCCCGGCTACATCTTCCTCATCTGAGCCATCAGCTCCTTTAGACTATGTTTCATCTCCTCGACTGTCTCACCTGCCACTGTGTCCTGGGAACAGGATAACTACATTACGAAGAAAGATTAGTCATGGTTCGTGTCTGAATACCCGTACAAGAGTTCAAAATAGTAGACATTATGGGTATCTGGAAAAAGTTTTATAGTATGTGAAATTTATGAAATTTATCATGCTTTCCTGTCATTACTATGAGCCATCCTCCCTCAACAGCCTCCACTAATACATGGTGACTTGGCTTGTCTGTTCTCACCATACAGATACTACAGTATTAAACTATTTGTTTGGTAATGACCTTCTCAGTCCACAGTGAGGCCTTCTGGGAGGTCGGAGACAGGGCCTGAGACTGCCTGGACACCTGTCACCTCCGACACCACCTCACTACCTGACAGACCAACAACATAGGTCAGTAATGGTACCTAGACTGGATCACGTACCCTGGACATTACATTGAGACAATATCAAAGCTCTAGTTCACTCCAATTGTTCTCCTCGTGAACCATTTCCTCCTCTTCCACCTCCTCTAAAACCTTTTTCGGCAGCTCTGCTTCTTTTTCTGTGGGCAACAAAGCACACAACACTGTCAGTTACAACTGTACTTGGTCATATACTGTACAACCCCTCTCACACCCTAGGACATGATGGGTGAATTAGAGAGAGCGACAGAGAGAGAGAAAGAGACAGAGGAAAAGAGAGCTATATAAAGAAAAACACAAAGACCGTCAGTGACAGAAACAGAAAGAGAGAGGAAAGAGCCTTGGTTACCTTATAGTCATTCTGCTGTTTCCTGCAGTGGTGGTCATCACTTGTGGGATTGGCCTTCATGGACATAGTGGGGATGAAGTCCTGCATAGTGTTGTAGCTCAGGTAGTGACTGACAGTGCCAAAATTCAACAGGTACCTGTTAGAGGACCACAAACCACTATAACACTCTTAGAAAAAGGGGTTCCAAAAGGGTTCTTCGGCTGTCCCCATAGGAGAACAATTTTTGGTTCCAAATATAACCCTTTTTGGTTCCAGGAAGAACCCTGGAGGGGTTCTACCTGGAACAAAAAAAGGTTCTAATTGGAACCAAAAAGGGTTCTTCAAAGGGTTCTCTTATGGGGACAGCCGAAGAACCCTTTTATGATCTAGATAACACCTTTTTTCCTAAGAGTGTAGGATACATTCATAGGAAACCCTGTTATGGGTATTTGTAAATGATGGGCTACGATCAGGGTCGAGTTCATTAGGGCAAACCGTAGCAAAATATTTTGCAAAACAAAACAAAAACAAGTGTTTCTTATTGGGCAAGTTCAGGTAGTGTCTCTGTTTTAGTTCGTTTTCTTCCGTTTTGTGCCATATGACCCAAGGCTCAGATCCAAACTAATGTAATTCAGCTCTTACTTGTGGACATTTTGGACCAGGATCCCTGCCACCACACCATGGTAGTGGGTAGGCTGGCAGCACACATGGTATTCTTCTTAATGTTGGCTGCCATCACCAGGGGAGGAGCGCATTCCCACAGGGACAAGGAGATTAGTACACTGAACAGCACGGAAAGGTAATCAACATCTTTTCATCTCTATTGCAGTAACTTGTGTTTTTTATATACTGTATATGCTGAACAAAAATATAATGTAAATAACATGTAAAGTGTTGGTCCGATGTTTCATGAGCTGAAATTAAATATCCCAGACATTTTCCATACACACAAAAAGCTTATTTCTCATAAATGTTGTGCACAAACTTGTTTGCATCCCTATTAGAGAGCATTTCTCCTTTGCCAACATAATCTATCCACCTGACAGGTGTGGCATATCAATAAGCTGATTAAACAGCATGATCATTACACAGGTGCACCTTGTGCTGGGGACAATAAAAGGCCACTCTAAAATGTGCAGTTTTGTTAAACACAATGACACAGATGTGTAAAGTTTTGAGGGAGAGTGCAATTTGCATGCTGACTGCAGGAATGTCAAACAAAGTTGGATGCCAACGTCGTTTTAGAGAATTTGGAAGTACATCCAACCGGCCTCACAACCGCTGGCCACCTGTAACCACGCCAGTTTAGGATTGTCTGAGACCAGCCACCCAGAGAACTTATGAAACGGTGGGTTTGCACAACCAAAGAAGTTCTGCACAAACTGTCAGAAACCATCTCAGGGAAGCTCATCTGCATGCTCGTCGTCCTGACCAGGGTCTTGACCTGACTGCAGTTCGGCGTCGTAACCGATTTCTGTGGGAAAATGCTCACTTTCAACGGTGGTAGGTAGCCTAGTGGTTAGAGCGTTGGGCCAGTAACCAAAAGGTTGCTGGATCAAATCCCCAAGCAGACAAGGTAAAAATCTGTTGTTCTGCACCTGAACAAGACAGTTGACCCACTGTTCCCTGGTAGGCTGTCATTGTAAATAAGAATTTGTTCTTAACTGACTTGCCTTGTTAAATGTAACAAAATATATATTTAAAAATGGCGACTGACACGCTGGAGAAGAGTGCTCTTCATGGATGAATCCTGGTTTCAACTGTACCGGGCAGACATAACATAAGCTACGGACAGCAAACAGAACTGCATTTTATCGTTGGCAATATGAATGCACAGAGATATCGTGAGGAGATCCTGAGGCCCATTGTCGTGCCATTCATCCACAGCCATCAACTAATGCTTCAACATGATAATGCATGGCCCCATGTCGCAAGGATCTGTAAATAATACCTGGAAGCTGAAAATGTCCCAATTCTTCCATGGCCTGCATACTCACCAGACATGTCACCCATTGAGCATGTTTGGGATGCTCTGGGTCGACGTGTACGATAGCGTGTTTCAGTTCCCGCCAGTATCCAGCAACTTCGACATAGCCATTGCAGAGGGGTGGGACAACATTCCACAGTCCACAATAAACAGCCTGATCAACTCTATGTGAAGGAGATTTGTCGCGCTGCATGAGGCAAATTGTAGTCACATCAGATACTGACTGGTTTTCTGATCACGCCCCTACATTTTTTTAAGGATCTGTGACCAACAGATGCATATCTGTATTCTCAGTCGTGAAATCCGTAGATTAGTGCCAATTTTAAAAAAAATCAATTTACTGATTTCTTTATGTGAACTGTAACTGAAATTGTTGTGTTTATATTTTTGTTCAGTGTATATATATTTGTGGGGGTTTGTTTATTATATTGATATTAGGAGAGGGAAAAGCAGACATGAAAGGTAGGACAGGATGCCAGAGAAGCTCGTGGGTCGGATTTGAACTGATGCCGACTCTAGTTGACTAGGCCATACATGTGTGCCAGAGTCCGCAGCACTAACCACACAGGCCACCAAATATTGTGTTATGAGGGAGTTTAAAGACATGTATGTAGATTAAATAGAAAACAATTGCTTATAGAGTAAGTGTGTGTTGTGAACCGCCTCTACCCTATCCTCTATTGCCAAACATGAAATCGCTGGAGACTAAACTGAATGAGCTAGGTTAGAGACTATCCTATCAACGGGACATTAAGAGCTGTAATATACTATGCTTCTCGGAGTCATGGCTGAACAAAGACATGGATAATATACAGCTAGCTGGGGGGTTTTATGCATCGGTGTCAGCGTCCGGTAAGATCAGAGGGTGTGGTGTGTGTGTTAACAACAGCTGGTTCTCAATCACTAATAATAAGGAAGTCTCAAGGTTCTGCTAGCCTGTTTTAGAATACCTCATGATAAGCTATAGACCATACTTTTTACCACCACAAGTCCGAAGCTGGGACTAAGACTGCACTCAACTAAATGTATAGGGTCATAAGCAAACACGAAAATGCTTATCCATTGGCGGCGGTCCTAGTGGCCAGTGATTTTAATGCAGGAAAACTTAAATCCATTTTACCTCATTTCTACCAGCATGTCACCTGTGAAACTAGAGAAAACAAACTCTAGATCACCTTTACGCCACACACAGAGACGCATACAAAGCTCTCCCTCGCTCTCCATTTGGCAAATCTGACAATAACTCTATCCTTGTGATTCCTGCTTACAAGCAAAAACTCAAACAAGAAGTACCAGTGATGCGCTCAATATGTAAGTGGTTCGATGAAGTGGATGCTGAGCTCCAGGACTGTTTCGCTAGCACAGACTGGAATATGTTCTGGGATTCATCCGTTGGCATTGAGGAGTTTACCACATCAGTCTCTGGTTTTATTAATAAGTGCATCGACAACGTGCCCCCCCCCCCCCCCCCACAGTGACCGTACATACATATCCCAACCAAAATCCATGGATTTCAAGCAACATCCACACTGAGCTAATGGCTAGAGCTAGGGCGAATTCAAAGAGCGGGACACTAATCCGGACGCTTATAAGGAATCCCACTACGCCCTCTGACGAACCATCAAACAGTCAAACGTCCATACAGGACTAAGATCCAATCCTACTACACCAGCTCTGGTGCCCGTCGGATGTGGCAGAGCTTGCAAACTATCACGGATTACAAAGGGAAACCCAGAGCTGCCCAGTGACGCAAGCCTACCAGATAAGCTAAATGCCTTCTATGCTCGAATCGAGGCAAGCAACACTGAAGAATGCGTGAGATCAGATCCGGACGACTGTGTGATCATACTCTCCATAGCCGATGTGAGTAAGACCTTTAAGCAAGTTAACATTCAGAAGGCAAGTGTCTTCACTGACATTTTCAAACTGTCCCTGATCCAGTCTGTAATACCTACATGTTTCAAGCAAACCACCATAGTCCCTGTGCCCAAGAACGCCAAGGTAACCTTGTCTACATGACTACCACTCCGTAGCACTCACATCTGTAGCCATGAAATGCTTTGAATGTCTGGACATGGGCCACATCAAGACTATCTAAGAAACCTTGGACCCACTCCAATTCGCATATCGCCCTAACAGATCCACAGATGGCGCAATCTCTATTGCACTCCACACTTCCCTTTCCCACCTGGACAAAAGGAACACCTACGTGAGAATGCTGTTCATTGACTTCAGCTCAGCTAAGGACCCTGGGACTGAGCACCTCCCTCTGAAACTGGATGGATGCCTACCCCCAGATGGTGAGGGTAGGCAACAACACATCCACCACGCTGACTCTCAACACGGGGGCTCCTTAGCGGTGCATGCTTAGTCCCCTCCTGTACTCCCTGTTCACGACTGCGTGAACGGAAGTAAACATTCCCTCTGTTCTGGGAATGTTCATTTTTAGGTTGCAGGGAGGTTCTGAGAACATTTTACTATGATTCCCTGAACGGTTTCCTAGGAGGTTTTATTAAGGTTCTGAAAACGGAAATTATAGGTTATTTGAAGGTTTGTTAGTAACATACTTAACTTTCACTGAATGTTTGAGTAAGACTTTTAGTAACACTGCTAGCATTGTTTGGGTTAACTGTTTTGAACTCCTAGCACAGATGGAAATTAATTTGCTTAGGCATTAATCATGCAAACACATTTATTTTGTTTGTTGTTGCATGGCATCAGTGAGATTCGAACCTATGATCTTCTATTCTCGCTATACACCAAGTCACTTGGCTCTGTCATATCCTCACATGGTCTCTCCTATCATTGCTACGCAGACGACACATAATTAATCTTCTCCTTTCCCCCTTCTGATAACCAGGCGGCGAATCGCATCTCTGCATGTCTGGCAGACATATCAGTGTGGATGACGGATCACCACCTCAAGCTGAACCTCAGCAAGACGGAGCTGCTCTTCCTCCCGGGGAAGGACTGCCCTTTCCATGATCTCGCCATCACGGTGGACAACTCCATTGTGTCCTCCTCCCAGAGTGCTAAGAGACTCGGCGTGACCCTGGACAACACCCTGTCGTTCTCCGCTAACATCAAGGCGGTGACTCGATCCTGTAGGTTCATGCTATACAACATTCGCAGAGTACGACCCTGCCTTACACAGGAAGCGGCGCAGGTCCTAATCCAGGCACTTGTCATCTCTCGTCTGGATTACTGCAACTCGCTGTTGACGGGGCTCCCTGCCTGTGCCATTAAACCCCTACAACTCATCCAGAACGCCGCAGCCCGTCTGGTGTTCAACCTTCCCAAGTTCTCTCACGTCACCCCGCTCCTCTGCACACTCCACTGGCTTCCAGTTGAAGCTCGCATCTGCTACAAGACCATGGTGCTTGCCTACGGAGCTGTGAGGGGAACGGCACCTCCGTACCTTCAGGCTCTGATCAGGCCCCCCCCCCCCCCCAAAAAAAAAAGATATAGATGTACTATTGTAAAGTGGTTGTTCCACTGGATATCATAAGGTGAATGCACCAATCTGTAAGTCGCTCTGGATAAGAGCGTCTGCTAAATGACGTAAATGTAAATGTAAATATTCTCTATCCATGGAATTAGTCCCTACAAAACTGTTTATTTTTGTCAAGTCAAACAGCACTCATTAAGATCACGTGTGGCTAATCAGTGGGCACGGCCAACACATCTGAACACACTTAATTGGATAGAGAGAGTTTTGTAGACATTGAGAATGGAATGTGTATGTTTTTCAATAACATTTTTAGAACCTTCTTAGAATGTTACTAATGTTTTCGTGATTTTATGGAACGTTTTCTTAATGTTCTGAGAACATGACTTTAAATAGAACCATGAGGAAACCTGTAGGAAACTTTATGCTGAAATATTGAAATTCCCACAGAAGAATGTTGTTTCTTAATGTTCTCTGAACTATTTCAGAACATTCCCAATGTCAAACCAGTTGGAGAACATTCCTAGAACATTAACAAAAATGTTATTAAAGATAACCATGTTGGAACTTTTAGGAATCCTTCTGTTAAAAAAATTAAATACCAAGAAAATAACATAATTTTTTAAAGTTCCTTAAATGTGCTGAGAATGTTCCAAAGCCAAGCAACTATCCTGCACCAAGGTTTTATTCAAAATAACCATAGGACAACCACGATATCACCAAGCTCGAAGAAAAATATGGTTTTCAGAACGTTATGTGCTAGCTGGGATGTTATCGATCCATATAAGATGCTCCTGACAACTAGCAAAACAAGTAAAGTGCACATTTGTAAAGCATATTTGTTGATGTATAACGGGCATGCCATTCACAATAGCCGAAAATAATAGTTTGAGGAATCAGGCATAAAGGAGTTCAATGCTAATTACTTAATTTGTTTAAATAGAAAGCTCTTAATGCAAAGGATAAGACCAAGTTCCAATAAAGGAATCCCTTTTTCCAATCACCCTTTTATCAGATGCAATATACAGGACCCAACTGCTGTAAATTCAATTGGTGCCAAAGCCGGTTTGGTTTTCAGGAACACCACAAGCACAGACCGTCTCCACAAAAGAGGGGAGGGGTGTTAACAAATAGAACTAGTAAAGAAAATGGGTGTGACATTACATAGAGTCCTTATGTTTACGTGAGAGCCAATTACACCTATTGAAGACAATTCACTAATTGGATTTTGGGAGGATGGGCAATTGTATTGTTATTACAGAGTTATAAGAGGAACTTCATGTAAAGTGTTACCACATTGGGTATGCATTGCAGTTCACATATTTCCCCCTGTAGCTCTAGAAACTCATACCATGGGCTGAAAACAGCAAAGTGGCATGGGCTCTTATACCTGTAAGCTGCACTGCATGAAAATGGATTGTAGTTTATGTGATATCCATTGGGCTTCCTCATTGCTTCTACTATATCAGTCTCTGCACCTCATCTTAGAGAGGGGTGTATGTATACAGTACCAATGTATTACTACATTGTGTGGACTTAGTCCAAAATACCAAAGAAAAGTGCTGCAGCAGCTGAATGTCATTGTTATGTGTTGCACAACCCTATCTATCTAGAACACAAAGGCAACTCTGCTATTGAAGCAGGATCAGGCATGAGTCATATGTGGTTTTAATCTCAAATCAAGCAGTGCTAGTCAAAAAACAACAACAATACATTTAATTTAAGTTGGATGAGCCTCTAAGAAGTGAAGGGGTAAAAACTGTAACCTAAGCTGAACCCACATACAAAACATAAAAAAATGGAAACATGGAATGTAAGATTTGCAGACCAAGCCAAATGCGTACACTATCACAATGAAAACAAAATATACTCACACACACTAACATAAACATTGTTTGACGATCACCAATCAGGGCCCCTGCACCTCTTTTTTGATTTTGCACTCCACCTTTTCAGTCTTTTAAAACAAAAACACATTAATTCAGTGCTTATAGAGCAAGCCACAAATGAAAGAATAGACATGTGAAAGTGGGTCCCCACTCTACTGTCCCTGCCCCCTTGCCATTAAATCCCAAGAACTTGTCTCTTCCCTCCACCCCTCTCATCTGTTACATCATCCGTGACCTTTCGATTGGATACGGCGGAAGTCAGACTTCACCCTGAGTGAGCACATTGATAGAAAGATAGAGGTCATTACAAACTCTGCTCTCAGAGAGGGTCTGTACTTTCAGAGAAAATAAATGCCCGACTCTGGCACTACTGACTCTACTGGAGGTGGCTTAATTACTGACCAGCGTTGCATCTCAAATGGCACCCTATCCCCCTATAGAGGTTTGGCCCTGGTCAAAAGTACTGCACTATATATATAGATATATATATATATGGAATAGAGTGCCATTTTGGATGCAACCCCAGCTCTAATTGGCTCCTGGAGACTGTGACACGCTCAGACTGTGACACGGTCTGGATGTGACAGTTAAGGCTAGTCCTTCTCTGATGTCTGTACTTCCCTTTGTGTCAGTCCCATTAACCTTTCTCTTCCATCTCATTCCCTGCCTTTTTAGGCTCAATTAAGGCCACAAATTAAATGAGTATGGAGTGGGGAGGACAGAGGCTTAGTCGTAGATTGTGTTTAAGGAAATAATTGCACCTAACTGTATCCTGATGAGTCTGCTATTCAAGAGGTAGAGGTAATTTGTATGTATGGTTTTGGATAAGTCACAGAGTATATATGCTTTAAGTACTCTTGATAGTGTGTGCTTAGTGGTGTGAGTAAGTATGAGTGCCTGCCTGCTTGTGTGGCTGTGTACAGTATATTGTGCCATCTCACTACTCACCACTTCCTCTCCTCTGGTACAAATCAATATCATTTTAAAGTAACTGTCCATTGAAATCTAACTTTTAAAATCTCATTCTGTTAACTCCTATACAAATAATGTTGTTGACTCGTCCTATACTCGTATTTGTGGCCAAAGCATAAATTGGAGAGAAAACACTTAAAAAACGATCAAAACAGCTGTCTACTCGCATTAATATTTTTAATGATCGGTATACGCCTACACCATCCTGTTGTTGGAGTATGCCCACACCATTCCAACACAGGAAAGCTGCTTTTTAGCATACTTAATTACCATATTTTGGAAGGAAAACCTTTTCACCCATATTGTAAGTAATTATAGGTAATAGTTCATAGAAAAATGGAAACACTGGAACACTACTTTAAGATAGGAAAAGCAGAGAAACCTTCCCCCAAAACACAACAACACGTTATAACAACACAGCACTTCATTGCAAAACAAAATTGCAGAATGAAGCCATGAAACCATGTGGCTGCCCTTTGGGAGTGTGTGAGCTCTGGTCTGATGTTATTGCAGTGTAATTAATCACAGGCTGTAACTGCATTCACAGTGTCCCTGTTGGTTAATTGGACGGCAGCTAAAGAATGGCCTAATGGCATGATTTATTCATCTAGCCAGCCAGGTGGAATGCCACCCTGCCCCCAGGTACCCAACCGCCTGCCCAGCTAGCTGGCTGCATGGAAGGTTTACTCCTGTACCCCAGGTACTCCCAACTACTTGCTACCCCGGCTACTCCTGCATCCACTTAAAGGTTACACTCCCCAGATACACTCTACTCAAGAGAGACCAAAGGAGAGTAGAAGCGTAAGGGAAAGTAAGGGAGAGTCAGTGAAGGCGTGATTCTGTACATGGCCCTGGCCTGCACACGATAGTTGAGGGTTCGAGGCAGTGGTGTTTACTAATGATGGTGTGATCACATTATTGGGTAGAGGCCTGGTAGGTTTTGTTTAATAAGTACTCTGTCTAAAATGCTTTGAATTTCAGATGGCTACAGCTATGCTAAGTCATGACACGTACTGTAGCAATACTAAGCATTGAGAAAGCTGCCATTTTTTGGTCTGTAGGGTTATAAAGGGCAAAAGCTGATCTTGATTAGATCAAAACATCTCATACTAGGTCATCACAAATTGGATAGTTATTATGGTTAGTTCCTTAATAAGAGTGCCTGTATCCGGAATGATTGTTTCAAGAGCCTATATCACCTGCCATGTTATATGTCGCCCATAAATGTACTTTCTCGCCTGGAGTGCTATGATGTGAGTGCCTATTTTCTTTCATCACAATGACACCCCACATATCATGATTACTTACAGTCAGAGTATGGCGCAGAGAGGATCTTATAATGTAGAGTGGCAGGGCCCATATATCAAAGCTCAGGCTACTCCATCACTGGCAGTGTTTTTTTTCCTCTGTTACTGGGGTCCCATTACCCATAGATAACCACACTTTAATAGTTAATGCAGCTGTGGGGCCACCATCTGAATTACAAATGTAGCCATCCGTCTCGCCCAGAGCCCTGCAGGGCAGGCAGTAGCGCACCACAGTTGTTTTTTAGACAGAAACACTAAACATTTATCAATAGACAGCCATCTGACACCAGGGTCCGGGGATACATCACAAATGGCTAGTGTACTATACAGGGATCAGAGCAACATTTGGGATGCAGATCAGGAGATATTGAACACTGTTATGTTGACAAGGCTAGAGAGACCGGTTGCCTGGTGTCAGAGAGTGTAATGTCAAACTAGAATTGTTTTTTTTTTTATTTTTACAAATTAATACAAAATGAAAAGCTGAAATGTCTTGAGTCAATAAGTATTCAATCCCTTTGACAAGCCTAAATAAGTTCAGGAGTAAAAGTGTGCTTAATAAGTCTCTTAATAAGGACTCACTCTGTGTACAATAATTGTGTTTAACATGATTTTTGAATGACTACCTCCTCTCTGTACCCCACACGTGTAATTATCTGTAAGGTCCCTCAGTCGAGAGAAAAATATGAAGTGACAGAGAGTGACACATTCAATACCGCCTTGCACACTCTTGCCTACAACTAGCTGATATAGGGTGTAATCATTAGTCCAACAGTTGCAAACGGACAAATTCAGGCATGTTTATCCCTGTTTCTTTCCGTTTGCTTCTGTTTAAGAAATGTTTTTCAATTGGCGGAATGAATACACCCCTGATCACATGTAAACACAGTTCACTTTCATAGCAGCCCGTTGTATTCCTTCTCGCATCTATGTGGTCTCCTCTTCTCACCTTTTCCCTTTGCTTGTGGACTTCACTGCACAACACATCAGCTTTATGTGACCAAGTGAAAAAACAAACCATATCACAACCACTACACACAGCCTACATCATTGTAATATATTAGCTAAAGTAACTTCATAGACAACATAGCTAATAGAACTAATGCGTTCGTAAACCCACTACAATCATGCAGTAACATTACAGTGTACAGTCAGTAAGCAGTTTAGCACTTACAAAGGCGGGCTCAACTATTGTCTTTCTCTCACTTTGAATCAACTACTCAGCACATTTTATGCACTGCAGTGCTAGCTAGCTGTAGCTTATGCTTTCAGTACTAGATTAATTCTCTGTGTAACACGTGGGTGCAGGAATCAGGCGCAAAGAGCCGAGGGTAGGACGAATGCAATTTAATACAGGACTGAATACGGTCACGTCAAAACACTAGGCGCAAAACCCAGACCGGGCCAAAACAGGACCCACTACAGTACTGCGTAAAAGCAAATAAACACATCCACCAACACTACACAGGAGAAACAAGCCCGCACAACAGCAAGTGGACATTTCCAGCTTAAATAGCTCCTAATCAAACCCCAACAAGGAACAGGTGAAAACAATCAGACCCAACCAACCAAAAATGGAAAAAGGGATCGGTGGCCGCTAGTAGACCGGTGACGACGACCGCCGAGCACCGCCCGAACAGGAAGGGGAACCGCCTTCGGTGGGATTCGTGACACTCTGATCCTTTGATTGGGTGGACGACATGTCAGTTCATGCTGAAAGAGCTCTGATAGGTTGCAGGATGTCCTCCGGAAGTTGTCATAATTACTGTGTAAGTCTACGGAAGGGGATGAGAACCATGAGCCTCCTATGTTTTGTATTAAAGTCAGTGTACCCAGACAAGGACGGAAGCTAGCTGTTCTCTGGCTACACCATGGTGCTACCCTACAGAGTGCTGTTGAGGCAACTGTTGACCTTCATTGCAAAATAGTGTGTTTTAATCAATTATTTGGTGACAAGATTATATTTAGCTTAGTTTTATCTAAAAAGGATAACTTTTTAAAGATTGTATTATTTTTATGTAATTCACTGAGGAGGATGGTCCTCCCCTTCCTCCT
This sequence comes from Salmo salar, assembly GCF_965601325.2. Lineage (NCBI taxonomy): Eukaryota > Metazoa > Chordata > Actinopteri > Salmoniformes > Salmonidae > Salmo > Salmo salar. The sequence goes on along the minus strand of NC_138303.1, from coordinate 35,472,245 downwards.
CTGAGGAGCCTCCACTGTTATAGTTATAAATTACACTTTGGATCAGTCACTACAGAGATACAGGCATCCTTCCTAACTCAGTTACTGGCGAGGAAGGAAACCGCTCAGTGATTTCACCATGAGACCAAGAATGACTTTAAAACAATTACAGAGTTGAATGGCTGTGATAACAGAAAACTGAGAATGGTTCAACAACATTTTAGTTACTCCAAAATACTAACTTAATTGACAGAGTGAAAAGAAGGAAGCCTGTACAGATCAGAAATATTCCAAAACATGCATCCTGTTTGCAATAAGGAACTAAAATAAAACTGCTAAAAATGTGGCAAAAAAAATAATTTCATGTCCTGAATACAAAGTGTTAGGTTTGGGGCAAATCCAACACAACACATTACTGAGTACCACTCGCCATATTTATAAGCATGGTGGTGTCTGCATCATGCTTTCGCAACAGCTAATGGGGAACCTAATAAAAAAAACACGTGTTATGGGTATGCTTGTCATCGACAAGGACTAGGGATTTTTAGGGATAAAAATAAATAAATAAATAGATTAAAGCTAAGCATAGGCAAAATTCTAGAGGAAAACCTGGTTCAGTCTGCTTTCCAACAGACACTGGGAGATGAATTCATCTTTCAGCAGGACAATAACCTAAAACACAAGACAAATATACACTGGGAGATTAATTCAGTCGCCAAGGTGACTCATGAGTATACAAAACAAAACATTAAGAACACCTGCTCTTTCAATTACATAGACTTACATCAGTTGAATCCAGGTGAAAGCTATGATCCCTTATTGATGTCACTTGTTAAATCCCCTTCAATCAGTGTAGATGAAGGGGAGGAGACAGGACAAAGAATGATTTTGAAATATGGATTTGGTATGTGTGTCATTCAGAGATTGAATGGGCAAGACAAAAGATTGAAGTGCCTTTGAACATGGTATAGTAGTAGGTGCCAGGTGCATCGGTTTGTGTCAAGAACTGCAACGCTGCTGGGTTTTTCCCGTTCAACAGTTTCCCGTGTATATCAAGAATGGTCCACCACCCAAAGGACATCCAGCCAACTTGGCACAACTGTGGCAAGCATTGGAGTCAACACGACACCTTGAATAGTTCATGCCACAATGAATTGAGGCTGTTCTGAGGACAAAATTGGGGGGGGGGGGTATTAATTCAGGGGTGTGTATACTTATGTAAATTTGATATTTCTGTATTTCATTTTCAAGAAATTAGCAACATTTTCTAAAAGCATGGGGTATTATGGGGTATTGTGTGTAGATTTTATTTTAATCCATTTTTAATTCAGGCTGTAACACAACAAAATGTGGAATAAGTCAAGGGGTATAAATACTTTCTGAAGGCTCTGTACCTGACTAAAACCGCCTGATTTCTTGGGAGGGTCCATACTAGATTTGGCAATGTCCTCATGATTGATGCCAGAAAAGGAAGTGTATCGATTGAGGTTCTTCTTCTCTCTCCGAGACAGAGTGCCCCTTCAGACCAAGAAAAAGGAGTAAGTGTCTGCCACCTTTCCCTATCTGAGTTTGGAGGAACTACGGTATTAAACTAGCTGTTTAGATATTCACCCCTCTTCTACTTTGTTTGCAGGGATTTCAATTCAGAGGAACACATTTTAAAAGTTGCACCTGCAACTCGGTCAAGCACCTTTTTTGTAAAACCTATTTGTATTCCATATATCTCTATGCTGTTGAGTCTGGCTCAAATGTGTCTTATCACAGCCTTCTGAAGAGATAACATGCTGCTGTCTGTTCTGGTAGAATATAAAGGCCATGATAAATCTGAGCACGGACTGCCTCAGTAAGTAACCGCAGCACAGATGCAGCACAGCACCACCACACCCTCCCTCTCCTGGGTCTACAATAAAGCTGCCACAGAGGGAGGCGACAGGCACAAAATAGGCAGGCGGGCCCCCTCTCGCTTTTGATCAATCAGGTGAGAGACAGAGAGAGATAGGAGGAATTCTAAAACTCCAGATGCACAGTCGCCAAGGTGACTCATGCATTACAGCAAAACAGAGCTGAACATACGCTCATCAGCCAATCATTGACGTCATTTGTGTTCCATATCCCTCCCCTGGTTTGGTGCAGACTGGCTCAAAGTCATTTAGCCTAGATAAACTGATTACTTCATTTAGGCCCTTGATTGTAGTGACACTGTATTCATGCTTTCACAAGTTGGAGTACATTAAAGTATTGGATAAGCGCAGGTGACAATTTTAAAAACAGACTAAGTAGTGGTAACTTGACAGCATACAGTGAGGGAAAAAAGTATTTGATCCCCTGCTGATTTTGTACGTTTGGCCACTGACAAAGAAATGATCAGTCAATAATTTTAATGGTAGGTTTATTTGAACAGTGAGAGACAGAACAACAACAAAAATCCAGAAAAACGCATGTCAAAAATGTTATAAAATGATTAGCATTTTAATGAGAGAAATAAGTATTGACCCCTCTGCAAAACATGACTTAGTACTTGGTGGCAAAACCCTTGTTGGCAATCACAGAGGTCAGACGTTTCTTGTAGTTGACCACCAGGTTTGCACACATCTCAGGAGGGATTTTGTCCCACTCCTCTTTGCAGATCTTCTCCAAGTCATTAAGGTTTCGAGGCTGACGTTTGGCAACTCGAACCTTCAGCTCCCTCCTCAGATTTTCTATGGGATTAAGGTCTGGAGACTGGCTAGGCCACTCCAGGACCTTAATGTGCTTCTTCTTGAGCCACTCCTTTGTTGCCTTGGCCGTGTGCTTTGGGTCATTATCATGCTGGAATACCCATCCACGACCCATTTTCAATGCCCTGGCTGAGGGAAGGAGGTTCTCACCCAAGATTTGACGGTACATGGCCTCGTCCATCGTCCCTTTGAGGCGGTGAAGTTATCCTGTCCCCTTAGCATAATGTTTCCACCTCCATGTTTGACGGTGGGGATGGTGTTCTTGGGGTCATAGGCAGCATTCCTCCTCCTCCAAACACGGCGAGTTGAGTTGATGCCAAAGAGCTCCATTTTGGTCTCATCTGACCACAACACTTTCACCCAGTTGTCCTCTGAATCATTCAGATGTTCATTGGCAAACTTCAGACGGGCATGTATATGTGCTTTCTTGAGCAGGGGGACCTTGCGGGCACTGCAGGATTTCAGTCCTTCACGGCGTAGTGTGTTACCAATTGTTTTCTTGGTGACTATAGTCCCAGCTGCCTTGAGATCATTGACAAGATCCTCCCGTGTAGTTCTGGGCTGATTCCTCACCGTTCTCATGATCATATCAACTCCACGAGGTGAGATCTTGCATGGAGCCGCAGGCCGAGGGAGATTGACAGTTATTTTGTGTTTCTTCCATTTGCGAATAATCGCACCAACTGTTGTCACCTTCTCACCAAGCTGCTTGGCGATGGTCTTGTAGCCCATTCCAGCCTTGTGTAGGCCTACAATCTTGTCCCTGACATCCTTGGAGAGCTCTTTGGTCTTGGCCATGGTGGAGAGTTTGGAATCTGATTGATTGATTGCTTCTGTGGACAGGTGTCTTTTATACAGGTAACAAACTGAGATTAGGAGCACTCCCTTTAAGAGTGTGCTCCTAATCTCAGCTCGTTCTTAAAGGGAGTGCTCCTAATCTCAGCTCGTTACCTGTATAAAAGACACCTGGGAGCCAGAAATCTTTCTGATTGAGAGGGGGTCAAATACTTATTTCCCTCATTAAAATGCAAATCAATTTATAACATTTTTGACATGCGTTTTTCTGGATTTTTTTGTTGTTATTCTGTCTCTCACTGTTCAAATAAACCTACCATTAAAATTATAGACTGATCATTTCTTTGTCAGTGGGCAAACGTACAAAATCAGCAGGGGATAAAATACTTTTTTTCCCTCACTGTATACTATTTGTATCTCTATTGTTTTTCTATTTGGGCTTCCCAATTCACACTTTAGTCTTGGGGCTAAAATTGATAATGCTCTGCTCTTTATCAAGGCAAGACTACACTCTGCTGGAGTTAATGTAAATAACACTCTAGTATGTCTGTCTCCAGTCACTTGTATCTCTATAATGGCATCGACTACACTAAGGAGAAGTAGGTTTCCCTGGCAACAGAGATGAGCTGCTCATTTTTGTTTTTATGTCTTTCCTATCCCATGAGGGTATATTATGCTGAGGGAAAAATCTACACAAGAACAGACGGGCATTGTGCATCGAAAGACAGGTGTTTCATTAGCTGTGTTTAATTTAGAGAAAGAACACTCCACTAAGAGACAGCTGGATGGGAGTTCTATGAAAGGTAATTCTGTGAAAAATAATAACAACTGTGATGTTGGATATGAATGACAATCATTTGTCCTTTAGATCATATACTTACAGGAGGCCTACAGTTGAAGTCGGAAGTTTACATACACTTATGTTGGAGTCATTAAAACTCATTTTTTAACCACTCCACCAATTTATTTTTAACCAACTATAGTTTTGGCAAGTCGGTTAGGACATCTACTGTGTGCATGACTATCACGACTTCCGCCGAAGTCGGTTCCTCTCCTTGTTCGGGTGACGCTCGTGGTTGGCGTCATCGATCCACATCATCGATCCACTTTTCATTTTCCATTTGTTTTGTCTTGTCTTCTCACACACCTGGTATTAATTTCCCTCATTACATGTTGTGTATTTAACCATCTGTTCCCCGCATGTCTTTGTGCGGAATTGTTTATTGTAAGTGCATGTGCACGTTTCCTCTGGTGCGCGACGGGTTTTGTACCCATTTGTTTGTTGTTCTGGTTTCTGGTGGTTTTTATTAATTAAACTGCTCCGTTGATGACCAAGTTTTGCTCTCCTGCGCCTGACTTCCCTGCCACCAGTTACGCACTCCCTTACAATGACAGAAGTAATTTTTCCAACAATTGTTTACAGACAGATTATTTCACTTATAATTCACTGTATCACAATTCCAGTGGGTCAGAAGTTTACATACACTAAGTTGGCTGTGCCTTTAAACAGCTTGGAAATTTCCAGAAAATTATGTCATGGCTTTAGAAGCTGACTTCCCTGCCACCAGTTACGCACTCCCTTACAATGACAGAAGTAATTTTTCCAACAATTGTTTACAGACAGATTATTTCACTTATAATTCACTGTATCACAATTCCAGTGGGTCAGAAGTTTACATACACTAAGTTGGCTGTGCCTTTAAACAGCTTGGAAATTTCCAGAAAATTATGTCATGGCTTTAGAAGCTTCTGATAGGCTAATTTACATTATTTGACTCAATTGAAGTTGTACATGTGGATGTATTTCAAGGTCTACCTTCAAACTCAGTGCCTCTTTGCTTGACATCATGGGAAAATCAACAGAAATCAGCCAAGACCTCAGAAAAAACATCGTAGACCTCCACAAGTCTGGTTCATCCTTGGGAGCAATTTCCAAATGCCTGAAGGTACCACGTTCATCTGATTAAACAATAGTACGCAAGTATAAACACCATGGGACCACGCATCCGTCATTCCGCTCAGGATGGAGACGCGTTCTGTCTCCTAGAGATGAATGTACTTTAGTGCGAAAAGTTACAAATCAAACCCAGAAAAACAGCAAAGGACCTTGTGAAGATGCTGGAGGAAACAGGTGCAAAAGTAACTATATCCACAGTAAAACTAGTCCTATATCGACATAACCTGAAAGGCCGCTCAGCAAGGAAGAAGCCACTGCTCCAAAACCACCATAAAAAAAAGACAGACAAAAAAAAAGACAGACTACGGTTTGCAACTGTGGGACTACGGTTTGCAACTGCAACTGCACATGGAGAGAAAGATCGTACTTTTTGGAGAAATGTCCTCTGGTCTGATGAAACAAAAATAGAACTGTTTGGTCATAATGTCCATCGTTATGTTTGGAGGAAAAAGGGGGAGGCCTGCAAGCCGAAGAACACCATCCCAACCGTGAAGAACGGGGGTGGCAGCATCATGTTGTGGGGGTGCTTTGCTGCAGGAGGGACTGGTGCACTTCACAAAATAGATGGCATCATGAGAAGGAAAATTATGTGGATATATTGAAGCAACATCTCAAGACATCAGTCAGGAAGTTAAAGCTTGGTCGAAAATGGGTCTTCGAAATGAACAATGACCCCAAGCATACTCCCAAAGTTGTGGCAAAATGGCTTAAGGACAACAAAGTCAAGGTATGGGAGTGGCCATCACAAAGCCCTGACCTCAAGCCTATAGAACATTTGTGGGCAGAACTGAAAAAACGTGTGCGAGCAAGGAGTCCTACAAACCTGACTCAGTTACACCAGCTCTGTCAGGAGGAATGAGCCAAAATTCACCCAACTTATTGTGGGAAGCTTGTTGAAGGCTACCCAAAACATTTGACCCAAGTTAAACAATATAAAGGCAATGCTACCAAATACTAATTGAGTGTATGTAAACTTCTGACCCATTGGGAATGTGATGAAAGAAATAAAAACTGAAATAAATCATTCTCTCTAATATTATTCTGGCATTTCACATTCTCAAAATAAAGTGGTGATCCTAACTGACCTAAAACAGGGAATTGTTACTAGGATTAAATGTCAGGAATTGTGAAAAACTGAGTTTAAATGTCTTTGGCTAAGGTGTTTGCAAACTTCCGACTTCAACTATATATCGAGATGCAGCTTTCTTTCTTCCTAATGTCCACACGATGGTGCCATACACCATACTGTGTCCAAACCTTACTCAGCCATGTACTTCTGTAGATCTGATTCTGAAAGGATTGTGTATATATAAAAGCAATGTTGTAATAGCTCCACCATGCCCTCTGATAGGCTCTGTAAAAGTTTTGACAGATTACTTACACTTATCCAATCCTTTCAGATCTACCCAAGTAAATGTTTTTATTTTTTATTTAACCTTTATTTAACCGGCAAGTCAGTTAAGAACAAATTCTTATTTACAATGACGGCCGACCCCGGCCAAACCCTGACGACACTGGGTCAATTGTGCGCCACCCTATGGGACTCCCAATCACGGCCAGATGTGATACAGACTGGATACGAACCAGGGACTGTATAGTGACGCCTCTTGCACTGAGATGCAGTGCCTTAGACCGCTGCGCCACTCGGGAAAAATAAATAAATACCAGCGCTTTATTCATTATATGAGCAGCACGTGCCCCTTCCTGTGTTTGTGTGAGTCAGACACCACTCATCATGAACTTCAGTGAATCAGCCTGCCCCCATACCCCGCCCCCTCACCTCCATCCGCCCCCTCCGCTAAGAAAAATGACATCCTCTCCCATCCCCGTCTGCCCTGTTCCCTCTTTCACCCCTCCTGAGGTCCGGTCTGGAGAACTGTGCTAAGTGTATGTGTATATGTCTCTCTCTCCCTCTTTCCTCTCTCTCCCTCCCTCTTTCCTCTCTCTCTCCCTCCCTCCGTCTCTCTCTCTCTCTCTCTCTATACAATCTCTCACTCTCCCTTCTCCTTCCGTATCTCCATCTTGCAGGACGAGTGTGTGTGTAGTATGAGTCATTTCTAGATCCAGCCTGGGCCAATTCTAGCCGCACATGCAGGGGGAAACCCAGGCGCAGGCAGGAATAGGATGTTTTTGTCCACATCTGTTAGCCGGTTTGGCTGCAGAGCTCTGCGGTTTGCACAGGGCCTAAAAATGGATTTCTAGAATGGGCTGAATGTGTAGAATGTGCTGGGGGGGGGGAGTGGGGGGCTGAGCATATAGGAGAAGGAAGAAATACAGGAGAAGGGGGGTTAGTATGACAAAGTGGGCCAAGACCCCCCCAGAGTTTTAGGATTCCCCCTAGAGCTGCCTGTGGTCTCCACGAGCCAGGTGCTTCAAGGAGTGCTTTTAGTCTGGATTGGACGTGATTTGCTTTTTGGTGTATTTCATTGTGTTGTTGCTGAATTTTAGCTGGACTGTTTTGCAGCCTTTTGTGGCTGGTGATAAGAAAGCTATTTGTTTTTTGTACAGCTGCTACTGGGGGAGTTTTCTTATCACTTTGGAATGCTGAATTCTGCATGATTATTCATCTATTGAAATTAAAGTATTTATATTCAAGCCTGAGTGTTATCTTTCAACAGACAGCTTTGTAATGCCACAGTACTCACAATTTAGAATACAGGTGTTGTCCACTTTCTGTGAAATACTTTGGTGGTAATTATACACTGAGTATACAAAACATTAAGAACACCTGCTCTTTCCATGACATAGACTGGCCAGGTGAATCCAGGTGAAAGGTATGATCCCTTATTGATGTCACTTTTTAAATGCACTTCAATCAGTGTAGATGAAGGGTAGGAGACAGGTTAAAGAAGGATTTTTAAGCCGTGAGACAATTGAAAGGTGTTCCTAATGTTTCGTATACTCAGTGTAGACTGGAGTTGCTTACCAACACAACATTGAATGTTCCTGAGTAGCCTAGTAACAGTTTTGACTTAAATCAGCTTGAAAATCTATTAAGACTTGAAAATGGCTGTCTAGCAATGATCAACAATCAACTTGAGAGAGCTTAATTTTTTTAATAATAATGGGCAAATATTGTACAATCCAGGTGTGCAAAGCTCTTAGAGACTTCCTCAAAAAGAAGCATTGGAGTCAACATGGGCCAACATCGACACGGGCCAACATCGACACCTTGTAGAGTCCATGCACCGACGAATTGAGGCTGTTCTGAGGGCAAAAGGAAGAAGGGGGTTCAACTCAATATTGGGAAGGTGTTCCTAATGTATGGTATACTCAGTGATACTTCAAATACTTTACTGGGGGAACGTTTTTGAAAAGGGTATTTGAAAATACTTTTTTCACCATGTGAGAACATGTATTTGAACACAGTTCTGTTATTTCTTACACAGTTCTGCCATGTCTAATAAAAATATATATATTTTAAAGTAATATCAGCTACAGTCCATCATCCCCCCGTCCTGCTCCAGGCTGATGCTGCATGGTTCAGCAGCAGGGCTCATCCCATATTTGGGAGGAGGACATTCCTTAGGCACACACACTCTCTGGCTGGTTGCCCTGTGTTCATCCCAGTATAGAGGGACTCAGCCTGAGCATAGCAGAGACATGGGGGGAGGTTGGGGGTGGATGAGTTAGGGGGACTGGGGGAAGAAAGAGAGGAAGGAAGTGAATAGAGTGAGATGGAGAGCTGGCGTGCCAGGCAAGCACATGCTGAGCAGAACATTGGATTCATTCAGAAAAAGAGCACTTCTCTCCATTCATTCCCCATCCAATCCCCCCTTTAACCCACTCATCCTATCTGCCCACCATGTACAGTAGCATACCTACCACGGTATATTTCACCAGATTCCGTACACACATGCTCAAATCTCTATTCACCTAACAATTCCTTTACCTAACTATTTACCTCTGACATCACAATTTCATTCAAATTTGAAAAGATCTAACTGAAACTGGGTCAGAAAATGTGTCAAAAGTATCCTAGCTATTAAACCGTTTTTTTTGTTAACGTTGTACAGAAGTACCAACTATTATTGGAATTATTCAATAATGTGCCACTTGCTCAATAAACATATCACACTGCTGTTTGTAATTACTGCATTATTACATTTTACTTCACAGTTCCCTATTTCTTTATAATCCATGCTTTATCAACATAGAACATTTATGCAAAGGTACAGAAAGAATGTGTCATTTTATTTATGTAGGGCAGCTTAAATTAATTTATTTGTTTTATTTGTGTTTGTGGGCTTATTGGTGTGAAACTGAGCCCTAGACAGACAGAAGGAACCTATAGATAACCATATAGCAGCCTAGCAGGCACATGGAAAGCATTTGTTGAGCCAGGGGGGGTAGGGATTGGGAAGTGTTCCTGTTCCGTCCTATTATGGAGGATGGGAGGTGTGTGTCTGAGGGGGAGGTGGCGAGGTATAATACAGTTCTCCATTACATAGGTGGCCCATTGTCGTCTGTCCCTTATCCTATGTTTTGGCAGAGTGGGGGGATACGGAGCCATTTGCTGCTAAGAGTGTGTCCCAGTGTGTCCCAATGGGACAGCAGTTAACGATGTAACACCTATCTGTTTCACATGCATAGTGACCCCATCCACTCCAGATGGGGGGGATTTACATTCAAGAACAGATATAGGTCTAGTCTAGTGGTCTACCTATGGAGGAGGACGACTATGCATGCAGTAGTTGGTAGTTAAGTCATGCAGAAATCAGGGCAGTATACAGGATATATCTGATAACAGACAGAGATTTCCATTGTTTCTTTTAATTTCATGTTTTGTTATCTATACTGAACAGAAATATGAACACAACATGCAACAATTTCAAAGATTTTACTCGGTTACAGTTCATATAAGGAAATTAGTCAATTGAAATAAATGAATTAGGCCCTAATCTATGGATTTCACATGACTGGATAGGGGTGCAGCCACCCACTGGGGAGCCAGGCCCAGCCAATCAGAATGTGTTTTTCCCCACAAATGGACTCCCGAGTGGCGCAGCGGTCTAAGGCACTGCATCTCAGTGCTAGAGGCGTCACTACAGACACTAGTTCGATTCCAGGCTGTATCACAACCGGCCGTGATTGGGAGTCCCATAGGGCGGCGCACAGTTGGCCCAGCGTCGTCCGGATTAGAGTTTGGCCGGACTAGGCCGTCATTGTAAGTAAGAAAATGTTCTTAACTGACTTGCCTAGTTAAATAAAAAAATATACACTACCGTTCAAAACTTTGGGGTCACTTAGAAATCTCATTTGTTTTAAGAAAATCACATTTTTTTGTCCATTAAAATAACACCACATTGATCAGAAATACAGTGTAGACATTGTTCATGTTGGAAATGACTATTGTAGGAAACGGCTGATTATTTTAATGGAATATCTACATAGGCGTACAGAGGCCCATTATCAGCAACCATTACTCCTGTGTTCCAATAGCATGTTAGCTAATACAAGTTTATCATTTTAAAAGGCTAATTGATCATTAGAAAACCCTTTTGCAATTATGTTAGCACAGCTGAAAACTGTTGTCTTAATTAAATAAGCAATAAAACTGGCCTTCTTTAGACAAGTTGAGTATCTGGAGCATCAGCATTTGTGGGTACAATTACAGGCTACAAAATGGCCAGAAACAAAGAACTTTCTTCTGAAACTCATCAGTCTATTCTTGTTCAGAGAAATTAAGGCTATTCCATTCGAGAATTGCCAAGAAACTGAAGGTCTGGTACAACGCTGTGTGCTACTCCCTTCACAGAACAGCGCAAACTGGCTCTAACCAGAATAGAAAGAGTAGTGGGAGGCCCCAGTGCACAACTGAGCAAGAGGACAAATAGAATAGACTACTAACAATACAATACAACTTAATTTACTTGATTTCTAGTATACAGTACCAGTCAAAAGTTTGGACACACCTACTCATTCATGGGTTTTTCTTTATTTTGACTATTTTCTAGATTGTAGAATAATAGTGAAAACATCTCGACTAACCCGTACCACCACACATTTACTCTGTACTGGGCCCCTGTATATAGCCTTGTTCTTGTTATGTAATTCTACTGTGTTACTTTTTATTTTTACTTTATTTTATTTAGTAAATATTTTCTAAACTCTATTTTGTGAACTACACTGTTGGGCTTCTAAGTAAGCATTTCACAGTAAGGTCTATTTGGCGCATGTGACAAATAACATTTGATTAGATTTTTGATCAAAACTATGAAGTAACACATGGAATTATGTAGAGAAATGACAGTCCTTCATTACTTGAAGGTCAGTCAATCCGGACTGGTTACTCTAATGAACTAATGACCTTCATGTCTTAAAGTAATGATGGACTGTCGTTTCTCTTTGCTTATTTGAGCTGTTCTTGAAATAATATGGACTTTGTCTTTTACCAAATAGGGCTATCTTCTGTATACCACTCGTATCTTGTCACAACACAACTGATTGGCTCAAACGCATTAAGAAGGAAAGAAATTCCACAAATTAACTTTTAACAAGGCACACCTGTTAATTGAAAGGCATTCCAGGTGACTACCTAATGAAGCTGGCTGAGAGAATGCCAAGAGTGTGCAAAGCTGTCATCAAGGCAAAGGGTGACTACTTTGAAGAATCTCAAATATATTTTTATATGTTTAACACTTTTTTGGTTACTACATGATTCCATATGTGTTATTTCATAGTGTTGATGTCTTCACTCTGATTCTACAATGTAGAAAATAGTAAAATAAAGTAAAACCCTGGAATTAGTAGGTGTGTTCAAACGTTTGACCAGTACTGTTTGTAGTCATCTAGGAATGACTTTCTATGAAAGAAACATCACATACAAAAATAGGAGTTGAAGGTACATAAACCAAGGGAAATATTTAATAATGTTATATTGGTTTGCTGTATCTTGGCCAGGTCGCAGTTGTAAATGAGAACTTGTTCTCAACTAGCTTACCTGGTTAAATAAAGATAAAAAATATATATATTTATATTGCTGGGGTAGTATTTTGTATCTCAGTTGGTAGAGCATGGCGCTTGTAACGCCAGGGTAGTGGGTTCGATTCCAGGGCCCACCTGGGGTTGGGGGTGGATGACGGGTGTTGGGGTGGCCCACTTATCATATCTCCGCCCTCAATGTTATCGCTACTGTGAGGACGCCTCTTTAAATTGTCCTAAACTCCTTGAGGCTGGCGCATTTTCTTTATCTTGAAGAGAGACAGACAGCTATTTTTAGCACGCTTTGGATCGGCAGCTTAAATTTTAAATCAGGTAAATAAAACATTCTACAATATGTTGTACTTCTAGTCTAGGGGCTCTATTCTATAGTCTGCTTCTCTAGTTGCTGTGCTGCACAGACTGGAATTTAAGGGGCGGGCGTTGTGTAGTCTGGTCGAATATATAAAAAGAGCTTTAGTTAAAGGATTCAACCGGTAAAACAAACTGGTTTGTGCGGGAATTCGTTCGAGGGCCATAATCTTCAAGGGATCAAGGTAGGAGTAATCCAAACCATTGCGGTGAACACAAAACTGACCTTGCATACGGTCACGTCTGCGTGTTATTTTGACATATAATTCGATAGGCTGATAAGCGTGAATGTTGTAAATGTTATTTGATAACGTCGGTGTGCTGATTTTTGTACTCAAACAACGATATTCGATACAGTCTATTCCGACTGAATTTCGAGAGACGGTCTACCTCGTTTATCCGCTTTTTGTTTTCATTTGCCTATTCTGCGCACTGGCTCTACTGGGTATCCGTAGCGACTGGGCTTTAAACATTGCTGAGCTGTTGCAGCCTACACCAAGCCAGGACATTTCACTACTTGCTTGGTATACACTGTCTCCATTGCGCGCGGAATCCTGCTGTATGTTGGCTATACCAGGGTTTCCCAAACTCGGTCCTGGGGCCCCCCCTGGGTGCACGTTGTGTTTTTGCCCTGGCACTACACAGCTGAATCAAATAATAATTTTTTAAAATCAGCTGTGTAGTCCTATGGCTAACATGCACCCAGGGTGGGGGGGCCCCAGGACCTCGTTTTGGAAACCCTGGACAATAAAATTGGTTCACACAAGGTGGTTGACTGGCATCCCCCGTTTATTTGTCAGTAGCCTATACCACTAAGGGAGCACAAATGAGACACAAACAAACAGTGCTGCAAATACATTGGGATAAGTCAAATGCAATATACATTATTATGGCACTGTACCTACTATGTAATTACACTGTAATAAGACTGCTAATGTAATAACAACAAATAAGAGTCGTTATTGTTGTTTTGGAGATTTCTTAGTATGATATTGTGATATATGTTATTTACATGCATTGTGAAAATTGACCCTATTACTAAAACGTTATTTTACTTTTTTAATCTCAGGATTACAAATCAACATGAGTGACAAGGGTACCATCTCACCAAAAGAGGAGGGAGCAGAGAAGAGGGGTCGTGGAAGGCCAAGGAAACAGCCACAGGTGAAAAGTGGTTCTGATGTAAGTAGCTTTATAAAACACCACCTTCTGTATGATAGATCATGTGTGACCAGGAAACACTCTGGGCCCTACTTGGTTATGGCTCCCGGGCCTGGTTATGCCCACAGCAACTAGGGCACAGAGTTTTCCTGGTAAAGTTAACTGGTCAACCAAAACCTGATCCTGCAGCAGGTTTCAGAACCCACCGCAAAGCAGTAGCGTTGCCCGTCAGAGGTGTTTAATTCCTATGTAGTTTCACCATGGAGAACTCCTGACTCTATTGTGTAATTTCTCTTGATGTGACTTAGTGTAAAGAGTCATTGGATAGGTCTCTCTTTTTACCTTCCCCCACCCCCTCCTCACCAGCCTTGGCTGTGTGCATATGTAATGACGATCAACCGGTGGTCTGGCAGGCTGTCATTGATATGTAACCTGAACCCCTTAAACCAGTGGTAACCCACATACCCCACCTCTGCTTCTAACTGATTGGTTTATGTAAGCGGAGTAGAAGCAATGATTGGTCCATGTTGCTGTCACTCTCCTGAGGGTGTTGTTGGTATTGGATTGCGTTGTTGCTAGTAGCTGCTGCTGTAAACAGACTGAGGAGGTAATAAAAACCTGCACCTCCATAATATACAGCCAAATGCATTAATCATGTTTATTTGTGTTTGCTGTTGAACCACCACCATCCCTGTTGAATGATCATGTTAGCATTTTTGTTACATGAATGTATTGTTTTGGGCTAATGCGTTTTGCAATTGATGCAACAGTTAAATCTGCCCTAGAAGTCTATTCTGAACACAGGTCTGCACAGTGATATATTATCTTTGTGTATTACTATACCAATACTTCCTACGTACCTCTTATTTACAACTACTATATTTTTGGTCTGATCTAAACCACTGTCATCTAAACCACTGTCAGCTTGTTACAGTTAATGGAACTTGGCAATGTGGCTGTGACCACCTGTTAGTCTTAAAGTAGCAACAGGTGTCAGTTGCACTGACCTTGAACAGTGCACTCTTAGTGTCATGAATAACAAAGTATTCCATGTAAGAAGCTGCATGTCGTATCACATCATACATGGACTTAGACTAAGTTGTTTGCCCTCCATAAAAATACACTTCATTCATCATTATGTCCATAGTGTCAAACCTTCGGGTGCAACAACTATAGAACCACCATTTTATGTGTTGGCATCTTCGACTGTTCAAATGTAACGCTGAGCTGTCCACCTGACCATTTCCCATATTTTTCTTTCAGGAGCCCAGTGGGTCCCCTACTCCAAAGAGGCCCAGGGGAAGGCCAAAGGGTAGCAAGAACAAGACTGTCACCAAGGGCAAGGTAAGGCAATATGTTAGCCCTATTTTACTCAACCGAATGAATTTAACCTGCTAGACTGTCAACTAGGGTTAGCAGCCACCTTTCAGTCATCCTGCAAAAACCACATTAGACATTTGATCGTGCAGGCCACTGTTGACCATAGATTACCATTAGGGTCAGATGGAACAGCTGTCACCAGCTCCTATAGTTTTAGTTGTCCCTATGGTTTTAACTTGATACTACCCAAGTTTTCAACCTCATCCTCGTAGTCAAGTACTAAGAAATAGTCATGTACCCATGACTGTTGATTATATTTAAGGATCACAGTGGTAGCTAATCTAATAGGTGTAAAGTACTTATGTAAAAATACTTTTGGGGTGTCTGTACTTTACTATTTACATTTTTTGACAACTTTTACATTTATTCCACTACATTCCTAAAGAAAATCATGTACGTTTTACTCCATACATTTTCCCTGACACCCAAAAGTACTCGTTACATTTTGAATGCTTAGCGGGACAGGAAAATTGTCCAATTCATACACTTATCAAGAGAACATCCCCGGTCATCCCTACTGCCTCTGATCTGGCGGACACACTAAACACAAATACTTTGTTTGTAAATTATGTCTTAAGTGTTGGAGAGTGCCCCTGGCTATCAGTAAAAAAATATATGTATATTTATTTGTGCTGTCTGGATTGCTTAATATAAGGAATTTGAAATTATTTTTACTTTTGATACTTAAGTATATTTTAGCAATTACATTTACTTTTGATATTTAAAAAAACTAATACTTTTAGACTTTATTCAAGTAGTATTTTACTGGATTACTTTTACTTGAGGCATTTTCTATTAAGGCATCTTTACTTTTACTCAAATATGACAATTGGGTACTTCTTCCACCACTGTCTAACCTCCTCCTGTTCAAAGGATGTCCTGTTAAGTATAATTTATAGGTTAACTAATTATTTTGGCCATTTTCACCTCAAGTCTCAAAAATAGCAGGGCCAGAGCTTCCATTTGTAAGATCTTGGGTTTACTGGCTGCTTAAAGAGACGCTCATTTTTTCGGTTAATTCCCCCTGACTTCCTGTCCTCCAGCTTCCTGTAGCTTGTCATGCACAGTGTGGTGCAGGTGCAGAGGCCGCAAGCTGACATTACCCCCCAACACACAGCCCTAGTTCTTTTCTCCCTCGCATCACCATAGCAACAGACAAGTTCTATCCCTCGCCCCAACCCCCACGCTCCTCTAGGCGCTGTGTGTGTGCAGGAAAAGGATATATGTGTGTGTATATATGCATGTGTGTTTATGTGCAAGCAGGGTTGGGGAGTAACTGTTTACATGTAATCTGATTTACAAAAATACTGTTACATTACCAGCAAAAATATTACTTTTGAAAAACGACATTACTTCTTGGATTACTTTTAAATTCAGAAAGGATGTTTGCAAAAAAATTACACCTTTCTGTTTTCTCAATGACATTCAATTCAGCATTGAATTTTTTTTAACATTTTTAACACGTTTAGAAAGGAACCAATATATATTTTTTCAACATTCACTCAATGCACCCTGGGTTTTAACAAAGTGCAGGACAAGCCATTCCATCAGAACATGTTATCGGACAGCTAGATATAACTAGTTACATTTAGGAAGCTAATAGATTGCATTTAGTTAAAAGATGAGACATAATAAAGAAACCTTTCTGTTTTCTCAATGACATTCAATTCAGCATTGAAAAAAGGTTTTCATTTTTTTCACGTGAGCGAGTCTGACCATAAGTCAGGGACCACTATGATGACACACCAAATGCGTTTGATGGATCCCTTTTGTCTTCTTATGCCTCTTAAGGTGAAAGTATTCTAAAAGTAACGGAAAGTATGGGTAATCAAAAAGTTACATTACTGATTACAATTATGGATATGTAACTTTAACAGATTACATTTAGAAACTAACCTACCCAACCCTGTGTGCAAGGATAGATCTGAAGTGGGCTCGTTTCTTCTTGCCCAATTTCACCAGCTGTCTCTGAGCCCCAGACCAGGTGGCCAGCGAGCTGGAGTGCCCTGTGTGCAGTTCCTGTCAGATTCCGAGATAATAGCCAATGAACCCAATGCCCTCAAACCATCTGCTTCCTAATATGAGTATTAGTGCCCTCTAGTGACAGTAGATTAGCAGGTTTCTGTGCAGTTAGATTAATTGTTTGTTTTTCTTCCCTCATTTTACAGAAGGCACCAGCAGCCTCAACTGCAGGGATGAAACGCAGGGGAAGACCCAAGAAAGAGGTAAGAGTAGCTCTTATTATCATAGGTGTTAATATTATATTTAACTAATCCCCCTTGACTCTGACTCACTCTTAAATTGTCACTGTTTGGTTCCCCTCCACATGCTCACTGCTGTTAGAAATCCCGAAGGTCTTAAGTTAGCATGCTTACAGCGAAATTTGGCTTGTTCGTAGAAACAAAAGGACTAAACGAACAATCAAACTCGTCGTCCCAGGCGAACTTCAACCCCAGCAGCCCCTGTGATTGGTTGAATAAAGTTGGGGCAGGCACAGTGGCTACTGCTTATCTTCCACTGCTCTTCCACCATCAAAAAAAACATGGCAACCATTGTGTGCAAATTAAAACATTCAACTCAACCTTTTCTGTTTGCAACAACCAGCTACCAGGTGTGAAGTCAACTACACCTGGAGTCTGTCACGTCCTCTTTGAAACAAACGCACATTCCAGATGGCACTGATATCTCCGAATGAGGAATTGGCAAATTTTGGCCTAAAAACTGACCTGTGGGACTCATCTTCACGCGATTCTGAAGACAGCTGGGACGAGGTAAGCAATGATTGTTAATAATCTAGTTTTGCTTGTAGTTGAGCTTTGCGTTAAGGAGAATGTGTTTTGTGGTATTGAATTTGTTGATGAAACTGTAACCCTTAGCTGTACATAACTGTACCTAACTATACATTCATGATGACTCATGTCTTTTTCTTTGTTTATCTTTAAGGGAGAACAAACCACAGAGGAGACCTCGGACTCTGAGGACCCTTATGTGCGCTGTCTTTCCATCGTCAAAATGTATTCATTGTATTTACAACAGGGTGAAAAGATTGAGCATGCGAGAGGGAGGTTAGGGAATAGTTTGCATGCAAGCCGTATGCTGAAAGCTATGGTTACATTTGAGGCCAGTTATCCGCCAGATCTATACAAATGTTTTAAGTCTGTATAACTCCCGGGCCTGATTGAGAGCCAGCAGAAAGAGCTCATGGAAGTCTTGGCAAGCAAGCCTGCACTGGACTGGGAGACGTATTAAAGGATGCTATGCATTTCTGTTTATGCTATGTTATAGAACTATTGAGGAACTGTCTTTGCCTTACAGACATGCTGTTTATTTATTCGATATTGCACTGGAGTGAACCACTGTTACTGATAGGAAACACAGACACGTTGGTCCGTATTGTATATGCTTTGTATTATGTACATAGTATTTTATACATATTTACACATCCAATCTTCTGGTTTTTTTTTATTACTATTTATTTCTGCACAGGTGTATGTTGAGTTCATTGTCTTGAGCGAGTCTTTGAAACCGACTAGGTATAGTTGAAAATACATGTTTAAGTTAAATTTATTTAAAAATAATTTAATGGGCTTAACTATTTCATACATCACTGTTGACATAGTGATACACATTTCACTCCATTCTTCAAAAAATGTCTAGGATAAAGGAATTGTTGCAAAATTATTTAAACTACAGTTTAATCCAGCACAAACCAACCCAAACTTTGCCTCCACTGTAAGCATACTCAGGTCTTAAATAAAGTAAGCGTGAGTGTAGCCTACTCCCAGAAGTCTGTGTTGCATTAGTCACAGCGGGGAATGACCCATAGTTACCCACCTAACTGGGCTCTCTTTTTATGAATGAACTCTCCTGCGCCAGAGTGGGTGGAGTTGGTGGGAGTTTGAGGTAGAGGGGAGGTAAGGCGGGAGGGAGCAAAGGATGCCTCACTGTGACTCACCACTCAGATGAGTCACTACAGATGGCCAAGTCCTCTCCTGGGGTCTCTAGGGACTTTCATGCTGGTTTTGTTTATCAGTGAGATGTGATCAACATGCACACTCCTTCCACTTCAATACTCAGATGTTTCACTAGCAAGGCCACTGTACAAGTCCCTCCCAAATCCTAAAGACTCCCAATAGATACCGTTGTTCATATTGCAAGGCAGTTATTGTAGTTGAAAGATTGATGCACTTCTGGTGACATATATTTGATCAGATCCACTTTTCTTAGTGTGTTATATTTTTGGTGTGAACCAGTAGAAACATGGGTTGACTGTGGTCTGTGTTTGGTGCCTTTTCAGGAAAAGGAGGAACAGGCAACCCAGGAATCATCTGAAGAGGAGGAGGAGAAAGACCAGTAAACTTGCAACCCATGCTACCTCACTCAACATACTGACTTCCTGTCAACCAGAGCTAGGCTGAATCTCCAATACCGGTGCCACCCCAACCTCTTTTCTACGGTTCACTTTTTTGCCTTCTCGCTAAAGGAGGGTCAACAACACACTTCATCCAACCTCTATTTGCAACTGCACTGGAAAACCAATGGATGTTTCTTAACAAGCATATCTATCAAAGAATCACAGTACAGGTGACGGACAACCGTTTCTCTATGTGTATGTCGTGGTATGGCAAGTCTTTTATACTGGACAAAAATATGTTCTGATGAGGTTTTGGACATGCTTCTTTCAAAAGACAGTGTATAGGACATTCTCTCAGCTTAGTGTTACTCATTTTTTCCCCCTAACACCGGTATCTTGAGCTGGTGGGTCATATAAACTTGTTTTCTATTGGACAAAAGGTGAATTTTGCCTATACTTGCTGTTTTTAAGTGTGAAGTGCTTAATCTATCCCTTACATCTATTTACAAGCAGAGAAGCTGATATGGAGAAAATACAGTATGAGCATTAAATATATTATAGACATTTATAATCTCTGTATTAGACCTCTCCCTGTTACTACTTTGATTGTGCAGAATTGTTCCTCCCCCTCCCATCCAAAATAAGCTGTCCCTAACTAGCCTCTGATGTGGCTTGTGCTCATCTCCCTATAGCCTCTTCGGGGCTACACTGGAAAAGGCTTGTTTTAACTAAAGTGTACTGTTACTAATCAAAGATTTGATCAGACTGATTGTGTTTTATCATGTTCCTCTGGGTCATAACATGCCCTCAAATACCTGAGTAATTGTGCTGCTTTGATGTCTACGAAAACTCATCATAATAATGTCGTAATGGCTTAAGGATGGGTAGGGATTCATTGATTGGGGAGCTACATTCTCTCAACACTCCAGGAAACCTTTTTTGAACTCTGTGGCATCTGCTGTTCCTCTTAATGTGGTCCTCCCAGTCTACAGTATTTGTTGCAACTCATGGCCACTTGGTCAGCTATAGGTGAACTGTGTAACAAACTAGGAGCTGGATTGTTACTGTTGTGGCACTGTTTTATCCAATGGGTCTGTATAATAGCTGATCATTCCATTTTCCCTCTCACTGCTTTACAAGGCCTGTTGTGTGTCGTCATCACTTTGTACAGGATGTTGAAATATTCAGCTTTTTCTGTGAGGATAGTCAGTGTCTGCTGTCTACTCCAGAAAAACAATGTTTTGTTTGTGTTTCTCAGTGTCAGGGATCTCAAGATCACAGTCCAGTTTCTTGGTCTCTCCTCAAACCTATAAGCTGCTACAATCTCAGTTATAAAAACCCGGAAAACTGCAACGGGCCTGACAAGGCCCAGAATGTCATACCTCACTTGACGACAGCTTACTTTAAACTTTCCCATAATGCATTCTTCAACTGGTTTCAAATGTACACTGTAAACTCTGGCAAGTGTGTGAGAAATGTTTGTATTACGTGGTCTTTTTTAATCTGACTGTTATTTGGTCTTTTAAAGACTGCCTAGCCTAGCTACTAGTGAAGGTGTGCCCCCCCCCCCCCCCCCCCCCCCCTCTGCTCCTTTGTTTTTAAAGCGGGCGTACAGAGACGGGTCACAAAAATGTGTAAAGTCATGAAGATCTGTCAGCTTTGCAAATTTGTGTTCGCTGACTGTGGTAGATTAGACAGTGTATCTTTTTAATAAATCCTACTTCTGGTGCACTGAAATGTTTGCTTGATTCAGATTGTCATGTGTGTTTAGTGACAAAGACTGGGTGTTCTCTCCAGGTTATTCTGTTGTAGGCCTCGGTGCGGCTTTGGCACCAGGCGCTTTTCCATGTATGCATTCCTCAATGGCACCCTATTCCCTTTATAGTGCACTACTTTTGACCAGAGCCCTGGTCAAAAGTAGAGCACTCTATAGTTAGAGTGCCATTTGGGATGCATAATGCTCATGTGGAACTCCGGTAATTACATATATCCATTCACAGCTGCAACTATTCTGACTATGTACCAACATCATCCATGTTATGTAATTCATTCAAGTTAATGAGATGGGATCATTCTTTTTAATATACAATGTCTATATTTCTATTGCGCACTATGACAATTTGTATCCAGAAAGGGTCAATAAATACAAGAATTTATACTTTTTTTTTGGTCATGTCTTGTCCTGCATCCTCTTCACCGTCTTTTGAGAATAACGTAAGCCAGACTAATGTATACTCTAGACCTATTACACAGTTTATAATTGGCTTATCCCCACTCAGTTTCTCCAGTTGTTACTGATATCAAATGATTACAAAGACAGGATAGGAACTCCTTTCCATTTTATTTTTGCTTTACATCCAGACCATCTATAAAAAGTCCATATTCTCACTAAGACGCATACAAGTTTACTTCATGGACAGTCAATTAGTGCTTCAATTGAAAAGCAACACATAAGTCTTGAACAATAGTGTGCAAAATCTTGATAAGTGATGTGAAAATGATATGTAAAGTTTGTATTTTCATCAGTCTCCTGTATTTTCAGAACACACTCCGCATTTTAAATCGAATGCATTATAAGTTTAATGTGCATGGGAATTAACTCCGACTTTATAAATAGTGGAGCGTAATACGTAGCCGTTAGCATTCAGGAAAATCAATTATTCAAGTCAAAAGTCTAAATTCCACATTCAAATGAATGGAAATACATGATATATATTTCCCTGTTTAAATTATTGAGTGGACTCCTACATACATATACATGCGCTGATAAGATGATTGATTTCAATGGGAGCCTTCATCTCTCATCCTGAATATGACATTCACAAATGCAAGGAGGAAAGGTGGGTAACCTAGACTAGAGCACATTATCCAAGGATGAATCACTGTTCACTCATTTCTTTAACGACACATGAGGTTTCCTGAATACTGTATACAGTCAGGCCTATGACACTCTTCTGCTAGAAGAACAATAATCCTGTTGCCCTGTCTTCCAGACAGGACATTTTTAGGGCAGTAGTCACAGCTAAATAATGGAGAGGAGTGGGTGGGGTAGGGGAGGCTGGTTGACTATCTACATTCATTGGCCATCATGTGACATCCCAGATACAGCCAGAGGGTTCTCTCTCTCTCTGCACATCCTATTTCTGAATGTAATGTTTGAAACAACTCAAGTGAAACAAAATAGAGAGAGAACAGGAAACAATCTTGCTCTCTCTTTTCACCACCGTTTTATCATCACATATCTGGATGATGACAAGGAGGAGGTATTATTTTGGTTGCTTTGATAATGGTATTCACAGTGCAACAAACAAGGAAAATTGCAGGACTCAAATTGATTGACTGCATATCTGTGTAACTTATGACATTGAATAGTGAGGGACATAGTAACCTAATTTTACACCACTAAAACTAGTAGTACAACGGGAAGAATCCCACCCAAGGTCAAGGCTTTGCTATTCTCACTGGTATAGTACTACTTAAAACAGTAACAATGGACATTAAGGCAAATGTTTCAGTAACACCCACATCATCATACACACAAACACAGTTTAAAAAAAAACTAATAAATAATCTCAAATAAATAATGTCCACTAGTAGTTAGCCAACGTGTAGTGGTTTAGGGTATGGCTTTCAGGAAAACGAGCATGGCATCAGAGGTTCACATAATAACCAACCTCCCCTTAGCTTAGAGGCAGTGTACAAAGTAAATGCTCCAACAGAGATGATGACTGATGGATGATAATGGTAATGACAAAGTTGATGATGCAAAGGCATGACAGGCTGTTCCCATTTATCATGCTTTTCCTAAAACCCCTTTGTGTTTAATGATTGACAAATCTGGCATCTCAGGGGTTAACTCCACTGATCTGTAGGATGGCACAGATCGACGTCCTGCTCCAACACACTCATGCATGGGCATCTTTCATCAACAGGGGACGTTGCTGCTGGTAGGACCGTGCCCAACCCTTCACCACCTGAAGACACATACTAGATTTTAGATCAACTCATCTTCCTCATTGCTGCTGTATATGGTATGCATTTGAAGTCAACACCTTGTGCAAATATGTTAAGTGACCCACAAAGTGTGCCTAAAGCTGAATTGACTTACACCCATGTCGGAAACAACAGCTCAAGCTCCAACAGATCCAGTTCAGAGTTTTTCCCCCACGTGGACGACACGCAGTTTATACCGCGCGCACATGTAAAGTGACAGCGCGTCAGGTGACAAAATTGTCTGGAAGAATCAGATAGAAAGGCATCCAACGCGCAGTCAGACTGCTCCGTTCTCTAATTCACATATGAGTGAGGGTACTTAGTTGTACCGCCTCTCCGCAAAATAAACCTACCTTTACATTTGACCAAGTTTTCAAATAAATGTCTACATTTGTTAATCTCATCATTCATAAAATCTTCCTAAAAAGGCAGTAAAATTCTTCTACAGCTCTACTTTCTTGACTGATCTTTATTTTTATTATTTACAAACAAAGATGAGCCACAAGTTGCTCCATTTTATACTTCTACATCAAAGATACTGGCCAGATGATTTTTTTTTAAATATCTCATCAGTGTTGTTTCCAATGGGAGTAAATTAAGTAGAGTGGGCAGAACAAGCAAGGAGGTGGGCAGAGCCAAGCACGGGCTAGCAAGATCTTATTGGCCCTTTTTAGCATGCTTTTCCATATTTCCGTTAGGGAACGCCTTCTCTGTGAAGTGTGAATGTGCAATAACTCAATTTGCCTTTGGACTCCTAAACAATGCAAGATCTTGAAACTTTGGAAAAGGGTCAAGTCTACAAAACTTGACCCTTTGTTCATAAAATATTGTCATTTTGGGAACAGAAAACTGTATTGATATCGAATGTTTCATAGATGAGAACATTTGCATAATGTCGGCCAAATTTAATCTAGCTCCATCTTCTCACACTTCCTGCCACTGGACTTCCTCTCATCACCATACTTGGTGGTGAGAAGAAGTTCTAAATGGATGCTTCAGATGTATACATCCTGTGAGACATCCGTCTCCTTCCTCTATCTGTGACTACATTACGTAAAAAGGCCTATATCTATGCGTGGCCAATGTTGCCATCTAGTGTTTGTAAAAGTTTCACGTTTTATTATTCGGTATGGGATAAAAGTGCCACATAGGGAGGGATCCCAGATGTTACTGCAGCTTATCAATTGATTAATAGACAAAGACGAGGGTTAAATCATACCTTAGTATCTTCCTCTTTCCACAGCATTTCTTGTTCAACTTCATGTAATTCTTCTGAGGGGTCGTAGGTATAGACTGGAAGCAACTGGTGCCGGAGCCTGTCAATTCTAAAACACACAATAGGAAAGGAGTATACCGTGACATGGTGACCAATGTAAGAAGACACTTTTTGGACATTATTGCAGGATTTCTGGGTATTGTTCAAAAGGAGTTGGCCAATTTAATAAGCAACCATACACCTGCTGAGAGCAATAAAGAAGAGAATAAAATGAATTAATAAAAGCAAGTTACCTTCTCTTCCTGCGCACATACATCACCTGCAATTGAAAAAAAAAGTAGTTTAGCTGGTAAAAAATGTTTTTTTTTTTTCAAAAGCTGTAGCTCATCAAAGTAGTAATTCTTCACTGTGTCAATGTAGGCCAACATGTGATGTCCCTGTTAGCCACTCACCACAGCTGCAGCTATCCCGATGAAGGTGATGAGGAAGAATGGTACCAACACGGAACTGACTGCCACATCCCCGTCTATGATTGCAGGGGGCTGAGTAGTGCTGTTCATTGCATATGTTTGGGTGGAGGGTGGGACAGGCAGCAAATCCCCAGTTGGAGGGAGAAGTTGGGCGGCAGCAGTCCTCTCCTCAACAAGTTAATTCCCAGTTGTTTTTGCCTCATCCTTGTTGTTCATGTGACTTCCACATGGTCTCTCTTCCTTCACAAATCAGTGCGAAATATGCCTGAGGGAGGCAAAAGACCAAAAAGGTCACATGCTGGTTAGGCATATACAAAATCCAGATTTTATATAGATCAGGGCTCAACATACAGGGCTGCCCGCTGGCCAGGGGAGTTTTTGGTAACCCTCCGGGCCAGTCAATCATCCACATCAGTGGTCCGCTTCAGCCCGTGAAAAAAATATTGTAATAATGCTATTTTTCAATCTAGGCTACTGTATATAAATGAAAAAACAGATTAATTCCTGAAGCTCTTAGTTAGTTATGTAGATTAATAATCACACACGCCCATACACAACCTAGTTTGAGCGGAATAATCCGATGGGTAGCAAGAGTGCGCAGCTCTCAAATGGTTGTCACTTGGAGCAGCTCAAATCAAAGTTTATTGGTCAGGTACACAGATTTATTGATGTTATAGCAGGTGCAGCAAAATGCTTGTGTTTCCAGCCCCAACAGTGCAGTAATACCTAGCAATAGAAATAAATAAATACACACATAATCCAGAAAATGTAGAAATATCATAATGAGCAATGACAGAACAGAAAATAAATATATATAATGTACATAAATATAATGGTGTGAAAAGACAGTATGGACAGTATATGGATAGAAAAGGTGTGTACAGCAGTAGTTATATGGAATACAGTATATACAACTAAAGTTGGTAAAACAGTATGCAAACTTTATTAAAGTAACCAGTGTTCAATAATTATGTACATAGGGCAGTAGTCTCTAAGGTGCAGGGTAAAGTATCGGGTGGTAGCCGGCTAGAATAGTGACTAAGGCTAGTGGTGACTGTTTAACAGTCTGATGGCCTGGAGATAAAAGCTGTTTCTCAGTCTCGCCTTCTAGATGGTACCGGAGTGAACAGGCTGTAGCTCGGATGGCTGTGGTCCTTGATGATCTTCTTGGCCTTCCTGTGACACCGGGTGCTGGAAATGTCCTGGAGGACAGGCAATGTGCCCCCTGGCGATGCGTTGGGCTCTGGGGAGCCCTGTGGTTGCGGACGGTGCCGTTTCCGCACCAGGCGGTTATACAGCCCGACAGGATGCTCTCAATGGTGCATTTGAAAAAGCTAATTAGCGTCAAAGTAGACATCATGCAAGACTACAAATCACTGCAAGCTCCTGCAAGTCATCTCTACCTGACACCTTTGCTAACAGGTATTGTGTCAATTTAAAACTGGCACAAGACAGTTTACAGAATTGCCCATTTAAAAGGAATTTAGCCAATTTATTCACTTCTAAATGTAGCTAACATTAGATAGTTAATCCAGAGATTCTTACCTTTCCCTTAATTCAGCAGTCTCATCCAAATCATCATGGCATTTGTAGGTCTTTATGATTGCCACATTATCAGCTAATTATCATTTCATTTTTGGGGGGGGGGTAAATAAAGGTGAATATATTGATAAGTCACCTTGCCCTAGAGAGATTTACACGGTTATCAAAACACCATGCCAGGGTAAGCCTACACGAAACACAACCCTTATTTTTACTGTTTCTAAAATCCCCCATGGGAAGAATAAATTGTGGAAAAACGATTGGAACCATTTCCTTCTTTGACCGCTAGGTTGTATGGGTATTATGACTCATTCTGTGGTACTCTATTTGGATATGCCCTACAATTCGATAGTCGTGTGATCCACACAATGTCCATATGGGTGGACTTGGGTAAAATGCTGCTCAGGTTGAGCTCTGATTTCGTGAAATAACACTCATACAAATAATTTTAAGAATCAGATAAGAAGAATTGAATGAATCTGCGCAGCGCCCAGGGGGACGCACGTGAACAAGCAAAAAAGCTGCTGCTGGCCACCACCACACGAGTCACGACACCGGGTTGTATGATGGCTTTCTAACTACTACTAATCCGATGTTAGCTAGCCTATTATCTATATTTCTTGGTTCGTTAAAGTTGTTATGCAAGCAATGTCATACATCGTGCGTTTAGCTTTCTACATCGAGCAGCTCTAGTTAGCTAGCTGTCGCATACCAATCTGACAACACAGCTTATTGGCTGGCGCAGCTCAAAGTTATTTTTACCTTTGGCTTAATAATTGCAAGTGTCTTAGAAGAGTACCACTGCGGATAACCACATTACTAGCTCTACATTATGTGTCCAATTTACCATGATTAGAAAAGTAGTTGTAATGAACACTCACCGAATGTTTTTGCTCCTCTGTCACTGTGAAGCTAACCAGGAAGAAAACAAAATAGCACTTTGATTGACAAACCAACCCACGAATGCAAGCAATGAGTAACGGATGGAAGCAGCCAATGAAACGTCTCTGGAACAAACGGAGGGTGAATGATAACTATGCACCTGATGCGTCGGTAGGTGTCGCAAAACTCATACTGTACAGCATTCAAGTACTGTCATAGCCACTTAAACTCTTTGGTATACTAGTTATGTATTGTGTTTAGTTTTCAGTTTTCTTTTTTGGTGGATATTTGTATGGTGGGTTGAGATTTAGTTGTAAGGGTGGAATTAATCCTCTATCGACTAGGGCCGAGAATTATTTTCTGGCCAGGTAATAGGATCAAGAAAAACTCCAGAGCCCAATCAAATGCAACAATATTGATTTATTTTCACTGGGCATATTGCAGTGGAAAGGCCTTTATGTTGGAGTAGCTTGCGCATGCATGTATGAGGGGCTAGGCATGTATAGGGGACGGGGGCTGGAAGAGGTGGTGGGAGCAGTGAGAGAGTGGAATCTTACAGTATTTCCCTACTTCCAGGAAAAAAGACTGCTGGAATTGCAATTCCATTTTTTCTAAGTGCAGCTGCCTTTGTGCATCCCTCTCTCACCCCCCCCTCCCTCCGGCTCTGCACCACCAGTCCCCTCCCCTCACTAGGCCCTAGAAAACAGAGAACAATCTTGTGTAAACAGATGTCTCTCTTTCTGTCTCATAGGCAGCCAGTTCAGAGAACATTTGAAATTATATTGCAAATGGGGAAAGAGGGATGGAGATGCATGACAATTGGATCATGTAATGCCTGGTTGGTAATTAATACAAATAACTACAGGCAGACACAATGAGAGAATACATAGGGCAAATAATGGACCATCCTTAGTCAAAATTGGGGGAAACAAACATGTATAGTGTGAGCCATAGAGTAGGTAGACCATGGTGACTTATGGTGAACGTAAGGAAAAAGATGTCATTGGTCAGGGACGGAGAAAGCTACAGGACTGTTTCGCTAGGACAGACTGGAATATGTTCTGAGATTCACCTGATATTATTGGGGAGTTTACCACGTCAGGCGCAAGCTTCATTAAAAAGTACATCGACGACATCGTCCCCACAGTGACGGTACTTACATATCCCAACCAAAAGCCATGGATTACAAGCATCATCCGCACTGAGCTAAAGGCTAGGGCTGCCGTTTTCAAGGAGCAGGACACTAATCTGGACGTTTATAAGAAATCCTGTTACGACCTCCGACGAGCTATCAAACAGTCCAAACGTTGATACAGGACTAAGATCGAATCATACTATGCCGGCTCTGACGCTCGTCAGATGTGGCAGGGCTTGCAAACTACTGTGGATTACAAAGGGAAACCCAGCTGCGAGCTGCTCAGTGGCGCAAGCCTACCAGACAAGCTAAATGCCTTCTATGCTCCCTTCGAGGCAAGCAACGCTGAACCATGCATGAGAGAACCAAATGTTCCGGACTACTATGTGATCTCGCTCTCCGTAGCCGATTTGAGTAAACAGGTTAACATTTACAGGGCCGCAGTCTTCCAGGCCTTTGTTGACGAGATTTTCCGGGACCTGCACGGGCAGGGTGTAGTGGTGTATATCGACGACATTCTGATATACATGCGCCGAGCATGTGTCCCTGGTGCACCGGGTGCTTGGTAGACTGTTGGAGCATGACCTGTTGTCTGTTCTTCCAACAGTCCGTCTCCTTCCTAGGGTACCACATTTCCTCCTCAGGGGTGGAGATGGAGAGGGACCGCATTTCAGCCGTGCGTAATTGGCCGACTCCCACCATGGTAAAGGAAGTGCAGCGGTTTCTAGGGTTTGCCAACTACTATCCGGGGTTTTGGTCAGGTAGCGGCTCCCATTACCTCACTGCTGAAGGGGGGACCGGTGCGACTGCAGCTGAGGCGGACAGAGCTTTTGGTCATCTGAAGGCTCTGTTTACCTCGGCTCCCGTGCTGGCTCATCCGGATCCCTCTTTGGCGTTCATAGTGGAGGTGGAAGCGTCCGAGGCTGGGATAGGAGCTGTGCTCTCTCAGCGCTCAGGCACGCCACCGAAGCTCCGCCCCTGTGCTTTATTTTCAAAGAAGCTCAGCCCGGCGGAGCGAAACTATGATGTGGGGGACCGGCCATTACGCACAGAGCCCACTCCTCCCCAGTGTCCAACTGGGCGTCTGTATGTTCCGTCTGCTGTCCGCGACCATTTGATCTATTGGGCCCACACGTCATCCTGGCATCGGTCGGACGGTGCGTTTCCTTAGTGGGAAGTACTGGTGGTCCACCTTGGCCAAGGACGTGTGGGTTTATGTTTCCTCCTGCTCGGTGTGTGCCCAGTGCAAGGCTCCCAGGCACCTGCCCAGAGGGAAGTTACAACCTCTCCCCGTTCCACAACGGCCGTGGTCGCACCTGTCGGTGGATTTCCTGATGGATCTTCCTCCCTCACAGGGCAACACCACGATCCTGGTCGTTGTGGATCGGTTTTCTAAGTCCTGCCGTCTCCTCCCTTTGCCCGGTATCCCTACGACCCTACAGACTGCGGAGGCCCTGTTCACTCACGTCTTCCAGCACTACAGGGTGCCTGAGGACATAGTCTCTGATCGGGGTCCCCAGTTCGCGTCTGGGGGTCTCGGTCAGCCTCACCTCAGGTTTTCACCCCAAGAGTAACGGGTAGGTGGAGAGAGTAAACCAGGATGTGGGTAGGTTTCTGCGGTCATATTGCCAGGACCGGCCGGGGGAGTGGGCGCCGTTCATCCCTGGGCAGAGATGGCCCAAAACTCACTCCACCACTCCTCCACTAACCTCTCCCCTTTCCAGTGCGTACTGGGGTATCAGCCGGTTCTGGCACCTTGGCATCAGAGCCAGATCGAAGCTCCTGCGGTGGACGAATGGTTTAAGCGCCTCGGAGGAGACCTGGGACGCTGCTCATGTGCATCTGCAATGGGCCGTGAGGCGGCAGAAGGCGAGCGCTGCCAGCCACCGCATTGAGGCCCCGGTGTTCGCACCGGGGGACCGGGTCTGGCTCTCGACCCGAAACCTGCCCCTCCGTCTGCCCTGCTGGAAGCTGGGTCCGCGGTTTGTGGGGCAATTCAAAGTCCTGAGGAGACTGAACGAGGTATGCTACAGGTTACAGCTTACCCCAGATTACCGTATTAATCCCTCGTTCCATGTGTCTCTCCTCAGGCCGGTGGTGGCAGGTCCACTCCAGGAGTCTGAGGTGCGGGAGGTTCCTCCACCCCCTCTGGACATCGAGGGGGCCCCGGCGTATGCTGTTCGAGCCATCCTGGACTCGAGGCGTCGGGCGAGGGGCCTTCAGTACCTCGTGGATTGGGAGGGGTACGGTCCGGAGGAGAGATGCTGGGTGCCGGTGGAGGACATCCTGGGCCCTTCGTTGCTGCGGGAGTTCCACCGTCTCCACGCGGATCGCCCTGCGCCTCATCCTCCGAGTCGTCCCCGAGGTCGGTGTTGGCGCGCTGCTGGAGCCGTGCGTCAAGGGGGGGTACTGTCATGACCTCCGCCAAAGTCGGTCCCTCTCCTTGTTCGGGCGGCGTTCGGAGGTCGACGTCACCGGCCTTCTAGCCATAGCTGATCCACTTTTCATTTTCCATTTGTTTTGTCTTTGTTTTATACACCTGGTTTCAATCCCCCAATTACTTGTTCATGATTTAACCCTCTGTTCCCCCATGGTTTTTGTGAGTGATTGTTTGTATGTATACGGTCCGTTATTGTGGGCTAGTTTATTGTGTTGTATTTATTGATTCCTTGAATAAATACATGGACATTTACTGTACATGGACTTGTTGCTCTGCTGTTTGTGTGCGATTTGAACCTAGAATAATGTGATTATTTGGGCAGTTCTAAAGAGCACTTCTACACCGGAGTAAGAGGATGAACTCTGAAGAAAAATGTATATTTGTGTTTATTCAATCTACAGTAAAAAGGTCATAAATGTATTTTCATTAATCATACACACTATTTCAATAATTTACAGAACAGTACGTTATGTTCAAGGTCAGGGTCCTCTGAGGAAGTCCCTTACTGGGAAGTAAGCGGTAGATAAGAATGTGTAATAAAAATAACTGTAATAAAGATATCTGTTGAGACAGAAACAGAAGCCATGAATGAATATGGCAAATTGTTATGAAAAGTGATTGTTCAAAATTGCCTTATCCCGCACCCTGTCTTTCTCTGTCTGTCCATCTCTCTTCCGCTCTCTCTGTAGTTGGGGCTTTGAGTGCTAATCATCTGGGGGTGAGTTGTGGTTGCAGCAGCCTTCAGGAATCCTTATTCCAGGAATGGTGAGTCATTCAATGGGCTCAACAAAAACAGACTCACTCAGACACATTCAGACACACACACACACCTCTGCATTAGTGAGATATCGTATTACTACAGCATAAGCCCCAACCTTTGCTGTGCACACTTGCAGTATCTCTCTGTAATGACGTAAGCTGGGAGTGGGGAGATTGTTTTTGTACAATAATCAATGAATGTCCATGTTGAAATTAAAGGAAACACCGGAGAACCTTCAACAGAGAACCTATGGGCGAACATGGGGTCAAACAGAAAAAGGCTTAATCATTCTGGGAAAGGTAAAAGAGGGCTTACAAGTGCAGAACCCCCCCCTCCCATCACACACACACACCCTGCAGCAAACACACGCACACACTATTGTTCATAGTTTCTATGGTTTCCTCAAAGAGCACTGCATTTTTCCCTGTCTTTACTTTCCTAGAAAGAGCGGTGAGCTGAAGCTGAGCAAACCAGGTCAAGGGATTAATCAGAATACTGTCATAATGCACCTTTGCTATTCTCAATCATTCTCAAGAGGCAGATACAGGGACAGCTATAAAATAGGCAGTTATAAAAGATCACATTTTTATTACAAAATGGTTTATCTAAAAACATGTAATTGCTCTGTGGCAAAATAAATAGATGAGGCTTATACTTGATTTTCACATTTAAAAAGCAGAACATTTCATGGAAACACAAATAATGGTCCATTAATTTTGCATATCTTCTAGGTTAATTTGGGTTTATTGTAGCCTTCTATAGGAGGCTTATAGTAACTAAAATGTTCTGGAACGTATTCAGTCTAATGACTAAAAACAACAATTCTATATTTAATCATATTACCTCAAGTCCAAAATTATAAACAGAGACAGCGATTTTTTTTTTTTACCAATACAAGATTTTAATGCTCCCTGTTAAACAACTTAACCAAAGTATAACCACAAAAAAAGAGAAAACATGCCACACTCGTTTGCATTGCATTCTTATATTGTTTCAATTGGCCTATTCCCCCGACCTTGAGACATAGATCAGTGATCATCATAAAAAAGAACAACAATATTAATGGAGTTAATTTGGCTACTGTCACACATGAAAACAGATCAATGTCAAATCCAAATAGCTCTGAAAAATGGTCGCAAATAAACCATGATAGAAAGCACACTCTCATTTATACATAAGGCAGTGTTGAAGGATATGAGGAAGCTTCACAAGCAGCATTCTGCTGTTTGTTATTGTGTTATTCCTCAGTTCAAGAGATGGTTGTTTCAGCATCTCAAAGATCAATAAGGAAACCTAAGTTGGACCTGAAATTGATTATCACAATGACAGTCTTTAAAAAAATGAAAAGGTAGTGAGATCAGCTGAAACTACACAACCTTGATAATGACCAAGTTACACTCCAGGATTCTGAAAAAATAGGAATGGATAGGACACTCAGATCAGCCACCTTTGCAGCAAGACTATGGTCTGGAAATCTTCATGATTCATATTAATCAAAAATCCCCCACAATAAAAGGTATGAGGTGAGGTGAAATAGTGTATTGTGTTTTTAATTAATGTGGTCCATTTCTAATGCAATAATCTTTCTTCAATACCGTTTATATAACAATAGCAAAGCTCTTATCTATTTTCTTTTGCATTCCATTTCACTACTCTCAATTGTTGATTTAGTTTAACTAACCTAAGGTGGTGATATTTCAGGAAATAATAATATACCCCAAGTAGGTACATTTTGCCCCTGATATCTGGTAAGAAGTCTGCTAAATTGTAATCTAGGAACCAGCTTGTATACAGCTGATGAGGTGGGGGGAGGAAAGCCCATTTTCAGCACTATATTAGGACATTGATCGAAATTGTCAGATTTAACAGTACAATTCAGGAGTATCAAAAAATCTGATTAACATTTCCTACAACACAAAAGGGTATTCCAGCATAAAGTCCTGTAGCCGCCTAGGCAAGGGTAAGTCCTGGTGACAGTGAGAATGCTGGTTGATAGTGATGCGGCAAAGGTGCTGGAGACTAGGGGAGACTTTATGGAGGGGCCGGGTGAGTTTGAGCTGCAGAGTTTTCTCTGTAGGGGCCGAATGGTTACCCCCCCCTGTGTCATTTTGAGTGGCCAGATGCTTGTAAGTCAGGGCATAGTGCTGCACCAGATCTACAGCACCCTCAAACCTCCGCAGTTGTGGCCGTGCCACAATTACAGAGTCGAAGCCAAACATGCCAGTGGCGTGCTCTATACGGAGGTGTGTGGGGCCAAGGCTGGTCTTCACAGACAGGGTGAGGAGGTAGCCCTGGTAGGAGCTGTCCCGCAAAAGGAAAGTCCCCTCTGGAGCATCAATCAGAACCTGCTTAGCCTGAGCAGCTGTCAGGGGGCCCCAGTACCAGCCTGCAAAACACACAGAGGGGAGCATGAGCAAGAGGGAGAGGGACATGCAGCTGGAAATATTAGATGCATAAGTGTGCAATACGTTTAGTCTGTCAAACATTCTTTACATAATGTCATCTGAATTGAAATGTTAGGCTACATTCATGTCAGATATAGACAGATATAAAGTTTGAATAGTGGAAGGAAAAAAAAGAACATGACATTTCAATCGGCTGTAGGTCTAATGCAATATGGTTGTTGTCTGAGCATTCTAATGAGACAGAAAATATGTTCACAGACAGCTGACTGAAATAGTCCGTAAATCGAAATGTAGGCTTACAATAACGAAAATATGCTAACCTGACTCCTGAAGGTGAGACATGGCTCTTTGCAACCGTGCGGCATCCTCTCTTGACTCAATTCGACGTGGCTCCAGCTCGCTGTCCTTTAGCCGGACTGCATTGAGGGATTTGTCGGGGGCACTGGTCGGAATAATCATTGGGCCTGAAGGCGATGGTACACCGGAGGATTTGGGCATCCGATAGTTCTCAATCTGTTTTAGACACCTAGCTGTATGTATCCCGTCCAAAGTCTTAAAAAGAACGTTAACATACACACAAATCAACTAAAGCGCACACATACAAATTGGTAGGAGCCTAATCAGTTCTATAAAAAATTATGTAAAGAATTGCCATTTCCAAAAGCCAGACACTGTGACGCCTAGCCCTATAAATTAACCTGTGTTAGCATCACTCCATGATTTGAATAATTTGCTGTGTTGAATAGCCTATGCGTCCTACATGTGTCCAAATAATTCCACTCACTACATTAACTATTATGGTCATTTGTTAAATCTTAATGGAAAATACAGTATGTTTTAGACTAAAGTTGTAGGCTCACATCTAGGCCTATAATTCTTTTTATAAAATCGGCTTTTGAAATGGGGCTATTTCTCACCTTTACGAGCGTAAGTGCGTTCTTGGAATCCCCAGAGGTCTAACCCTTGAAATAGCCTTTTCAGAAGATCTTCTGCAGCCTAACTCCTAGAACCAAATTACACTAATTAGGAATATTTCACGTTTTTCACAGTTTATTTAAATGTTTCACCATTCTACATGAAAGTGGTCTAGTTTGCGCAACGGTAGTCTGGATACATCCTATAGCCAAACATAGACTTCATCGCCGATAGCCAATATAGAACATGCAATGAGATTCAGCAGCCTACCACTTAAGATTATGTTGAGTAAATTGTGATGTGATTGTATTAAAAAAATGATTAATAGGCTAAATGCTGCGAACAAAATATGATGCCGAATCTCTCAACTCACGTCTTCTTGGCGCATAAACCACTTTTTGGCATAGAAACCGCATTACAATTAGGCTTCTCCTGTATTGGAGAACATGCATTCAATAACGCAGAACATATATATATATATATATATATATATATATATATATATATATATATATATATATATATATATATTGGCTGCTGCAAGTGATCATTCATTTTACCTGCACTGGTTAAACAGTTCATGTCCTCAGCAATTCAAACTGAAGCCTTGAGCCACACAACGCAACGAAAGATCTGGAGCACTTGTTTGGTATCCTGCATGATGTATGATATTTTCAGGGATATATTCAACAAACAATCCACAATATGTCATGAGCTGCCCTCTAAATGCA
Source organism: Salmo salar (assembly GCF_965601325.2). Taxonomy (NCBI): domain Eukaryota; kingdom Metazoa; phylum Chordata; class Actinopteri; order Salmoniformes; family Salmonidae; genus Salmo; species Salmo salar. Next base: position 35,436,120 of record NC_138303.1, on the reverse strand, counting down.
CGACCTGGCAGTCTATCAGTGTGTACTCTTTACCAGTCTAGGGTCTGGGCACTGAGTTTTTTCGTTTTACAATGTTTCCTTTCCTAGTTTTCCTTGTTGACTGAGCGCTTGTCTTTCCAGGAACATTCCCAGAAAGAGGGGTCACGTGTGCACGATATGGTCTCCGTTCCACCAATCCATGGCCCAAACGATGAAGTCACCCACAGCCAAAGAGGGAGCGGAAAGCGGTCTAAGGCCCACTGAAAGGTGCATTCCGTAAAATGTCCGATACGACTTTACATTATAGCTCGGAATAGTGATAATAACATGGTAAAAATGCATAGCCTATTTACTTATAATTACCTATTAATGAAAATATGAATTTCAGTAGGCTATAATTATATTCTTATTTCATGGCAATAAATACACCATACAGCCAACTGCCAAAATAATGGAAACACCAACATAAAGTGTCTTAATAGGTGGTTGTGCCACCAGAACAGCTTCAATGCGCCTTGGCATAAATTCTACAAGTGTCTGGAACTCTATTGAAAGGATGCGACACCATTCTTTCACGAGAAATGCCATAATTTGGTGTTTTGTTGATGGTGGTGGAAAACATTGTCTCGGGCGCTGCTCCAGAATCTCCCATAAGTGGTCAATTGGGTTGAGATCTGGTGACTCAGATGGCCATTGCATATGGTTTACATAGTTTTCATGCTCATCAATCAAACCATTCAGTGACCACTCGCGCCCTGTGGATGGGAGTATTGTCATCCACTCCCATCAGGATAGAAAGATTCACCATACAGTAGGCTGAAGGTGATCACTAGAATGGCTGTGTATTTACTAGCGTTTATCTTGCCCTCTAAGCGGTTGAGTGAACCTAAACCATGCTAGGAAAATGCACCCCACCACCATAACCGAGCCGCCAGAACCCTCATTTACTCAAGTGTTTCCATTATTTTGTCAGTTAGCCTACATGTACTGTGTGCTTGTATAGACGATAAACAATACCACTTGGAATTGGTTTATACCTAAATCAAATAAAAGTTTATTGGTCGCGTACACCGTTTAGCAGATGTTATAGCGGGTGCAGCGAAATGCTTATGTTACTGGCTCCTAACAATGCAGTAAAATGTAAATCAAGTAGGCATACACAAATAATAATAATAATAACAATGTTTTATAGCCTACCTTATACCTTATTTGAGGATGAGGGTTGGCAAATGATCCTTACCATTATTCTTTGTTACACAATTATCTGTTACAAAATCCTCTTGTTGTTGCATACTTTATTTTTTCTATAGCCTTAATCACACATTCTTATGAAACATTGGATTTTAATGTAGGCATAGAACTAGCCCCCTCCCCCCTCTGAACCTCTTCTAAACAGATTGTGTCGGCAGTGAATTGTGTGAAGAGGATGATGATGATGTGATATGTTTATATCCAGTAACGTCATTCATTGTATGGACTTTGTTGACACTTTTTCTTGTTTCAATTCGGTATCAACACGCATCACACGCGGAAACACATGCCTCCCAGGCGGTAGTTCAGTTAAACCCTTTTCAGTGATTGAGACTACACATACAGTAACTATGATTGCATTTGGATGTCATGAAATAGGCCAGAAATACAGACTTGCAGCAAAGAAACATCTAAACCTATAAAGGCACTGATGAAAAGCCATGATTGGATTTTTATAATAATTATAACCTATTGTCAAATATGATCATGTAAAATATTTAAATGGTTATGATTTTCATTGAAGAGGTAATTCATTACTGGGTTAGTTTCATCCATAACACTTGACACCCATGTCATAATATGTCAATACAGCTGACATAACCTGTTATAATATGATCATCACACTGTCATGACACATACTGCATATTTATACCTATTGTGACACATATTGCGTTATTTTATGGCTGGTTATGACACCTACATAAGTGTCAAAGCCCACAAAACTTACCACACAAGGCAAAATATTCCATTACACCATAACCTACATGTCAACAGTATGTTTATGTTATGTGTCTTTTTTTTTTTAAATGACCATATTAAATTATCATTGTAATTGCGCACACATCAGACATGCACACACCCCAATGCTCTGTTGCTGATGCCTGGGATGAATGCAGGAGCAGATTTCAGGAGTAGGACCAGACACCCTATTTTTGACTGATGACTGATATGAGGGAATGTACGTGATAGGCCGATCTGGCTTATATGATTATGATGGTCATAATGCTTCTTGACAGTGTCATAAAGTGTATATTTTTTGGTCCAAGTAAAATGACAAAGGATGGTCATAATGCCTTCAGGACAGTGTCATAAAGTGTATTTTCTAGTTATTTAAAATATGATGAAAAAACATGACTGTAAAGAATTCATTACAACAACAACAAAGGATTTAAAAAACAAACTTTAAAACGGAAGGAAACTTCTTGGCAAGGAAAAAAATTATTTGAATGAATGTGGGTTTTGACACTCTTATATACAGTTGAATTTGGAAGTTTACATACACCTTAGCCAAATACATTTAAACTCAGTTTTTCACAATTCCTAACATTTAATCTTAGTAAAAATTCCCTGTCTTAGGTCAGTTAGGATCACCACTTTATTTTAAGAATGGGAAATGTCAGAATACTAGTAGAGAGAATGATTTATTTCAGCTTTTATTTCTTTCATCACATTCCCAGTGGGTCAGAAGTTTACATACACTCAATTAGTATTTGGTAGCATTGCCTTTAAATTGTTTAACTTGGGTCAAACGTTTCGGGTAGCCTTCCACAACCTTCCCACAATTCATTGGGTGAATTTTGGCCCTTTCCTCCTGACAGAGCTGGTGTAACTGAGTCAGGTTTGTAGGCCTCCTTGCTCTCACACGCTTTCTCAGTTCTGCCCACAAATGTTCTATGGGATTGAGGTCAGGGCTTTGTGATGGCCACTCCAATACCTTGACTTTGTTGTCCTTAAGCCATTTTGCCACAACTTTGGAAGTATGCTTGGGGTCATTGTTTATTTGGAAGACCCATTTGTGACCAAGCTTTAACTTCCTGACTGATGTCTTGAGATGTTGCTTCAATATATCCACATAATTTTCCTGCCTCATGATGCCATCTATTTTGTGAAGTGCACCAGTCCCTTCGGCAGCAAAGCACCCCCACAACATGATGCTGCCACCCCCGTTCTTCACGGTTGGGATGGTGTACTTCGGCTTGCAAGCCTCCCACTATTTCCTCCAAACATAACGATGGTCATTATGGCCAAACAGTTCTATTTTTGTTTCATCAGACCAGAGGACATTTCTCCAAAAAGTACGATCTTTGTCCCCATGTGCAGTTGCAAACCGTACTCTGGCTTTTTTATGGCGGTTTTGGAGCAGTGGCTTCTTCCTTGCTGAGCGGCCTTTCAGGTTACATTAATATAGGACTCGTTTTACTGTGGATATAGATACTTTTCAAGCAAAGAGGCACTGAGTTTGAAGGTTGGCCTTGAAATACATCCACAGGTACACCTCCAATTGACTCAAATGATGTCAATTAGCCTATCAGAAGCTTCTAAAGCCATGACATCATTTTCTGGAATTTTCCAAGCTGTTTAAAGGCTCTGTCAACTTAGTGTATGTAAACTTCTGACCCACTGGAATTTTGACACAGTGAATTATAAGTGAAATAATCTGTCTGTAAACAATTGTTGTAAAAAATACTTGTGTCATGCACACAGTAGATGTCCTAATCGACTTGCCAAAACTATAGTTTGTTAACAAGACATTTGTGGAGTGGTTGAAAAACGAGTTTTAATGACTCCAACTTAAGTGGATGTAAACTTCCGACTTCAACTATAAGTTTCATAACCAGCCATAAAATAACACAATACATATCACAACATGTGTAAATATATGGGTCATGATAGTGTTATGACCATGTTATGACAAGTTATGTCAGCTGTTATGACATATGACATGGTTATGGCCATGGGTTATGACACTGGGTGTCAAGTAAAGTGTTACCGTTTCATCTCATATTCCATAATATATGTCCCATATTGGAGACTAAATGAAAGTTTAACATACTGTTTCAAATATGTACTATTTTGAAAATACACATCGCATACGTAATAATGTAATTTCTCCCATATTGGAGACTCAATTAAATAACTTTTTCATATATTTAGTCAGTAAACTCAATGTATTTATGTCATACACCTTCTCAATCAATTAAATGTATTTTACAAAGCCCTTTTTACATCAGCAGTTGTCACAAAGTGCTTGTACAGATACCAGCCTAAAACCCCAAAGAGCAAGTAATGCAGATACAGAAGCACAGTGACAAGGAAAAACACCCTAGAAAGGCAGGAAGCTAAGAAGAAACCTAGAAAGGAACCAAGCTCAGAAGGGTAGACAGTCCTCTTCTGACTGTGCCGGGTGGAGATTATCAGAGTACATGGCCATTAATGCCAGATCATTTTACAAGCAGGTTCAAATAATAATATCAGTGGTTATAAAGGGTGCAACAGGTCAGCACCTCAGGAGTAAATGTCAGTTGGCTTTTTATAGCCAAGCATTCAGAGGTCGAGACAGCAGGTGTGGTAGAGAGAGCGAGAGAGAGAAAGAAGGTCGAAACAGCAGGTCCGGGACAAGGTAGCACGTCTGGTGAACAGGTCAGAGTTCCATAGCCACTGGCAAAACAGCAGATCTGGGTCAGCAGCATGACCAGATGGACTGGGGCCAGCCAGGCGTCATCAGGCCAGGTAATCCTGAGGCATGGTCCTAAGTCTCAGGTCCTCCTCAGCTAGAGAGAGAGATGGGATAATTAGGAGGAGCATCCTTAAGTTCACACAGGACATCAGAGAAGACAGGAGAATTTCACCACATAGAACGGACTGACCCTAGTCCCCCGGCACATAGACTATTGCAGCATAGATACTGGAGGCTGAGACAGGGGGGGTCGGGGACACTGTGGCCCCGTCCGATGATACCTACGGACATGGTCAACCGGACAGGGTCAACCAGGCAGGATATAACCCCACCCACTTTGCCAAAGCACAGCCCCCACACCACTAGAGGGATATCAACAGACCACCAACTTACTACCCTGAAAAAAGGCTGAGTATAGCCCACAAAGATCTCCTCCACCGCACAAGCCCAAGGGGGTGAAAAATCAGACAGAAAGATCACCTCAGTGACTCAACCCACTCAAGTGACACACCCCTCCTAGGGATGGCATGGAAGAGCACTAGGGTCAGAGGCAGAGAATCCCAGTAGAGAGAGGGAAGCCGGCCAAGCAGAGACAGCTTGGGCGGTTCATCTCTCCAGCGCCTTGCCATTCCCCTTCGCACCCCTGGGCCAGACTACACTCAATCATAGGACTTACTGAAGAGATGAGTCTTCAGTAAAGACATAAAGGTCGAGACAGAGTCTGCATCTCTGACATGGATAGGCAGACCATTCCATAAAAAAATGAGCTTTATAGGAGAAAGCCCTGGCTCCAGTTGTTTGCTTAGAAATTCTAGGGACAATAAGGAGGCCTGCGTCCTATGACGGTAGCGTACGTGTAGGTATGTACGGCAGGACCAAATCGGAGAGATAGGTAGGAGCAAGTCCATGTATTGTTTTGTAAGTTAGCAGTAAAACCTTGAAATCAGCCCTATTCTTAACAGGAAGCCAGTGTAGAGAGGCTAGCACTGGAGTAATACGATCAAATTTCTTGGCTCTAGTCAAGATTCTAGCAGCCGTATTTAGCACTAACTGAAGTATATTTAGTGCTTTATCCGGGTAACTGGAGAGTAGAGCATTGCAGTAGTGTAATCTAGAAGTGACAAATGCATAGATTAGCTTTTCTGCATAATTTTTGGACAACAACAAAAAATCGTATTTTTGCAATATTATGCAGATGGAAAAAAGGAGTCCTTGAAACAGTCTTAATATGTTCGCCAAAAGAGAGATCAGGGTCCAGAGTAACGCCGAGGTCCTTCATAGTTTTATTTGAGATGACTTTACAACCATCAAGATTAATTGTCAGATCAAACCGCATATCTCTTTGTTTCTTGGGACCTAGAACTAGCATATCTGTTTTGTCTGAGTTTAAAAGTAAAACGTTTGCCACCATCCACTTCCTTATGTCTGAAACACAGGCTTCCAGGGTAGGCAATTTGGGGACTTTACCATGTTCAATCGAAATGTACAGCTGTGTGGCGTCCGCAAAGCAGTGAAAGTATACATTGTGTTTCCAAAAGCATCACCAAGAGGTAGAATATATATACTGAAAACAATAGTGCTCCTAAAACAGAACATTGAGGAACACCAAAACGTACAATTGATTTGTCAGAGGACAAACCATCCACAGAGACAAACTGATATCTTTCCGACAGATAAGATCTAAACCAGGCAAGAACCTGTCCATGTAGACCAATTCGGGTTTCTAATCTCTCCAAAAGAATGTGGTGATCGATAGTGTCAAAGGCAGCACTAAGGTCTAGGAGCACAAGGACAGATGCAGAGCCTTGGTCTGATGTCATTAAAAGGTACTTTACCACATTCACGAGTGCAGTCTTAGTACTAAGATGGGGTCTAAAACCAGAGTGGAGCATTTCGTATACATTATTTTGTCTTCAGGAAGAGTTGCTGCGCAACATCTTTTTCCAAAAAATGTTCTGGGTTAAGGTTTGGCTTTTTTCAGGAGAGGCTTTATTAGTTGCCACTTTTAGTGAGTTTGGTACAAATATGGAGGATAGGGAGCCATTGATTATGTTCAACATAGGAGGGCCAAGCACAGGAAGTAGCTCTTTCAGTAGTTTGGTCTGAATAGGGTCTAGTAGGCAGCTGGAAGGTTTAGAGGCCACTACTATTTTCGTGAATGTTTCGAGAGATACAGGATTAAAAAAACTTGTGTGTATCCATTGATCTTAGGTCCTGGCAGTTCTTTGCAGACTCAGGACAACTGAGTTTTGGAGAAATACGTAGATTCAAAGAGGAGTCCGTAATTTGCTTTATGAAGATCATGATCTTTTCTTTGAAGAAGTTCATGAATTCATCACTGCTGAAGTGAAGGCCATCCTCTCTTGGGGAAGGCTGCTTTTTAGTTAGCTTTACGACAATATCAAAAATAAATGTGGGTTGTCCAAGAATTTATAGTGCGGCTTTTGCTAATCCTTGGTTGGGGTCTGAGCAGATTATTTGTTGCGATTGCAAACATAGTAAAATGATGGTCCGATAGTCCAGGATTATGAGGAAAAACATTTTGATCCACAATATTTATTCTACGGGACAGAACTAGATCCAGGGTATGACTGTGACAATGGGCAGGTCTGGAGACATGTTTGACAAAACCCACTGAGTCGATGATGCCTCCAAAAGCCTTTTGGAGTGGGTCTGTGGACTTCTCCATGTAAATATTGAAGTCACAAAAATGTGAATATTATCAGCCATGACTACAAGGCCCGATAGTAATTCAAGAAACTTAGTGAGGAATGCTGTATACAGCTCAGGCCTGTAAACAGTAGCTATAAAAATTGCTTGGGTAGGCTGCATAGATTTCCTGACTAGAAGCTCAAAACATATATACATTTTAGAAATTTCCTGTAAAAAATGTTAGCAACACCCCCGCCTTTGCAGGAGGTGCGGCAAATATAGTCACTAGTGTAACCTGGAGGAGAGGCCTCATTTAACTCAGTCAATTAATCAGGCTTAAGCCATGTTTCATTCAGTCAGGCCAATCACATCAAAGTTTTGATCAGTGATTAGTTCATTGACTATGACTGCCTTGGAAGTGAGGGATCTAACATTAAGGAGTCTTAGTTTGAGTTGTGATGTATTATCAGTCTCTTTAAAAAATGACAGGGATGGAGGAGGTCTTTATTCCAGTGAGATTGCTAAAGCGAACACCGCCATGTTTACATTTCCCAGATTTTTCCTGCTGCCTTGCCTGCACCCTATCTCATTGTGAAGCTAGATGAGTTAGAACCCTGTCTGTGTTGATAGATAAGATGAGAGCACCCCTTCAGCTAGGATGGAGTCCATCACCCCTCAGAGGCCAGGCTTGGTCCTGTATGTGGTTGAGTCCCAGAAAAAGGGCCAATTATCTACAAATTCTATCTTTTTGGAGGGGCAGAAAGCATTTTAAAACCAGCGATTAAGTTGTGAGACTCTGCTGTAGAGCTCATCACTCCCCCTAACTGGGAAGGGGGCCAGAGACAATTACTTGATGCCGACACATCTTTCTTTCTAATTTACAAGCTGAAGCTATGTTGCGCTTGGTGACCTCTGACAGTTTCATCCTAACATTGTTGGTGCTGACGTGGATAACAATATCTCTATACTCGCCAATTTTTGCCTTAGCCAGCACCATCTTCAGAATAGCCTTTACGTCAGTAGCACCTGCCCCCTGGTAAACAGTGTATGATCGCTGGATGATTGTTTTTCAGTCTAATATTGCAGGGAAAAATATTGCGGGTGTGAATAAAGTCATGTTTTTTTGTCTCACTTTTTAAAGGACGTTACTGGAATAAGCATATCACGTCATCACACAATTCACTGGTGACAATAAATCTGTTTAGAAGAGGTTCAGAGATCAGAGCTTCTCTCCCTGTCAAGCATATTCCAGTGTGATACCATAATGTGCAGGGTGTGCACAAATACAAATTCTACAGCATGGATTGCTTGACCACTGATTATGAGGAGGGAGGGGGACAGCATTAAACCAGGTGTGGCTCCTGGACTCTACTAGACCAGAAGATTATTAAAACCAGGTAAAACCAATGATTTCCAGTGCCTTTGGAAAGTATTCAGACCCCTTGACTTTTTCCACATTTTATTGCGTTACAGCCTTATTCTAAAATGTTTTAAATATTAGATTTTCCTCAGCAATCTACACACAATAACCCATAATGACAAAGCAAAAACAAGTTTTTAGATTTTTTTTGTAAAAAATACAGAAATACCTTATTTACATAAGTTTTCAGACCCTTTGCTATGAGACTCGAAATTGAGTTCAGGTGCATCTTGTTTCCATTGATCATCCTTGAGATATTTCTACAACTTGATTGGAGTCCACCTGTGGTAAATTCAATTGATTGGTTTGGATAGGCACACACCTGTCTATATGTAACAGTATATCTTCCGTCCCTCTCCTCGCCCCTACCTGGGCTCAAACCAGGGACCCTCTGCACACATCAACATCCTCCTCCCTCGAAGCATCGTTACCCATCGCTCCACAAAAGCCGCGGCCCTTGCAGAGCAAGGGGAACAACTACTTCAAGGTCTCAGAGCGAGTGACGTTACCGATTGAAATGCTATTAGCGCGCACCCCGCTAACTAGCTAGCCATTTCACATCGGTTACACTCACCCCCCTTTTGACCTCCTCCTTTTCCGCAGCAACCAGTGATCCGGGTCAACAGCATCAATGTAACAGTTTTGCTTCCGTCCCTCTCCTCGCCCACACCTGGGCTCGAACCAGGGACCCTCTGCACACATAGACAACAGCCACCCTCGAAGCATTGTTACCCATCACTCCACAAAAGCCGCGGCCCTTGCAGAGCAAGGGGAACAACTACTTCAAGGTCTCAGAGCGAGTGACGTCACCGATTGAAACGCTATTAGCGCGCACCCCGCTAACTAGCTAGCCATTTCACAAGCCATGAGGTTGAAGGAATTGTCCGTAGAGCTCCGTTTCAGGATTGTGTCGAGGCACAGATCTGGGGATGTGTACTAAAAAAATTCTGCAGCATTGAAGGTCCCCAAGAACACAGTGGCCTCTATCATTCTTAAATGGAAGAAGTTTGGAATCACCAAGACTCTTCCTAGAGCTGGCCGCCCGGCAAAACTGAGCAATCGGGGGAGGTGGTGACCAAGAACCCGATGGTCACTCCGACAGAGCTCTAGAGTTCCTCTGTGGAGGTGGGAGAAACTTCCAGAAGGACAACCATCTCTGCAGCACAGTCAGGCCTTTATGGTGGAATGGCCAGATGGAAGCCACTCCTCAGTAAAAGGCACGACAGCCTGATTGGAGTTTTCCAAAAGGCACCTAAAGACTCTCAGACCTTGAGAAGCAAGATGCTCTGGTCTGATGAAACCAAGAATGAACTCTTTGGCCTGAATGCCAAGCATCACGTCTGGAGGGAAACTGGCACCATTTCTATGGTGAAGCATGCTGGTGTCAGCATCATGCTGTGGGGATGTTTTTCAGCGGCATGGACTGGGAGACTAGTCAGGACCGAGGCAAAGATGAACGGAACAAAGTACAGAGAGATCCTTGATGAAAACCTGCTCCAGAGTGTCTGACTACTTATGTAAATGTGATATTTCAGTTTGAACTTTTTTATATATTTGCAAAAATGTTAAAAAAAAAAATCTGTTTTTGCTTTGTCATTATGGGGTATTGTGTCTAGATTGATGAGGGGAAAAAACAATCTAATCAGTTTAAAAATAAGGTTGTAATGTAACAAAGTGGAAAAAGTTGAAGGGTCTGAATACTTTCCCAATGCACTGTATATATACACTAGATAACTGACAGGGGTGCTGTTCTGAAGCCCCCATACCTCCATCTTGACACTTCCCCACCATTGTAAAAAATATTTTGGAAGCTATAGAATTGCATTTACTAACGTATACAATTGTTTTTGCCACATTTATTATTTTACAGACACATTAATACACACTTTTGAATTATTATGAGAGCTAAACCTAAAAATACAAATTAAATAAGATATTAAAACCTTTTCCTTAAAGTATAATGTTTAAAAAGTACTAATGTTACTGTCCCCACTACAACAAAAAGTACTTAAAAACATGTAATTTTGTCCTTGAAACAATTAAATGAAATACTGTAGAAATCCATTCATTCCTATGGAGGACTGCTTTTCTGAGAAGTGCCAAAATGGCCAACCAGTGGCTTCAAAGGCTCTCATTGGCCAATACATAGCATCAGAAATCCAGCAATCCAGGCCTTTCTACACTGGCTTCCTGTTAAGATTTCAAGTTTTATTTTCAAGGTACATACCTACATGTACGCTACGGTCACAAGACGCAGGCCTCCTTATTGTTCCCAGAATTTCTAAGCAAACAGCTGAAGGCAGGGCTTTCTCCTATAGAGCTCAATTTTTATGGAATGGTCTGCCTATCAATGTGAGAGATACAGACTTGGTCTCAACCTTTAAGTCTTTACTGAAGACTCATCACTTCAGTAAGTCCTATGATTGAGTGTAGTCTGGCCCAGGGGAGCTAAAGTGAACGGCAAGGCACTGGAGAGACGAACCGCCCCCTCTCTCCACTGGGATTATCTGCCTCTGACCCTGTTATGGGGGCTGAGTCACTGGCTTACTAGTACTCTTCCATGCCGTCCCTAGGAGGGGTGCATCACTTGAGTGGGTTGAGTCACTGAGGTGATCTTTCTGTCCGGTTTTGCACCCCTTCGGGCTTGTGCAGTGGAGGAGATCTTCGTGGGCTTTACTCAGCCTTGTTTTAGCGTAGTAAGTTGGTGGTCTGTTGTTATCCCTCTAGTGGTGTGGGGGCTGTGCCTTGGCAAGGTGGGTGGGGTTGTATCCTGGCTGGTTGGCCCTGTCCGGGGGCATCGTCGGACGGGGCCACAGTGTCCCCCGACCCCCACTGTCTCAGCCTCCAGTATCTATGCTGCAATAGTCTATGTGCCGGGGGGCTAGGTCAGTCTTTTATATCTGGTGTAATTCTCCTGTCTTATCTGGTGTCCTGTGTGAATTTAAGTATACTCCCTCTAATTATCTCTCCCTCCCTCTCTCACTCCCTTCCAGGAGAAGCTGAGCCCAAGGACCATGCGTCAGGATTACCTGGCCTGATGACTCCTGGCTGTTCCCAGTCCACCTGGTCATGCTGCTGCTCCAGTTTCAACTGTTCTGCCTGCGGCTATGGAACCATGACCTGTTCACCGGATGTGCTACCTTGTCCCGGACCTGCTGTTTTCGACTCTCTCTCTACCGCACCTGCTGTCTCGACCTCTGAATGCTTGGCTATGAAAAGCCAACTGACATTTACTCCTGAGGTACTGACCTGTTGCAACTAATGTGATTATTGTTTGACCCTGCTTGTAATCTATGAATGTTTGAACATCTTGAAGAACAATCTGGCCTTAATGGCCATGTACTCTTATAATCTCACCCCCAGCACAGCCAGAAGAGGACTGGCCACCCATCAGAGCCTGGTTCCTCTCTAGGTTTCTACCTAAATACCTGCCTTTCTAGGGAGTTTTTCCTAGCCACGTACTGCATTGCTTGCTGTTTTAGACTGGGTTTCTGTATAGCACTTGGTGACATGACTTTTTCCACATTTTGTTGTGCTATAAAGTGGGATTAAAATGGATTTGTCATTTTCTGTCAACAATCTACACAAAATACTCTGTAATGTCAAAGTGGAAGAAAATGTCTGACATTTTGATTTGATTAATCGAAAATACAACACTAATATATCTTGATTCAATGAGTATTCAACACATGTAGGGCTATGGCGGTCACGAAATTTGGTCAGCCGTTGATTGTCAAGCAAATAACTGTCGGTCTCACGGTAATTTACCATTAATTAACATAAACACATTTAGAATCTCCTGGCTTCCACATATAGCCTATGCAGACCTTTGGAACATCTACATTTTAAAAAGTCTAATAAATCCATGTAATATAGCCTACACCATCACAATAATTCCATTATTTATTTTAGAAGGGTCTAAAGAAACATGACATGAAGAAAATGTAGTCTATTTCAGAAGAACAGAATAGGATACTCTGAGTTGTCTTTATATTAGGTCCTGATCTTGCTATGCCAAATGGCTGTGAGCTACACTAGAATTCGGTGGTATTATTTTATATTATTTTATAGTATGAAGAATACAATTGAACAAAGCTGAATCAATTAGAAAGGATCTTTTCTCCAAACGATTTGCGCACATGCAGCTATTCTGTGTTGAGCAAAGAAATACAAAGAAATACATTTGAAGTCAGAAGTTTACATACACTTAGGTTGGAGTCATTGAAACTTGTTTTTCAACCACTCCACAAATTTCTTGTTAACAAACTATAGTTTTGGCAAGTCGGTTAGGACATCTACTTTGCGCATGACACAAGTCATTTTTCCAACAATTGTTTACAGACAGATTCTTTCACTTATAATTCACTGTATCACAATTCCAGTGGGTCAGAAGTTTACATACATTAAGTTGACTGTGCCTTTAAACAGCTTGGAAAATTCCAGAAAATTATGTCATGGCTTTAGAAACTTCTGATAGGCTAATTGACATCATTTTAGTCAATTGGAGGTGTACCTGTGGATATATTTCAAGGCCTACCTTCAAACTCAGTGCCTCTTTGCTTGACATCATGGGAAATCAAGGACGCCTGGCTCTCGACCTTTGCCTCGACCTTTGCTTGACATTGCTCCCAAGTCTGGTTCATCCTTGGGAGCAATTTCCAAACGCCTGAAGGTACCACGTTCATCTATACAAACAATAGTACGCAAGTATAAACACCATGGGACCATGCAGCCGTCTTATCGCTCAGGAAGGAGACGTGTTCTGTCTCCTAGAGATTAACGTACTTTGGTGAGAAAAGTGCAAATCAATGCCAGAACAACAGCAAAGGACCTTGTGAAGATGCCGGAGGAAACCGGTACAAAAGTATCTATATCCACAGTAAAACGAGTCCTATATCGACATAACCTGAAAGGCCGCTCAGCAAGGAAGAAGCCACTGCTCCAAAACCGCCATAAAAAAGCCAGACTACGGTTTGCAACTGCACATAGGGACAAAGATCATACTTTTTGGAGAAATGTCCTCTGGTCTGATGAAACAAAAATATTACTGTTTGGTCATAATGACCATCATTATGTTTGGAGGAAAAAGGGGAGGCTTGCAAGCCAAAGAACACCATCCAAACCGTGAAGCACGGGGGTGGTAGCAACATGTTGTGGGGGTGCTTTGCTGCAGGAGGGACTGGTGTACTTCACAAAATAGATGGCATCATGAGGCAGAAAAATTATGTGGATATATTGAAGCAACATCTCAAGTCATCAGTCAGGAAGTTAAAGCTTGGTCGCAAATGGGTCTTCGAAATGGACAATGACCCTAAGCATACTTCCAAAGTTGTGGCAAAATGGCTTAAGGACAACAAAGTCAAGGTATGGGAGTGGCCATCACAAAGCCCTGACCTCAATCCTATAGAAAATTTGTGGACAGAACTGAAAAAGCATGTGAGCAAGGAGGCATACAAACCTGACTCAGTTACACCAGCTCTATCAGGAGGAATGGGCTAAAATTCACCCAACTTATTGTGGGAAGCTTGTGGAAGGCTACCCGTAACGTTTGACCCAAGTTAAACAATATAAAGGCAATGCTACCAAATACTAATTGAGTGTATGTAAACTTCTGACCCACTGGGAATATGATGAAAGAAATAAAAGCTGAAATAAATCATTCTCTGTACTAATTTTCTGACATGTCACATTCTTAAAATAAAATGGTGATCTTAACTGACCTAAAACAGGGAATTTTTACTGTGATTAAATGTTAGGAATTGTGAAAAACTGAGTTTAAATGTATTTGGCTAAGGTGTATGTAATCTTCCGACTTCACTGTAGGTATTTTTCTTTTTTTCACCCTTTTTCGTGATATCCAATTGGTAATTAGTCTTGTCCCATCACTGCATCTCCCGTACGGACTCGGGAGAGGCAAAGGTCGAGAGCCAGGCGTCCTCCGAAACACGACCCAGCCAAGCCACACTGCTTCTTGACACACTGCTCGCTTAACACGGAAGCCAGCCGCACCAATGTGTCTGAGGAAATATTGTACAAGTGGTGACTGTGTAGGCGTGCATGCGCCTGGCCCACCACAGGAGTCGCTAGATTGCGATGGGATAAGGACATCTCGGCCAGCCAAACCCTCTCCCGGTCACGACCGGCTGCAACAGAACCCAAGTCTCAAGCACTGCAGTGCCTTAGACGGCTGCACCACTCGGAAGGCCCGAGGAATAGGTACTCCTATATGCATAATTTAGAGTTATTAATGTAACTTTTGTTGTTATACAAACGTTGGGCTATATGTTTTGACTCTAAAGATTATTTTTTTTAAAGTCGCTTGAAAGGCATGAGCTCTGCTTTGTTTTTTTGCTAAGGCTGTACACACTTCATCAGTCTCTCATTCACAATTTCACAAGCACTTGATAATGCCTCGAATTTCGTGGCAGCTACCCGTTTGTGTGGCCGTAATGCACCCTAAAACAAAAAGATGCATTTTCCTGCCAGTGGCCGTTGTGCCCTAGACCTGGAGTGCTGCGTTGTGCCCTTCTCCCTAAATGCTTTATGCTATGAAGCACCTCTCACTCACATGGCTCTTCATCACATGATCAGGTCTTTCTCACAGCCAACAAGTGAAGACAGACTTATTGGGGACACAACTGCGTGCATCCTTATCCAATTCCGAGGTGCATATTGAAGATATTGGAAGAACTGTCCACATTTACTTTATCAGCCAACAAGATGAGTAAGCCTAACGAACAGCCAAAGCACTAGCCTGTGTATACTATCCCCCATAGTATAAAAGTTTATCTATTCTGTGTGAGAAATAAATATTCCTAACATAGTCTGGGACAGTTGTGGGTTGCGCGATCCCAAATTAATTCAACCTCTAGCATAAAAAAAAGCTTTTTTAAACAATGTGGCTGACGCAAAAGATCAGAATGTTTAGCTTAAAAAAATTAATAAACTACTTTTAGGCTATTTCTTCACATTATAAGCTCAGCAATGCGCATATGGCAGTAGGCTATAAGTGTGAATGTTCCCTTTGCGGACAACACCATCATCAAAAGTGACCACAAATGATATTCTCCAAACTTGAAACTCACACACTGCTTATTATTGCCAGTTAGGCTCTACACCCCTTGTAAATCAGATTAATGTGGTTAATTTTAAGAAGTTATTTGGGCACTTTAGTTGTGATACAAACCTTACCAAAACAAATACAGTCAACTTAGTGTATGTAAGCTTCTGACCCACTGGAGTTGTGATACAGTGAATAATAAGTGAAATAATCTGTCTGTAAACAATTGTTGGAAAAATTACTTGAGTCATGCACAAAGTAGATGTCCTAACCGACTTTCAAAATGATAGTTTGTTAACAAGAAATTTGTGGAGTGGTTGAAAAACAAGTTTTAATGACTCCAACCTAAGTGTATGTAAACTTCCAACTTCAACTGTATGTATGTATGTATGTATGTATGTATGTATGTATGTATGTATGTATGTATGTATGTATGTATGTATGTATGTATGTATGTATGTATGTATGTATGTATGTATGTATGTATTTTTTTATTTTTAATTTTTTTTATTTCACCTTTATTTAACCAGGTAGGCAAGTTGAGAACAAGTTCTCATTTACAATTGCGACCTGGCCAAGATAAAGCAAAGCAGTTCGACAACATACAAAAACACAGAGTTACACATGGAGTAAAACAACATACAATCAATGATGCAGTAGAAAAAAATAAGACTATATACAATGTGAGCAAATTATGTGAGATAAGGGAGGTAAAGGCAAAAAAGGCCATGGTGGCAAAGTAAATAAAGTATAGCAAGTAAAACACTGGAATGGTAGATTTGTAGTTTGAAGAAAGTTCAAAGTTAAAATATAAATAATATGGTGCAAAGGAGCAAAATAAATAAAATAAATAAATACAGTAGGGGAAGAGGTAGTAGTTTGGGCTAAATTATAGATGGGCTATGTACAGGTGCAGTGATCTGGGAGCTGCTCTGATAGCTGGTGCTTAAAGCTAGTGAGGGAGATAAGTGTTTCCAGTTTCAGAGATTTTTGTAGTTCGTTCCAGTCATTGGCAGCAGAGAACTGGAAGGAGAGACGACCAAAGGAGGAGTTGGTGACAAAACGGATGGCACTGTGATAGACTGCATCCAGTTTGTTGAGTAGGGTATTGGAGGCTATTTTGTAAATGACATCGCCGAAGTCGAGGATTGGTAGGATGGTCAGTTTTACGAGGGTATGTTTGGCAGCATGAGTGAAGGATGCTTTGTTGCGAAATAGGAAGCCAATTCTAGATTTAACTTTGGATTGGAGATGATTGATGTGAGTCTGGAAGGAGAGTTTACAGTCTAACCAGACACCTAGGTATTTGTAGTTGTGCACATATTCTAAGTTAGAACCATCCAGAGAAGTTATGCTGGACAGGCGGGCAGGTGAGGGCAGCGATCGGTTGAAGAGCATGCATTTAGTTTTACTTGTGTTTAGGAGCAGTTGGAGACCACGGAAGGAGTGTTGAATGGCATTGAAGCTCGTCTGGAGGGTTGTTAACACAGTGTCCAAAGAAGGGCCAGAAGTATACAGAATGGTGTCGTCTGCGTAGAGGTGGATCAGAGATTCACCAGCAGCAAGAGCGACATCATTGATGTATACAGAGAAAAGAGTTGGCCCAAGAATTGAACCCTGTGGTACCCCCATAGAGACTGCCAGAGGTCCGGACAACAGGCCCTCCGATTTGACACACTGAACTCTGTCAGAGAAGTAGTTGGTGAACCAGGCGACGCAATCGTTTGAGAAACCAAGGCTATGTATGTATGTATGTATGTATGTATGTATGTATGTATGTATGTATGTATGTATGTATGTATGTATGTATGTATGTATGTATGTATGTATGTATGTATGTATGTATGTATGTAGTACAAGTCAAAAGTTTGGACACACCTACTCATTCAAGGGTTTTTCTTTATGTTTTACTATTTTCTACAATGTAGAATAATAGTGAAGACATACAAATGATGAAATAACACATATGGAATCATGTAGTAACCAAAAAAGTGTTAAACATATATTTTATATTTGAGCGCACTTTTCTTCAAAGTAGCCGCCCTTTGCCTTGATGATAGCTTTGTACGCACTTGGCATTCTTTCAACCAGCTTCATGAGGTAGTCACCTGGAATCCTTTTAAAATGAACAGTTGTGCCTTGTTAAAAGTTCATTTGTGGAATTTCTTTCCTTCTTAATGCGTTTGAGCCAATCAGTTGTGTTGTGACAAGGTACGGGAGGTATACAGAAGATAGCCCTATTTGGTAAAAGACCAAGTCCATATTATGGCAAGAACAGCTTAAATAAGCAAAGAGAAACGACAGTCCATCATTACTTTAAGACATGAAGGTCAGTCAGTACAGAACATTTCAAGAACTTTGAATGTTTCTTCAAGTGCTGTCGCCAAAACCATCAAGCGCTATGATGACACTGGCTCTCATGAGGACCGCCACAGGAAAGGAAGATTGAGATGCATCCAATGCAAAAAACATATCTCTAGCTTAAACTGATGGATTTTGAATATAATTTTTTGATGTTACTTAGATTGACGCACCGGTGCGTCAGTCGACTCTAGGGGGTTAGCATTGAACTTCTCACCTAAAAGTTTCAGTCATACAGAAGTTATAGTTAAATCCGAACTGGTTCTCCAGCAGATTAGTAAAAATGGCTCATCTGCCGATGTCTCACTTCATCATTTGCTGTGAAAGGTGGCAGAGCTAGAGCATGTTTGTCAGTCTAATTGTCAAAGACTCCAGTCACTCAAGTCATAGACTGTTCTCTCTGCTACCGAACGGCAAGCGGAACAGGAGTGCCAAGTCTAAGACTAAAAGGCTCCTTAACAGCTTCTACCCCCAAACCATAAGACTGCTGAACAATTACTTAAATGGCCACCTGGACTATTTACATTGACACGCCCCCCCCCCCCACCCGTTTGTTTTTACACTGCTGCTACTCGCTGTTTATTATCTATGCATTGTCACTTTCCTACCTACAAGTACAAAATAACTCGACTTACCTGTACCCCCACACATTGACTAGGTACCGGTACCCCCTGTATATAGCCTCGTTATACTTACATGAGAGTTCCTCTGTCCAGTGTCTGTGTTCTTTTGCCCATCTTAGTCTTTTATTTTTATTTGCCAGTCTGAGATATTGCTTTTTCTTTGCAACTCTGCCTAGAAGGCCAGCATCCTGGAGTCGCCTCTTCACTGTTGACGTTGAGACTGGTGTTTTGCGGATACTATTTAATGAAGTTGCCAGTTGAGGACTTGTGAGGCGTCTGTTTCTCAAACTAGGCTCAAACTAGACCATTTTGAACCTGTAATCGAACCCACAAGTGCTGATGCTCAAGATACTCAACTAGTCTAATGAAGGCCAATTGTATTGCTTCTTTAATCAGAACAACAGTTTTCAGCTGTGCTAACATAATTGCAAAGTTTTTTTAAATAATGATCAAAATTATCCTCTTAAACTTGGATTAGCTAACACAACGTGCCATTGGAACACAGGAGTGATGGTTGCTGATAATGGGCCTCTGTACGTGTATGTAGATATTCCATAAAAAATCTGCTGTTTTTAACAACAATAGTCATTCACAAATTTGTCTACACTGTATTTCTGATCAATTTGATGTTATTTTAATGGACCAAAAAATTGCTTTTCTTTCAAAAACAAGGACATTTCCAAGTGACCCCAAACTTTTAAATAGTGCATTTGAAAAGTATTCAGACCGCTTGACGTTTTCCACATTTTGTTATGTTACAGCCTTATTCTAAAATTGATTAAATAAAAAAATGTAATCGTCAATCTACACACAATAACCCATAATGACAAAGCAAAAACCGTTTTTTTAGACCCTTTGCTATGAGACTCGAAACTGAGCTCAGGTGTATCCTGTTTCCATTGATCATCTTTGAGCTGTTTCTACAACTTGATTGGAGTACACCTGTAGTAAATTCAATTGATTGGACATGATTTGGATAGGCACACGCGTGTCTATATAAGGTCCCACAGTTGACAGTGCATGTCAGAGCAAAAACAAAGCCATGAGGTCGAAGGAATTGTCCGTAGAGTACCGAGACAGGATTGTGTCGAGTCACAGATCTGGGGAAGGGTCGCAAAACATTTCTGCAGCGTTGAAGGTCCCCAAGAACACAGTGGCCTCCATCATTCTTAAATTGATGAAGTTTGGAACCACCAAGACTCTTCCTAGAGCTGGCTGCCCGGCCAAACTCAGCAATCGGGGGAGAAGGGCCTTGGTCAGGGAAGTGACCAAGAACCTGATGATCACTCTGACAGAGCTCCAGAGTTCCTCTGTGGAGATGGGAGAACCTTCCAGAAAGACAACCATCTCTGCAGCACTCCACCAATCAGGCCTTTATGGTAGAGTGGCCAAACGGAAGCCACTCATTAGTAAAAGGCACATGACAGCCCGCTTGGAGTTAGCCAAAAGGCACCTAAAGGACTCAGACCTTGAAAAACAAGATTCTCTGGTCTGATGAAACCAATATTGAACTCTTTGACCTGAAGGACAAGAATCACGTCTGGTGTATACCGATCACCATCCCTACAGTGAAACATGGTGGTGGCATCATCATGCTTTGGGGACTGGGAGACTAGTCAGGATCAAGGCAAAGATGAATGGAGCAAAGTACAGAGAGATCCTCGATGAAAACCTGCTCCAGAGCACTCAGGATCTGACTGGGGAGAAGGTTCACCTTCCAACAGAACAACGACCCTAAGCACATAGCCAAGACAACGCAGGAGTGGCTTTGGGAAACATCTCTGAATGTCCTTGAGAGAGCCTGGACTTGAACCCGATCGAACATCTCTGGAGAGACCTGAAAATAGCTGTGCAGCAACCCTCCCCATCCAACCTGACAGAGCTTGAGAGGATCTGCAGAGAAGAATGGGAGAAACTCCCAAATACAGGTGTGCCCAGCTTGTAGCATCATACCCAAGAAGAACTGAGTAAAGGGTCTGAATAGTTATGTAATGTGATATTTCCGTTTATTTCTTATTTTTTTGCAATTATTTAAAAATAAAGTGTTTTTTTCTTAATCATTATGACGTATTGTGTGTAGATTGATGAGTGGAAAAAAACTTTAATCAATTTTAGAATAGGGCTGTAATGTAACTAAATGTGGAAAAAGTAAAGGGGTCGGAATACTTTCCGAATGCACTGTATAATATGGGGAATTGGAAATGATGCATAAAATTACATTGATAGAACCCACAATCTTTCTGTAACATTAAATCTACCCCCTAAAAAAATACAAATAAAGTTTTCCTCTAGGATTTTGCCTGTGCTTAGCTCTTTTCTGTTTCTTTTTATCCCCCCCCCCCCCCCCAAAAAAAAAGAATCCCTAGTCCATGCCAATGACAAGTATACCCATAACATGATGCAGCCACCATGTTTTGGAAAATGTTTCTTCTGTACAGGCCTCCTTCTTTTCACTCTGTCATTTATGTTAGAATTGTAGCATAACTACAATGTTGTTAATCCATCCTCAGTTATCTCCTATCACAGCCATTAACATTAAACTCTGTTACTTTTTTTAAATCACCATGGCCTCATGGTGAAATCCCTGAGCGGTTTCCAGTTTCACTGAGCGGTTTCCCGCAATTGAGTTAGGAAGGGAGCCTGTATCTTTGTAGTAAATGCGTGTATTGATACACCATCCAAAGTGTAATTAATAACTGCACCATGCTCAAATGAATTTTCAATGTATGCTTTTCCCCCCTTCTTTTCAAACCATTGGAAAACCTCCCTGGTCTTTGTGGTTGAATCTGTGCTTGAAATTCACTACTTGACTGAGTGATAATTGTATGGGGTAGTCATTTAAAAATGATGTTAAACAATATTATCCATGCAACATATTATGTGACTTCAGACTGTAACACAACAAAATGTGTACACATCATTGGGTAAAACTAGCGATCTACCAGACCGATCACGACTGCGTTTACAGTTTCATACTCTCATTCTCAAAGATTGAAACGTGAATACCGATATGTGTAGGCTACGTTTGACTATTCTATCTACCGTGGTGCGTAATTTACGCAATTTATAATGGCGTCTGTGCAAGAGAAAAATGAAAAATGAAGCGGAGAAGAAGTCTGTTGTAGAAATTGATAGCCTTTTACACGGGTTCCCACACTGGACTGTGACCGTCTTTCTGAGTTTCTGGTTCACTTTTTTTTTTTATCCCAACATGATGAAGATCAAATCGAATCAAACGCGGATATATGACGGGGATGGCTACAAGAAACGCGCCGCCTGTCTATGCTTCAGGAACGAGAGTGAGGAGGAGGTAAATCCGAGGCTAGGAGTGTGGAGGTTGAACGGGCCTTTTGGAGAACAGGTTGCCAGCCGGTAGTCTGTAGTCTGGTGGGGTAGCTATTTCGAATGTAGAGAATAGGCTACTTGTCAGCTAAAGCATATGCTTGTTTGGTGGCAACATCGCCTGCGGTTAACATGTTATTGGATTTTTTTTAAGTACAATTTTAAAATTTACATTAACCTCAACTGTAGAGGCCTAGGCTGAATACATTAAAGTTGAATAACTTTATTTTCCCAGAGTTGCCAAATTAGTTTATTATGCAATGCAGGGTCTGTTAGCTCTGAGCCATTGCATTACTTTCAAAAGTATTCATACCCCTTGACTTTTTCCACATTTTGTTACATTACAGCGTTAATCTAAAATGGGTTAAATTGTTCCCCCCCCCTCATCGATCTACACACAATACCCCATAATGACAAAGCAAAAACAAATTTATTAGAAATAAAAAACAAATATCACAATTACATAAGTATTCAGACCCTTTACTCTGTCCTTTTTGGAAGCACCTTTGGAAGTGATTACAGCCTCAAGTCTTCTTGGGTATGACGCAACAAGCTTGGCACTCAGTCTGAGGTCCTGAGTGCTCTGAAGCAGGTTTCTATCAAGGATCTCTCTGTACTTTGCTCCGTTCATAATTTCCTCGATCCTGACTAGTCGCCCAGTCCCTGCCACTGAAAAACATCCCCACAGCATGATGCTGCCACCCCCATGCTTCACCGTAGCATTCAGGCCAAAGACCTCGATCTTGGTTTCATCAGACCAGAGAATCTTGTTTCTCATGGTCTGAGAGTCCTTTAGGTGCCTTTTGGCAAACTCCAAGCGGGCTGTCATATGCCTTTTACTGAGGAGTGGCTTCTGTCTGGCCACTTAACCATGGCCTGAGTGGTGGAGTGCTGCAGAGATGGTTGTCCTTCTGGAAGGTTCTCCCATATCCACAGAGAAACTCTGGAGCTCTGTCAGAATGACCATTGGGTTCTTGGTCACCTCCCAGACCAAGGCCCTTCTCCCTTGATTGCCAGCTCTGGGAAAAGTTTTGGTGGTTCCAAACTTCTTCCATTTAAGAATTATGAAGGCCACTGTGGGGACCATCAACGCTGCTGAATTTTTTGGGGACACTTCCCCAGATCTGTGCCTTGACACAATCTTATCTCGAAGCTCTACGGACTATTCCTTTGACCTCACTGCTTGGTTTTTGCTCTGACATGCACTGTCAACTGTGGGACCTTATATAGACAGTTGTGTGCCTTTCTAAATCATGTCCAAATAACTGAATTTACCACCGATGGACTCCAATCAAGTTGTAGAAACATCTCAAGGATGATCAACGGAAACAGGATGCACCTGTGCTCAATTTCGAGTGTCATATCAAAGGGTCTGAATACTTATGTAAATAAGTTTCAGTTTTTTTTTATTTTTAATACATTTGCTAAATGTTTTCGCTTTGTCATGATGGGGTATTGTGTATAGATTGATGAGGAAAATGTTGTATTTAATACATTTTAAAATAAGGCTGTAACATAACAACATGTGGAAAAAGTCAAGGGGTCTGAATACTTTCTGAATGGACTATATTTACTATTATTCTACTATTATTTTTACATTGTAGAATAATAGACATCAAAACTATTCAATAAAACATATATTTTAGATTCTTCAAAGTAGCTACCCTTTCTTTGCCTTGATGACAACTTTGAACACTCTTGGCATTCCCTCAACCAGCTTCACCTGAAATGCTTTTCCAACAGTCTTGAAGGACTTCCCTTGTTGGCTGCTTGTTGGCTGCTTTTCCTTCACTCTGTGGTCCAACTCATCCCAAACCATCTCAATTGGGTTGAGGTCGGGTGATTGTGGAGGCCTGGTCATCTGATGCAGCACTCCATCACTCTCCTTCTTGCTCAAATAGTCCTTACACACCTTGGAGGTGTGTTTTGGGTCATTGTCCTGTTGGAAAACAAATGATAGTCCCACTAAGCGCAAACCAGATGGGATGGCGTATTGCTGCAGAATGCTGTAGTAGCCATGCTGGTTAAGTGTACCTTGAATTCTAAATAAATCACTGACAGTGTGACCAGCAAAGCACCCCACACCATCACTCCTCCTCCTCCATGCTTCACGGTGGGAACCACACATGCGGAGATCATCCGTTCACCTACTCTGCGTCTCACAGAGACACTGCGGTTGGAACCAAAAATCTAAAATTTGGACTCATCAGACCAAAAGACAGATTTCCATTGCTTGTGTTTCTTGGCCCAAGTAAGTCTCTTCTTATTATTGGTGTCCTTTAGTAGTGGTTTCTTTGCAGAAATTTGACCACGAAGGCCTGATTCACACAGTCTCCTCTTGAATAGTTGATGTTGAGATGTGTCTGTTACTTGAACTCTGTGAAGAATTTATTTGGGCTGCAATTTCTGATCCTGGTAACTGTAATGAAATTATCGTCTGCAGCAGAGGTAACTCTGGGTCTTCCTTTCCTGTGGCGGACCTCATGAGAGCCAGTGTCATCATAGCTCTTGATGGTTTTGGCGAGTGCACTTGAAAAAACATTCAAAGTTCTTGAAATGTTCTGTACCGACTAACCTTCATGTCTTAAAGTTATGATGGACTGTCATTTCTCTTTGCTTATTTGAGCTGTTCTTGCCATAATATGGACTTGGTCTTTTACCAAATTGGGATTTCTTCTGTATACCCCCCTACCTTGTCACAACACAACTGATTGGCTCAAACGCATTAAGAAGGAAAGAAATTCCACAAATGAACTTTTAACAAGGCACAACTCTTAAATTAAATGCATTCCAGGTGACTACCTCATGAAGCTGGTTTTGAGAACACCAAGTGCGTGCAAAGCTGTCATCAAGGAAAACGGTGGCTACTTTGAAGAATCTAAAATGTAAAATATATATTGATATTGTTTAACACTTTTTTGGTTACTACATGATTCCATATGTGTTATTTCATAGTTTTGATGTCTTTACTATTATTCTACAATATAGAAAATAGTACAAATAAAGAAAAAACCCTTGAATGAGTAGGTGTGTCCAAACTTTTGACTGGTACTGT
Source organism: Salmo salar (assembly GCF_965601325.2). Classification (NCBI taxonomy): domain Eukaryota; kingdom Metazoa; phylum Chordata; class Actinopteri; order Salmoniformes; family Salmonidae; genus Salmo; species Salmo salar. The sequence goes on along the minus strand of NC_138303.1, from coordinate 35,410,920 downwards.
GTGTATATATATATATATATATATCCTCCTAATATTGTACAGTCTGTGTGTCGCTTCATTGGCCTGGGCTATTGCTTGTTTGAATTCAAGACCAGATTGATCTGTTTGTCAGTGTCGGAGTAGCCACTCATTTCGGTCATTTGTGTGGGATTAAAAAAAGATTGAGCTAATGTCTTCTATCATGTAAATTACGTAGAATTGCATGAAATTCGTTTTTTAAAGGGTCATTTTTTTCTATTAAAAAAGCATAGCCCCAGGGCTTATGATTTCTTAATCTGGCCCTGCCTGCAGGTGTTGTTGGTTAGTAGTAGCCGGACTCAAGACAAGTGGATTGTTCCTGGTGGAGGAATGGAGCCGGAGGAAGAGCCCAACGTGGCTGCTGTTCGAGAGGTGTGTGAAGAGGTAGGCTGAATTACTTGTCAACTTCATTTGTGCATTCAGAGTTTTTATTATGCAAGGAGCTCATTGAAAGTATCATTTCACTTCTGCACAGTTGCCCTTTGAAAGGTTTGTAAAGGGTAAAGGCCTGTATAGACTGGTATAGACAGGTAATTACACTTGTATAACGTGTTTATTAATTAATAATCTGAATTCCCCCAAAATACTCTGTCCCTGAGCATAATTTTGTTAATAGAAAGGTTACTCTCATGCTAAATTGTTGCCTAAAGTTCTTAGAGGGTATATACGGTATTTGAACTGAAGCTAACCTTTTCTGTTGAACAAATGGGATAATTACATCTTTAAACATTTACATTTTAGTAATTTAGACACTGTTAGACACTCTTATACAGAGCAATTTACAGCTAGTGCGTTCATCTTAAGATAGCTAGGTGGGACAACCAAATATCTCAGTAAATACATTTTTCTGAAATAAAGTAGCTATCAGCAAAGGCAGTGCTAGTGGGGTGGGGGAGGTCAAGTTGAGTGTTAGTTCACGAAAGGCCATTTTTTTATTATTTTGTTTTTGGGGGCGCAAGGGGGTTTCTGTGGGATTATTTAAGATACTCTTTAAAGAGGTAGGGTTCAGGTAGGGTTTCAGATCTTCTAGTCTTAAGTCTATTGGTTTTCCATGAACTGTATTCAGCCTCATTTGTGAGTTCCTTGTGGTCAATGTTGAGCTCATTTGTTAGTGAAACACAATCTGATGTATTGTTGTCTTGGCCAAATGTTCTTGCAGGGTTTTGTTGATGTACTAATTTTACACTAGTTGACTTAGGAGCCCTTATTTCAGCTCTGAAAAATCTAAATGTTCTTCTATGTAAGCTATTCACTGAATGGGTTGAGGAGCCTCTTGATTGAGAGTCCATGTTTATAAATAGAGTAAAACTGTAACCTGAGGAAGAAAGTACTGCAATGACACCATGTTAATAGGAGCTGATCCCTCCTCCCTATCCTCCATGACGTTACCCCCGCACTGTGACTGAAAATGGCAGCAATTCTCAGAACCCCCAGGTCTCATCGGGTGAAAATGTGAAAACATTGCAGTGTCCTGCTTTTACTAAGAATCGTTATTCAAGGTTTAATCTGCTGTTTCATTCCTACTGAACATGTTGTCTTTCCAGGCTGGTGTCAAAGGGACATTGGGGCGACTACTAGGAATCTTCGAGGTGAGCTGAAAAAGTTTGTGTTTTTCCATGTCTTTGTGTTGCTTGTCTTTACATTTGGGGTGGGAGGGACTGCTAGTTTATTTCCACTGTTTGCCTCCTAACCTTGAGCACTAACAATTTCTCTTTATTTCCTCTTTCTCAGAACACAGACAGGAAGCACAGAACATATGTCTATGTCCTAATGGTTACAGAGATGTTAGAAGACTGGGAGGACTCTGTGAATATTGGTACATTGTTTTTTGTGGTGTTTGTGAAAGCTGTGATGACTGGAAAACTATTTTGTGATGAGTGATCAAATTGATTAATCGGCAACAGATTGACCAGCTGATCATAATAGATGCTACAACTGCTGCTACTACTACTACTACTACTACTACTACTACTACTACTACTACTACTACTACTACTGTTGTAGATCCTTCATAGGCATTTCAATCCTGAGTTAAACTAGACTTAACCTGTTTTTGTAGCCCCCTTTCTAACTTCGCTCGTTGTCCCTCTGTTGACAGGTAGAAAAAGGGAATGGTTTAAGACAGATGATGCCAGCAGAGTGCTGCAGTGCCACAAGCCTGTGCAGGCCTCGTACTTTGAGGCCCTACAACAGGGCTGCCTGAGCGGCAACATGACACCCCTGGTGGCCACAATAGGGGGAGGAGACCACTCCCCTACCTACAACATCAACCATAACTCTAGATCGAGTATAAGATAACTAAAACACAGAAAATCCTGGAGAATTCTCCACATCTTTTTCTTACTTAATCCTGCTCCTCCTCCTACTACTACTTATTTTTTAAACTTCAAAACATCAACAGAAATGTTTGCCTTGACAGCCTTTTTTGTGGTGCCAGAGTGGAGGTACAGACTTGAAGTGTTGGGCGAAGAAGATATAATACTTTGTAATTTGAATGTTTTTTTTCTTGATTTTTATTAATAATTGCATGATGTATTCCCAAACTCTTCCTCCTTTTCCTCTGTCCCTCATTCCTCTCTGTCATAAATGTGAGGTTTGTTGAATGCAACTCTCTGCTGTGGTGATGTAAAGTATTGGTATGCTATGTGTTTACCATTTAGTTGCCACATTTAGTTGCCATATGGCAGTCATAAGAATGACATAACCTCTCACCATGTACCGTGACAGATCGTTAGTCTAAGAGTTAAGAGTTATACACATTTTCTGTAGTTTGTTTTCTTTTCATATCTTTTCTAATCATCTAAAAATACATTTATTTGGTTAATGGTTAGATGGGCTTGTTGGAAAGTTTCCTGTTTTGTATGTGTGGTAAAGGTACATGGGTGTGTCTTGTGTGATGTAATCTGTAGGAATAGAATTATCTGGTACAAAACGGGCTCCATTGTGACGATAGCACAAGCTTTGGTGATTTGAGAGAGAAGTTTTGATAAGGGGGCTGACATAAAAAAAAGCTCCCATAGTAACTTTGGCTTTTGCTATCACACTAGGGCACATCTAACCCGAACATTGAAATGTAAATAATCTGCACGTCTTGTTGTCAGTCTAGACTATAAAGATAATATATTGATTGGTTTTATAATTAAATGACCAGAAAAACAGAGAATTATGCATGTTATCTGATCCTCAGGGGAAAGGAACAAGAACCCAAACTAGTTTTTTGGTGCAGGAGACGTGCTCTTGCAGAGTTTTTGAATCATGTTGTGCATCAGGAGGTGGGTAGTAATGTCATTAGGTGTTGTTTAATGTGCTTGAATAGTAAGGCTAATTTAAAATGGCACTTGGAAGATTATGCCACTGCTGGATAACGTGTGTGTCATACTCTGGACCCCACTAAAATTGAGGTCTTCATGGTTTTCACTTGATAATTCTATATCCATTTACTTTGTTGTTAATATTCATATTTATTTTCGAATGGTATGATGGTGGTTGATTGCATATGACGGACGTTTTTCAGTCTGTACTAATCTCTCGGTGTGTGTATTGATGTAAGGTGAGGGCTGTTGATTGATTGGTGTGTGTGTGTGATGCAGGAAGAGATGTTGTACAACAGGAGATGCAATACCAAGGTAAATCACCTGCACGTTTTGGTGAGGGCAAATGTATGCTCATGTGAATCCATCAATTCTAAATTGTATTCTAACAAATGTTTACACTGTGATATAATTCTGAATTTTCCCTTAAATGAACACTGGACTTTTGTTTTTATGTTAGCTATATTTGTTTTGTTAGGTTTTTGTTGTTTCTTGAAAGGCACTTTTAAATAGGTCTTAATATATTATTTCTCTACTTTAGGTATGTTCATCATTGGTTGTTGAAATTGATAATTTAAATCAATGAAATGCCATTGATCTGATGAATGGATGGATGCTGATAAGTCTCAGAACCATAGTGATTCTGTCCCAGTCAAGAATTGTGAACAAGAATAACTGGGATTGGTAGATATGTTAATGTTCTATAGCCTATGTCAATGCAGAGACCAACTCTCCACTACTGGCCCTGGAGTTTGGTACTGTTGTTTGCTTGTCTCCCTGGCCCATGAAAATTGATGTGTAGATTCTACTTCACACTGTACTTTGCCCTGATGGGCTAGTAGGTATGTGCCAATTTCAACAATGACGTTTTATAAAATCTTGTTTCAGGACCCCAACCCTCCGAAGAAAAAACTATGTAAGCTATCATGTAACTGATTGGCTCTGGCAGAACTGGCATAAGATTTCTCAACTGAGCATAATTTAGGGCACAAAGAATGAGAATATTCTATTCTTGCTGAGCTGGATTGTGCCAAACCTACCCATTGACCCAACTGATCTGGCACAAAGTGCTGTTAAGTTAGTTCTCAGCCTTATTCATCTCCTCTGGCAATGTTTTTAAGTTTTACACAACAGCCTAGTCCTAAACTTGAAATGGCCCTAGACCTGTGGTATATTGGGCCCTCAGTTGGCTAGCTTTGCTTACTTTGATGGATGCATTGCATTTCCTTTTTAGCTGTTTATGCAACATTTATGTACTAGTAACTGCCTGGTGAGGTTTTAGATTTTCCTTTCCTCTTTTTTTACGTGGAACCTGAACATAGGGAATATGTGGTGTTTTTTTACTTGTAAAAATAGAAAAGGTCAGGCCTACTCATGGTAGACCTAAGATAGTCATACAATATTGCACCAGGACGTAATGACTGTAAAGACACTCCAGTTGAATGCATTCAGTTGTACAACTGACTAGGTATCCCCCTTACTTTCTTATAAGTACATACATGGCTTTATTTCTCACTATATGACCAGTAGGGATTGGCAATTTCAGTATGCCCCATGTTGTTTGTCTGTGAGTCCTGGGGTGTGTTCAGTTGGCTTTAACGTTTGCACTGAACGACACGTTTCCCCCAAAACGGTGTGCACAGTTCAACAGCCTTTGAGGTAGGTCATACTGAACCCAACCGTGTCATGAGATTTTGTGATGGCGCCATCTAGTGGTTATGGGTCATCTAACTAGGTGATGGCAGTCTGGGTAAAATGTTCCTGTTCTTGATGACTTCAGTTTACTGGTAAGTTTAATGGTTTTAACAGCATATAAAGCAAATCCAATGATGAAATATGTATCTTTCGTGATGACTGATGTAAACTGAAAAATTGTCAGATCCAAATCATTACATGCAATGGTCCAATCAGGGGCAATTGAAATACACATATCACTGATTTCTTCTTCAATGGGGAATTACAGAACAAAATGTGAAGACTGAAGATTGTAAAACAATTCTGCCAATTAATAAAACACCCAGAGTTCCCTTTTCTTTGGGTTTCTTTGTATTTTCTTGTTGACTCCAGTTGGAGAAATATGTTCGTCAACTCCTCTAGATTAAAAATAAAAGTTGTCTCATTACCACTTACAAATTCAAGTGTATCACAGGAGGCCACTAAGGGGAGGACGACTCATAACAATGGCCGGAACAGAGCGAATGGAATGGCATCAAACACCTGGATACCATTCCATTACCACAAGCTCATCTTCCCCAATTAAGGTGCCACCAACCTCCTGTGAAGTGTATATATCTTATGATCACCATCCAATGCAATTAGAAATTCATGACACACTGAGATTACAGCAATCCCCTTTTATTATACTGTACAAGAACAGAGTCAGTGCTTTACTCCTGTGGTGGTTGCTGTCCTCTGCCACGTCCAAATCCGCCTCTCTGCAACACACAATGCCAGTTGGTAAGTTTTCAATCCTTGAAGATCTCAATTGACAATTGGGCATTAGGCTACAATAAGGCATGGCACCCACTATTGATTTGAAATACTTTACTTACAAATTGGAACTCAGTAGCTGCACCAGCGCCTGCTTCAGCCTTCTTGTCTGCACCAGTGCCTGCTTCAGCCTTCTTGTCTGCACCAGCTAAAAGGACAGAAAGTATGATCATCAGACAAGTAGAGATTCAGGTAATTTACATAAAGTTTACCATTTTCTGCAATGCCCTATCAGCCACCGTGGCAAAGCAAATATTAGCATCGGCTCAGTGTTTCCATATTGGTGCATTGTTATTGAACGTAATAAACAGGTGACTTGAGTACTCACGTGGTGCAGCAGAACGTCTGTAGTTGTCTCGGTCTCCTCCTTCACGGTTAAACCTAGCTGGCCGCTCACCTCTCTCACCCTCCATACCTGAAACAGAAGGATATGTTTTACACCACTCCTCTGATCTGCACACTACTATAACACCTGCAACATTCACCACTATTCATCCATGAAGGGAACCTGCTGACTGACTACAGGAAACAGTAAACCACAGATTACTAATGGAAGTACAATACAAAAATCACAGAAATAGAATGAATAGAGTGGCCATGGTCCCCTATTCTACATGACAATCATATCTGTTCAACAAAATATATTTCTATCTGAACTTTGAACCCTCCTGAACAGGCCCCAGGTGACACAGACATGGTCATGATATGCAGCCTACCTTTAGGCCTGGGCCGGGCGGTCTCAGGGCGCATCTGACGACGCAGAGTGGCAGGAACAATCTCTGGGGGAAGATGCAGGAAGTCCCTCAGGTACTGGATGCCCTCATTGGTCAGGTACCAGTAGAAGTGGCGCCAGGCAAACTGCTCCTTCACGTACCCAGTTGACTTCAGAGACTGCAGAGGGAGGGTCACAGTCAAGTTGAGGACAAGGGCAACAGTTGAGGACATATTCTGCTAGGGGGAAGGGGGATACCTAGTCATTTGTACAACTCAATACCTTCAACTGAAATGTGCCTAACGCATTTAAGCGAACCCCTCTGAATCAGAGAGGTGCGGGGGGCTGCCTTAATCGACATCCACGTCTTCGGAGCCGGTGGAACAGTGGGTTAATTGCCTTGCTCAGGGGCAAAGACGACAGATTTTTTACCTTGTCAGCTCGGTTACTGGCCCAAAGCTCTAACCACTAGGCTACCTGCCGCCCCAGTTTATTGCGTGTCAAAGACAAATTTCCACTTGGGGACAATAAAGTTCATCCCATCTTAGTCTCTATTTTCATTCTCCATCATGTAACACTATATGAGGCACCAGAAGAAAGTACAAAATCTAACCTGCATGGCCTTCATTACGTGAAGGTTGGGCACATTTCTATCGGCCAGCTCCGGGTGCTTAGCCAGATGCACATCCTTTTTGGCCACCATCACCCCCTCCTTGAAGAGTAGCTCGTAGATGGCTATACGATTCTTCTTGGGCATCAGCATCTGGAGGGGCGGAGAAGAACATGTCCATCACCTGTTGAACATGCTAAGCTCATGTTGCTCATGTCAACATGCATCAGCTGTGCCGTTGAGACCTCCATGAAGTGTAATAAGATAATGGTCATACGGCAGCGAATGCTGCGTTCACGTGCTAGTCGGAACTCTGTAATTTCCCCATTGGTTCCTGCAGGAACACCCCGCCCCAAAAAGGGGCTATCAAATCACATTTTATTGGTCACATACACCTATTTAGCAGATGTTATTGCAGGTCTAGCGAAATGTTTATGTTCCTAGTTCTAAAAGTGCAGTAGTATCTAACAATTCACAACAATACAAACAAATATACAAGTAAAAGAATGGAATTAAGAAATATAGAAATATTAGGAAGAGCAATGTCGGAGTGGCATTGACTAGAATACAGTAGAATACAGAATATACATATGCAATGAATAAAACAGTATGTAGACATTATTAAAGTGCCCAGTGTTCAATTATTAAAGTGACCAGTGATTCCATTTCTAGTTACATAGGGCAGCAGCCTCTAAGGTGCAGGGTTGAGTAACCGCTCTTTATGGTGCATCTGTAAAAGTTTGTGAGGGTCTTAGGGGCCAAGCCAAACTTCTTCAGCCTCTTGAGGTTGCTGTTGTGCCTCCTTTACCGCACTGTCTGTGTGGGTGGACTATTTCAGATTGTCAGTGATGTGTAGGTCAAGGAACTTGAAGCTTTTCACCTTCTCCACTGCGGTCCCGTCGATGTGGATGGGGGCGTGATCCCTCTGCTGTCTCTTGAAATCCACAATCGGCTCCTGTTGACATTGAGGGAGATTATTTTCCTGGCACCACTCCGCCAGGGCTCTCACCTCCTCCCTGTAGGCTCATCATTGTTGGTAATCAGGCCCACTACTCACATTTTGTGTCATCTGCAAACTTGATGATTGAGTTAAGAGACGTACGTAGCCACGCAGTCATGGGTGAACAGAGAGTACAGGAGGGGGCTGAACTCGCACCCTTGTGGGGCCCCTGTGTTGAGGATCAGCGTAGTGGTGATGTTTCCTACCTTCACCACCTGGGGGCGGCCCATCAGGAAGTCCAGGACTCAGTTGCACAGGACAGGGTTCAGACCCAGGGCCCTGAGCTTAGTGATGAGCTTGGAGGGTACTATGGTGTTGAAGGCTGAGCTGTAGTCAATGAACAGCATTCTCAAATAGGTATTCCTCTTGTCCAGATGGGATAGGGAAGTGTGCAGTGCGATTGCATCGTCTGTGGATCTATTGGGGCAGTATGCAAATTAAAGTGGGTCTAGGGTGACAGATAAGGTGGAGGTGCTATGATCCTTAACTTGCCTCTCAAAGCACTTCATGATGACAGAAGTGAGTGCTATGGGGTGATAGTCATTTAGTTCAGTTACCTTTGCTTTATTGAGTACAGGAACAATGGTGGACATCTTGAAGCTGGTGAGAACAGCAGACTGAGACAGGGAGCAATTGAATGTGTCCGTAAACACTCCAGCCAGCTTGTCTGCAAATGTTCTGAGGACGCGGCTAGGGATGCCGTCTGGGCCGGCAGCCTTGTGACGGTTAAAATGCTTAAAATGTCTTACTCACGTCGGCCAGAGAATGAGAGCCCACAGTCCTCGGGAGCAGGCCGTGTCGGTGGCACTGTGTTATCCTCAAAGCAGGAGAAGGTGTTTAGCTTGTCCAAGAGAAAGATGTCAGTGTCTGTGACGTGACTGATTTTCCCTTTGTAATTCGTGATTGTATGAAGTCCCTGCCACATACGTCTCGTGTCTGAGCCGTTGAATTGCGACTCCACTTTGTCTCTGTACTAACGTTTTGCCTGTTTGATCGACTTACGGAGGGCATAACTGCACTGTTTGTATTCAACCATATTACCAGTCAACTTGCCGTGGTTAAATGCAGTGGTTTGCGCTTTCAGTTTTGCACGGGAGAAACACCGGTAGACAGTGTCCTTCTCTCCCACCTGCCCTCACCGTCATTAACAGAACTGAGGAAAACAGTGCCCAACAAGCGGGGGCGAAGGACACTGTTTACCTGTCACCCTCAGGGCGACACTCTGTACTAGCTTGCTAGTTAGCACACGGTGTTGCCCTCGCCTCCCGCCTGCTGTGTACCGGAGAAAACCTGTGCTCGACAGGTGGGGGCAAAGGACACTGTCTACCGGTCATCCACGCCTACCGCTAGCAAAGGAGACGGGAGGCTAGGGCGATACCACAGATAGAACAATGAGCCAGATATTTCACCAGATGTATAAATGTGAAGCATCCGGTTGGCGTTTCCACTCACCTCCAAATATGGTGATGAGAGGAAGCCCAGGGGCTGGCATTGGGAGACTGAGCGAGATGGATTTTGGATAACATTCTGAAAATGTTCTCATAAATGAAACATTTGATCTCCAAACAATTACAATTTTCCAAAACTTGAATCTGTAACAGAGTGGACTGCGTTTTGTAGACTTTACCCTTTGCATTGTTTAGAATAACACAGAACCCAAACCGGCTGTGCGAATGTGCCATCGTGCATAAATGTATTTTGTCCCCTCACACCAAACGCGATCACGACATGCAGGTTAAAATATCAAAACAAACTCTGAACCAATTACATAAATTTGGGGACAGGTCAAAAAGCATTAAACATTTATGGCAATTTAGCTTGCTAGCTTGCACTTGCTAGCAAAGTTGTCCTACTTAGCTAGCTTGCAGTTGCTAGCTAACTTGTCCTGGGATATAAACATTCAGTTGTTACTTTACTTGAAATGCACAAGGTCCTCTACTCCGACAATTAATCCACACATAAAATGGTCAACCGAATCGTTTCTAGTCATCTCTCCTCCTAGGCTTTTTCTTCTCGACTTTATATTGCAATTGGCAACTTTCATAAATTAGGTGCATTACCGCCACTGACCTCGTTCGTCTTTCAGTCACCCACGTGGGTATAACCAATGAGGAGATGGCACGTGGGTACCTGCTTCTATAAACCAATGAGGAGATGGGAGAGGCAGGACTTGCAGCGCGATCTGCTTCACAAATAGAACTTCCTTCTATTTTAGTGCTTGGCAACACAGACGATCGCTGGCACGCACGAGCAGTGTGGGTGCAATAATTCAATAATATAGATTTCTACATTTATTTTGCAACGCTCGCACAAGTGACGCGAGCTGTGTAGTCAGCCTGTAATTGAGTTATTGTAAACACACACTTTAGAGTTGGCGATCCCTACCGGAAATATGCAAATAAATCCTAGACCACGCCAATAGGACCTCACTAGCTCGTCCTTGGCTCTGCCCAACTCCTCTGCCCACTATGTTTAATCTGTTCCCATTGGAAACAACAGGCTCAGTTAGTTATTCAAATCTTTGGGCGACACCGTGTGCTACCTAGCATCCTAGTTATCTACCACAGTGTCACACCCTCCTCCAGTGTACCAGAGTCCTCCCTAGGTCTAGCTGGCTAAGCTAGCACAGTGTCCTTCACTCCCGCCTGCCCTCGCAGTCTTTAACAGAACTGTGTGAAAACAGTGCCCAACTGGCGGGGGCAAATTACCTTGTCTACCGGTGTACGGCTAGCTAGCTACCTTTGTCGCCCCTTCTTCTGTGGGGGTTATCTGCGGCTGTCAACCAACAGTTATTGTGCATTGTCACCTACTGGAGCACATCAAGCTGAATATTGAATATAACTGTGATTTCTGTGGAATGGGGGAGACCATTTTGCATTTGTTTTTTGCCTGTATTTATAGTAGAATGTTTTGGATTGACATACATCATTTTGTTACAAAAAAATAGGACAGGTTGTACTATTTAATGGTTTTGATATGATTTATTTCAGAAATTCTGACATAAAGATGTAGTATATTTAATTCAACTGCTAATAATACTAGTAACATTTCATATTCACAAATGCAAATGGTCTAATTCAAAACCTAATTCTTTTCATTTTATAAATGAGTTTAAACAATATGGCACCACCCCTTTAACTAAAATGAAAAACAAAAAGGCAATTAAAACTTGTATTATTAATGAATATGATTTGTTTGTTTAGGATTCCTGGCAATGTAAATCGTTTGTTTGTATGCTTGTTTGCATGTGACTATTCCTCTTTTGTTTGTTGATATTTGTTTATACAAAAATTATAATACATTTTTTTATTAAAGTGAGCAAAAAAATAAAAAATAACCTACTGGAGCACCCCTGCCTCCCGCCTGTCCTAAAATAAAAACTGACCAACAGAAGTATAAAGAGGGGTTCCTGCAAACTGGTCGCATTTATACACCTGCTGCGTTCAGCCAGGTAGCAAGTCAGACATTTCCAAGTTTCCTAGTTCCGACCAGCACCTGAATGCGGCATACTGCAGTTGACCTGACCCACTGCCTGCATCAAAATAATATAAAATGTCTCATTCTGGGTGTGTATCCGGAAATTCAAGACGTGTAACTAACTTGACTTAGTGAGTTAGGGCTAACATTTCTAGCTTGGGACAGCTACCTAGCATCCAATAGACCACACAGAAGATACGAACCATATGGTAGAAAGGTTGAGGACTTGTCAGTGTGTCATGGCAATTTGGCATAGTTAGCTAGCTAATTAGTGGCTACAGCTAGTTGCTTGTTACTCGCTTTGCTAACGTTCTCAACTGGTTAGTTAGCAAATGTTAACCCATTAGTTACTTCCTGGGTCACTCGATAAATGTTTAAAGGAATAAACCGGGATATACTAGAACGCTATAATTAGCTAGTTATAAAGCCACCACAGTAATGCTAAATCGTGTTATTGTATCAGTGGAGAACACAGGGCAAGCTAGCTGCCGCCACATAGTTATCAGTCGTATAGCTAACGTTAGCTAGAAACAGACGTTTAGGGCCAAAAAACAACATTCAAGCATAAATAGACGTTAGACTATTTAAAGAAGCACAATTCAAACACGACTTTAATTTATGACAACACAATTTCGTACGATGTTTGAGATAATACAGAATAATCAAAGTAGGCCGCTTTTCTACCTTAATTCTCGTTTTGAGACCGGAGCCGGAGAGACCGACGCATGCGTATTGATGTGGTATCCAGCGCAGCCGTGAGAAATTAAAACGTCCCTGATTATTCAACATTAATATGTTTTTGTGCGGGTGTGCGTATACCATTTGGTTTGAGTGTTATGGTTTTCTATATTTTTACATGTATTTTTCAGAATACATGGTTTTCGATATTTTTGGTGACGTCACATCAGTATCATCAGCAGCAGTCATGATGATTAGTCTACAGTTCATAGGTTAATTATGTAATGTACTTTAAGATATTTGCAAAAAGTAGTAATGTTCTGAGTGGATATAAATACCAGCCTGTTTCAGCTTTTGTCAAGGCAATGATTCGCTATGGTTGGATTTATTGAATCTGTATGCACAGCGCCTCAAGCTTTATTCCGCAAAATGGTATGCAGCATCATCTGGATATTTATGCAACATTCACCTTCTGCTACCATTTCTGTCAAGCCATCTACACACAGTTTGACACATACCTTTTGATAAATCCAACATATGCACCACACAGAACGCACTGCAACTGCCTCTGCAACGCAATGATGCAAGGTAAAACAGCTTTCAATTGGAAATGTATGTACTTCTGGTGTACCGAAATGCAAAATCACTCTCGGTGTGATCGAGGCATGGATGGCTTGACAGAAATGGTAGCAGAAGGTGATTGTTGAACTTTTGTGCACACAGAACCACATGATGGAACAGTACACTCCGGTAAGACGAGGGGGGACGGTCTGTGTATATTTGTAAACAACAGCTGGTGTAACCGATGTGAAATGGCTAGTTAGTTAGCGGTGGTGCGTGCTAATAGTGTTTCAATTGGTGACGTCACTCGCTCGGAGACTTGAAGTAGGGTTTCCCCTTGCGTTGCAAGGGTCGCGGCTTTTGTGGCGCGATGGGTAACGATGCTTCGTGGGTGTCAGTTGTTGATGTGTGCAAGGGTCCCTGGTTCGAGCCCAGGTTGGGGCGAAGAGAGGGACGGAACCTACACTGTTAGACTGGTGCACGGAATCTAAGGAAGTCTCTAGATTTTGCTCGCCTGAAGTAGAGTATCTCATGATAAGCTGTAGACCACACTATTTGCCAAGAGAGTTTTCATCATGGCTGTTTATTTACCACTGCAGATGGCTGCTGGCACTAAACCCACACTCAGTCAGCTGTATAAGGAAAAAAGCAAACAGGAAAACGCCCACCCAGAAGGAGCACTCCTAGTGGCCGGGGACTTTAATGCAGGAAAACTCAAATCAGTCTTACCTATTTTCTATCAGCATGTTAAATGTGCAACCAGGGGAGAAAAAAACTCTAGACCACCTTTACACCACACACAGAGGCGCATACAAAGCTCTCTCGCCCCCATTTGGCAAATCTGACCATAACTCTATCCTCCTGGTTACTGCTTACAAGCAAAAACTAAATCAGGAAGCACCAGTGACTCGGTCTGGAAGACTGGAATATGTTCCTGGATTCTTCCGATGGCATTGAGGAGTACACCACATCAGTCACTGGCTTCATCAATGAGCACAGCCGAGAGCTGCCCAGTGACACAAGCCTACCAGACGAGCTAAATCCCTTATATGCTTGCTTCGAGGCAAGCAACATTGAGGCATGCATGAGGGCATCAGCTGTTCTGGACGACTGTGTGATCACGCTCTCCGTAGCCGACATGAGTAAGACCTTTAAACAGGTCAACATTCACAAGGCCGCTGGGCCAGATGGATTACCAGGATGGCTCTGGGCATGTGCTGACCAACTGGCAGGTGACTTCACTGACATTTTCAACATGTCCCTGATTGAGTTTGTAATACCAACATGTTTCAAGCAGACCACCATAGTCCCTGTGCCCAAGAACACTAAGTTAACCTGCCTAAATGACTACAGACCCATAGCACTCACGTCCGTAGCCATGATCTGCTTTGAAAGGATGGTCATGGCTAACATTAGCACCATTATCCCAGAAACCCTAGACCCACTCCAATTTGCATACCGCTCAAACAGATCCACAGATGATGCAATCTCTATTGTACTACACACTGCCCTTTCCCATATGGACAAAAGGAACACCTACGTGAGAATCCTATCCATTGACTACAGCTCAGTGTTCAACACCATAGTGCCCTCAAAGCTCATCACTAAGCTAAGGATCCTGGGACTAAACACCTCCCTCTGCAACTGGATCCTGGACTTCCTGACGGGCCTCCGCCAGGTGGTAAGGGCAGGTAACAACACATCTGCCACGCTTATCCTCAACACTGGAGCTCCTCAGGGGTGCGTGCTCAGTCCCCTCCTGCACTCCCTCTTCACCCACAACTGCATGGCCAGGCACAACTCCAACACCATCATTAAGTTTGCAGATGACACAACAGTGGTAGGCCTGATCACTGACAATGACGAGACAGCCGATAGGGAGGATGTCAGAGACCTGGCCAGGGGGTGCCAGAATAACAACCTATCCCTCAACGTAATCAAGACAAAGGAGATGATTGTGGACTACAGGAAAAGGAGGACCGAGCACACCCCCATTCTCATCGACGATGCTGTAGTGGAGCTGGTTGAGAGCTTCAAGTTCCTTAGTGTCCACATCACTAACAAACTGGAATGGTCCAAGCACACCAAGACAGTCTCAGGAAACTAAAAAGCTTTGGCATGGGTCCTCAGATCCTCAAAAGGTTCTACAGCTGCAACATTGAGAGCATCCTGACTGGTTGCATCACTGCCTGGTACGGCAATTGCTCGTCCTCTGACCGCAAGGCACTACAGAGGGTAGACTCCAGCCACCCCTGTCATAGACTATTATTTCTACTACCGCATGGCAAGTGGTACCAGAGTGCCAAGTCTAGAACCAAAAGGCTTCTCAGCAGCATTTACCCCCAAGCCATAAGACTCCTTCCTGAACAGCTAATCAAATGGCTACCCGGACTATGCATTGTCCCCCCACCCCCCCAACCCAACCCCTCTTTTACACTGCTGCTACTCTCTGTTTATCATCTATGCATTGTCACTTTAACTAATCCTACATGTACATATTACCTCAAATAGCCTGACTAACCGGTGCACCACTCTGTACAGGTACCGCCTGTATTTTTTACTGGTTTTTTTTGTATTTCTTTACTTATCTTTTGTTTACCTAATACCTATTTTTTACTTAAAAACTGCACTTTTGGTTAATGGCTTTTAAGTAAGCATTTCACTGTAAGGTCTACACCTGTTGTATTCGGCGCACGTGACAAATAAACTTTGATTTGATTTGATGCTGTATACTATTTTGCGCAAAAACACTATCGGTGTAATTGAGGCGTTAGGCAATTCTTTGAGAGAAAAACAGTCATTTAGAGTGTCATTTAATTTCAAAGCTAAAGTGGATGTTTACACTTAAAACTATCACAATTCCATCTAGTTGTGCTATGCCCATTGAGACATTTAAGTCATATTCAAGGGGTATTCAAAACATTTGCAATTACTAATATGTTGAGAATCTTGACTGCACCCATGGGCCATAGCCTCGCAGCACTCTCTATTCATATCACACCATAGCCTACAATGTGCCTATATCGAAGTAACTGTAGTACGACCAAACTGTTTCCAATCCGTCCTATTATTTTCATGACAGTACTCTGATGGTGGACAATATTGAAGTATTTAATGAGGCAAACGACTTTGTTGGACCATCCCCCAATGTGCGCGGGTGCTTTGTAGCTCCCCCTTGTTGCGTACATCGTGATCTCGCAGATGCAGAACCTCTTGCAAAAGAAGGGTCACCTTCTGTCATTGCAAAAAGAGAACTGATTTAAATTCTGAAATATTTGGATAACACGCGAACACCCTGGTAAGTCAATCTTACAAGTTTGTCCGTTGTGGACGTTACACAGTGTCGATGATTAGATAACGCTGTGTAGCCTACTGGCAAAGGGAAACAGGGATGAAGGAATCTTTCTCGCATGGTTCCCATCGTTTACATTAATTTACCTGACCAACGTCAGATTGCAATACAGTGTTGTTTTAAAAAAAAATCTCTTAACGACATATTATAATTATGAAACGCATATACGAATGCATTGTTATTAAATGGTCAATACCTTGATCTAGCCTAGTATGTTGTTGTTTTGTATGTTGAAGAGGGTATAATACTGCTGTTTTATGTTTTCACTTGTCAGCTGGAAAATGTGGTTTGCTTTATGTCGTATTTGGCAATTCTCTTATTGCTTTAGGCTACGTGAATTATGTTTTTTTTATTCCATAATATTCTACGACCATTTTCCCACCATGCAGATGTTTTCCTCTTTGATCACATAATGATAATAAATTAGCTGTTTACAGGCTATATGCTCCTGTTTTCCTTGTAAAATGTAAGCATTATGGCTAAGCCTTTTCTTATGGGTAATTGTAACAATGTAATTTAGCCTGTGTATGAATAGATCGAATAAAATAAATTTAGAAGAAAGTACTGCAGGCTATCGGCCGCAGATGCTACCATCACACGTCCTTTTTGGTGGTCAAGGTTGTGAGATTGCCATTTATGCTTCCTCCTAGCACTAACAGTGAGATAAACAGACCATGGAGGTAGCCTGGACGAATAAACAAGTTCGCAATGATGCTTCTGAATACTATTTCATAAAGCAGTCGACCAACGACGAATAGTAGTCTTTGTTTATTGTTTTGTAGGCTATCAAGTCTCCCATGTGCAACATTTGTACAATGTAATGCCAGAAAATCATGTGGCAAATTATTGTATGGAATACTAATGAGGGCATTCCGGTCTGACGTTATGTAATAGCCTGTCATATCACAGTGAGGAGCCATCGCTACTGTATTTGAAAGCCTTATTGTTTTTCTTGATGGAATCTCTGCCGCTCCCCTCTCACGAATCAACAATATTATTGGCATTAATGGAATTGTATTTCCTATCAAGTGTCTCAAGCGAATACACTATATATACAAAAGTATGTGGACACCCCTTCAAATTAGTGGATTCAGCTATTTCAGCCACACCCGTTGCTGACAGGTGTATAAAATCGAGCACACAGCCATGCAATATCTATAGACAAGCATTGGCCGTAGAATGGCCTTACTGAAGAGCTCAGTGACTTCCAACAAGTCAGTTCATCAAATTTCTGCTCTGGTAGAGCTGCCCAGGTCACCTGTAGTGGAAATGTCTAGGAGCAATAACGGCTCAGCCACGAAGTGGTAGGCCACACAAGCTAACAGAACTGGACCGCTGAAGCGAGTAACGCGTAAAAATCGTCTGTCCTCAGTTGCAACACTCACTACCGAGTCCCAAACTGCTGCTGGAACCAACATCAGCACAATAACTGTTTGTTGGAAGCTTCATGAAATGGGTTTCCATGGCCGAGCAGCCGCACACAAGCCTAAGATCACCATGCGTAATACCAAGCGTCAGCTGGTATGATGTAAAGCTCGCTGCCATTGGACGTTGGAGCAGTGGTGAATCACCATCTGGCAGTCCAACGGACTAATCTGGGTTTGGTGGATGCCAGGAAAACGCCACCTGCCCCAATGCATAGTGCCATCTGTAAAGTTTGGTGGAGGAGGATTAATGGTCTGCGGCTGTTTTTCATGGTTCGGGCTAGGCGCCTTAGTTCCAGTGAACGGAAATCTTAATGCTACAGCATACAATGACATTCTAGACGATTCTGTGCTTCCAGCTTTGTGGCAACAGTTTGGGGAAGGCCCTTTCCTATTTCAGCATGACAATGCCCCATGCACAAAGCGAGGTCCATACAGAAATGGTTTATTGAGATCGGTGTGGAAGAACTTGACTGCCCTGCACACAGCCCTGACCTCAACCTCATCGAACACCTTTGGGATGAATCGGAACGCCGACTGCGAACCAGCCCTAATCGCCCAACATCAGTGCCCAACCTCACTAATGCTCTTGTGGCTGAATGGAAGCAAGTCCCCGCAGCAATGTTCTAACATCTAGTGGAAAGCCTTCCCAGAAGAGTGGAGGCTGTTCTAGCAGCAAAGGGGGACCAACTCCATATTAATGCTATAAGAATATTTTGAAGATAAATACACAACTCAGAGGACGAGAAGACTAGGATTAACGATCAGTAGGAGTTGGTTTTCAGTTAGAATCTGTGGGATGTCAGTCATGAACTCAGAGCTACATGTGCTACGTGGGCCACATTTTCATTGGTCTGTACATAGAGTCTGGAGTGGATACTTGTTTTTTGGCCATTGGCCAAGTTGTCCTGCAAGGACTTCTCATTGGTCAACCCCAGACTAGGGTGGGGGGTTATAAGTGGCATCCTGTCCTTTGTTCTGTGGAGAAAAACTGAAGGACAGGGAAGACTGGACGTCTACTTTTCAGCATAGCACATATGATTTGTCCTGCTCAAATAAATCTATTTTCTCCCCCTGATTTGCTTTGGGGTCTGTGTTATTGAAGAATAACCTCAGTTGCTAACAATGCCCATGATTGATGTTCAACGAGCAGGTGACCACATACAGGTGTCCACATACTTTTGGTCATGTAGTGTCTGTCTAAGTGCAGTCAAAACACAAGATAGACCGGTAGAATGCGCATGTATAAACATTTATGCAGTTTGTGGATGTTTATATCATTAGTGATTCTTCTGCACCACTAGTTATGGCTGATGAAACAACCGTGGGATGTGATGTTAAATCCTTATTCACAGCGCAAGGTCTTGTAGGAGGTAGCCTACAACTGAGAACTGGGCAATGAATAAGGGGATGTCAGGCCCTTCAGAGAAATGGGTTGTTCATGCCTCCCTCATCAGGGTGTCGACAAGGTCTACGAGGGGACCAACTGCCTCAGCATAGTTTATTGATGCAGAGGAAGGGAAGGTAGACTATACGGCTGTTTGTTCTGTATGCCGTCACTTGGGTGAAGCTGTCCATGGTGCTATGTTGAGCTCTGCCGTCAGTGGGTTGAACCACACCCTCTGCACGTCTGTCAGCAAAGGTGCCACTGAGTGATTTGGCTGCAGAGGAGGGAGAGGATGGAGACGATGCAGTAAGGGGCATAATCCAATTGTAGTGCGGCGAAGGAGCTGTAAGGGTTTGCTTTTTATTAGCGGACTCCATGCACTTTTCTACCTTGGAGTTGAGTCTTTCAACAGGAGCCGTTCAATATCAGATGACTAAAAATAATCTTTCTTGTTGACTCAAACTGAGTTTATACTTGGATTACTCTTCTTTATTAAGGTAGTCTAGCGGTTAGAGCGTTGGGCCAGTAACCGAAAGGTTGCTGGTTCGAATACCCAAGATAACAAGGTGAGCAATCTCTCTGTGCTCTTGAGCATGGCACTTCACCTTCATTTTCTCCAGAGGTGCTGTATTACTATGGCTGAACCTGTAAAACAACACATTTCACTGCACCTATCTGGTGTATGTGAAGAAAAAATAAATAGATCTTTACTGACTATCTTTCTTCTCTGGCTTTTTATTTAATTTATTTAACTAGGCAAGTCAGTTAAGAACAAATTCTTATTTTTAATGACAGCCTACCCCGGCCAAACCCAAACCCGGAAGACCCTGTGCCAATTGTGCGCAGCCCTATGGGACTCCCAATCATGGCCGGTTGTGATACAGACTGGAATCAAACCAGGGTCTGTAGTGACACCTCTAGCACTGAGATGCAGTGCCGTAGACCGCTGTGCCACTCGGGAGCCCAAAGGAGGAGGCCCTTGCAGTGCTAAAACACGCACTTACAAGTGCCCACATAATCTCGTCGAGGAAAAGCTAGTCTAAAGCTGGCGCCAACATTCAAAGAGGGCGTGCTGTGCATCCAAGTCTCTTAACACGAACTGTTTCCTGCCTTCACCCATTTGTTTGTTCTCCCGCACAATGTCATTCTGTCGCTGATCTTGGATTAGTTCAATTTGTCAGTGTCATGTCCGTGGGTCAGAATCTGCTCAAACTTCACACCAGAACCCAAGCACTCCGTTCTGACACCTCTGGTGTCCTGGCCCTCCCACCCCTCCAGGGGTTCAGCTCCCACTCAGCCCAGTAAACGCTCTTCTCTGTCCTGGCACCCCAGTGGTGGAACAAGCTTCCCCCTGGTGCTAGGACAGTAGAGTTCCTGCCCATCTTCCGAAAACCTCTGAAACCCTACCTCTTTAAAGAGTATCTTAAATATTCCCACAGCACTTTGTTTCCGAGAACCTGTTGCAATGGATTTGTTTTGGTGCAATGACATAACTGAGATCAGAGAAGTGTGTGGTGGTCAATTAGTTAGAATTATAATATCTGCATATAATATAGGCCCTACTAACCTTTGCCTGTTTTCCCTAGCTCACATTGTTATCCACAGTAGCCTGTGTATGTGTGGGTTTTAATCACAAACACATTTGTGGGTTTTTTCTAGGTCTAATGACATGCTTCACTTTGTCTTTGCTTCTGAGAGTGGTTGTGGAAGCTGCTGCTGCTTACAGTCTAAGAGTTTGTTATTAGCATTGCATTATGATTTGCGGTCATGCAACCAACGGCTCTGTCACATCACTGTGGTTATCATACAGAGAGTAATGGAATGCACTCTAATTCTGCCACCAGTGAATGGTCTGTCAGAGGGAAGGCAGTGGGAGGAGATGGCAAGCTTGATCACAACAGAGGAAGCTAACCATAATGGAATAGGGCACTCTAGGTAGTTTTTAATCCTCCTCCTCTTCAGTGTTCATCTGTTTTTTTAATACACGCTGAAACATAACTGAGGATTAACAGATGGAGCTATGCGAAACATGAAAGAAGACGTCACTTTGTATTTTTGAGATGTGTCATTTGGAATTTGATATCAGATTTACAAAATTGCTGTAGAAGACAACCACTGAGTATGGTCAGTGCTACATTTTGGCAACTGTGTTATCAAACACTCAGCAACACCTAAGGATCATGAAATGTTGTGTTGGGTCGGTTGGCCCATAAAAGAAAAATACCGTTTTTGGGGGGGTATTTTTTAAATATCAAACTACAGGAGCCTGCTTTCAATGTTCAAAATACACCAGAAAGCATAATGTAGCCACAAGCAAATACAGGTAACTGCCAAAATAAAGGAAACACCAACATAGTGTCTTAAAAGGGTGTTTGGCCACCACAAGCTGCCAGAACCGCTTCAATGCGCCTTGGCATAGATTCTACAAGTGGACCTAAACCATGCCAGGAAAATGCACCCCATAACATCTTATTTGTATCCCTCATTTACTCAAGTATTTCCTTTATTTTGGTAGTTACCAGTTGCCTACAGTTGGGAAGGCCGCAATTTGAGAAGGGTGCAATTGCGGTTCGCAATTCAGGGCGTTCCTGCATGTGGGCATTCCTGCATCTGTAGGAACCCCTCTTTATACTTCTATTGGTAAATGTTTAAGTTAGTTTGCGGCACAGTGTCCTATCTACCTAGCTAGTACACAGTGTCGCCCTAGCCTCCCGTCTACTGTGCTAGTGGGAGGGGGGGACAACCGGTAGACGGTGTCCTTCGACCCTGCCTGTTGGGCACAGTTGTCTTTGGTACACATCAGGCGGGAGGCCGGGGCGACACCGTGTGCTAGCTTGCTAACTTGCGAGCTAGCAGACAGTGACGCTAACTAGCTAGTTAGCAAGCACACGGTGTAGCCCTAGCCTCCCATCTGCTGCGCTAGAGGCAGGCGGGCACTAGGCTTAGGCGGTATACTGTATATACTGTATACCAGGGTATTTGGAAATAGCCACAGGATGGTTTTTCAATACAATTGAAACTATTTATTTGAAGTTTTTCAATACATTTTTATATTTGTAACTACTTTTTAAGTAAATACCTGCAGTGAACTTGTGCAATAAGTTAGGAGATAAAGCAGACCGCGTTCTTCATTTCACCTGTTACATTATGTTACATTATGAAGCTTACCGTAGTTCCCCAGAATAGTTGAGCCAGTCATGTGTTTGTTTGTAAATAGCACAACGGGAGAAAGCGGGAGCAGGTGAGTCCAGCTGTGTATTGACAGGGATAGTGTTTTATACTGAAAGTCAAAAGTGTTTTTTTGCTTCAAAAGAGTGATCAGGGACGTGCAACCATAGTTTTCCTTCACAGAAAATACATTAGTGCAACACATTCGTCAGAAAATAGCTTAATTTTCACCAGATGACAACAGACGTGCAATGCTATTTGGCTGGCAGCCTCACAAGTAAGCTTACAATGAAAAAGCAAGGTCTTTTTTGCAAAAACGATGCATGGCCATCATATTTCTAATGTTTATCATAGAAAGAATGTAGCCAGCTACATTTTGTAATGTTTTAAATTTAATCTAGCATTTTACCAGAGAAAAGTTGGCTAGCTACACCCGAGAAAAGTACTGGAGAAAAGTAGCTACACATCAGTCAGAGCACCGAATGCCCATTCATGAATTCTCATCTGAGTGAGGAAGTGCAAATGATGCATGAATATGTCTGATGCCTAGCAGAAATTACATTAAGAAGCATTTTACATCTGCGTTTACACTTTTTCCTGTATGAAAAATGCGGAATTCTGCATTAACACAACCCCTAAATGTAATTTGCTAGTTAATCTAAGTAAGTGGCTGAATTAATAAAGTGAAGGGACATCATATTCTGTTAGCTTTCTGTCGTGTTTGAGAAGTCAAAGCCATTTTGATGTTATTTGTACAGCTGCCACTATCTTGATTTCCTTGCATTTCCCCCCTCTCTCCTTTCTTGGCCCGTTTTCTCCTCTCCCCTCTTCTCCAAGCAGAGCAGGCAGACCCATTGCCCTAGCGGCTCCACACATACACAATGTGTAGCCTACACATGCTCCAGAGCCAGTAATGTTCTTCCTTCAGACAATCATGCGTCAAAACTTTGTTCATTGCACAATATCTCTCGTTCACATTCACTTGTAAATGTCCAAACTCACAAAAAATGACATTCGGTAGCTCCTACCTATATACCGTAAATTTCGGACTATAAGCCGCAACTTTTTTCCCAGGCTTTGAACCTCGTGGCTTAAACAATGACGCGGCTAATATATGGATTTTTCCTGCTTTCAATTTTTTTCTTCCAAAAAAACACATTCTGTGACGTGCTCAGTTTTTTGGCGGCATGAAGCTTTCATTAGACCAATGAAATTGCCGAACGGGTTAAGGTCAAACAACTTTTTTGTTTACTGTTTAGATTAAATCGAGCGCTCTCAAACTTCCCATCATTCTGATTACGGTAGTCATTTTGTCACCCTCATCATGGCAAAGACACAGAGAAATGCATATGATGCAGTTTTCAAGTTGAAGGCGATTGATCTGGCTGTTGGAAAAGGAAATAGAGCTGCTGCATGGGAGCTTGGTCTTAATGAGTCGATGATAAGACGTTGGAAACAGCAGCGTGAGGAATTGACTCAGTGCAAAAAGACAACTAAAGCTTACTGTACATTTTTTATTTTTTGTTACAAGCCGTGTTTCGTTAAAGCCTATTTATTTTTGTTACAAGCTGTGTTTCGTTAAAGCCTGTGTAAAGTTAATTTGTTTCAATGTACCGGTAGGCACCTGCGGCTTATAGACATGCGGCTTATTTATGTTCAAAATAATATATCTGTTTTAATTCAGTGGGTGCAGCTTATATTCAGGTGCGCTTAATAGTCCAAAAATGACGGTATGTATAACTTTATGAGCTGGATTGCTTGTCTTTGCAATTACTTTATTTTCGTTTGCGCTCATTAGCATATTTAGCAGCAGCCTCTATTGAAATTCGCCATTACTTGTGGTAATTTCACTAGCATTCTGGTGATAGATGCCCAATGTGCTTCTTTTGTGCATTTTCGGCGCCCCCTTGTGTTCTTAACCCGGTAATACCGTATATCCCGGTATGAGAGAAGGTTGGTATGATGATATGAAAATCTGGATACTGCCCAACCCTAGCGGGCACAACCGGTAAACGGCATGGTTTTCTCCTAGCTAACTCGCTAGCTAGCACACCGTGTCGCCCCAGCCTCCCGCCTGTTGTTCTAGGGCCACCGGTAGACAGTGTCCATCGCCTCACCTGTCGGCTACTGTTTTCCAGCAGTTCGGTTAACAACGGTGAGGGCAGGTGTTCGGCAGGTGGGAGCGAAGGACACTGTCTACCACTAGCTAGCTAGGAGTAAGCTAGTAAGCAGGGGAGAAAAAACTCAGGTGGGGGGTGGGGGTTCATGCAGGAACCAATGGAAGGCCCACATGCAGGAACAATTGTGGGCTGCAGTTGCACACTATTAGACAATTAGGCCATGAATGTGCTCCAAATGTACAGCTTTTTGCATAGACATATAATCCATTGAAGGGTTTTGGAACCCTTTACCCTGGCAATTTGACTATTAAACTCATGGGTACGCTAGCAATGGCTGCCAGCCCTGACTTGAATGGGAACTGCCATCTATGGATTATATTTCTATGGTTGGTTGCGGCTGTCTGTTGCCTTTTGAACATTTCAAAATACAATCGTGGGAAAAACGTACAGTTTGGAAATGCCTACTGCTGAAAAGAGAAGACTAATCTATCTGTAGAACCAATAGAACCCATTTTTTCTCAACTGTTTTCTCAACAGCAGCACTGTTTTTCAAAGTAGCTCATTTTGAGATGCGCGCATCGCCTATGGCTTCATCTTCATCATTAGGTGAGTCAGTGTGCCACTGGAAATGTTATTTAGTAGCATATATATATATATATATATCCTGTTGGGGATAGGGGGCAGTATTGACACGGCTGGATAAAAAACGTACCCGATTTAATCTGGTTACTACTCCTGCCCAGTAACTAGAATATGCATGTAATTATTGGCTTTGGATAGAAAACACCCTAAAGTTTCTAAAACTGTTTGAATGGTGTCTGTGAGTATAACAGAACTCATATGGCAGGCAAAAACCTGAGAAGATTTCATGCAGGAAGTGGCTTGTCTGACAAGGTGTCATTCTTCTTGTCTCTGTTTATTGAAGAGTGAGGATCTTAGCTGTCCCGTCACACTTCCTACGGCTGCCATAGGGTCTCAGAAGGCGGCAAAAAGTTGAATCGTGGCTTTGCAGGCTCTGGCTGAAACAAAGTAGCGCGTTTGGGTAGTGGCTGGTTACAGTACTGTGAGACTCAGGCTCGTGCCCGCGTCGACCGAAAGCTTTGTTTTCTTTCCTCTGTTTAGCTAAATGGACATTCCCGGTCGGAATATTATCGCTTTTTTACGAGAAAAATGGCATAAAAATGGATTTTAAACAGCGGTTGACATGCTTCGAAGTACGGTAATGGAATATTTAGATTTTTTTTGTCACGAATTGCGCCATGCGCACGACCCTTATTTACCCTTTCAGATAGTGTCTTGAACGCACGAACAAAACGCCGCTATTCGGATATAACGATGGATTATTTTGGACCAAACCAACATTTGTTATTGAAGTAGCAGTCCTGGGAGTGCATTCTGACGAAGAACAGGAAAGGTAAGACCATTTTTGTTATAGTAAATGGGATTTTGGTGAAGGCTAAACTTGCCGGGTGTCTAAATAGCTAGCCCTGTGATGCCGGGCTATCTACTCAGAATATTGCAAAATGTGCTTCATCCGAAAAGCTATTTTAAAATCGGACATATCGAGTGCATAGAGGAGTAATGTATCTATAATTCTTAAAATAATTGTTATGCTTTTTGTGAACGTTTATCGTGAGTAATTTAGTAAATTGTTAGTAAATTCCCCGGAAGTTTGCGGGGGGTATGCTTTTTCTGAACGTCACATGCTAATGTAAAAAGCTGGTTTTTGATATAAATATGAACTTGATTGAACAAAAAATGCATGTTTTGTATAACATAATGTCCTAGGTGTGTCATCTGATGAAGATCATCAAAGGTTAGTGCTGCATTTAGCTGTCTTCTGGGTTTTTGTGACATTATATGCTAGCTTGAAAAATGGGTGTCTGATTATTTCTGGCTGTGTACTCTGCTGACATAATCTAATGTTTTGCTTTCGTTGTAAAGCCTTTTTGAAATCGGACAGTGTGGTTAGATTAACGAGAGTCTTGTCTTTAAATAGCTGTAAAATAGTCATATGTTTGAGAAATTGAAGTAATAGCATTTCAAAGGTTTTGAAAATCGCGCCACAGGATTCAACTGGCTGTTACGTAGGTGGGACGAATTCGTCCCGCCGGTCCCATAGAGGCTAAATATATAATATATATATATATATATATATATATATATATATATATATATATATATACACTACATGACAAAAGTATGTGGACACCTACTTGTCAAACATCTCATTCCAAAATCATGGAGTTGGTCCCACCTTTGCTGCTATAACAGCCTCCACTCTTCTGGGAAGGCTTTCCACTAGATGTTGGAACATTGCTGCGGGGACTTGCTTCCATTCAGCCACAAGAGCATTGGTGAGGTCGGGAACTGATGTTTGGCGATGAGGCCTGGCTCTCAGTCGGCGTTCCAATTCATCCCAAAGGTGTTCGATGGGGTTGAGGTCAGGGCTCTGTGTAGGCCAGTCAAGTTCTTCCACACTGATCTTGACAAATCATTTCTCTGTATGGGGGCATTGTCATGCTGAAACAGGAAAGGGCCTTCCCAAAACTGTTGCCACAAAGTTGGAAGCACAGTTGGAAGCATTTCAAGAAGCTCCCGATGAACAGTTCTTGTGTTGACGTTGCTTCCAGAGGCAGTTTGGAACTTGGTAGTGAGTGTTGCAACCGAAGACCGATGAATGGACTGGACTGACAGCATGTGTTATACACGTGGCTGTGGGCTTCCCAAAATGGTGGACTACATGGCCTGTTTCTCACATTCAACAATCACATAGATCTATGTTTTCTCTTAGCTTGGATTTGTTCAGACCTAAGGATAGATTTCCATCGGTCCAATGTCCATTGCTCATGTTTTTTGCCCCAAGCAAGTCTCTTCTTCTTATTGGTGTCCTTTAGTAGTGGTTTCTTTGCAGCAATTCGACCATGAAGGAAGGCCTGATTCACGCAGTCTCCTCTGAACAGTTGATGTTGAGATGTGTCTGTTCCTTGAACTCTGTGAAGCATTTATTTGGGCTGAAATCTGAAGTGCAGTTAACTCTAATGAACTTATCGTCTGCAGCAAAGGTAACTCTGGGTCTTCCTTTCCTGTGGCGGTCCTCATGAGAGCCAGTTTCATCATAGCGCTTGGTGTTTTTTGCGAGTGCACTTGAAGAAACTTACTTCTTGACATTTTCCAGATCGACTGACCTTCATGTCTTAAAGTAATGATGGACTGTCATTTCTCTTTGCTTATTTGAGCTGTTCTTGCCATAACATGGACTTGGTCTTTTACCAAATAGGGCTATCTTCCTTATACCACCCCTACCTTGTGACAACACAACTGATTTGCTCAAACACATTAAGAAGGAAATAAATTATGGAATTTAACTTTTAGCAAGGCATACCTGGTAATTGAAATGCATTCCAGGTGACTACCTCATGAAGCTGGTTGAGAGAATGCCAAGCTGTCATCAAGGCAAAGGGTGTGTCGTATCGTGACATGACTACCATTAATGTTATGGCTGTTATTTTATAAAATTAATTAACTATGATTAAATTAATCATGTAACAATTAACTCATCAATTAACTTGGGGCACCACGGGAAAAGTTTGTTTAATGAGTTACCTTTTCCCGAATGAACTCAAGAATATATCAGAATATATCGTTATCATACCAGACATCAATTAATAATTTTCTCATATCAGTCTCATTCTGAACGTCGTTGACCTCGTAAATCTGCACGAACCCTAGCCTAAAAGTGGTGATTCAGCGATACACAAATTGTCTTGATCATTTATTTACTAACTAACTAAACAATCACACAGAAATACATAAACACACAGAGATTATAGGTTATTGATTACTAACATAATGCAATGAAAAGTCCCTAGTGGGCTAACTCGATATGACGGCTTGTTACACAATGAAAGGGGTGGGAAAAGAAAGAGCGGTAGAGACAGAGAGTGGGCTTATTGTACATACATGTGGAAAATATGCTCATCGTAAAAGTGATATTTAGCACCCTAACAACCGCTCATTCGGATTTAGAGATGCAACACATATTTACGCTTATATGTCTTCGTCGTCTCTCTGTTGAAATCACCCGGTCCATCTATGGGGAGTAGTTCGACAGAAGTCTCTGGTTTGTCCACCAGAGGTCACAATGTCCTTTGTAGTTGTAGTCGGCTTCTTTGTCTCTGAATGTTTGTTAGACTGGATCCTTCAGGTGTTCCACACGCGTTGGTCTTTGGGGAAATGTTATTCTTTTCTCGTCTTCGGTCGAGTTTCCTAGACTATTTTACATATACAGCTGCAGACTGAATGTGTCTTTATCTTCTTCACTCGTCAAGAGTTTCAGAGGGTCTTACCATTTTCTGGTGTTGTAGTTTTAAACCATTTGTCAGCCATGTAGCCACCGCTCCACGCTGTCTGGTCTGTAGAGATTGCAACCATTTCAACATGTGGATTATCCTCACTTTCTTTGGTCTAATGTACATTTTGTTACGAGTCCTTTTTAAGCACTCTGGTCAAAGGGGGTGTTCCATCACACCAGAATTATGTCTGTGCTCACGTAGGCATGGTTACTGACTGGATAAAACTTTATTTGAAATACAATTTCTCATTTAAAAGGCTAAAATCACATTGCTATCTTTTCACAAACAGTTTAATGTTTAATCATATAAGTTTTACAACATTTAGATGTAAATCCGATAACTAGGACATGTACACTTGCAGAGTTACAGTTATCTTGTTATACCATCCTTAATGACATCACATAACAACAAATTACATGACATGATTATTGTTTGGATCCCCACCAACCATTCCAGATGTTTGGATTCCAAAACGAATGTTCCAATGTCCAATCTTTTGATGTTAAAGTCTCTCTACACACAAAGGATTTTTAACTCAATACTGCAGAGCAGAAGGGAGAGTTTCTGCCAGGTATTTACGATCCGGTTGTTAAGTGATAAATCTCTGGTGGGAGAGAGGAGGAGGGGGGGAGTCTGGCTATCTGTCAGCCCTGTGCCGAGCTAATCTGGCACCTATGATCCTCAATCAAGAGAGAGAGTCATGACAGGTGGTTACTTTGAAGAATCTCAAATAAACAAATCTAAATATATTTCCTAACACTTTTTTTATGTCTTCACTATTATTCTACAATGTATAAAATTGTAAAATAAAGAACAACACTTGAATGAGTAGGTGTGTTCAAACTTTTGACTGGTACTGCATATACAGCTCTGGAAAAAATGAAGAGACCACTGCAAAATTATCAGTTTCTCTGGTTTTACTATTTATAGGTAAGTGTTTGGATAAAATTTACATTTTTGTTTTATTCTATAAACTACTGACAACATTTCTCCCAAATTCTAAATAAAGATATTGTCATTTAGAGAATTTATTTGCAGAAAATGACAACTGGTCAAAATAACAAAAAAAGATGCAGTGTTGTCAGACCTCGAATAATGTAAAAAAGAAATAAGACACTGTGTCTTGTAGGCCTCTACAGGTCTTGCACCCACTGTGAAATTTGGTGTAGGATTGGTGATGATCTGGGGGTACTTATGCATGTCACGTCCTGACCAGCAGAGGGAGTAGGTGTTTAGTATTTTTGGTCAGGATGTGGCAGAAGTACTGTGTTGTATGTGTTTTCTGGTATTTCTGTTTCTATGTTGGTCTGTGTGGCTCCCGATCAGGGACAGCTGGTTATCGTTGTTCCTGATTGGGAGTCATATATTAGGAGTGTGTTTGTCACCTGGGTTTTGTGGGTTGTTTTATTTCGCACTGCTGTATGTAAGTACATAGCCTGTGAAACTGTCTAGTCGTTCATGTTTATTGTTTTGTCCGTGTCCATCATAATTTAAATAAAATGATGTGGAGCACGCAAGCCGCTGCGTATTGGTCAGATAATGATTTCGAAATATCTTCAGATGAAGGTGAAGATTGTGACAGAACAACCCACCAAACCAAGACCAAGCAGCGGAGAAAGGAGCGGCAGGTTGAGGATATGGACTATCGTGAGTTGGGAACAGATTCTGGCCGGAGAGGGCCTGTGGAGGAAGGCTGGTGAGGACCGGGAACGCTACCCGGGGTACACGACTGGCGAGGAAGCCGGAGAGGTGCCCCCAAGAATTTATTTTGGGGGGGCCACACGGGTAGTTTGGCTAGACCAAGGAAGAGCCATAAGCCAGCTACCCGTGAGTATGTGGAGGAGCGTATGGAGTGGAGGGCGCCGTGTTTTGCTGAGGTGCGCACAATCTCGCCCATACGCACGCACAGGCCGGTGCGTGCTATTCCAGCCCCTCGCCGATGCCGTGCTAGAGTGGGCATCCAGCCTGGTAGGAGAATGCCTGCGCAGCGCGTCTGGTCACCGGTACGCCTCCTCGGACCAGGTTACCTTACGCCCGCTCTACGCACGGTAACCATCAAGCCCCTGCACAGCCCAGTTCGCCCTGTATCAGCACCCCGCTCGTGCAGGGCTGCTAGTTCCATCCAGCCAGGACGGGTTGTGCAGGAGGTGCGGTCAAGGCCACCTGTGCGCCTCCATGGCCCAGTCTTTCCGGTTCCCGCCTCTCGTGCTGACCCGGAAGTGAGTACCTCCAGTCTGGCACGACCAGTACCAGCACCACGGATCAAGCTTCCCATGGGTCAGCCTAGTCCTAGTCAGCCTGTTCCCGCTCCTCGCACTAGCCATGGGGTGTGTGGTTTAAAACTGGCAGTTCCAGTACCAGCACCACGCATTAGGCTTATAGTGCATAATAGTAGTTCCTCTCGGCCGGTTCCTGCTTCCCGCACTAGCCCTAGGGTGCGTGTCTTCAGCCTGGTACCTCCTCTACCAGTCCCACGCATCAGGCTTCCAGTGCGTCATCCCAGCCTCGAGAGTTCGGCAACAGTGTGCAGTCCAGAGTATCCGGCAACAGTGTGCAGTCCAGAGTATCCGGCAACAGTGTGCAGTCCAGAGTATCCGGCAACAGTGTGCAGTCCAGAGTATCCGGCAACAGTGTGCAGTCCAGAGTATCCGGCAACAGTGTGCAGTCCAGAGTATCCGGCAACAGTGTGCAGTCCAGAGTATCCGGCAACAGTGTGCAGTCCAGAGTATCCGGCAACAGTGTCCAGTCCGGAACCGAGGGAGTCTGCCTGCGACCCGGAACCAAGGGAGTCTGCATGCGACCCGGAACCGGGGGAGTCTGCCTGTGACCTGGAACCGGGGGAGTTTGCCTGCGACCCGGAACCGGGGGAGTCTGTATGAGATCCGGAACTGAATAAGTGTTTGATTAACTGTGAACTAAATGAGTCTGCCTACAGCATTAAACGGAATGAGTCTGCCTACGATCCGGAACGGAATGAGTCTGCCTACGACCTGGAACTGAGTGAGTCTGACTACGGTCCGGAGCCAAGCAAGTCTGTCTACAGTCTGGAGGGCAGTAGGCCCGAACCAGAGCCACCTCTAGGATAGGTGGGTTGGGGAGGGGGGGTGTAGCACAAGTGCCGTCGTTGACGGCAGCCACCCTCCCTTCCCTCCCTTTTTTTTGTTTAGGGAGTATTTGGTTTTGGGTTTTGTTGTGGTATTGGGGATTGTTGTGGTTTCTTTTTTAGGTGCATTCGGGGTATGCACCTTTGGGGGGGGGGGGGGGGTACTGTCACGTCCTGACCAGCAGAGGGAGTAGTTGTTTAGTATTTTTGGTCAGGACGTGGCAGAAGTACTGTGTTGTATGTGTTTTCTGGTATTTCTGTTTCTATGTTGGTCTGTGTGGCTCCCGATCAGGGACAGCTGGTTATCGTTGTTCCTGATTGGGAGTCATATATTAGGAGTGGGTTTGTCACCTGGGTTTTGTGGGTTGTTTTATTTCCCACTGCTGAATGTAAGTGCATAGCCTGTGAAACTGTCTAGTAGTTAATGTTTATTGTTTTGTCCGTGTCCATCATAATTTAAATAAAATGATGTGGAGCACGCAAGCCGCTGCGTATTGGTCAGATAATGATTTTGAAATATCTTCAGATGAAGGTGAAGATTGTGACAATGCAAGGCTGGAATTGGGAAGATTTGTCTTTGTGAAGGATGCATGAATCAAGCCACGTACAAGGTTGTCCAGGAAAAGAACTTGCTTCCTCCTACTCTGACAATGTTCCCCAAGGATTGGTTTTTTCAGCAGGACAATGCTCCATGCCACACAGCCAGGTCAATTGTTGGGGTAGGTTCCTTGTTCCTTGTAAATCATTGGCTTATTGATGAAATCAGCAATCAGACAATATCTTCAAGTAAATCAATCAAACCTTTATTAATATAATTGCAGACAGAAGTTGACAACGGAAACATTGCACGCATGTTTCAAAGTAAGTTCTGCAAAATAAAAAAGGTCAATGTTGCTTTAATATGCGTGCCGTCAACTCCTAGTGATGTATCCTACTACGTCAACACCTACTCATGAGACCAAGCCCATACATATACAGTTATACAAACTTGCAGGAGTGAACAGTAGTCCAGTGTTTTATAAGGTCTGAGAGAGTAATTTTCCAATCCCGTGTGGCTTACAGTGGTATGTCTGACTTGTCTCTTATCTCTTTACTCTCCTGCAGGGTTCTGTGTCTATGTATCTCTTTTAGCCTTGAGGCGCTTTCTCACAGACACCCTGTTTTGATGCAATACCTCACACATCTCTCAGACCGTTTCTTATAAGAAGCAGAGACTAGAAAAGAACTGTGGAACAGTATTAAACCTTATAATGCATATATTGCTAATCTGTGGTCCAGGACCCTATAAATGTAGTGGGTGAGGGTCTTATAGCCCTTCCCCTTCTATTAATACAACATAAGCATAATCAATTATTAAAATACATCAATCATTTGGTGCAGCCCCTATCATGACCCCAAGGTGAACCCCATCACAATCAAGGTGTGGATGGAGGACCACCAGATCAAGACCCTGTCATGGCCAGCCCAATCTCCAAACCTGAATCCCCATTAAAAACCTCTGGAATGTGATCAAGAGGAAGATATATGGTCACAAGCCATCAAACAAAGCCGAGCTGCTTGAATTTTTGTGCCAGGAATGGCATAAAGTCACCCAACATCAATGTGAAAGACTGGTGGAGAGCATGCCAAGACGCATGAAAGCTGTGATTGAAAATCAGGGTTATTCCACCAAATTGATTTCTGAACTCTTCCTAAGTTAAAACATTAGTATTGAGTTGTTTAAAAATGAATATGAACTTATTTTCTTTGCATTATTCGAGGTCTGACAACACTGCATCTTTTTTGTTATTTTCATCAGTTGTCATTGTCATGTTCGTGTATGTAGGTGGCAGGGAAGTCAGGTGCAGGAGAAACCAAGTTGGTTAATATGGAGTATTTAATAAAAAATAAAAAACTCCAAAACCAAAGTACAAAATACATGGGTAAAGTATACCCGTTGCACACCGATACACAAACCCACATAACATAACATCACAAACAATCACCGACAAGGACATGAGGGGAAACAGAGTGTTAAATACACAACATGATAAATTGATTGGAAACAGGTGTGTAGGAAGACAAGACAAAACCAATGGAAAATTAAAAACTGATCGATGATGGCTAGAAGACCGGTGACGTCGACCGCCAAGCACCACCCGAGCAAGGAGGGGCATCGACTTCGGCAGAAGTCGTGACAGTACCCCCGACGCACGGCTCCAGCAGCACGTCGACACCGGCCTCGGGGACGACCCGGAGGACGAGGTGCAGGGCGATCCGGATGGAGACGATGGATCTCTTGAAGCAGCGAAGGATCTAACACATCCTCCACCGGAACCCAGCATCTCTCCTCCGGACCGTACCCCTCCCAGTCCACGAGGTACTGAATACTGAAGACCCCTCGCCCGACATCTTGAATCCAGGATGGATCGAATGGAGTACGCCGGGGCCCCCTCCATGTCCAGAGGGGCCGGAGGAACCTCCCGCACCTCAGCCTCTTGGAGCGGGCCAGCCACCACCGGCCTGAGGAGAGACACATGGAACGAGGGGTTAATGCGGTAATAGGAAGGGAGCTTTAACCTATAAGGACTTTAAACGGCCCCACAAACCGCGGACACAGCTTCCGGCAGGGCAGGCGGAGGGGCAGGTTTCTGGTCGAGAGCCAGACCCTGTCCCCGGTGTGAACACCGGGGCCTCACTGCGGCAACGGTCTGTGCCCACTTTCTGGCGCCGCATGGCGCGCTGAAGGCGGACATGAGCAGCGTCCCAGGTTTCCTCCGCGCTCCGGAACCAGTCGTCCACCGCAGGAGTCTCGGT
Organism: Salmo salar; assembly: GCF_965601325.2. Classification (NCBI taxonomy): domain Eukaryota; kingdom Metazoa; phylum Chordata; class Actinopteri; order Salmoniformes; family Salmonidae; genus Salmo; species Salmo salar. The sequence continues at coordinate 35,376,358 of NC_138303.1, read as the reverse complement.
CTGACTCTGATGCCAAGGGGCCAGAACCGGCTGATACCCCAACACACACTGAAAGGGAGAGAGGTTAGTGGAGGAGTGGCGGAGCGAGTTCTGAGCCATCTCTGCCCAGGGCACAAACTCTGCCCACTTCCCTGGCCGGTCCTGGCAATAAGACCTCAGAAACCTACCCACATCCTGGTTAACTCTCTCCACCTGCCCGTTACTCTCAGGGTGAAAACCTGAGGTAAGGCTGACGGAGACCCCCAGACGTTCCATGAACTCCCTCCAGACCCTAGAAGTGAACTGGGGACCCCGAAAGACGTGGGTAAACAGAGCCTCCGTTGTTTTGTAGGGCCGTAGGGAGACCGGGCAAAGGGAGGAGATGACAGGACTTAAAAAAACGATCCACAACGACCAGGATCGTGGTGTTACCTTGTGAAAGTGGAAGATCAGTTATAAAAACCACTGACAAGTGCGACCACGACCGTTGTGGAACGGGTAAGGGTTGTAACTTACCCCTGGGTAGATGTCTAGGAGCCTTGCACTGAGCGCACACTGAGCAGGAGAAAACATAAACCCTCACGTCTTTAGCTAAAGTGGGCCACCAGTACCTCCCACTAAGACTGCGCATCGTCCGATCAATCCCAGGATGACCAGAGGAGGGTGACGTGTGGGCCCAGTAGATCAATCGATTGCGGACAGCAGACGGAACGTACCGACACCCAGCTGGACACTCAGGGGGAACGGGCTCTGCACGTGACCCCCGTTCAATGTCCGTGTCCAGCTCCCACACTACCGGCGCCACCAAGCAAGAAGCTGGAATTATTGGAGTGGGATTCATGGACCGCTCCTCTGTGTCATACTGCCGGGACAATGCGTCTGCCTTAACGTTCTGGGAACCTGGTCTGTAAGAGAGGGTAAACACAAAACTGGTGAAAAACATGGCCCACATTGCCTGGCGAGGATTCAGTCTCCTCGCTTCCCGGATGTACTCCAGATTGCGGTGGTCAGTCCATTCAAAGCCTTGACGACAGCCAACAGCTCCCGGTCCCCCACATTATAGTTTCGCTCCGCCGGGCTGAGCTTCTTGGAAAAGAAGGCACAGGGGCAGAGCTTAGATGGCATACCCGAGCGCTGAGAGAGCACAGCTCCTTTCCCAGCCTCAGACGCATACACCTCCACTATGAATTGCAAAGACGGATCCGGATGAGCCAACACAGGAACTGAGGTAAACAGAGCCTTCAGTTTCCTAAAAGCCCTGTCCTCCCCCAGCTGACCACTGCAAACGCACCGGACCCCCCTTCAATAGTGCGGTAATGGGAGCAGCTACCTGACCAAAACCTTGGATAAACCTCCGGTAGTAATTGGCAAACCCTAAAAATCGCTGCACCTCCTTCACCGTGGTTGGAGTCGGCCAATTACGCACGGCTGCAATGCGGTCACTCTCCATCTCCACTCCTGACGTAGATATGCGATACCCTAAGAAGGAGACGGACAGTTGAAAAAACAGGCATTTCTCAGCCTTGACATACAGGTCATGCTCCAACAGGCGACCAAGTACTCTACGCACCAGGGACACATGCTCAGCGCGTGTAGCGGAGTATATCAGAATGTCATCGATATACACCACTACACCCTGCCCGTGCAGGTCCCTGAAAATCTCGTCTACAAAAGATTGGAAGACTGATGGAGCATTTTTCAACCCGTACGGCATGATGAGGTACTCATAATGCCCTGAGGTGGTACTAAATGCTGTCTTCCACTCGTCCCCCTCTCGGATACGCATCAGATTGTACGCACTCCTGAGATCCAGTTTAGTGAAGAAGCGCGCCCCGTGCATTAACTCAATCGCCGTGGCGATCAGAGGTAGTGGGTAACTGTATTCCACCGTGATTTTATTTAAACCTCGATAATCAATGGACGGGCGCAGACCTCCATCCTTCTTCTTCACAAAAAAGAAACTCGAGGAGACGAGTGAAATGGAGGACCTAATGTACCCCTGACGCAGGGATTCGGAGATATATGTCTCCATAGCCACCGTCTCCGCTTGCGACAGGGGATACACGTGACTCTTGGGAAGTGCAGCGTCTACCATGAGATTTATCGCACAATCCCCCTGTCGATGGGGTGGTAATTGAGTCACCTTCCTTTTACAGAAGGCGAGAGCCAAATCGGCATATTCAGGGGGAATGCGCACGGTGGAGACCTGGTCTGGACTTTCAACCGTAGTAGCACCAACAGAAACCCCTACACACCTACCTGAGCACTCTCGCGACCACCCCGTGAGAGCCCTCTGTGGCCAAGAAAAAGTGGGGTTATGACTAGTTAACCAAGGTAGACCCAGCACCACGGGATACGCAGGAGTGTCAATAAGGAAAATACAAATGTTTTCCTTGTGACCCTCCTGCGTCACCATACTCTAAGGAGTTGTGGCCTCCTTAATCAACCCTGACCCTAATGGTCGACTATCTAAGGAGTGGGGAAAGGCACATCTACGGGTACAATGGGGATCCCTAAACTACGAGCAAGAGCTTGATCAATGAAATTCCCAGCTGCGCCTGAATCTACTAGCGCCTTATGCTGGGAACGCGGGGAAAAATCAGGAAAAGTAATAGACACAAATATATGTGCCACAGAGGGCTCTGGATGAGAATGGTGCCTACTCACCTGGGGTGGCGCCAGAGCGCTCTGCCTGTTACCTCGATTCTCAGAGGAACCCACCCAGCACCGACCAGCAGTGTGACCTCTGCGGCCACCCATGGTGCACAAGCGGAAACCCCCTCCAGTCTCCCTGTGCACCCTCCCTCCTAACTCCATGGGAAGAGGAGAGGGGGTGCAGGAGGATGGAACCACCAGACCCCGATCTGGACGTCCGCGAGCAGCCAGCAGGTTGTCCTGCCGGATGGACAGATCCACCAACTGGTCGAAGGTGAGGGTGGTGTCTCTCCAGGCCAGCTCACGACGGACGTCCTCACGCAGACTGCAGCGGTAATGGTCGATCAGGGCCCTGTGATTCCATCCCGTACCGGCTGCCAGGGTCCTGAACTCCAGGGCGAAATCCTGGACGCTCCTTGTCTCCTGCCTCAGATGGTAGAGGCGCTCACCTGCCGCTCTGCCCTCGGGTGGGTGGTCAAAAACTGCCCGAAAACGGCGGGTGGCCAGATAAAGTTCTACTTGGAGCAGGAAACCCCGGCAGTTGGCAGCACTCCCGTCGTAACCCTGAGGCAAGGTTAGACTGATGCCACCGGGTTCCGGTTGGCACGGGGCGCTTCGGAATATACCCCGGTTGGGCTGGTGGAGGCGCTGGATGAATTCCCTGTCTCTCCCAGCGGTCCAGATTCTGGACAACGCGATCCATGGCGGCACATAGATGGTGTAGCTTCTCCGCATTCGCCTGGATGCGCTCCTCCACCTCTCTGTCCGGGGTATCTTCTCCTGCTGACTTCAATATGCGGGTCGGTGATTCTGTCATGTTCGTGTATGTAGGTGGCAGGGAAGTCATGCACAGGAGAAACCAAGTTGGTTAATATGGAGTATTTAATTTAAAAAAACCTCCAAAACCAAAGTACAAAATACATGGGTAAAGTATACCCGTCACACACCGATACACAAACCCACGTAACATAACATCACAAACAATCACCGACAAGGACATAAGGGGAAACAGAGGGTTAAATACACAATATGATAAAATGATTAGAAACAGGTGTGTAGGAAGACAAGACAAAACCAATGGAAAATGAAAAACTGATCGATGATGGCTAGAAGATAAATGCAAATAAATGCTCTAAATGACAATATCTTTATTTGGAATTTGGGACAAATGTTGTCAGTAGTTTATAGAATAAAACAAACATTTTCATTTTACCCGAACACATACCTATAAATAGTAAAACCAGAGAAACTGATCATTTTGCACTGGTCTCTTAATTTTTTCCAGAGCTGTAATTGTGAATAACTACTTTACTAAGATTTACACATGTGGGAGTAAATATTAATAAATGGTGAGCATACTGTTTAGAAAGGCCTTATAAATGTTTTATGTACCCTTAAAAACAGTGTTACCACTCATCCTTTGTGCTGTGTCTGGTGGTCTGCTTTTTTGTCAAGGTGCCACACTGCCATTTTATCTTCCCTCATATTGAATTATGGTCAGGTCAGGTTTATTCAAATAAGACTGCAGAAAATAGAGGGTGTCTGCAACACGTCTCCCTGAACCTGTCTCTCTGTGTAGGTGACCTCCTGTAGAGGACAGCAGCTCTCTCCAGGGTTTATGGAAACCTGATTTCCCATCCAGTGGAGAAGGTGAGTCTTCAACCTTGTCCTCTTTGTCTCTTAGCCTTTGTATGATTTAGTATATGTAGTATATATTTAGTATGATTGTCTGTATACTTTGGGTTGCAATAACACTGCAGTGGTCATCAGGCTTCTCAAAGGAACCACATGTTTGTTGGCTGTAGTTGGTCTCTGAAGCATTGTTCTAATGGCCGTCTGTGTCATAAATCTTTAACTAGGTAAACTCTCCCGTTGGGCTAATTAAAAGCAGCAAATCACTAATATTTCATGAGGTGGTCATTCCGTTACAGGCCCGAGCTCACTGGGGGGTTTCTGTAAGAGTGCACTACACTCAGATTAACAGGCCATTCTATTTCCTGTCCATTCTGTTCCATCCAATGTAGCCTGTGACATACAGTAAATACTTACCTATGTCCACATACCCTAGACCTCCTCTGACCAGGCCTTGGTGTCCTCTCGTTTTTAACCTTTGAACTATAAATTTGGTCTCACCTGGTCTTCTTGTTTTAGTGGAGCATCTATGGATTGCAGTTCACTAATTATGAATTCACAAGCGCTTTCATCATTTCCTCCAAAATAGCACAAACACCATCAAACAATAATTCAGGAATAATTACTAAGTTCCTTGTTTGATCACTTCCTCCGTGTGGTCTGTAAGACAACAACTTCCTTAGGCTGTGTTTGATTAGCACAGACATGTTGTTTGCATATGCAAGGTCGCAGGGTCAACATATCGTGGCCCAGTTTTGTGGGTCTGCTCTAGTCCAGGTACCCACAGCTGTCTGGGCTGGGGAAGAGAGGGAGGGATGGAGCTGCTTAGAAGGAGAGTTCGAGCAACCACATTCCAAGACACTCATGTGTACTGATCTGTGTTGGTGGAAAATAGGGAGTGTGTGTGTGTGTGTGTGTGTGTGTGTGTGTGTGTGTGTGTGTGTGTGTGTGTGTGTGTGTGTGTGTGTGTGTGTATTGCGATTCAGCACACGTGAAAATGTGCAATCCAACAGTGTAGAAAACTGCAAGAAGGAAAATAGTAGTCAAATTGTCCATTAGAGTCAAAATGCACACACTGCATAGTCTGATGAATCTTCTTCAACCAAGACCTTTATAGTGACTGATCTGCCTGTGGCCATAAGAGCTGTTTACATATAGAAGCATAAGATGCTTTTGGACTGCACAGTGCTCCTGTCATTGTATCTCAACTGTCAGGCATGGTCAGTCATTTCATGTTAGTGCTGCTAATATGCTGCCTTGATTTACTTGAGGTTATGATTGGAGTATGTTTTGTTATACAACCATACCCGTAGTAGACCCAGACATGGTACAATTTGCTCTGTACCTATGCATCTGCTAAACTCTCTGAGACAACATAAACATTGTAGTAAGCCAGTTATGAAGTTGTTGTGTAAGTGTTACATGGACTAAGCTGTAAATGAATGTCAGTAGGTAGACATGGTGTTGGATAGCATGTAGATTAATGTCAATCATCATTTAGTGCTGCTGTCGTTTTATTTTTACCTTGTCTATGATAATGATAGATTAACATACATTCTGTATATAGGATTATTGTGAGCATATCAAGGTATCTAATGTCTCTACTTGGTTGTCACAACATCAGTTTGCACCTCAGAGCAGCGAACCATCCATCATGTAAGCTCTTCCACAAACACTTCTACATTCTGTCTCTATCCTCTTTTTACAGCATTCAGGTTATTAAGATGGATTTAGGCCAGGGGATCACACACACACACACGCCCTGGCAGTATTTACCGTGCCTTTGAAGAATCAGTGTTCTGGGGAGCATCAGGCAGCTAAATGGAGGGAAGGAAGAGAAAGGCTGGTGTTTGAAGAGCTCCGCTCCCAGATTCACTATCGCCTTCCTTCTTCCCCTGCTCCTTCCATCTCTGTGCTTCGGCTCTGGAAAAACTGGACCAGGGTGGAGGGACATGAGAGCCCTGTCTACATTCACCATCTCTCTCCCCATCAGATGGAAGTGGTGGAGCAGACAGCCATTGCTGCTGCCTGTACAGTGCATGCTCTTCCCTTCCCCTTTAACACCCTTTACAATATGTCAGTCTTCCTCCTCCCCCGATCTCTTTCTCCTCCTCTGCTCTCCATCATTCTCTCCCCTCCTCCCATGATTTTCTCTCTTTACCACACTCACTGTCACCAGGAGGCTTGTGGCAGAAGGCTTGTGGGTTACATAACCACTGCAGCAGCACTGGACACTGTTAAATCAGGACTAAGAGTTGCGTGTTCTGAGTGGGGGTGGTGTGTGTGATGGATGTGTGGTGTGTGTGTGTGAGAGAGAGAGAGAGAGAGAGAGAGAGAGAGAGAGAGAGAGAGAGAGAGAGAGAGAGAGAGAGAGAGGGGGGGGGTTTGATGTACTATATTTGGGGAATGCATGTCATTGTTGTAGGTTAGCTACGTAAACACATCAGGCATTCAGTGGTTCTTCAAAGACACAGTAAATACTGCCAGAGAGTGTGTACGTGAGTGTGTGTGTACTGCTACTGTATGTGTGTCCCCTGCAATTAGTGCCTTTTATTTCTTGAATAAAGCAAACATCTTTGCCTTCTGTGATATTTCAGCCGTGTCAAACCTGGGGATCTACACAATATCCATCTCTCTCTCTCTCTCTCTCTCTCTCTCAATTAAATTCAATGGGGCATTATTGGCAAACGTATGTTTACAGCAACATGATGAAAACCATGCTGTACCATTTAACTCTGCTTAAAATTTTCATCAATGTTTTTTCTCTCCTTGAAGCTCTGTAATCAAAATGATTGCTAATGCAGTGTGTGCAGTGAGGATTTTCAAGACAGAGATAAATGTGTAATATGCAGTGTGTGTGCAGGCAATTCATAAATACAAATGCTGAGGCACTTGATAAAACTACTGCTATTCAAACCTTGCATTAAGCTCTATCAATATCTCTATTTATTTATTTTATGTTATTTAAACTTTATTTAACTTGGAAAGTCAGCTAAGAACAAATTATTTTTTACAATGACTGCCTACCAAAAGGAAAAAGGCCTCCTGCGGGGACGGGGGCTGGGATTACGAATACAAATAAATCAAATAAAAATATAGAACAAAACACACATCACGACAAGACAACAACATAGCATGGCAGAAACACATGACAACACAGCATGGTAGCAGCACAACATGGCATCAGCACAACATGGTAGCAGCACAAAACAGGGTACAAACAACAGCACAAAGGGCAAGAAGGTAGACAATACATCACGCAAAGCAGCCACAACTGTCAGTAAGAGTGACTATAATTGAGTCTTTGAATGAAGAAATTGAGATAAAACTGTCCAGTTTGAGTGTTTGTTGCAGATCATTCCAGTCTCTAGCTGCAGCGAACTGAAAAGCCGAGCGACCCAGCAATGTGTGTGCTTTGGGGACCTTTAACAGAATGTGACAATTAATTAAACTATGTTCAATGTAACCTTGACTGAGTTCTTCATGTTGTAAATATGACATTGATTTGTGTTACAGCTCCAATATACAGTGGGGGGGGAAAGTATTTGATCCCCTGCTGATTTTGTATGTTTGCCCACTGACAAAGAAATGATCAGTCTAATTTTAATGTTAGGTTTATTTGAACAGTGAGAGACAGAATAACAACAAAAATTGAGAAAAACGCATGTCAAAAATGTTATAAATTGATTTGCATTTTAATGAGGGAAATAAGTATTTGACCCCCTCTCAATCAGAAAGATTTCTGGCTCCCAGGTGTCTTTTATACAGGTAACAAGCTGCGGTTAGGAGCACTCCCTTTAAGTGTGTGCTCCTAATCTCAGCTCGTTACCTGTCCACAAAAGCAATCAATCAATCAGATTCCAAACTCTCCACCATGGCCAAGACCAAAGAGCTCCAAGGATGTCAGGGACAAGATTATAGACCTACACAAGGCTGGAATGGGCTACAAGACCATCGCCAAGCAGCTTGGTGAGAAAGTGACAACATTTGGTGTGATTATTTGCAAATGGAAGAAACACAAAATAACTGTCAATCTCCCTTGGCCTGGGGCTCCATGCAAGATCTCACCTCGTGGAGTTGCAATGATCATGAGAACGGTGAGGAATCAGCCCAGAACTACACGGGAGGATCTTGTCAATGATCTCAAGGCAGCTGGGACCATAGTCACCAAGAAAACAATTGGTAACACACTACGCCATGAAGGACTGAAATCCTGCAGCGCCCGCAAGGTCCCCCTGCTGAAGAATACATATACATGCCCGTCTGAAGTTTTCCAAAGTACATCTGAATGACTCAGAGGACAACTGGTGAAAGTGTTGTGGTCAGATGAGACCAAAATGGAGCTCTTTGGCATCAACTCAACTCGCTGTGTTTGGAGGACTCGCTTTCCTCAGTCAGGGCATTGAAGATGGGGCGCGGATGGGTATTCCAGCATGACAATGACCCAAAACACACAGCCAAGGCAACAAAGGAGTGGCTCAAGAAGAAGCACATTAAGGTCCTGGAATGGCCTAGCCAGTCTCCAGATCTTAATCCCATAGGAAATCTGAGGAGGGAGCTGAAGGTTCGAGGTGTGTCATAATTACAGCCGTGTTGAAGAGACCAAACTGCAGCAGGTGAAATGTAGATACTCATCTTTTTAATATATATAAGCAAAGTATCCACAGGAAAAACCAATAAAGAAAACCGACTAACATGCTACGTACATACAAAAGACTATCAGTGTTAGCACAACCACCCACAAACCCAAGTGACAAACATACTCCTAAATATATGACTCCCAATCAGGAACAACGATCCCCAGCTGTTCCTGATCAGGAGTCACAAGACCAACAAAGAAACAGACATACTAGACAACACATACAGACTTCTTCTGCCACGTCCTGACCAAAATACTACACCACTACTCCCTCTGCTGGTCAGAACGTGACAAGGTGTCAAACGTCAGCCTCGAAACCTTAATGACTTGGAGAAGATCTGCAAAGAGGAGTGGGACAAAATCCCTCCTGAGATGTGTGCAAACCTGGTGGCCAACTACAAGAAAAGTCTGACCTATGTGATTGCCAACAAGGGTTTTGCCACCAAGTACTAAGTCATGTTTTGTAGAGGGGTCAAATACTTATTTCCCTCATTAAAATGCAAATCAATTTATAACATTTTTGACATGCGTCTTTCTGGATTTTTTTGTTGTTATTCTGTCTCTCACTGTTCATATAAACCTACCATTAAAATTATAGACTGATCATTTCTTTGTAAGTGGACAAACTTACAAAATCAGCAGGGATCAAATACTCCCCCCCCCCCACTGTATACTTGCTGTGAGTTATTTTAAGTTAAAGTATCTGCATCACAAAATCAAATCAAGTTGTATTAGTCACATGTGCCGAATACAACAGTGAAATGCTTACTTACAAGCCCCTAACCAACAACGCAGTTTTTAAAAAATGGATAAGAATAAGAAATAAAGTAACAAGTACTTAAAGAGCAGCAGTAAAATAACAATAGCGAGACTATATACAGGAGGTTACTGGTACAGAGTCAATGTGCCGGGGCACCGGTTAGTTGAGGTAATATGTACATGTAGGTAGAGTTATTAAAGTAACTATGCATAGATGAAAACAACAGAGAGTAGCAGCGTTGTAAAGGGGGTCAATGAAAATAGTCTGGGTAGCCATTTGGTTAGGTGTTCAGGGGTCTTATGGCTTGGGGGTAGAAGCTGTTTTGAAGCCTCTTGGACCTAGACTTGGCGCTTCTGGTACCACTTGCCGTGCAGTAGCAGAGAGAACAATCTATGACTGGGTGGCTGTAGCAGAGAGAACAGTCTATGACTAGGGTGGCTGGAGTCTTTGACAATTTTTAGGGCCTTCCTCTGACACAGCCTTGTATAGAGGTCGTGGATGACAGGAAGCTTGGCCGCAGTGATGTGCTGGGCCGTACGCACAACCCTCTGTAGCACCTTGCGGTCGGAGGCCGAGCAGTTGCCATACCAGGCAGTGATGCAACCAGTCAGGATGCTCTCGATGGTGGAGCTGTAGAACCTATTTAGGACCCATGCCAAATCTTTTCAGTCTCCTGAGGGGGAATAGGTTTTGTCGTGCCCTCTTCACAACTGTCTTGGTGTGTTTGGACCAAGTTAGTTTGTTGGTGACGTGGACACCAAGGAACTTGAAGCTCTCAACCTGCTCCACTGCAGCCCCGTCAATAAGAATGGGGGTGTGCTCAGTCCTCTTTTTCCTGTAATCCACAATCATCTCCTTTGTGTCAAAGCTGCTTATTTCGATACATAACCTTATAGCGAGGTTTTGGCTTTGCTGTATGGCTAGTCTACTTGGCATGACTTGTAGCATGTAGACCTTTCCTGTGGCTATTGTACTCTTCCTATAGCTGTGTTTGTTCTCAGTACCATGCTCAGGGCTGTGTTCACCCTTTGTTGATAATGTGTATTGACTGTTGATGATTTGACAGGAGTAATGAAGTGTGTGGTGTGAAGGTGGGGAATGTATCACGTCCCACTGAGAACATAGATTGATTCTGCTTTATCCACAAGAGAGAGAGTTATTTTGATAGAGGGAAAAATCTGTCTGTGTCCCTGGAGTCTTAACAAGATCACAGAGGCCAGTACTGACCTAGCTGAACATGGCTAAGCCTGTCCCATGTAACCGGTCAGTGTCTCTGGCCTGCTGGAGCAATGACATCATCAGCTGTTCCTGCTGCACTCTAATGCAATGTTGGGTTGTATTCATTATGGCACACACTGTAGCAAAATGCTTTAAAGCACTTGTTCAACTTAAAATGAGAACAAGCGGTACATATTGCCCAGTTAGTCCCCCGGGGAAATCCTAGCAACCTTTGTTACGTTTTCTTTTGTTTTGTGCCTAATGAATACAATCCTGGGCTGGACTGGGAGGAAGGCATGGGAGGGAGCTGGATGTTGTGTCCCTCCACCCAGAAGCCCTGGCCCTGTAGCAAGACCTAGGGCTATGCTAACTACCGTAGGCCACCTCTGAATCAGAGGGCTGAGTCACTGAAATGGAATCCATACAAATGGTGATTCATTTGTCTTCCTGTGTGAGTGTATGTGCCTCTCGTGATGACAGAGAGCAGTTGAATAAGCAGGATGTATTACGCCTGTGTGCCTGAAGGCCAGGTCTGAGCAGACATTCAGTGGAATGTGAATGCGGTCGTGCTACTGTATTTGTACTGAATCTCTCTGGCTGAGCTCAGTATTATCATCCTGATGGTGTGTAGCACTGTCCCGCCCACATCCATTTGTTCATCATACTGGTTTCCCTCCTGCTCACACGAGGAGGAATGCCTCCCACGCACACATGCTGCAGTGTATTCAGATACTGCTCACTACTGCTCAGATTCTGCCTTCGTGTAGATTTGCTTCCAGTCAATGATCCTGTCCTCATTTGAAAGACCTTCCAAAGAGCAGCCTGTGGACCTTATCGCTCACTGCTGCGGTGCCTTCATTCCCTCTCTCTCTCTGAAAGGACATTTGATATAGTGCAGCAGTGTTTCAGTCTCTTTCATCACAATATGCAGCAGGTGTGTAGTGGGGGTGGGGCAGGATGCATTGTCGTCCTCATGTAACCTTTGACTCTCCTCACATTGCTCCAAGGGAAACACTAGCCACTGACTATAACTGTACATGATTGAGACACAGATGCCCAATTTTGGTCCTGTTTCCCCCAGTTTCATCCAGAATCATTTCAAGGAACATCATCTGTTGTCTGGGTATAGCAGTACAGGTTTTGGGGAGAGAAAGGTTATATGAACGTCATCTGTTGTCTGGGTATAGCAGTACAGGTTTTGGGGAGAGAAAGGTTATAGGAACGTCATCTGTTGTCTGGGTATAGCAGCACAGGTTTTGGGGAGAGAAAGGTTATAGGAACAGTTTTACTTTGCTGTAGACTCCCTATCTGGGTGGTCACGTCAGCACTGATCATTCCACGGCCCAGCAAACAGAACAGAACAGAGCAGAGCACAGGGCCCACGGCAGGACATGTTATGCTGATAAATACAACAAGCCCCCTCCTCTATCTCGCTCACTCTCTTTATCACATTCACACTCTGCCTCTTCAAACACCTGTTTCACTCACTCACTCACTCACTCACTCACTCACTCACTCACTCACTCACTCACTCACTCACTCACTCACTCACTCACTCACTCACTCACTCACTCACTCACTCACTCACTCACTCACTCACTCACTCACTCACTGCTATAAGCCTGATGTGTTTACAGAGCTAGCCTGTTCATTTTCACCAGAGTGCAGGTGCTATGCAGTTATGGACATGATCTGTGTAATGGCCAGCTTCCCACCCTCATCTCATCTCCACTGACCCCTCCAAACTTCTGTCACGTGACAGGCTTATTGATGGTCTTGGTTGTCATGGTATCTGTGATGATGCAAGCACCGTGCACCCAGCTCTATAGCGCTGTCTTTCTCCTGGCAACATTCAACAGCCTGTTTATTCCACCCTACCGCTGTCACGGCATCGCCCGCCCCGGAGATGAATCACATCTCTCTCATGATCTATTTAGCTACCACTCTGACCCATTGGCGCTCTCTATTCCGCTCACCAACTGTCTTGCTCACAACAGCTTCCTGCGCTCTCTGCACCTGCTCCACCCAGTCTCACTTGGGACAGGCTTAGCCATGTTGAGCCTTGTCAGTATTGGGCTCTATGATCTTGTTAAGACTCCAGAGACACAGGAAGATTTGTCCCTCTGTCCCTGTTAAAAGACCTCGGTTTCTCTCTCTCAAAAGCCTCTCTCTCTCTCTCTCTCTCTCTCTCTCTCTCTCTCTCGCTCTCTCTCTCCCTTTCCCTCTCTCTCTCTCAGAAGCCTCGCTCTCTCTCTCTCTCTCTCTCTCTCTCTCTCTCTCTCTCTCTCTCAAAAGCCTCTCTGTCTCTCTCTCTCTCTCTCTCTCAGAAGCCTCACCCTTTCTTTCTCTCTCTCTCTCCCTTTCTCTCTCTCCTTCTCTCCCTCTCTCTCAGAAGCCCCACTCTCCCCCTCCCTATCTTTATTTCTATAATTTCTTCTCTCTCCCCTTGAGAAGCCTTTGCCTCTCTTTCCTCCTCTCTCCTTGTGTCTTTCCTCCCAGCATCTCAATATAAGGTCCTCTCAAAGTGTTTTTTTTTTTGTATAGCAGCCGCCATGATAGGTAGAGTGTATCAAGAACCCAACATGTTCTAGAAAGTACATGGCAGATAGTTGCTATTGGATGCCAGACAACCACCATTATGGAATTCACATTGTTTGGATACGAGTGAGTTATAGATGAGCTCAGGCGTATTTGAGTAAGCTACCTACCTGGTTTGGTAATCAGCTTCCTTTCTAATCAGTGGCAGAAGGGGGGATGGTAGGGGGTAAGAGAATAAAGTTAGACCCCGACTCTGAAATCTGATTACTGTAATAGGTTTACATGTGTGTTGTGGTTGTCACTCAAGGCTTTAGAAGAGCCACGAACAGCCCTATTACGATGGTGTATCTTTTATGTGTTACCCCAAAAATATAAATGATATTTCATGCAGAAACCCTCAAATGAAACAAGTTGATGGTATATATTTAGGATAATGTTTTACAGCTTTGTCATTCAATTTTTTTTATTACAAAATCATCTTATTTAATTATTTCATATTTTTTACATGTGATAATGCCACACAGGGGGCCAGAGATAATTACAAACACCAGTCAAAATCTGAAGTAACAAATAAAATCTATTTTATTGGTCACAGACACATATTTAGAAGATATTATTGCGGGTGTAGGGAAATGCTACTAGATTTCTTACGATAAATTACATAAAATCCTTGAAAGATACCAAAATGCTGGTAGTTTACTGGTAAACTTCTAAAGTTTCCAGTAATATACCCTCCCGTTGCAACCCTAGAGTTGTGTGTAGCTTTTTTGCATGTACACACAATCACACACACAGAACACAGCCCTACCTCTCTCTCTCACACACAAATGTATGATGCCTGGCACGTTTATCTAGCTAGTCTATCAATACATAATCACACCCTACTAGGTAGTGTAATCTCAAACTTCTTCTCTCTTTCTATCTTTGCAATGCATGTATATTCTATTGCTCCTCCTATCTTCTCCTATCCTCTTCTTTACCCTCCCTCCCCTTCTAAGCCATTCAACTGGAACGTTGCAGGATTATCTTTCCACCATTGAGAAACACTGGCTTGTTCACACTGGGTCTGGCTAAGACGGCCCAAAACAAAGAAATTCAACAGAGGCCTCTGTTCTCTCTGTTGATGTATACATCAACAGAAGCCAGATCTGGACTACAAAATAATACTTGAATAATACTTGAAGAGGGAGTAGCCCGTGCATGGTTCCCACAAGGGCTTGTGGATATACTTTTCTGTTTGATAGTGTCCTTCAATCTGTTTTCATGGGTGCAATTAGGGTAAGCGAAAACAATGAATATTGTTGCTAATTTGTGAGCCATAATGGCTTTGCCTTTTGCCGTAGTTTATTTCCTTGTTGCTGTACTGTAAGACAGATGGCAGAATGTTTATTGTAGAGTGCAATATCCTGCAAGCTTTGTCTTCAAGAGAAGTCTTTATTTTATTTATTGCCCAAGGCTTGGATCATAACTTGAATATAAGATTTGGGTGTATGTCTCTTATTCAAGTCATTTGAATTGCCTTCAGTTTGTTAAATGGTCTGTCCTCTTGCATTTAAGTGTAGTTATTGAGGGAGACTGTGTTCTGGTAGTTTTTTTATATGGACACCTAGTTTATAGTAGACGTGGTTTGATATAGCCTTATGGTTTGAAAGATTTGGGAGGGTTTCTCTGAGATACTGAATAATTTTCTATGGTGAATTACTTACATCAGCTTACGGAATCAGTTCAGGTACAATAAGTGAAAAAATCCTTCTGAGTCTTGCTCTAAAAAAGAAGTAGAATGGGTATCTGTTTGGATTGGCACAACTGCCGACCTTGAAGCCACATGCAACACGAAAATGATGTGCAATATATTGAAGCCTTGATATAGATATTTTCATGTTTAGATATGACACCTGTCATACTGAACATCAATTGATGAATCAATCAATTATTCTCTCTTCCTCTCTTTTTCTCGTCTCCTTCTCACCATCCGTTGTGAAGGAAGGTAACTGGCGGAATTTACCCAAATAACTAAGCAGCATGTCTCCCGACCCCCGTCACACTTCCCCCTCATGTGATGATTACTTTCTTTTGTGGCACTCTACTAGAGGTCGACAGATTATGATTTTTCAACGCCGATACCGATACCGATTATTGGAGGACCCAAAAAAAACCCGGTACCGATTAATCGGCCGATTACATTTTTTTTTAAATGTATTTATTTGTAATAATGACAATTACAACAATACTGAATTAACACTTTTATTTTAACTTAATATAATACATCAATAAAATCAATTTAGCCTCAAATATATAATGAAACCTGTTCGACTTGGTTTAAATAAGGCAAAAACAAAGTGCTGGAGAAGAAAGTAAAAGTGCAATATGTGCTATGTAAAAAAGCTAACGTTTAAGTTCCTTGCTCAGAACATGAGAACATATGAAAGCTGGTGGTTCCTTTTAACATGAGTCTTCAATATTCCCAGGTAAGAAGTTTTAGGTTGTAGTTATTATAGGAATTATAGGACTATTTCTCTCTATACCATTTGTATTTCATATACCTTGACTATTGGATGTTCTTATAGGCACTATAGTATTGCCAGTGTAACAGTATAGCTTCCGTCCTTCTCCTCGCCCCTACCTGGGCTTGAACCAGGGACACATCGACAACAGCCACCCTCGAAGCATCGTTACCATCACGCCACAAAAGCCGCGGCCCTTGCGGAGCAAGGGGAACAACTATTTCAAGGTCTCAGAGCGAGTGACGTCACCGATTGAAACGCTATTAGCGTGCACCCCACTAACTAGCTAGCCATTTCACATCGATTACACCAGCCTAATCACAGGAGTTGATAGGCTTGAAGTCATAAACAGCTCAATGCTTGAAGCACAGCAAAGAGCTGCTGGCAAATGCACGAAAGTGCTGTTTGAATGAATGCTTACGAGCCTGCTGCTGCCTACCACCGCTCAGTCAAACTGCTCTATCAAATATCAAATCATAGACTTAATTATAACATAATAACACACAGAAATACGAGCCTTAGGTCATTAATATGGTCAAATCCGGAAACTATCATTTCGAAAACAAAACGTTTACTCTTTCAATGAAATACAGAACCGTTCCGTATTTTATCTAACGGGTGGCATCCTAAGTCTAAATATTGCTGTTACATTGCACAACCTTCAATGTTATGTCATAATTATGTACAATTCTGGCAAATTAATTACGGTCTTTGTTAGGAAGAAATGGTCTTCACACAGTTCGCAACGAGCCAGGCGGCCCACACTGCTGCATATACCCTGACTCTGCTTGCACGGAACGCAAGAGAAGTGACACAATTTCCCTAGTTAAAATAAATTCATGTTAGCAGGCAATATGAACTAAATATGCAGGTTTAAAAATATATACTTGTGTATTGATTTTAAAGAAAGGCATTGATGTTTATGGTTATGTACACATTGGTGCAACAACAGTGCTTTTTTCGCGAATGTGCTTGTTAAATCATCACCCGTTTGGCGAAGTAGGCTGTGATTCGATGATAAATTAACAGGCACCGCATCGATTATATGCAACGCAGGACAAGCTAGATAAACTAATAATATCATCAACCATGTGTAGTTAACTAGTGATTATGTTAAGATTGATTGTTTTTTATAAGATAAGTTTAATGCTAGCTTGCAACTTACCTTGGCTTCTTGCTGCACTCGCTTAACAGGTAGTCAGCCTGCCACGCAGTCTCCTCGTGGAGTGCAATGTAATTGGCCACAATCAGTGTCGAAAAATGCCCATTACCGATTGTTATGAAAACTTGAAATCGGCCCTAATTAATCGGCCTTTCCGATTAATCGGTCGACCTCTACACTCTACAACCCTGAGTACCAGAGGAGGATGTATTGTAAATTGCAAATAAGAATGTTTTCTTAACTAACTTGCCTAGTTAAATAAAGGTTAAATTAAAAATATATATATATAATTCTCATCCTGTAGTGACCATCTGAACCTGAGGACCTTTGTGTCCACATTATTTTTTGTATCAACAAACATTGTGCCCAATCTATCAATGTACCCTTGACACTATAATAGTTTTAGTGGTTACAATGCATAAAAAGACTGTGACCTTCCATGTAGCTTTTCTCACAAGAGAATTTTGAAATGGTATGAGTTCTGTTTTTCCCTTGTTATTTCACATTCATGGTAATGCTGCTGAAGGTTAGGTGTGATTTAGTTAGCTTTTCAATATCACAAGTGTGTGTACATGTAAATATCTTAATGTTGATAATCTAAGATAAAAACTTGACACTAAAGCAAAGGTTCTATACAGTTTATTCAAAGAGTATACAGTTACAGTTGAAGTCGGAAGTTTACATACACCTTAGCCAAATACATTTAAACTCTAGTTTTTCACAATTCCTGACATTTAATCCTAGTAAAAATTCCCTGTTAGGATCACCACTTTATTTTAAGAATGTTAAATGTCAGAATAATAGTAGAGAGAATGATTTATTTCAGCTTTTATTTCTTTCATCACATTCCCAGTGGGTCAGAAGTTTACATACACTCAATTTGTATTTGGTAGCTTTGCCTTTAAAACGTTTAACTTGGGTCAAACTTTTTGAGTAGCCTTCCACAAGCTTCCCACAATAAGTTTGGTGAATTTTGGTCCATTCCTCCTGACAGAGCTGGTGTAACGGAGTCAGATTTGTAGGCCTCCTTGCTCGCACACGCTTTTTCAGTTCTGCCCACAAATTTTCTATGGGATTGAGGTCAGGGCTTTGTGATGGCCACTCCAATACCTTGACTTTGTTGTCCTTAAGCCATTTTACCACAACTTTGGAAGTATGGTTGTGGTCATTGTCCATTTGGAAGACCCATTTGTGACCAAGCTTTAACTTCCTGACTGATGTCTTGATATGTTGCTTCAATATATCCACATAATTTTCCTGCCTCATGATGCCATCTATTTTGTGAAGTACACCAGTCCCTCCTGCAGCAAAGCACCCCCACAACATGATGCTGCCACCCCCGTGCTTCACGGTTGGGATGGTGTTCTTCGGCTTGCAAGCCCCCCCTTTTTCCTCCAAACACAACGATAGTTGTTATATTTTTGTTTCATCAGACCAGAGGACATTTTTCCAAAAAGTACGATCTTTGTCCCCATATGCAGTGGCAAACCGTAGTCTGGGTTTTTTATGGCGGTTTTGGAGCAGTCTTCCTTGCTGAGCGGCCTTTCAGGTTATGTCGATATAGGACTTGTTTAACTGGGGATATAGATACTTTGTACCTGTTTCCTCCAGCATCTTCACAAGGTCCTTTGCTGTTGTTCTAGGATTGATTTGCACTTTTCGCACCAAAGTACATTCATCTCTAGGAGACAGAATGCGTCTCCTTCCTGAGCGGTATGACGGCTGCGTGGTCCCATGGTGTTTATACTTGCGTACTATTGTTTGTACAGATGAACGTGGTACCTTCAGGCGCTTGGAAATTGCTCCCATGGATGAACCAGACTTGTGGAGGTCTACAATGTTTTTTCTGAGGTCTTGGCCGATTTCTTTAGATTTTCCCATGATATCAAGCAAAGAGGCACTGAGTTTGAAGGTAAGGCCTTGAAATACATCCACAGGTACACCTCCAATTGACTCAAATGATGTCAATTAGCCTATCAGAAGCCTCTAAATCCATGACATCATTTTCTGGAATTTCCCAAGCAGTTTCAAGGCACCGTCAACTTAGTGTATGTAAACTTCTGACCCACTGGAATTGTGATACATTGAATTATAAGTGAAATAATCTGTCTGTAAACAATAGTTGGAAAAATTACTTGTGTTATGCACAAAGTAGATGTCCTAACCGACTTGCCAAAACTATAGTTTTATAACAAGAAATTTGTGGAGTGGTTGAAAAACAAGTTTTAATGATTACAACCTAAGTGTATGTAAACTTCTGACTTCAACTGTATGTTTAGGTGTGGTTTGTGTTTATCCAATATAATTTCTTATATGGATGCCTGTAAAAGGGAGCATGTTTGACACAACATTTCACATTCACCCAAATGAATGAATATTTAAAACATATTAGAAACTGGGTGGTTTGAGTCCTGAATGCCGTTTGGCTGACCACGGGTATTACACAGGTATTACACGGGTATTACAAAACATTTATTTTTACTGCTCTAATTCCATTGGTAACCAGTTTATAATAGCAATAAGGCACCTCGGGTGTTTGTGATATATGGCCAATATACCATACCATGGCTAAGGGCTGATGCGTTGCATCGTGCGTAAAAGGACAGCCCTTAGCCATGGTATATTGGCCGTATATCACACCTCCTCAGGCCTTATTTCTTAAATCTATATTTCACATTTAGAAACTGCTTCACTACAGTATAATAACCATATTATAGTGGTGTGTAGTGTAGTTTAGAGCCATATGGGTTTCTTAATGAGCTCAGCTTTTCAAATCAAATCAAGTCACATTTTATTGGTCACATACACATGGTTAGCAGATGTTAATGCGAGTGTAGCGAAATGCTTGTGCTTCTAGTTCCGACAGTGCAGTAATATCTAACAAGTAATCTTAACAATTTCCCAACAACTACCTAATACACACAAATCTAAAGGGGATGATTGAGAATATATACATATAAATATATAAATGAGCGATGGTTGTGCGGCATAGGCAAGATGCAATAGATGGTATAAAATACAGTATATACATATTATATGAGTAATGTAAGGTATGTAAACATTATTTAAAGTGGCATTATTTAAAG
This sequence comes from Salmo salar, assembly GCF_965601325.2. Classification (NCBI taxonomy): domain Eukaryota; kingdom Metazoa; phylum Chordata; class Actinopteri; order Salmoniformes; family Salmonidae; genus Salmo; species Salmo salar. The sequence goes on along the minus strand of NC_138303.1, from coordinate 35,356,185 downwards.
TGACATTGTTTAAAGTGACTAGTGATCAATTTATTGAAGTGGCCAGTGATTGGGTCTCAATGTAGGCAGCAGCCTCTCTGAGTTAGTGATTGCTGTTTAGCAATCTGATGGCCTTGAGATAGAAGCTGTTTTTCAGTTACCTCGGTGCCAGCTTTGATGCACCTGTACTGACCTCGCCTTCTGGATGGTAGCGGTGTGAACAGGCAGTGGCTCGGGTGGTTGATGTTCTTGATCTTTTTGGCCTTCCTGTTACATCGGTGCTGTAGGTGTCATGGAGGGCAGGTAGTTAGCCCCCGGTGATGCGTTGTGCAGACCGCACCACCCTCTGGAGAGCCTTGCGGTTGAGGGCGGTGCAGTTGCCGTACCAGGCTGTGATACAGCCAGACAGGATGCTCTCAATTGTGCATCTGTTAAAGTTTGTCAGGGTTTTGCGTGACAATCCACATTTCTTCAGCCTCCTGAGATTTAGCCTCCTGTTGCGCCTTCCTGTTGCGCCTTCTTCACCACCATGTCTGTGTGGGTGGACCATTTCAGTTTGTCTGTTATGTGTACGCTGAGGAACTTAAAGCTTTCCACCTTCGATGTGGATGGGGGGTGCTCCCTCTGCTGTTTCCTGAAGTCCACGATCATCTCCTTTGTTTTGCTGACGTTGAGTGAGAGGTTGTTTTCCTGACACCACACTCCGAGTGCCCTCACCTCCTCCCTGTAGGCTGTCTCATCGTTGTTGGTAATCAAGCCCACTACTGTTGTGTCGTCTGCAAACTTGATGATTGAGTTGGAGGCGTGCATGGCCATGCTGTCGTGGGTGAACAGGGAGTACAGGAGGGGGCTGAGCACGCACTGAGCACCCAAGTGTTGAGGATCAGCGGAGTGGAGGTGATGTTTCCTACCTTCACCACCTGTGGGTGGCCTGTGAGGAAGTCCAGGACCCAATTGCACAGGGCGGGGTTGAGACCCAGGGCCTCCAGCTTGATGATGAGCTTGGAGGGTACTATGGTGTTGAATGCTGAGCTGTAGTCAATGAACGGCATTCTTACATAGGTATTCCTCTTGTCCAGATGGGATAAGGCAGTGTGCAGTGTGATGGCGATTGCATAGTATGTGGACCTGTTTGGGCGGTATGCAAAATTAAGTGGGTCTAGGCTGGCCGATAAGGTGGAGGTGATATGATTATTGACTAGTCTCTCAAAGCACTTCATGATGACATAAGTGAGTGCTACGGGGCGACAGTCATTTAGTTCAGTTAGCTTTGCCTTCTTGGGTACAGGAACAATGTTGGCCATCTTGAAGCATGTGGGGACAGCAGACTGGGATAGGGAGCGATTGAATATGTCCGTAAACACACCAGCCAGCTGGTCTGCGCATGCTCTGAGGCCGCAGCTAGGGATGCTGTCTGGGTCAGCAGCCTTATGAGGGTTAACACGTGTACATTTTTTACTCACGTCGGCCACGGAGAAGGAGAGGGGGCTTAGCCGGCTCTGGAGGATCCAGGGATCCATAGGCTAATTGGAGGGCCAGACTGACAGACAGGTAGACGGACCTATGATCTCACTGAAATGAGAATCACACCAATAATAATGGGTGGGTCATAGCTTGTGAGTGATGTTATCTAGAGTACTGGACCAGCAGGTTGAAGAGTGGAATTTCATCTCTTACTTTCTCATCGGCCTATTGACATCTTGAACGCTCAAGAAAAATAAGTATTGTGAGTGTTATAGTACGAACAGTGAAGTAGATTCTCACTCTCGTGTTGTCTTGGCTCCCCTGGCTGAAACATTGTCTGCAGCATATCAAACAGATTTAATGCCTTTGCTGAGTCACGACATCTGATTATTATGCCTGATATAGATCTTATTGCCCAAAAGAATTACAGGGCAATGACTCTGACAGTAGACAAAGAGACCCTGAGCTCTTTCTTCACCCACGGGTCTCTGTGTATACACCTGCTCTTCTGCACAGCTGTAACCTTTACTCTGGCAAGGAAATGGTCATTTCTGGAGGCGGAGGGCAAACCGTGTGTCCTCTTTTTCTCTGCATGAGGAGTTCTCTTTTCACAGAGAATATGAAAAGAACTGGCAATATTATTTAAAGGTCTCTCTTATAGTAAATCTGTGATGCTGGTACTGAGAGACTCCTACTTGGCCTTCCTACCTCTGATGCTTAATTCACAGTTACTTAGTGTGTTAGAAGGCCTTAAGTTGACTGGAACGTTATTTTACATTATGTGGTTCAAAATGAAAATGCTCAATAACTTGGTGGTGTAAAATGGCTCTTGTATAGGCTATTGTAAATACATTATTGCGGCACATTATCCTTGTAAATTCCCATACTTTTGATCCTCAAAGTTGAACCTTGCCACAGAGCTAAAGAAGTTAAGAGGATGATTTCAACACAGAGTATGTTAGACAAGTGCCCTACAAAGAATGTGTGTGTGATCTGGTTGAGTACAGAATGTAAACCCAAGGCTAACTGCCTTGGGTTTACACAAGTCAGTGTGATCCGCCGTGACTGTAAATATTGTGTTTGACAAACTGCACTGCATTACTGTGCGGCTGATTCAGCCATTGCTGTACTGTAACTGCAGTATAGCTGCCCTGCCTGTGCTCCTCGGTGCTCCTGCTAGTGTCACGATTCATCACACAGGGTACAAAATGTTCCCTGGTTCAGATTGAGATGAGTAGCCCATCATCGAGGCTTCGAGGATATATACTGCAGAAATGTGTTCAAATAAGTAAACACACTGTAGAAACACTGTACCTCTCTATTGCATACTTTTTCAAGTAGCAGGCACAGCCACACAAACCACACAAATTCAGTCTTAATGCCGACTGCTCATGATTATTGTGGCGTTGTGACAGATTAAGACTGAAAAGTTTTAGCTGTTATCTATCATGTGCATATAAATTGGCCTCTGAGTTCCACCAGTCCCATCTTTCAGGTGTAAAAGTCACTAATTTGTCAGGTTGGCTCAAACTGATCACAGCACTCACCTTATGCTGCTCCCTCTGAAGATTTACTCAACATGGTCAGTAGGGATGCACATTTTGGGGAATATTCAGAGGTGGAAACTTTCCGTGGGAATTAAATGGAATATATAAGAATTAACGGGAATATATGGGAATTAACGGAAATATATGCACATTAATATTAATACCATTTAAATGTAGATGTTTTTTGCATTGGATATATTTACCATATCATATGGAGACAGAAACATAAACCCTTTACCTTATCATAAGTAGACATTGCAAATGATTAAATCCTTCCAATAGAAATAAAAAAAAAAAAATTTAGTTACGAATTGAACTTTAATTAATTGAGTTGACTCTTCACATGGGATGATTTCACTGAACAACAAAAGCGAATATTGAATGATCCCCAATGATCCATCGCATCTTCCAAAAACGTTTTCAACATACATCTGTAAAATGATAGTCTAGAAACTAAAGCTTTGGTTGTCTTCCTCTCAGGCTTCCATATCTTCTCCCTGGACCTCCTCAATGTCCACCTCTTGAATATCAGACTCTGAGGCCTCATCTTCACTGTCACTTTCCAACCTTGTTGAGGATGGCTCGTTGTCAGGCTCAAAAAGCCTCAAATTTGCCCAGATGGCCACCAATTCTTAAACCCTTGTATTGGTCAGCCTTTTGCGTTCTTTGGTGTGTGTGTTCCCAAACAAGGACCAGTTGCACTCTGAGGTGGCTGATGTTGGTGGGATTTGGAAGATGATGGAGGCAACAGGGTAAAGAGCCTCAGATCCACGAAGTCCCTTCCACCAGGTGGCTGATGAGATATGTTGGCACGACTGCCATATTGCATCTCCATCCCAAAGCCCTTGCTTGGAAGTGCATCACCAGACTGCCAAGAACCTTTCCCTCATCCAGGCCAAGGTAGCAAGACACGGTTGTGATGACACCATAGGTCTTGTTGATCTCTGCACCAGACAGGAAGCTCTTGCCAGCATACTTGGGGTCCAACATGTACGCTGCGGCGTGTATGGGCTTCAGGCAGAAGTCTTCACGCTTTTTGATGTGTTTCAGAACTGCAGTTTCCTCTGCTTGGAGCAACAGTGAAGTGGGCAGGGCAGTACGGATTTCTTCTCTGACATCTGCAAGCAGAGTCTGATCATCAGACAGGATGGCATTGTCTCCCTCAATCCGTGCAATGGCTACTGCTATAGGTTTCAGGAGTTTCAGGCTGCTTACCACTCTCTCACAAAATACATCATCCAGGAGGATCCTCTTGATGGGGCTGTACATATCGGCAGACTGTGATATGGTGATTTCTTGGAGAGACTCGTTCTCTTCCAGGAGACTGTCAAACATGATGACAACACCACCCAACGGGTGTTGCTGGGCAGCTTCAATGTGGTGCTCTTATTCTTCTCACTTTGCTTGGTGAGGTAGATTGCTGCTATAACTTGATGACCCTTCAAATACCTAACCATTTCCTTGGCTCTCTTGTAGAGTGTATCCATTATTTTCAGTGCCATGATGTCCATGAGGAGCAGATTCAATGCATGAGCAGCACTGCCAATGGGTGTGATGTGAGGGTAGGACTCCTCCACTTTAGCCCAAGCAGCCTTCATGTTCGCAGCATTGTCTGTCACCAGTGCAAATACCTTCTGTGGTCCAAGGCCATTGATGACTGACTTCAGCTTATCTGCAATGTAGACAAGTGTGTCTGTTGTCCCTTGTGTCTGTGCTCTTGTAGAATACTGGTTGAGGGGTGGAGATTATGTATTTAATTATTCTTTACCCACAAACATTCGATCACCCATCAGAGATGATTGCAATGCAGGCTGCTTTCTCTATGATTTGCTTGACCTTCACTTGAACTCTGTTGAACTCTGCATCCAGTAAATTAGTAGATAAAGCATGTCTGGTTGGAGGGGTGTATGCTGGACGAAGAACATTCAGAAATCTCTACCAATACACATTGCCTGTGAGCATCAGAGGTGAACCAGTTAAATACACAGCTCGAGCAAGACATTCATCAGCGTTTCTCTGACTACTTTCCTCCATTGAGTCAAAAAACTTCTGATTCCAGGAACACCATGGACTGTTGCTATCGATAAGGTGTCTGATTCATCATTTTCACCTCGAATAGAAGTAGAGGGACTTTTGTCGGGATTGCTTGTTGTGAGCGCTGAGGGAACTTTATGCACTTGGCCAGATAATACAGCATTTTTGTTGCATACTTCACATATGATTTGGCACAGTATTTGCAAATGTACACAGCTTTTCCTTCTACATTAGCTGCAGTGAAATGTCTCCACACATCAGATAGTGCCCATGGCATTTTCCAGTAAAGATGAGGTAAAAAAAACTATTACATTTCCATGTACAGATACATAGTTAAGCAGTTAGAATAAACAACTCCTTTGTAAGATACATGTTTTAAAATGAAACATGTATGGAAACAGGTGAATTAACAATCCTCAGTTAGCAGGGTCAAGCAAGCTAAAACCCACATGGTAGCAAAAACTACCTAGCAGAAATTGTTAACAAGTTAGAAATGATTTAAACACACTTTGCTGTAGGCTACTATTTACTAGTTAACAAAAAAGTATGTATGTCGTATAAAATATATTCACCCCACCCAGTATTGTAATCAAAACTTACCAGAAAGCATGTAGTCCTTGGCTCTGACAGTGTAGTAGTGTGGGCTCAATAGCCTCTCATTAGTGTGCAAGATCTTGAGAATCAGCTGTACATGTGATGGAAGAATGCACTGTGCATGCTGAGGGTTGTAATTCCATTGAGTTGGGGATAGTTTAACCAAAATATGTCACAAGACCTAGAATTGCCTTATGTGTATCGCACAAAAAAAGGTTCACTTTTATAAGCTAACTTTTTTTGTTTCTGAAATTTACCGGAAAGTTTCCGACCCTTTGCAACCCTAGTGGTCAGAATGTTACTTAGTTCACCAGCTTAGTTCACCAGGTGATTCCCTGTGACACATGCAGTACCAGTCAAACGTTTGGACACACCTACTCATTCAAGAGTTTTTCTTTATTTTTACTATTTTCTACATTGTAGAATAGTAGTGAATACATACAAACTATGAAATAACACATATGGAATCATGTAGTAACCAAAAAAGTGTTAAACAAATCAAAATATATTTAACATTTTAGATTCTTCAAAGTAACCACGCTTTGCCTTGATGATTGCCTTTGACAGCTTTGCACACTCTTGGCTTTGTCTCAACCAGCTTCACCTGGAATGCTTTTCCAACAGTCTTGAAGGAGTTCCCACATATGCTGAGCACTTGTTGGCTGCTTTTCCTTCACTCTGAGTTCCAACTCATCCCAAACCATCTCAATTGGGTTGAGGTCGGATGATTGTGGAGGCCAGGTCATCTGATGCAGCACTTCATCACTCTCCTTCTAGGTCAAATAGCCCTTACACAGCCTCGATGTGTGTTGGGTCATCGTCTTTTGGAAAAACAAATGATAGTCCCACTAAGGGCAAACAAGATGGGATGGCGTAGCGCTGCAGAATCCTGTGGTAGTCATGCTAGTTAAGTGGGCCTTGAATTCTAAATAAATCACTGACAATGTCACCAGCAAAGCACCATCACACCACCTCCTCCGTGCTTCACGGTGGGAACCACACATGCGGAGATCATCCGTTCACCTACTCTGTGTCTCACAAAGACACGGAGGTTGGAACCAAAAATCTCACAGTTGGACTCATCAGACCAAAGGACAGATTTCCACTGGTCTAATGTCCATTGCTCGTGTTTCTTGGCACAAGCAAGTCTTTTCTTCTTATTGGTGTCCTTTAGTAGTGGTTTCTTTGCAGCAATTCAACCATGAAGGCCTGATTCACACAGTCTCCTCTGAACAGTTGATGTTGAGATGTGTCTGTTCCTTGAACTCTGTGAAGCATTTATTTGGGCTGCAATTTCTGAGGTTGGTAACTAATGAACTTATCCTCTGCAGCAGAGGTAACTCTGGGTCTTCCTTTCCTGAGCCAGTTTCATCATAGTGCTTGATGGTTTTTGCAACTGCACTTGAAGAAACTTTCAACGTTCTTGAAATGTTCCGTATTGACTGACCTTCATGTCTTAAAGTAATGATGGACTGTCGTTTTTCTTTGCTTATTTGAGCTGTTCTTGTCATAATATGGACTTGGTCTTTTACTAAATATGTCTATATTCTGTATACCACCCCTACCTTGTCACAACACAACTGATTGGCTCAAACACATTAAGAAGGAAAAAAATTCCACAAATTAACGTATAATAAGGCACACCTGTTAATTGAAATGCATTCCAGGTGACTACCTAATTTATTTTTTATTTTAAATGTGACCTTAACACTTTTTTTGGTTACTACATGATTCCATATGTGTTATTTCATAGTGTTGATGTCTTCGCTGTTATTCTACAATGTAGAAAATTGTAAAAATAAAGAAAAACCCTTGAATGAGTAAATGTGTCCCAACTTTTGACTGGTACTGTATGCTTGGTGGAGAAGTCAGCATAAGGCCAAACAGACATAGCTTATCACCTTTACTCCTGTTCTCTTTGGGAGCATTACCAGAGAAAATATAATGTATTAATGCCTTACTAACTTAGTAGGATCATTCCACGAAATGAGTCACTTTTGCGTCGCTTGGATATTTTAAGTAGAGATTTGGCACCAATATTGGACTTTAAAAGCATGTTATATTGAATGAAGAGCCATTTAATATAGACCACATACAAAATTCAATAAAGTGCCCAAATCCAGCATATTGACATGTCCCTCTGTGCACTCTGTATCATTTTCACCATCATTGTAAAGCCCTAGTTTTGTTGCTTTGTCAAAGTAATTTCTGAAAATTGTTGTAGTTATGTGATTAGCAAATCATTTTAAGTAAAAAAAAACACCTGTCCCTCTGTCACAAAAAGAGCCGTGTTGAATAGACCAAACTGCAGCGGGAATATGGATGCTCATGTTTTAATAAAAAAAAAGGAGTAACGCATCCACTGGAAAACAATATACACGACAGGAACAGTTTTGCAGGCACACAACACGCAGTGCAAAAACAACTACCCACGAAAACCAAACAAACACACACCTACTTATGGGACTCCCAAATCAGAGGCAACTAGAAACACCTGCCTCCAATTGAGAGTCCAGCACCCAAAACTACAAATAGAAAAACAAACCTAGAACCTATACCAAACTAACACACCCCACTACACCACACACAAAACCCCATAATACAAAACAAATATACCTCTGCCACGTCCTGACCAAATATAATAGAAATAATACCTAAATATTGGTCAGGACGTGACATTACCCCCCCCTAAAGGTGCAGACCCCGGAATGCACCTTAACCTCTTGGGGCTAGGTGGGACGCTAGCGTGCCACCCGTGGTGCACTCCATCAACAGCAGGTGCATTTCAAGAGCGGCAAATTTGAATCCAAATAAATGTCAACTTTCACCTACAGTAACCATAAACTTTGCACACGAACTGCCGCCCGCTTTGAGTAAGAAATCATGAATGTATTTACGTGAAATGCCAGGGTCTGCCGGGGTTCTCTCGGTGAACAGGGCAGCCTTGAAAAGGGGGTTTATCTTTTTCGGCATTCCTGTAGGGCTCTGATTGTCTGAAATGGTTTGAACAAGTCTTCTACTGTTGTCCTTCTTTGTAGTTGTCCGGTATCCGGTGACTTGTCGTGTAGTGCTGAACAGAAGTACAGAGTTGATTTTCCTTCCATTCCCTCTTGAAGATGCTTCTTTGAAGACAGGCTAGCCAGCCGTATCGATGGTTCCCCAGTAGGGTGATGAGAGTTGAGTAATACGATAGTTTGAGTAGAGTAACAGGATGGTCCTACTTAAATTTGCTTTCGAAGATGCTTTACTTAGGTCAGCTAATCAGCCATACCAGTGATTGTCCGGGAGGGGAATTTATCTTCTCCACCTCATGTTGAGATTCAAAGTTCAAACCATTTTAAACGTGCAGCTGCCGCTTCACACTTTTTCTGGTCTAATGTGTTCTTAACCCATCATTTATACCTTTTGCTCGAAAGGGGTAGTTCGGGTAGGCTGACACACTCTCTGACCTCACTTTGGGGCGGTGACTACTCACAGTGCAAAGTTATGGAAAACAATTATCTCTTATAGCTCTTCACATCACATCCCTCTCTTTACAAAAACACTTTAATCATTTTTCCTATTACATGCACAACGCATAGTATGGGAACTTGGGTGGGTATACTTTCCAAGTTACAGTATTTCCTTTATAATATTTTTAATGACATCACAAAATCACAAACAAAATGACATTAGTGTTTTATAGATCGCCTCTGACCATTCCTCACGATCTACATTAGAAATATTTTTCCAGTATTCGCTTTTGAACGTATTCGAGTTTCAGCGGGAAAAATGTCTGTTGAGACAAAGCACATTCCTTTAGTGAATTTGGAGAGCGCAAGCCTGGATCTTCTCCCTTGATTTACAACAGGACGTGAGTTGTTCATCCCCACTAGTTCTTTCCTTCCACCTCTACAGGTGAAAGGGGATCTGATTGAAGTTATTCATTGCAAACCTGATGTGACCTATTTGGATTCTCGTGGACAATCAGGACAAACATTTACATGAACATTTTAGTCACTTAGCAAACGGTCTTATCCAGAGCGACCTACAGTTGGTGCATTCACCTTAAGATAGCTAGGTGAGACAACCACAACCAAACAGGTGACAATTACATTTTGTTTAGTGTCATTACAACTTTTAAAATACAGTTGAAGTTGGAAGTTTACATACACTTAGGTTGGAGTCGTTAAAACTCGTTTTTCAACCACTCCACAAATTTCTTGTTAACAAACTAGTTTTGGAAAGTCGGTTAAGACATCTACTTTGTGCATGACACAAGTAATTTTTCCAACAATTGTTTACAGACAGATTATTTCACTTAGAATTCACTGTATCACAATTCCAGTGGGTCAGAAGTTTACATACACTAAGTTGACTGTGCCTTTAACCTCTATGGGCTAGGTGGGACGCTAGCGTGCCACCCGTGGTGCACTCCATCAACAGCAGGTGCATTTCAAGAGCGGCAAATTTGAATCCAAATAAATGTCAAAATTCAAATTTTTCAAACATACAACTATTTTACACCCTTTGAAAGATAAACATCTCCTTAATCTAACCACGTTTTACGATTTCAAAAAGGTTTTACGGCGAAAGCATAAATTTAGAGTATGTTAGGACAGTACATTTACAAGAGTTGTGTGTAATGTTTTGTCAATTCAAAGACAGGGTCACCAAAACCATAAAACCAGCTAAAATGATGCACTAACCTTTTACAATCTCCATCAGATGACACTCCTAGGACATTATGTTAGACAATGCATGCATTTTTAGTTCTATCAAGTTCATATTTATATCCAAAAACAGCGTTTTACTATGGCATTGATGTTGAGGAAATCGTTTCCCTCCAATAACCGGCAGTCAAGTCAGCGTAACAAATTAAATAATTAAAATTAGAAAACATTGGTAAAATATTATATTGTCATTTAAAGAATTATAGATTTACATCTCTTGAACGCAATCAACTTGCCAGATTTAAAAATAACCTTACTGGGAAATCACACTTTGCAATAATCTGAGCACTGCGCCCAGAAAAATACGCGTTGCGATACAGACTAGACGTCATGTTGGGGAGATCTAAAATCGAAAATACTATGTAAATAATCCATTACCTTTGATTCTCTTCATCAGATGTCACTTCCAGGTATCACAGGTCCATAACGAATGTAGTTTTGTTCAAAAAAGCTCATCATTTATGTCCAAAAATCTCCGTCTCGTTAGCACATGATGTAAGCCAGCCGGACTTCTCGTCATGAACGAGGGGAAAAAATATATTTCCGTTCGTTCAAACATGTCAAACGTTGTATAGCATAAATCATTAGGGCCTTTTTTAACCAGAACATGAATAATATTCAAGGTGGACGAATGCATACTCTTTTATAACGTATTGGAACGAGGGTACCCAACATGAACTCGCGCGCCAGGTGTCTAATGGGACATCATCGTTCCATGGCTCTTGTTCGGTCAGATCTCCCTCCAGAAGACTCAAAACACTTTGTAAAGGCTGGTGACATCTAGTGGAAGCAATAGGAAGTGCCAAAATATTCCTAAACCCCTGTGTTTTTCAATGGGATAGGTTTAAAGTCAATACAACACATCAGGTATCCACTTCCTGTCAGAAAATGTCTCAGGGTTTTGCCTGCCAAATGAGTTCTGTTATACTCACAGACACCATTCAAACAGTTTTGGAAACTTTAGAGTGTTTTCTATCCATATATAATAAGTATATGCATATTCTAGTTACTGGGTAGGATTAGTAACCAGATTAAATCGGGTACATTTTTTTTATCCAGACGTGCAAATGCTGCCCCCTAGACCCAACAGGTTAAAAGAAAACACAAAAAAATCTCCATTACCCCAACAAAACCAAAAAGCAATACCCCCTAAACAATAAGGGAGGGAAGGGAGGGTGGCTGCCGTCAACGACGGCACTGTGCTACACCCTCCCTCCCCAACCCACCTATCCTGGAGGTGGCTCCGGTGCAGGACGTGGACCCTGCTCCACCCTCGGCGTCGCCCACTTCGGTGGAGCCGATAGCTGCGCCAGGCAGACGGACCCCTCGGGCCGGGCCGGAGGACAGGAGGGCCCCTCGGGCCGGGCCGGGGGACAGGAGGGCCCCTCGGGCCGGGCCGGGGGGACAGGAGGGCCCCTCGGGCCGGGCCGGGGGACAGGAGGGCCCCTCGGGCCGGGGGACAGGAGGGCCCCTCGGGCCGGGCCGGGGGACAGGAGGGCCCCTCGGGCCGGGCCGGAGGGCAGGAGGGCCACTCGGGCTGGGCCGGAGGACAGGAGGGCCACTCGGGCTGGGCCGGAGGACAGGAGGGCCACTCGGGCTGGGCCGGAGGACAGGAGGGCCACTCGGGCCGATCCTGACAGGCAGGGCACCCTGGCAGATCCGGGCAGGCGGGCACCTCTGGCAGAACCGGGCAGTCTGGCCAGCCTGGCAGTTCAGGGCAGTCTGGCCAGCCTGGCAGTTCAGGGCAGTCTGGCCACCCTGGCAGTTCAGGGCAGTCTGGCCACCCTGGCAGTTCAGGGCAGTCTGGCCACCCTGGCAGTTCAGGGCAGTCTGGCCACTCTGGCAGTTCAGGGCAGTCTGGCCACTCTGGCAGTTCAGGGCAGTCTGGCCACTCTGGCAGTTCAGGGCAGTCTGGCCACTCTGGCAGTTCAGGGCAGTCTGGCCACTCTGGCAGTTCAGGGCAGTCTGGCCACTCCGGCAGTTCAGGGCAGTCTGGCCACTCCGGCAGTTCAGGGCAGTCTGGCCACTCCGGCAGTTCAGGGCAGTCTGGCCACTCTGGCAGTTCAGGGCAGTCTGGCCACTCCGGCAGTTCAGGGCAGTCTGGCCACTCCGGCAGTTCAGGGCAGTCTGACCTCTCTGGCGACTGTTGACTGGCGGGCAGCTCTGATGACTGTTGACTGGCGGGCAGCTCTGACGACTGTTGACTGGCGGGCAGCTCTGACGACTGTTGACTGGCGGGCAGCTCTGACGACTGTTGACTGGCGGGCAGCTCTGACGACTGTTGACTGGCGGGCAGCTCTGACGACTGTTGACTGGCGGGCAGCTCTGACGACTGTTGACTGGCGGGCAGCTCTGGTGATGGTTGACTGGCGGGCAGCACTGACGACTGTTGACTGGCGGGCAGCTCTGGTGACTGTTGACTGGCGAGGCTGGGTTGACACACTAGACTCCTGATGCGTGGGGCTGGTATAGGACGTGCCAGCCTGGAGACACGCACCTCCATGCTAGTGCGTCTGGCGGGAAACACCGGACCGAAAGGGCGCACTGGCGGTCTTGAGCGCAGGGTTGGCATCACCCCTTCCGGCTCGATGCCTACTTCGCCCTGGCACATGCGGGGCGCTGGTACCTTGCCTACCGGCCTGAAAATCCCAGGCCTCACCACAGCCTCAACCCCAAAGCACGGGACCTGTCCAGTCTGCCCTACAAGGGTACGGGGAGCTGGCCTGGGGCTGTAATCTCGCCCCGCCAAATAGCCCTTGTGCCCCCCCTAAAAAATTATTGGGGCTGCCTCCAACATTCCTCCCTCACTTGCCTCTGTCCTCTTCTCCGCTGCTTGGTCCTTTGGTGGTGGGTAGTTCTGTCACAAAAAGAGCCGTGTTGAATAGACCAAACTGCAGCGGGAATATGGATGCTCATGTTTTAATTTAAAAAAAGGAGTAACGCATCCACTGGAAAACAATATACACGACAGGAACAGTTTTGCAGGCACACAACACGCAGTGCAAAAACAACTACCCACGAAAACCAAACAAACACACACCTACTTATGGGACTCCCAATCAGAGGCAACTAGAAACACCTGCCTCCAATTGAGAGTCCAGCACCCAAAACTACACATAGAAAAACAAACCTAGAACCTATACCAAACTAACACACCCCACTACACCACACACAAAACCCCATAATACAAAACAAATATACCTCTGCCACGTCCTGACCAAATATAATAGAAATAATACCTAAATATTGGTCAGGACGTGACACCCTCATTTTAAGCTCAACCCTGTTACGTGAACTCTCATTTTAATATGAGTTAAATCATAACGTAAAATCAGGTGAGCTGGTTCTAATCCTTTTAGCCATTGTCTGGTGTTTTGTGGTGGAAAACTGAAGTGTGTCCAGCATATCACGTCAACCCTGTTATCCACGGATAGACAGGCAAGAAATGTTTTAACAATAAACTGTTTTTTGCGAAGCTTGCATTCAGTTGACCTTCACTTTTGCACACAACAAGATTCCATTCCCCCTGTCACAACGGGATTTATGGCTGATTTAAGATTAAATCCCCAACCCTGTTGTGGTCAACCCTGTTCGGCACTAAATAGGCACTTACTATAGTCATTTTTTTATTTAACAGTCGGAATGGGAAAACATGTTTTTTATTAAGTTGAACATGTGCTCGTCATAACAGAATGTTAAAACTAGGTGAAATAAATGTAAAAAATCAACCAAGTTACACTACCCAAAAGGGACACATTTGTGTAATGACCTAGTAAGTGTCTTACTCTATGATAACTCCAAACCTGAGGTTTTTGCTCAATTTTTTTATGTTTGTTGTTCTAAACCAAGTGTAGGGGCTGTTGCTGGGCTGGTACACATACTCCCGATTCTGGCTTTAATTAGTTTCCTACCTTGTTTGGGAACCATTTAACATTATTTAATGTAGTGTACCCCTCCATGTGCTTGCTATTTTGCGCTGGGTAGTTGTTGTGGAGACTTCCAGACCTGAAGGAGATGCCACTAAAGAACAGTTCATTGAGACGGTAAAGGAGAGCAAACTGAATTAGGTTTCAATTAGAGCTCAATACAAGAATAAACGCTAACCAGTCTGTGCTATTTTATTCTTTGTGGGGAAGAATCGACCAGCCGTCAAAGGAATAGAATCTCAAATCTTGGAGGAAATGTTTTAGACAGAGAAAGGGTTTACAAATTAATTGGCAGTTTAATCACATTGTTAGAATGCACCTACAGTTATATAACCGTAGATGTTTATGTGAAATAAATTAAACCAGGACTGCAATATGTTTATTTTGGTCTCTTTTCTGGGCTGTGTAACTTCATGTAGACTTTTTAGAGAAAGATATAGTGTGTGGGTGTGAGTGGTGTGCGTTCCTGCCAGTCTGTCTGTGTGGGTCTATGTGTGTGCCTGCGTCCATGTGCATGTGTGTTAGTACAGTATGCATGTGTGTTAGTACAGTGTGCATGTGTGTTAGTACAGTATGCATGTGTGTTAGTACAGTGTGCATGTGTGTTAGTACAGTATGCATGTGTGTTAGTACAGTATGCATGTGTGTTAGTACAGTGTGCATGTGTGTTAGTACAGAATGCATGTATGGGTCTGTGTGCAGTGAGTCTGTGTATAGTGTAGCACTCTTCCAGAAGAAACATGTCATGGGACAGTTTATGCTGAGCTATTGTACAGTACAATACAGGGTCAGAACTCCATGATTACAGTGATGCTGTGCTCCCTGTGGTGTGCTGTGGTTTCTGGGACACGCGTGTGGAAGATGGCCTTTCTGTTCCTTGGGGCCACAGAGCAGTGTGCATGGGGATAGAAGACCTATTTTAACTTCATTATTAGAACTGTCTCAGAGCCTCCAAAGGAAGTCTTTCATCAGTGCTGCTCACTGATTGGCTATGGAAAACATATGGTTTCTGAATACCATAGAGAGCCCAAGTATTGTATTTCATAGCATATCATAAATGATGAATGTTGTAGGATGTTCTACTGTATTGTATTTTCTACATGTATATGTATTGCAATCTCACTCTCTCCTCTTTCTCTCTCTCTCTCTTTCTCTTGCAGTGCGTGAGGGACCCAGCTCTGCTGCTGACACATTTAGAGTTTAGCCTGCTTTGCCACAACCAGGAAAATGTCGGGGTCCTACGATGAATCTGCTGCTACTGCTGACGACGCTATGGACAGCTTTTGGGAGGTACTTCAGAAATACCATCCATACAGGTCATCTGGGCTATGAAGGAAAACCTATAGACCTTTATCAGCCAAGTCACACACAACGATCCCTCTTTAGGAGACATGAGTCATAGGATCACTGACCACCATCATCCTCTGTTCTTGACAACAGACAACATGATACTATAGGTCATGTAATTTCATTTCCATGAGGATCAATAGGAATATGGTTGGTTAATCCAATACGTTGATGTTGTTGTTGCATAGAAAATATCCAATTAGTGCTATGGAATTCACTATAGAGCACTATAGAGTCCCTTTTGTGTCATTGTAGGAGGAGGGTCACAGACACAGACAGACAGAGCCTCTCAGTTAGAAGCAGCACTGAGGCAGCCATTCAGCCCACATGCACCTGGCCTAAAATCTATATACGGCCAAGAAAGCTCTGGCCACAGCATACTGAATAGCATAAGGACTCTTGTACGGCTAGATGTTTGGTTTAAAATGAAAAACACGTCTGACAGAAAACACAACAAAAATACAAAACGGTATATTATCTATATCCTGTAAACTCTTCTTAAAGGGACTTTGTTTTTGACACAGACACTGTACCCCACACCAGTCCTACCCAGCCTAGGGCCCATCCTCTCTGAGTGGACTGAGTGGTCTTTGTCTGTGGGCTGCATTCCTGTCTCTGCCTCGTCCTGTCAGTGTCCTATCCCTGATAATCTGTCTGCCTGCATTAGAGCACAGTAAAGGATTATAGCAGTCAGTACACGAGCACACACACACAGACGTGTGCGGGCACACAGAGGGGCACACACACATACATGCGTGGGTCATTACAGTGCCTTCGGGAAAGACTTTCGACTTTTTCCACATTTTGTTAGGGTCGTTGTCCTGTTGGAAAGTGAACCTTTGCCCCAGTCTGAGATCCTGAGTGCTCTGTAGCAGGTTTTCAAGGATCTCTCTGTACTTTGCTCCGTTCATCTTTGCCTCGATCCTGACTAGTCTCCCAGTCCCTGCCACTGAGTAACATCCCCACAGCATGATGCTGCCACCACCATGCTTCACTGTAGGGATGGTGCCAGGTTTCCTCCAGATGTGACGCTTGGCATTCAGGCCAAAGTGTTCATTCTTGGTTTCATCAGACCAGAGAATCTTGTTTCTCATGGACTGAGAGTCCTTTAGGTGACTTTTGGCAAACTCCAATTGGGCTGTCATGTGCCTTTTACTGAGGAGTGTCTTCCGTCTGGCCACTCTACCATAAAGGCCTGATTGGTGAAGTGCTGCAGAAATGGTTGTCCTTCTGTAAGGTTCTTCCATCTCCACAGAGGAACTCTAGAGCTCTGTCAAAGTGACCATTGGGTTCTTGGTCACCTCCCAGACCAAAGCCCTTCTCCCCTGATTGCTCAGTTTGGCCAGGCAGCCAGCTCTAGGAAGAGTCTTGGTGGTTCTAAACTTCTTCCATTTAAGAATGATGGAAGCCACTATGTTCTTGGGGACCTTCAATGCTGCAGAAATGTTTTGGTACACTTCCCCAGATCTGTGCCTCGACACAATCCTGTCTCGGAGCTCTATGGACAACTCCTTCGACCTCGTGGCTTGGTTTTTGCTCCGACATGCACTGTCAACTATGGGACCTTTATAAAGACAGGTGTTTGCTTTCCTTAATCATGTCCAATCAATTGAATTTACCACAGGTGGACTCCAATCAATTTGTAGAAACATCTCAAAGATGACCAATGGAAACAGGATGCACCTGAGCTAAATATCGAGTCTCATAGCAAAGGGTCTGAATACTTATGTAAATAAGGTACTTCTCTTTTTTATTTTTAATCAATTTGCAAACATTTCTAAAAAACAGTTTTTGCTTTGTCATTATGGGGTATTGTGTATATTGAGGACATTTACAGTGGCTTGCGAAAGTATTCACCCTCCTTGGCATTTTTCCTATTTTGTTGCCTTACAACCTGTAATTAAAATACATTTTTTGGGGGGGTTGTATCATTTGATTTACACAACACTTTGAAGATGCAAAATATTTTTTATTGTGAAACAAACAAGAAATAAGATGAAAAAAAACAGAAAACTTGAGCTTGCATAACTATTCACCTCCCCAACGTCAATACTTTGTAGAGACACCTTTTTGCAGCAATTACAGCTGCAAGTCTCTTGAGTATGTCTCTATAAGCTTGGCACATCTAGCCACTGGGATTTTTGCCCATTCTTCAAGGCAAAACTGCTCCAGCTCCTTCAAGTTGGATGGGTTCCGCTGATGTACAGCAATCTTTAAGTCATACCACATATTCTCAATTGGATTGAGGTCTGGGCTTTGACTAGGCCATTCCAAGACATTTAAATGTTTCCCCTTAAACCAATCGAGTGTTGCTTTAGCAGTATGCTTAGGGTCATTGTCTTGCTGGATGGTGAACCTCCGTCCCAGTCTCAAATCTCTGGAAGACTGAAACAGGTTTTCCTCAAGAATTTCTCTGAATTTAGCGCCATCCATCATTCCTTCAATTCTGACCAGTTTCTCTGTCCCTGCCGATGAAAAACATCCCCACAGCATGATGCTGCCACCACCATGCTTCACTGTGGGGATGGTGTTCTCGGGGTGATGAGAGGTGTTGGGTTTGTGCCAGAAACAGCGTTCCTTGATGGCCAAAAAGCTGGTCCGTAAGTTTTGGTGGGCGGCCCTCTCTTGGCAGATTTGTTGTGGTGCCATATTCTTAAAATTTTTTAATAATGGATGTAATGGTGCTCCGTGGGATGTTCAAAGTTTCTGATAATTTTTTATAACCCAACCCTGATCTGTACTTCTCCACAACTTTGTCCCTGACCTGTTTGGAGGGCTCCTTGGTCTTCATGGTGCCGCTTGCTTGGTGATGCCCCTTGCTTTGTGGTTTTGCAGACTCTGGGGCCTTTCAGAACAGTTGTGTATATATACTGAGATCATGTGACAGATCATGTGACACTTAGATTGCACACAGGTGGACTTTATTTAACTAATTCTGTGACTTCTGAAGGTAATTGGTTGCACCAGATCTTATTTAGGGGCTTCATAGCAAAGGGGGTGAATACATATGCACACACCACTTTTCCATTTGTACTTTTTTTTAAACTTTTTTGAAACAAGTAATTTTTTTCATTTCACTTCACCAATTTGGACTATTTTGTGTATGTCCATTACTTGAAATCCAAATAAAAATCGATTTAAATTACAGGTTGTAATGCAACAAAATAGGAAAAATGCCAAGTGGGCTGAATACTTTTGGAAGGCACTGTATTATATTTTATTCATTTTAGAATAAGGCTGTAACTTAACAAAATGTGGAAAAAGTCACAGCGATGGCCACACACACAAAGTTGCTGCCATTGCATAACTACACATGCACAGGCATGAGCCCCCCTCCCTCTGTCATGCACCAGGAGCTCATGCCCCCTGCAGGCACTGGGGGGAGGGGACTCAGAGCTCAGTAATGCCTATGTTAAGGTGGCGTCTCTTAAGGTGGTATGAGAATGATGAAAGTGAGTACAGGTGATTCTTTATTGTTACTCCAGGGTATTAGTAGATCATTTATCATTTCCGTCACTACACCAGAGTTAAACGATTTATTTGATCTATTTTATCTCCATTTCTTATTTGACGCTCTCAAGAGAGAAAATTATTTTATAGTTTATGTTGGCCCGTCAGATTAGTTATTTCCACCTAAAGATATCTTAGTGCTCTTAGAGATTTGGCATATTGAGTATTGCACTTGACTGCATCCTCATCCTCAATCATTGATATGTAGGGAAGCCTTGTGTTTCGCTCTTGTACCTCTTTAGTCTACCCTCCTCTGACCATTCTCAGGTGGGGAACTACAAGCGCGCCGTTAAGCGGATTGACGACGGCCACCGGCTCTGCAATGACCTCATGGGATGCCTTCAGGAACGTTCCAAGATTGAGAAGGCCTATGGTGACCAGCTGACCGCCTGGTCCAAGAGATGGAGACAGCTGATCGAGAAAGGCCAGTATTGGGATTGTCTGTTTGGCGTCTGTTTTGAGGTCTTCATCCCATGTTAAATTCTTTGATTTAACTCACTGCTCAGCTCCACTTGTCCCGATTGTATTGTGAGTGTTTTCTGTAAGATGAGGAGCCTTAACTTGTGCAAGCTGGAACGGCTCATAAGAGCAGGAGCGTGAGACAGCTTGATGTACAAGTAGCGTGAGACGGCTTGATGTACAAGTACACCCCCTGGACAGGACGCTAGTCTATCGCAGGGCCTTACCCCCAATTTATCTCCTTAATGCTAAAGGCCAAACAGAGACGCATTGGATCCCATTTCTACAGTCTTTGGTATGATTCGGTTGGGGATCAAACTTCCAATCTTTCAATCTCAGGGCGGACACTCTGACCACAAGGCCACTGAGTTGGTCACGTTCATATTTTCAATAATTTTTTCTGCCACCTATATGTAGTGATTGAATGTCCCCCTGTGATATTCTCTAACACCAGGACCACAGTATGGCACTGTGGAGAGGGCCTGGCTGGGTGTGATGACCGAGGCTGAGAAGGTGAGTGAGCTGCACCAGGAGGTGAAGAACGGCCTGCTCAACGAAGACCTGGAGAAGGTCAAGAACTGGCAGAAGGAGGCCTACCACAAGCAGATGATCGGAGGCTTCAAGGAGGCCAAAGAGGCCGATGAGGGCTTCAAGAAGGCCCAGAAACCATGGGCCAAGAAGCTCAAAGAGGTAAGTGGACAGGAAGTTTTAGGGAAGGGGATCTGTTGTATCCTCCTTATTGCAAAATCACATGAATATCAATTACTTTTAGAGTGATTGGGAAAACCACTTTATTATTAAATACAAAGTGTACAATACAGTGAATGTATGAATGTGGGTAGCTATTTGACGCACTTGGCTGTCTTCATGACTGACCTCTGTGACTACAACTGGTTGATTAGTCTATTTGGTTGTGCATCAGTCCGTCTGGCTGCAAAGGTACTGCATGGGAGTAGGTTGGGTGACGCACACATTACACAGCTGTCATTGGACTGGGACTCGCTGGAGTCAAGCAAATTGTATTTGTCACATGCGCCGAATACAACAGGTGTAGACCTTACAGTGAAATGCTTAATTACAAACCCTTAACCAACAATGCAGTTTTAAGAAAATACCAAAAAAATAAGTAAGAGATAAGAATAACATATAATTAAAGAGCAGCAGTAAATAACAATAGCGGGGCTATATACAAGGGGTACCGGTCCAGAGTCAAAGTGCAGGGGCACCTGTGTCGAGGTAATTGAGGTAATATGTACATGTAGGTAGAGTTATTAAAGTGACTATGCATAGATAATAACAGAGAGTAGCAGCAGCGTAGAAGGGGTATGGGGAGGGGGGGGGGGGGGGGTAATGCAAATAGTCTGGGTAGCCATTTGTTTAGCTGTTCAGGAGTCTTATGGTTTGGGGGTAGAAGCTGTTTAGAAGCCTCTTGGACCTAGACTTGGCGCTCCGGTACCGCTTGCCGTGCGGTAGCAGAGAGAACAGTCTATGACTAGGGTGGCTGGAGTCTTTGACAATTTTTAGGGCCTTCCTCTGACACCGCCTAGTATAGAGGTCCTGGATGGCTGGAAGCTTGGCCCCGGTGATGTACTGGGCTGTACGCACTACCCTCTGTAGTGCCTTGCGGTCGGAGGCCGAGCAGTTGCCATACCAGGCAGTGATGCAACCAGTCAGGATGCTCTCGATGGTGCAGCTGTAAAACCTTTTGAGAATCTGAGGACCCGTGCCAAATCTTTTCAGTCTTCTGAGGGGGAATAAGTTTTGTCGTGCCCTCTTCACGACTGTCTTGGTGTGCTTGGACCATGTTAGTTTGTTGGTGATGTGGACGCCAAGGAACTTGAAACTCTCTACCCGCACCACTACAGCCCCGTCGATGAGAATGGGGGCGTGCTCGGTCCTCCTTTTCCTGTAGTCCACAATCATCTCATTTGTCTTGATCAGGTTGAGGGAGAGGTTGTTGTCCTTGCACCACATGGCCAGGTCTCTGAACTCCTCCCTATAGGCTGTCTCATCGTTGTCGGTGATCAGACCTACCACTGTTGTGTCATCAGCAAACTTAATGATGGTGTTGGAGTCGTGCGGCCGTGCGGTCATGAGTGAACAGGGAGTACAGGGGAGGAGGACTGAGCACGCACCCCTGAGGGGCCTCCGTGTTGAGGATCAGCATGGCGGATGTGTTGTTACCTACCCTTACCACCTGGGAGCGGCCTGTCAGGAAGTCCAGGATCCAGTTTGAGAGGGAGGTGTTTAGTCCCAGTCCTTAGCTTAGTGATGAGCATTGAGGGCACTATGGTGTTGATACGCTGAACTGTAGTCAATGGATAGCATTCTCACATAGGTGTTCCTTTTGTCCAGGTGTGAAAGGGAGGGGTGGAGTGCAATAGAGACGGCATAATCTGTCGATCTGTTTGAGCGTTATGCAAATTGGAGTGGGTCTAGGGTTTCTGGGATAATGGTGTTGATGTGAGCCATTACCAGCATTTCTAAGCATTTCATGGCTACAGACGTGAGTGCTATGGGTCGGTAGTCATTTAGGCAGGTTACCAAATCAAATCAAATTTTATTGGTCACATACACATGGTTAGCAGATGTTAATGCGAGTGTGCCTTTATTTAAAGTGGCATTGTTTAACCTCTATGGGCAAGGCGGGACGAATTCGTCCCACCTACGTAACAGCCACCTGAATTCAGTGGCGCGATTTTTGAATCGTTTGAAATACTATTACTTCAATTTCTCAAACATATGACTATTTTACAGCTATTTAAAGACAAGACTCTCGTTAATCTAACCACACTGTCCGATTTCAAAAAGGCTTTACAACGAAAGCAAAACATTAGATTATGTCAGGAGAGTGCCCAGCCAGAAATAATCAGACACACATTTTTCAAGCTAGCATATAATGTCACAAAAACCCAAACCACAGCTAAATGCAGCACTAACCTTTTATGATCTTCATCAGATGACACACCTAGGACATTATGTTATACAATACATGCATGTCTGTTCAATCAAGTTCATATTTATATAAAAAAAACTGCTTTTTACATTAGCATGTGACGTTCAGAAAAAGCATACCCCCCGCAAACTTCCGGGGAATTTACTAACAGTTTGCTAAATTACTCACGATAAACGTTTACAAAAAGCATAACAATTATATTAAGAATTATAGATACATTACTCCTCTATGCACTCGATATGTCCGATTTTAAAATAGCTTTTCGGATGAAGCACATTTTGCAATATTCTAAGTACATAGCCCAGCCATCACGGCTAGCTATTTAGACACCCGGCAAGATTAGCCTTCACCAAAATCCTATTTCCTATAAGAAAAATGTTCTTACCTTTCCTGTTCTTCGTCAGAATGCACTCCCAGGACTTCTACTTCAATAACAAATCTAGGTTTGGTCCCAAATAATCCATCGTTATATCCAAATATCCTCTGTTTTGTTCGTGCGTTCTAGACACTATACGAATGGTAAATAACGGTCGCGCGCATGGCGCATGGCGTGACAAAAAATGTCAAAATATTCCATTACCGTACTTCGAAGCATGTCAACCGCTGTTTAAAACCAATTTTTATGCCATTTATCTCGTAGAAAAGCGATAATATTCCGACCGGGAATCTGCAATAAGCTAAACAGCCGAATGAAATTTCTCCACGGGGGCGAATCGTGCACGCGCCTCATTCAGTGGTCCTCTGATCGGCCACTTGGATAAGGCGATAATCTGTTTCAGCCAGAGGCTGCCTCGTCATCGTTCAGGTTTTTCCCGGGTTCTGAGAGCCTATTGGAGCCCTGGGAATTGTCACGTTACAGCTAAGATCCTTACTCTTCAATAAACAGATGCAAGATGCACGACTCCTTGTCAGACAGGCCACTTCCTGCATGAAACCTTGTCAGGTTTTTGCCTGCCATAGGAGTTCTGTTATACTCACAGACACCATTCAAACAGTTTTAGAAACTTTAGGGTGTTTTCTATCCAAACCTGAACAATAATATGCATATTCTAGCTTCTGAGTTGGTGTAGTAGGCAGTTAAAAATGGGCACATATTTTTTCCAAAATTCTCAATACTGCCCCCTAGCCCAAACAGGTTAAAGTAACTAGTGATCCATTTATTAAAGTGGCCAGTAATTGCATCTCAATGTAGGCAGCAGCCTCTCTGAGTTAGTGATTGCTGTTTAGCAATCTGATGGCCTTGAGATATAAGCTGTTTTTCTGTCTCTCGGTCCCAGCTTTGATGCACCTGTACTGACCTCGCCTTCTGGATGGTAGCGGTGTGAACAGGTAGTGGCTTGGGTGGTTGTTGTCCATGATGATCTTTTGGGCTTCCTGTGACATCGAGTGCTGTAGGTGTCATGGAGGGCATGTAGTTTGTCCCCAGTGATGCGTTATGCAGACCACACCACCCTCTGGAGAGCCTTGTGGTTGAGGGGGGTGCTGTTGCCGTACCAGCCCGACACGATGCTCAAGATTGTGCATCTGTAAAAGTTTGTCAGGGTTTTGGGTGAAGTGGCAAATTTCTTTAGCCTCCTGTTGCGCCGCCTTCACCACACTGTCTGTGTGGGTGGACCATTTCAGTTTGTCTGTGATGTGTACGCCGAGGAACTTGAAACTTTCCACCTTCACCACTGCTGTCCCTTCGATGTGGATAGGGAGATGCACCCTTTGCTGTTTCCTGAAGTCCACGATCATCTCCTTATTTTGTTGACGTTGAGTGAGAGGTTGTTTTCCTGACACCACACTCTGAGTGCCCTCACCTCCTCCCTGTAGGCTGTCTCATCATTTAGGCAGGTTGCCTTCGTGTTCTTGGGCACAGGGAACTATGGTGGTCTGCTTGAAACATGTTGGTATTACAGACTTAGACAGGGAGAGGTTGAAAATGTCAGTGAAGTCACTTGCCAGTTGGTCAGCGCATGCTTGGAGTACACGTCCTGGTAATCCGTCTGGCCCTGCGGCCTTGTGAATGCTGACCTGTTTAAAGGTCTTACTCACATCGGCTGTGGAGAGCGTGATCACACAGTCGTCCGGAACAGCTGATGCTCTCATGCATGTTTCAGTGTTACTTGCCTCGAAGTGAGCATAGAAGTTATTTAGCTCGTCTGGTAGGCTCGTGTCACTGGGCAGCTCTCGGCTGTGCTTCCCTTTGTAGTCTGTTATAGTGTGCAAGCCCTGCCACATCCGCCGAGTGTCGGAGCCGGTGTAGTACGATTTGATCTTAGTCCTGTATTGATGCTTTGCCTGTTTGATGGTTCGTCGCAGGGCATAGCGGGATTTGTTATAAGCTTCCGGGTTAGACTCCTGCTCCTTGAAAGAGGCGGCTCTACCCTTTAGCTCAGTGTGAATGTTGCTTGTAATCCATGGCTTCTGGTTGGGGTATGTAAGTACAGTCACTGTGGGAACGACAACCTCGATGCACTTATTGATGAAGCCAGTGACTGATGTGGTGTGGTCAGATGAGACCAAAATGGAGCTCTTTGGCATCAACTCAACTCGCCGTGTTTGGAGGAAGAGGAATGCTGCCTATGACCCCAAGAACACCATCTCCACCGTCAAACATGGAGGTGGAAACATTATGCTTTGGGGGTGTTTTTTCTGCTAAGGAGACAGGACAACTTCACTGCATCAAAGGGACGATGGACGGGGCCATGTACTGTCAAATCTTGGGTGAGAACCTCCTTCCTTCAGCCAGGGCATTAAAAATGGGTCGTGGATGGGTATTCCAGCATGACAATAACCCAAAACACACGGCCAAGGCAACAAAGGAGTGGCTCAAGAAGAAGCACATTAAGGTCCTGGAGTGGCCTAGCCAGTCTCTAGACCTTAATCCCATAGAAAATCTGTGGAGGGAGCTGAAGGTTCGAGTTGCCACACGTCAGCCTCGAAACCTTAATGACTTGGAGAAGATCTGCAAAGAGGTGTGGGACAAAATCCCTCCTGAGATGTGTGCAAACCTGGTGGCCAACTACAAGAAACGTCTGACCTCTGTGATTGCCAACAAGGGTTTTGCCATCAAGTACTAAGTCATGTTTTGCAGAGGGGTCAAATACTTATTTCCCTCATGAAAATGCAAATCATTTTATAACATTTTTGACATGCATTTTTCTGGATTTTTTTGTTGTTATTCTGTCTCTCACTGTTCAAATAAACCTACTATTAAAATTATAGACTGATCATTTCTTTGTAAGTGGGCAAACGTACAAAATCAGCAGGGGATCAAATACTTTTTCCCTCCACTGTAGCTACAGGTGTTTATGTGTTAGTTCTGTTTTGTGTAGTATAATGAGTCTTACTGCATCACTCATCCAAGCTGACCATCAGAGAAGTACATTGCCCTTTCAACAATAACTAAATTAAGTCACCTGCATGCTTAGATTTATTAGTATTTATCCAATTTATCTATAGAGATACTAAGATTGTATACGTGCTTCCACAGATGGAGACTGCTAAGAAAACGTACCACATGGCGTGTAAGGAGGAGAAACTGGCCGCCACCCGAGAGGCAGATGGGAAGACACAGGCCTCCGTCACAACTGATCAGCAGAAGAAACTCCACGAGAAAACAGACAAGTGCAAACATGACATGCAGAAGGTGAGACAGAGGTCCGACTAATGGAAAAAAGGACATGACAACCTTTTTTGTACAAATGTATGAAAATTTACACCATAGAATTTGATGTTCTGCATATCAAACATGTCGTGACTTGACTTTAACATTAATCTGAAGACTGTTATTTATTTAATTAAATAACTATGTTTAATTGTTACCCAATTAAATGAATAATGTAACAATTAACTCATTAGGATCTGGGACACCACAAGAGCGGTTCTTTAACCTCTATGGGCTAGGCGGGACGAATTCGTCCCACCTACGTAACAGCCACTTTAAGCCTGTGGCGCGATTTTCAAAACCTTAAAAATCCTATTACTTCAATTTCTCAAACATATGACTATTTCACAGCTATTTAAAGACAAGACTCTCGTTAATCTAACCACACTGTCCGATTTCAAAAAGGCTTTACAACGAAAGCAAAACATTAGATTATGTCAGCAGAGTACCAAGCCAGAAATAATCAGACACCCATTTTTCAAGCTAGCATATAATGTCACATAAACCCAGAAGACAGCTAAATGCAGTACTAACCTTTGATGATCTTCATCAGATGACAACCCTAGGACATTATGTTATACAATACATGCATGTTTTGTTCAATCAAGTTCATATTTATATCAAAAACCAGCTTTTTACATTAGCATGTGACGTTCAGAACTAGCATACCCCCCGCAAACTTCCGGAGGAATTCGCTAAATTACTCACGATAAACGTTCACAAAAAGCATAACAATTATTTTAAGAATTATAGATACAGACCTCCTCTATGCACTCGATATGTCCGATTTTAAAATAGCTTTTTGGTGAAAGCACATTTTGCAATATTCTAAGTACATAGCCCAGGCATCACGGGCTAGCTATTTAGACACCCGGCAAGTTTAGCACTCACCATAATCATATTTACTATTATAAAAGTTTGATTACCTTTTGTTGTCTTCGTCAGAATGCACTCCCAGGACTGCTACTTCAATAACAAATGTTGGTTTGGTCCAAAATAATCCATCGTTATATCCGAATAGCGCCGTTTTGTTCGTGCGTCCCAGACACTATCTGAAATGGTAAATCAGGGTCGCGCGCATGGCGCAATTCGTGACAAAAAAAATCTAAATATTCCATTACCGTACTTCGAGGCATGTCAACCGCTGTTTAAAATCCATTTTGATGCCATTTTTCTCGTAAAAAAGCGATAATATTCCGACCGGGAATGTCCATTTAGCTAAACTGAGGAAAGTAAACAAAGCTTTCGGTCGACGCGGGCACGCGCCTGAGTCTCACGGTACTGTAACCAGCCACTACCCAAACGCGCTACTTTGTTTCAGCCAGAGCCTGCAAAGCCACGATTCAGCTTTTTACCGCCTTCTGAGACCCTATGGCAGCCGTAGGAAGTGTCACGGGACAGCTAAGATCCTCACTCTTCAATAAACAGAGACAAGAAGAACGACACCTTGTCAGACAGGCCACTTCCTGCCTGAAACCTTGTCAGGTTTTTGCCTGCCAAATGAGTTCTGTTATACTCACAGGCACCATTCAAACAGTTTTAGAAACTTTAGGGTGTTTTCTATCCATATGTAATAAGTATATGCATATTCTAGTTACTGGGTAGGAGTGGTAACCAGATTAAATCGGGTACGTTTTTTATCCAGCCGTGTCAATACTGCCCCCTATCCTAAACAGGTTAAAGATTTATTATTAAACTCTAAAAGGTTTTTACCTATCACATCTATAAACAATCAACTTATTAATCATAACCTCGTATCATATCATCATTCTGAACGGTCATATCCTCCTTGCATGTGAACAAACATGAGCCTTACTTATGATTTAGTACTACACAAATTGGTTTAATTATTTATTTACTAGCTAATTAAATGGGAACACAGGATAAACATACACACTCTGCACCGGTTATTGACTGGGGACTTAATACGTTGAATACAGGTCTCTAGCGGAATGATAACAACATGGCTGCTTGTTAAAGAAGAGATGGAGAGGGTGAGAGAGAGGCACAGAGACACTTAACATTGGTATGTTCAGAAACAACTTTCACCTACAGTAACCATAAACTTTGCACACGAACTGCCGCCCGCTTTGAGTAAGAAATCATGAATGTATTTACGTGAAATGCCAGGGTCTGCCGGGGTTCTCTCGGTGAACAGGGCAGCCTTGAAAAGGGGGTTTATCTTTTTCGGCATTCCTGTAGGGCTCTGATTGTCTGAAATGGTTTGAACAAGTCTTCTACTGTTGTCCTTCTTTGTAGTTGTCCGGTATCCGGTGACTTGTCGTGTAGTGCTGAACAGAAGTACAGAGTTGATTTTCCTTCCATTCCCTCTTGAAGATGCTTCTTTGAAGACAGGCTAGCCAGCCGTATCGATGGTTCCCCAGTAGGGTGATGAGAGTTGAGTAATACGATAGTTTGAGTAGAGTAACAGGATGGTCCTACTTAAATTTGCTTTCGAAGATGCTTTACTTAGGTCAGCTAATCAGCCATACCAGTGATTGTCCGGGAGGGGAATTTATCTTCTCCACCTCATGTTGAGATTCAAAGTTCAAACCATTTTAAACGTGCAGCTGCCGCTTCACACTTTTTCTGGTCTAATGTGTTCTTAACCCATCATTTATACCTTTTGCTCGAAAGGGGTAGTTCGGGTAGGCTGACACACTCTCTGACCTCACTTTGGGGCGGTGACTACTCACAGTGCAAAGTTATGGAAAACAATTATCTCTTATAGCTCTTCACATCACATCCCTCTCTTTACAAAAACACTTTAATCATTTTTCCTATTACATGCACAACGCATAGTATGGGAACTTGGGTGGGTATACTTTCCAAGTTACAGTATTTCCTTTATAATATTTTTAATGACATCACAAAATCACAAACAAAATGACATTAGTGTTTTATAGATCGCCTCTGACCATTCCTCACGATCTACATTAGAAATATTTTTCCAGTATTCGCTTTTGAACGTATTCGAGTTTCAGCGGGAAAAATGTCTGTTGAGACAAAGCACATTCCTTTAGTGAATTTGGAGAGCGCAAGCCTGGATCTTCTCCCTTGATTTACAACAGGACGTGAGTTGTTCATCCCCACTAGTTCTTTCCTTCCACCTCTACAGGTGAAAGGGGATCTGATTGAAGTTATTCATTGCAAACCTGATGTGACCTATTTGGATTCTCGTGGACAATCAGGACAAACATTTACATGAACATTTTAGTCACTTAGCAAACGGTCTTATCCAGAGCGACCTACAGTTGGTGCATTCACCTTAAGATAGCTAGGTGAGACAACCACAACCAAACAGGTGACAATTACATTTTGTTTAGTGTCATTACAACTTTTAAAATACAGTTGAAGTTGGAAGTTTACATACACTTAGGTTGGAGTCGTTAAAACTCGTTTTTCAACCACTCCACAAATTTCTTGTTAACAAACTAGTTTTGGCAAGTCGGTTAAGACATCTACTTTGTGCATGACACAAGTAATTTTTCCAACAATTGTTTACAGACAGATTATTTCACTTAGAATTCACTGTATCACAATTCCAGTGGGTCAGAAGTTTACATACACTAAGTTGACTGTGCCTTTAACCTCTATGGGCTAGGTGGGACGATAGCGTGCCACCCGTGGTGCACTCCATCAACAGCAGGTGCATTTCAAGAGCGGCAAATTTGAATCCAAATAAATGTCAAAATTCAAATTTTTCAAACATACAACTATTTTACACCCTTTGAAAGATAAACATCTCCTTAATCTAACCACGTTTTACGATTTCAAAAAGGTTTTACGGCGAAAGCATAAATTTAGAGTATGTTAGGACAGTACATTTACAAGAGTTGTGTGTAATGTTTTGTCAATTCAAAGACAGGGTCACCAAAACCATAAAACCAGCTAAAATGATGCACTAACCTTTTACAATCTCCATCAGATGACACTCCTAGGACATTATGTTAGACAATGCATGCATTTTTAGTTCTATCAAGTTCATATTTATATCCAAAAACAGCGTTTTACTATGGCATTGATGTTGAGGAAATCGTTTCCCTCCAATAACCGGCAGTGAAGTCAGCGTCACAAATTAAATAATTAAAATTAGAAAACATTGGTAAAATATTATATTGTCATTTAAAGAATTATAGATTTACATCTCTTGAACGCAATCAACTTGCCAGATTTAAAAATAACCTTACTGGGAAATCACACTTTGCAATAATCTGAGCACTGCGCCCAGAAAAATACACGTTGCGATACAGACTAGACGTCATGTTGGGGAGATCTAAAATCGAAAATACTATGTAAATAATCCATTACCTTTGATTCTCTTCATCAGATGTCACTTCCAGGTATCACAGGTCCATAACGAATGTAGTTTTGTTCAAAAAAGCTCATCATTTATGTCCAAAAATCTCCGTCTTGTTAGCACATGATCTAAGCCAGCCGGACTTCTCGTCATGAACGAGGGGAAAAAATATATTTACGTTCGTTCAAACATGTCAAACGTTGTATAGCATAAATCATTAGGGCCTTTTTTAACCAGAACATGAATAATATTCAAGGTGGACGAATGCATACTCTTTTATAACGTATTGGAACGAGGGTACCCAACATGAACTCGCGCGCCAGGTGTCTAATGGGACATCATCGTTCCATGGCTCTTGTTCGGTCAGAACTCCCTCCAGAAGACTCAAAACACTTTGTAAAGGCTGGTGACATCTAGTGGAAGCAATCGGAAGTGCCAAAATATTCCTCAGCCCCTGTGTTTTTCAATGGGATAGGTTTAAAGGTAATACAACACATCAGGTATCCACTTCCTGTCAGAAAATGTCTCAGGGTTTTGCCTGCCAAATGAGTTCTGTTATACTCACAGACACCATTCAAACAGTTTTAGAAACTTTAGAGTGTTTTCTATCCATATATAATAAGTATATGCATATTCTAGTTACTGGGTAGGATTAGTAACCAGATTAAATCGGGTAATTTTTTTTTTATCCAGACGTGCAAATGCTGCCCCCTAGCCCTAACAGGTTAAACAGTTTGGAAAATTCCAGAAAATGATGTCATGGCTTTAGAAGCTTCCGATAGGCTAATTGACATCATTTGAGTCAATTGGAGGTGTACCTGTGGATGTATTTCAAGGCCTACCTTCAAACCCAGTGCCTCTTTGCTTGACATCATGTAAAAATCTAAAGAAATCAGCCAAGACCTCAGAAAGAAAATTGTAGACCTCCACAAGTCTGGTTCATCCTTGGGAGCAATTTCCAAACACCTGAAGGTACCACGTTCATCTGTACAAACAATAGTACGCAAGTATAAACACCATGGGACCACACAGCCGTCATACCGCTCAGGGAGGAGACGTGTTCTGTCTCCTAGAGATGAACGTACTTTGGTGTGAAAAGTGCAAATCAATCCCAGAACAACAGCAAAGGACCTTGTGAAGATGCTGGAGGAAACAGTTACAAAAGTATCTATATCCACAGTAAAATGAGTCCTATATCGACATAACCTGAAAGGCCGCTCAGCAAGGAAGAAGCCACTGCTCCAAAACCGCCATAAAAAAGCCAGACTACGGTTTGCAACTGCACATAGGGACAAAGATCGTATTTTTTGGAGAAATGTCCTTTGGTCTGATGAAACAAAAATAGAACTGTTTGGCCATAATGACCATCGTTATGTTTGGAGGAAAAAGGGGGAGGCTTGCAAGCCGAAGAATACCATCCCAACCGTGAAGCACAGGGGTGGCAGCATCATGTTGTGGGGGTGCTTTGCTGCAGGAGGGACTGGTGCACTTCACAAAATATCTGGCATCATGAGGGAGGACAATTATGTGGATATATTGAAGCAACATCTCAAGACATCAGTCAGAAGTTAAAGCTTGATCGCAAATGGATCTTCCAAATGGACAGTGAGCCCCAAGCATACTTCCAAAGTTGTGGCACAATGGTTTAAGGACAACAAGGTCAAGGTATTGGAGTGGCCATCACAAAGCCCTGACCTCAATCCTATAGAACATTTGTAGGCAGAATTGAAAAAGCGTGTGCGAGTAAGGAGGCCTACAAACCTGACTCAGTTACACCAGCTCTGTCAGGAGGAATGGGCCAAAATTCACCCAATGTATTGTGGGAAGCTTGTGGAAGGCTACCCGAAACGTTTGACCCAAGTTAAACAATTTAAAGGCAATACTACCGAATACTAATTGAGTGTATGTAAATTTCTGACCCAGTGGGAATTTGATATAAGAAATAAAAGCTGAAATAAATCATTCTCTCAACAATTATTCTGACATTTCACATTCTTAATATAAAGTGGTGATCCTAACTGACCTAAAACAGGGAATTTTTACTAAGAATAAATGTCAGGAATTGTGAAAAACTGAGTTTAAATGTATTTGGCAAAGGTGTCTGTAACCTTCCGACTTCAACTGTATATATAGTGGTATTAACACTGTGGTGAGTGTGTGTGCTATTGCAGTATACTAAGTACATCATATCTCAAATAGACTGATCATTATTATTAGTTTATGTTTCTGTTAGTGGCTCAAGTGAAATAAAGCTGTGAAAAACAGAATCAATGCAGGACTATTTAAGACGACTCAGTGAGATTACAGTGGTTATCACACAGGACATAATCCAGCAGGGTGGATCTCCGACTCTATTCACGGAGCCCTGGTAATGACAAAAGCAGATTACTCTGGGCCAGGGAGAGTAAGATGCTTATAGTATACACACACACGGTGTACGGATGCAGGTTGCTTGGTATTCAACCCAGAGTGCAAAATGTCTAGTTGTAATGCCGTCATAATGACATCATTATCTGTCATAGCTGATGCTGTCCTTATCATCCCCTAGGCTAAGGAGAAGTATGAGAAGTCTCTGTCGGAGTTGAGTGCGGTCACTCCCCCATACCAGGAGAGCATGGAGCAAGTGTTTGACCAATGCCAGCAGCATGAGGTCAAGAGACTCACCTTCCTTAAAGAGATCCTGCTAGACATTAAACGCCACCTCAATCTCACTGAGAACCAAAGGTCAGTGACTGGTGTTATCCTCTATCGTCCCATACATACTGCAGCCCATCCTCTATTACATAACCTACATCAACCTATTCTCCCACATGGCCTTTGAGGAAAACATTTCAGTTGGTACAGGATCAGACCTGTGTTTAAATACTATTTAGGGTATTTCAATACTTTTAAAGAAATGTTGATGTAAATATTTTTCGATTTTTTTCTTGGAAAATAAACGTTGTTGAATATTGGAATGTATTTGGAAATACACTTGGAAAAGTATTGACGCGTATTTGGAAATACTCAAAGACACAGAAAAGTGTATTTTTAAATGCAGATATTAAATTACTCAAATTATTCGAACCCAGGTCTGTTTAGTCGTAGGGGTATTTGAAATAATGTATTTGGAAATACAGTAAGTACATCTTCTTGGCTATTTATAGAAAGTTATTTGAAATTACTTTAAAATACTTCAAATAGAAGTAGCTGATTTGGCCACATTATTTGAAAATACTCGAATACACAGAAAATAAGTATTTAAATGACAAATACTTAAATACTCATGTGTTTTAACCCAGGCTTGTACAGATTTTGTACATACAGTGCATTCGGAATGTATTCAGACCCCTTGCCTTTATCCACATTTTGTTACGTTACAGCCTTATTCTAAAATGGATTAAATGAATGTTTTACTCATCAATCTACGCACAATACCCCATAATGACAAAGCGAAAACAGGTTTTTGGACATTCTGACCCTTTGCCTTGAGACCCGAAATTGAGCTCAGGTGCATCCTGTTTGCATTGATCATCCTTGATATATTTCTACAACTTGATTGGAGTCCACCTGTGGTAAATTCTGCAACATTGAAGGACCCCAAGAACACAGTGGCTTCCATCATTCTTAAATGTAAGGAGTTTGAAACCACCAAGACTCTTACTAGCGCTGGCCGTGCGGCCAAACTGAGCAATCTGAGAAGAAGGGCCATGGTCAGGGCGGTGATCAAGAACCCAATGGTCACTCTGACAGAGCTCCAGAAGGATAAACATCTCTGCAGCACTCCGCCAATCAGGCCTTTATGGTAGACTGGCCAGACGGAAGCCACTCCTCAGTAAACTTGGCACATGACAGCCCACTTGGAGTTTGCCAAAAGTCACCTAAAGGGCTCTCAGACCATGAGAAACAAGATTCTCTGGTATAATTAAACCAAGATTGAATTCTTTGGCCTGGAGGAAACCTAGGACCATCCCTACAGTGAAGCATGGTGGTGGCAGCATCATGCTGTGGGGATTTGTTCAGTGGAAGGGACTAGGAGACTAGTCAGGATCAAGGGAAAGGTGAATGGAGCAAAGTACAGAGAGGTCCTTGATGAAAACCTGCTCCAGAGCGCTCAGGACCTCAGACTGGGGCGAAGGTTCACCTTCCAACAGAACAACGACCCTAAGCACACAGCCAAGACAACGCAGGAGTGACTTCGGGACAAGTTTCTGAATGTCCAGAGCCCGGACATGAACCCGATCGAACATCTCTGGAGAGACCTGAAAATAGCTGTGCAGCGACGCTCCCCATCCAACCTGACAGAGCTTGAGAGGATCTGCAGAAAAGAATGGGAGAAACTCCCCAAATACAGGTGTCACAGGTGTCAAAATGAGTAGACCAAGGTGCAGCGTGGAATATGTTCATCTTGTAGTTTTAATGAAAAATGAACACTTTACAAATTAAACAAAAAATGACAGCCGACAGTTCCGTCAGGTACTTACAACTAAATGGAAAACAACTACCCACAAACCCCAAAAAACAGGCTGCCTAAGTATGGTTCCTAATCAGAGACAACGATAGACAGCTGCCCCTGGTTAGGAACCATACTCGGCCCAACACAAAGAAATACAAAACATAGAATGCCCACCCACACCCTGACCTAACCACATAGAGAAACAAACCCTCTCTCTCAGGTCAGGGCGTGACAACAGGCGTGCCATGTTTGTACCTAAGAAGACTTGAGGCTGTAATCGCTGCCAAAGGTGCTTCAACAAAGTACTGCGTAAAGGGTCTGAATACTTATGTAAATGTGATATTTCAGTTTTTGCTTTGTCATTATGGGGTATTGTCTATAGATGGATGAGAGAAAAAAAACTATTTCATCCATTTTCGAATAAGGCATTACGTAACAAAATGTGGAAAAAGTCAAGGGTGTCTGAATACTTTCCAAATGCACTGTACAATGAAATTGGTATCATCTACACAACAGCAAATCTGCCTTGAAAAACTATTCTACATTAGTGTTGCTAATACAGTCAAAATACTTTAATTACAGCATTGATCTCTAAGTGCTTATCTGCATCATTTTTAGTTATTAGTTGAGTGTATGGATTATTTTAAACATCACATTCAGAGGAAATCTACTCCCAATGTGCTTGATTTATGTTGTCGCTTTCATTACAGTTAGTTTCAAATAGATAAATCTCAACACATTTCAGTCTTTCGGTCACAACTCCAATTACGCCGATGATGCAGTTAATTACATTTCAGACAAATTCCATCATGTCAGAGTGAATGCTTGTTATATTCTTGGCTGTGAATCAAATTGCATGTGATACAAAGCCAGGTTCCATGGTGATTGGAATAAGAAGTTCATTCAAGCTGTTTCCTGGGTGTTTGGTCTTGGTTTATGATTAGTATGGAGGATGAGTGTAGGCTTTTATAGTGTGGTATGGAGTACTAAGTGCACTGGCCTTTCGGACCACAGTATTGGTGTAACCCATAAATCAACCATAGACAGGGTTATGGTAAGCTAACAACTACAAACCCAGCCTCAGCTTCCGGTAACACACTCATGCAAATACAGACAGCTTGTCTCAGTGACAGCAGTAAAAACAGAAACATCACTTGTAAATTGTATGTGTTTGGAAGAATTTGAATCGTCCATTTGATTGTCCATTATAGCATCTTACGCCTACATTTTTTGCAATATCACCCATGAAATGTCATCATCTGTAGGGCTTGACTGTCAGTTATTCTGTGTTTTTGTCTCCACCTTTTGGTGGAATAATGCCATCTATCGGGACTCCACCTCATATCTCACTACTCCAATTTGTATGCAAATGTGTTGTCTGTATTCTGTGTAGCCTCACCTGATGCTAGGAATGGGCCTGAATTACCTTGTCTTTGAACCATTCAACTCTGTTGTTCTGAGTGCTGGCGCTTCATAAACAACTAGAAACCCTCCAGGAAAACAGCAGCATCAGCGCTGGACAGTTTTCACTGGCAGCCCTACTGTATTATTGTCCCTTAAACAGGCCCCCCCTCTCTCTGCGTGTTACAATGTGCTCTCTGTCCTCTCCCCAGCTATGGCACGGTATACAGAGAACTGGAGCGCACCATCCTGGCTGCCAACACACAGGAGGACCTGCAGTGGTTCAGCAACCACCATGGCCCTGGCATGCATATGAACTGGCCCATGTTTGAGGTACTGTGCTGCATTACTTCAACATAGTTGTCTGTTCAGGAATATTTACAACAACATGTAGGCTACCTGGTTCAGGTATTCATAGACATTTCTCCCCAGATACAAGCATGCATTTTTAATAACACCGTTCAGTACAGTTGCTTTTAGTTGTAAGATTGTTGATTTACTGACTGATTTAAAAGGAAAAGTTAAATGCCATTGGCCAGATCTGAGTCTCTGCTTCAGTATAGACGTATTTATCATCTGCTCTGCCTTCCAGGACTATAACCCAGATGCCGCTGCTGTTGTTAAGAGGGAGAAGGTGCAGAAGCCGGCTGGGGCCCCACCGACCCCCAGCACTGACCATGTCGCACCCCCTGGAGACCGCGGCAGGTGAGAGGATCACTCCACTGGTGAAACTACTACTGACAAAAACACACACACACACACACACACACACACACACACACACACACACACACACACACACACACACACACACACACACACACACACACACACACACACACACACACACACACACACACACACACACACACACACACACAATGACATGCCAGGGTTCATCAATATCTCCCATGATGACATACCAATTGTTTTCCTGTCTTCCTTCAATTGATCAGCATCAGCGCTGATCATGTGGCACTGCCTGGTGACCGTGGCAGGTGAGAGGACCACAACACTGATCAAACACTACACACACCATCTACTGCCACACACCATCTACTGCCACATCGGGACCTACCCTAGTCAAACCATTTAAATGTCATCAAACACTACACACACCATCTACTGCCACACACCATCTACTGCCACATCGGGACCTACCCTAGTCAAACCATTTAAATGTCATCAAACACTACACACACCATCTACTGCCACACACCATCTACTGCCACACCGGGACCTACCCTAGTCAAACCATTTAAATATCATCAAACACTACACACACCATCTACTGCCACACACCATCTACTGCTACACCGGGACCTACCCTAGTCAAACCATTTAAATGTCATCAAACACTACACACACCATCTACTGCCAGACACCATCTACTGCCACACCGGGACCTACCCTAGTCAAACCATTTAAATGTCATCAAACACTACACACACCATCTACTGCCACACACCATCTACTGCCACACCGGGACCTACCCTAGTCAAACCATTTATATGTCATCAAACACTACACACACCATCTACTGCCACACCGGGACCTACCCTAGTCAAACCATTTAAATGTCATCAAACACGCGGGATCTAACATGCCTTTTAATTAACTGGATATATATTGATTATATAGATGTCTTTCATTTACTCTGTTAATTACTGTTGCTCTAGTCTACAGTAGTCATGTTTGTATTTTCTATGAAATTCTCCCGATCAAACCCATGTATATCTTCCTAACCCTTCTGTTGCAGTGTGAGCAGCTATGAAAAGAACCAGGCCTACTCCACTGATTGGTCCGATGATGAGGCGCCTGCAGCCCATTCAGGCGGTGAGACCAATGGGGGTGGGAATGAAAACTCCTTTGAGGAAGACTCTAGCAGCGCTGGAAAAGGGGGTGCTGGGACCGGGACTGCGTCTGGGGTCCGGGTGCGTGCTCTGTATGATTATGACGGACAGGAACAAGATGAGCTCACCTTCAAAGCTGGTAAGCAACGACAACACTTCACCATCTTTGATGTCTCTGGATTTGGCTACGATGTATTTCCAGTTTAACCCTATTCTTGGCCCTAAGATTTGAGTCCAACAGTGCAGTTTACCTCAACTATCAGTGCCAGATGGCTTATTATGGCCAAGCTGACTTGATAGGGGGGTGGAGATGAGGTCACGGGAAATGACCTACTATCTCTGTGCATTCCATTCCAAAGCCACTTTATTCCCAGAGGAAGATTGTAGTGGTTAGTCAATAATGGCCACATTCTACTTCCTCCAATTACAGGCACCTGCTAGTCATTAGCAATTGTCTTCTGACTGTCCCTATATTACAGGGTGTTAGTAGGGCCTTCCTAACAACATGATGCACATCCTGCCTGATCTTTGCGAACAGTGATGTGATAAAGCAAACAACAGAGATGTCCGAATGTACTATTGACCATGATGTTGTTCAGTCATGGAAAGAGAATAGAATGCATGTTGATTAAGGAGATGTACATATGTTCTTCACAGGTGATGAACTGACCAAGACTGAGGATGAAGATGACCAAGGCTGGTGTCGAGGTCGCCTGGATACAGGCCGAGAGGGACTGTACCCGGCCAATTACGTCGAGGAAATTTAATGACCCCAGAGGAGGAGGATATGCCATTGGAGGCAGCTCGGACTGTCCCATCCAATGGCACTGCACAGAGCCAGAGACTTACGAACAACACATCCCTTGCCCAACAGATGCGCCAAGCAGTCTTGACTAAATATAATCTTAGTAACGTAAGAAAAGACAATATATCAATATTATATTTATCCAGTATTTGAGGTGGGGAGGACTTAAACACTTAAACAGGAGCAGCATTTATGCCAGTCTACACAAACTCAAACAAACATTGAGCCAATGCAGGGACACATTTTGCATATCTGTGCTGTGTTTGATATAAAGATCATGCAGTTGATGTAAAATAAATTTGCACTACATTCTCCTATAACAGTGTGACAATAATGTAACCAATTATACCTACCTACCCGTTTAACCAGAACAAGCTACTCAGCCTGCATTGTGTGTATATGGCGCCATTTTGTGTAGCATTTTCAATGCTATGTGTTCAGTCCTCATGTTTACATTGGGAATGCTGTTTATTGTTAAAAGTACCACAAAATGTATCATAGATTTTATTATTTTATTTTTTGTGATTTGGTCTAATCCCTTTTACCAGTGTGTTCATTGCTACACTATGTGTTTATCTCTGTTTCTCTGTTGGTTTCCTATAGCAGAATGTGCTATGCAACAGGCTTTCCCTAAACCTCCAAGCCATATTAAGGCTACAAGATGCAACAAATCCGCTGATATGAAAACCAATGCAGAGGATCAGAGTTCACCATTAGACACAGAAACAGCATTGGAATAGCACCACAAACTTGTGTCAGACTTCATAACCGGAAGTGGAGTTGGTGTATATACCTTTTTCTCTCTTCCCATCACCATCCTTGAATCATAACATCTCATTTCAATTCATTGCAGGGTATATCTACAATACCTGTTAATTTCAATTAATTGCAGGGTATATCTACAATGCCTGTTCATTTCAATTAATTGCAGGGTATATCTACAATACCTGTTAATTTCAATTAATTGCAGGGTATATCTACAATGCCTGTTCATTTCAATTCCTTGCGGGGTATTATCTAGAATACCTGTGAGGGGAATTCTGTATTTTTGGGGTCAGTGGGCATGATATTATCACCAGCTTGCTTATATTTTATCTGTCAGTGGTAACTAGAAAGATTTGATTGTTCAGGTGACGTAATCAGGCATATTAACTGTAAATGTAGTTGTTTTCAGGATATAAAATGAAAATGTGGACATGTAGTTGTAGGGGCCTGGAAGGAGACATGCTGTTTTTAACTAAACATGTTGTATTCCACTGTCATAGAGAACCCTACAAGGCAAAAAGCACTTATGAGCCCATTCCCCTAGGGGCCCAATTCTGACTTAGGAAGTGTACGCCCTTTCCTACACATGCCTTTCCTACGTACTTCTCAGTAGTTGGTATTCAGACTAACCTTATGAAGGTGCGCAACAGGCTTTGCAGGCGTGGTTCCCTTGTGCGTGCTGAATACATTTAATTAAACCGCTAATAAACCCTCCCACTTGCTGGCCAACTGATTTTCTCTGGGATTTTTCATTCAATAGGGTTTTCAGTACATTTATCTTAAGCCATCCCTTTAAATACGGTGTACCTTTAATTAGAACTTTGACGACAGACTAGAATACATCTAGAGAACGGGTTCCGAATATAGGGATCAATGAAAGAAAGCCATCTAAATATATGCATATTCATCTCCGTTTCAGCACCAGCTGGTATATTTAAAAATTCTCTGATCTTGTAGATTATGTAGGCAAATTTTAAGGGTTAGGAAAGTATATATGAATCATAAAAAAACAGGTTTGGAAAGCCTTTACACATGAAATATATTGATGAATAAAAAATACAGTGGTTTGATTTATCCTGAAAGATGTCATATTCAAGTTCAATCCATGAATTAGTGGAAGGTGTATGAGGTTTGAACAATAGTCCTATAAATCTAGTCTAATTCTCACTAATCATGGAACTGTTGGACGATGGTCCAGTCGTTGTGAACCGTGCGCCAGGCTCCAGGTTAAACCTGCTACGTGTGGTCTGAGTTCCAGAATGATTCACATAGGCTACATGTCCCAAATGATTGCACAACGTTAGCCTAATATGATCCACTAATGCTAGCAACCCTCAGGAACAACTACACAGAGGAGACAGAGGAAAGAAAGGTAAACAGAATGGAATGGAATGGAAGGAAGGATGCAAAATGTAAGCTACAATTTTCTTTTTTACTGACACTAAAGTGACAGTTTTATAAATGTATGTAAATGTATGTATACTGACGGTGGCTCCCGATATTGGCTAATATTTAACATGATACAAATTGTAAAATAAAAAGGAGAAAAGCCTGGGTATATAATTAAAACATTCAAATGCACAAACATCATCAACTAGCCAGGTTCAGCCCTACAGAAGCCTATAGCGTGGGTCTCCAAATTTCATCCACGCAAATGATGAGGGCACACAATTCAAAGTTCTAAATAATGACAAAGTTAAATGTCATGTTCATATGATTTTCAGTTTGCTTCCATATGACTGGTTTCACATTCGTCTCCTGGGATCATAAGGAAAAATCATCTAAAACAATTGCTATGTGTATTTATAATCCCCTTCTCCAAACGGATTACTCATTTACCTAGCTCTTATCAATAGCTCTTATCAATTTAAACATGGCAGTGCATGGATAATGCTGTTATTTCTATCTAGGGAAAAAATTGATGCTTTTTCCAATTGGAACTGGCAGATTCGCTACAGTGTCAATGTAGTGGAATTATTAGGGAATTAGGTCACGGTCAGAATACGGCGTATCTGTAGACACTCCGCCGTCACGCCTTTGTTTCTTAGATCTCTACCCCGAACCAATAGCAGGTGAATAGCATGCTATTCTCATGCTTAAATTCAAGGTCAGAACAAGCATAGAGATAAAAGTTCATAAAAAGGGAACTATGTTTCATTTACGCGCACTTAACTCGGGTCGGAATCGGCCCCCTACTGAGCCAAAGAATGACCGAAATCTGAAATGCATAAAACTCTTTCCTCATGCAATAACTCACATATCACATAACCCTGTCATGCAACTAACTGCTACCTGTTGGCTCAGTATTTATTTGATCATTCAATAGTTGATCCACAGGGGGGAAGACAAGAGCATACCACAGTGACTACAGTATATCAGAAATCCTTTATTTGACAGAAGTAATTAACTCTACTTTAGATTTCTCCTGGTAGTATACTTCACATGCTCACACCTAACTCAGCCCCTGCTTTAAATACACGTACTGTATATACAGAAAATACTACAGTACTTGCTGACAAATCTAGCTTATCAGATGTTGTCTGATGCAAATATTTTTGCCAATGGTGGACTATCTAAATCAGACATGCAATAATGTTGTGAGAGCAGAAAGCTTTGCACAGAACAGGGGTCATGGACATGAGGTTAAACCTCAAGTTTTATGTCATAGAACATTATTATATTGGCAAGATGTGTTTAGGTTATGGCTTCAGAGGAGATTTCACCAGGTCTTGGTATCACTGTTGAGAGAACACATCACCAGCTCACAAGTTATGTATCTTAGTGTAAACTGCCCAGCAAAAATAACTAATATCATCAAATGATCTTATAGCCTTTACACACACACACACACACACACACACCTCGGGTAGATATTTTTTGGGAAACAAAAATCTTTATCATCCAGCGTGTATGAGTTGTGTAACTGTAAAAAAAAAAATATATAAAAAAAATGCAAGTGATCAAATACTAAGACAAAATGTTGTGTCATACATGCAAATGTGTTACAACAAAATAACAGCAATGGAAAGCATATTAGGTAATAGGTACCATATCGTATGAATTGCATCGCAATGGAATTGTCAATGTACCATATAAGAGCGTGATGTTACCCCACGCTGTCAGATTTGTATATGATGATGTAATTTAAGGATTATATTCTATTGTAACTGTACAACTGTGTTGAGTTGGAAATTAAACCTAACTACATTGAGGCAGTAAAAATGGTGAATATGTAAATGCTTTTTTACGTTGATTTTTCTCTTCCTTATGCACACAAGAGGGACACGGCTCATGTTGTGAAACCCCTGTCTTAGCAGACGTGTGTATGTTTATAGTTAGTGATGTAATTTGATCTCCTAACTGGTGTAGTGCCTGTTCATCTTAATGTAACACAAGGTTCATTTAAATATGCATAAAGATGATTATAAGGATGATATTCTGAATCAAAGCTGTTGTGATGGTGTCAATATTACGATATT
The DNA here is from genome assembly GCF_965601325.2 of Salmo salar. NCBI lineage: Eukaryota > Metazoa > Chordata > Actinopteri > Salmoniformes > Salmonidae > Salmo > Salmo salar. Next base: position 35,312,967 of record NC_138303.1, on the reverse strand, counting down.
GGTTTGAAAGGGGAAAACAAGTTTGTTGAGAATACAAACAAAATGTTTTGTGTCCTGTGTGTGTTTTTTGAATGCATTTTGACTGTGCATTATGGGTTATGAAATGCTATGATTGTAGTCTTAGGGTGCTTGATGAAAAAAGGCTGCTTTGTTTTAAACACATTCAGTATTTAAACACATTCTTACACATTGTCATTATAAATATGCAATATTATATTCCAACATTTGTATGTATCCAGTCACTAAATCTCTGACACAGGTATTCGACTCTACATACAGTTCCTAGCACTTGAAATGTGGCAGTGGTATTGAAATGCTTGTATTACAGCAGTTCACTGTATTCACTAATTCTTATTAGACTGTATTCTTCCGCCAGGGAATGGGCACCGGAGTCAAATAATTTCAGTTCAATGAGATCTGTAATATTACAAATCTACATCAGGATCATAATTGGCCCTACTGTATGGGGTAAACTACTGTGACTGTGACCCAGGAAGTGGCCTTAACATTGGACTGCTACTAGAGATCAGCAGTGAACATATTCAATCCATTCTATAGTACATTGTATATTCACCATAGCTTAGTCCACTGTAGTTTCCTAAGCAAGCTTCAGAGAACTAATTATGTAAATCGTAACATTTGTAAGTGCTATGGGTTGTAAGGAGGGACATGTTGAAATGTAAATGGCACTAAAAAGAGCAACCATTACAAATGAAGAAATAAATAGTAGCTGATGTACTGGTGATTAATGTGAGTTCATAATCAAAGTATACAAACATATGGAATTGACATTTGTAAAAATGAAATATTGGACAATTAATATTAAAATTGTTTCAACAATATTGGAAATGTAAAACATTACATATCTAATGCAATGTGACAATAAATTCCCATATGCAATCAGGTTACACATAAGAATATTGAAATTAGGCAGGAGTGCACAATGCAGGAGGCAGTCTATACAGTGCATTGTTAATGCTGGAGCTAAAACAGCAGTTAGAGGCTTTTTTCAGTTGTCACCAGTCATCACCACTCGTGTTCTCCTCTTCTGGCTGGCTGCTCAACAGTTTCATACAGGGTGGACAAACTGATAGACCAGTCTCTGGGACACATCAGGCTTGCGGATGATGCCCTTCTTGTAGTACTGTCGGATAGAGCGACTCAGCTTGTCGTAGTTCATAGCTGGACGGTTCTTTCTGAGGCCCCATAACCTGGCTACATGAGCCGAGTTTTCGATTTTGAAGATACCTGATGATTAAAGGAAAAATAAAATGCAAGAGATGGAACATTTCACTTTTTTCAGCAACCAATGGACAATAAGCCCCAAATGTTTAATAACCCAAGTCAGTTCACATGGCCAAATGTTCTCACCCTTACAGTGTACATTTTAGGACACCCTCAGCTTTAAAGCCCCCATCCAGTCTTTTTATTTTAGCTTTTAAATCATCACTATATTTTTAATAAATTAATGTCTGTGTCTATTTCATAAAAATATAAAAAGAACCTTTTGTCATTGAAATGCTCAGTCTGTGCCTGTGGGCGTGTTTATAGGAATTTAAATATATCTACATACACCGCCCTGATTGGCGCATCGGACCGTCTTGAATCTAGAGTCTAGAGCCTACCCTTTCAAAGGAGGAATCATATGCAAAATAAAAGATGACTGGTCATTGGTCAGAATAATCAGATCAGATTGTGATGTCATGATCCAGGCCAAAAACTCTATCCCACCTGAACAGGCTGAAATTCCAGGCTACACCATACACCTGTCTGGACTCCCCCCTCTTTCCCCTGCCCACTCACCTTTCTCCTTGTTGAGCCAGCGGATGCAGCGTCCATAGTTGTGTGGCTTGAGGAGCAGCTGTCTAAGGAACTGCCACAGGTGGATGGGCTGGCTTGAGCAGGATGAGTCAGCCTCTGGACACGTCTCCTCAGCACCATGTAACTTGGTATCTCCTGGTGTGCAACACTCTTTCATGCACGCAGCTGTGACAAAAACAACATTGAACAGGATTACGCATTTGTTATCTCAACATATGACTAAGAAAATATCTGAAAACTACAGTACTATCTATATAGTGAATGAGCCAAGGCTTTGGCTTGTGGCTATAAAACATTCAATAATTTTCAATGGAATGACGCACACCATAAATTAAATATATGCCATATTATAATATAAGCGTACAAAACATTAAGAACACCTGCTCTTTCCATGCCATAGACTGACCAGGTGAATCCAGGTGGAAGTTATGATCCCTTATTGATGTCACTTGTTAAGTCCACTTCAATCATTGTTGATAAAGGGGAGGCGACAGGTTAAATAAGTATTTTTAAGCCTTGATACAATTGAGACATGGATTGTGTATGTGTGCCACTCAGAGGGTGAATGGGCAAGACAAAATATTTAAGTGTCTTTGTACGGGGTATGGTAGTAGGTGCCAGGTGCACCAGTTTCAGTGTGTCAAGAACTGTAACGCTGCTGGGTTTTTCACACTCAACAGTTTCCCATGTATATCAAGAATGGCCCACCACCCAAAGGACATCCAGCCAACTTGACACAAGAGTGGGAAGCGTTGGAGTCAACATGGGCCAGCAACCCTGTGGAACGTTTTCGACACCTTGTAGAGTCAATGCCCCAGCAAATTGAGGCTGTTCTGAGGGCAAAAGGGGGTGCAACTCAATATTAGGAAGGTGTTTCTAATGTTGTGTACGCTCAGTGTATATATACCACAGTCTGAATAACAGATTCGTTCAAGGTTGTCAGTTGCCCTACCTGATCTCCAGATGTCCAGGTGAGCAAACAGCAGGTCTCCACATTGCATTGAGCGCTGCCTGAAGTCCTCCTCTGTCATGGAGCACAGGTCCTTCCCACTGAGCTCCTGGAACACCTTTCCCACCTGGGGTAGTCTGTACAGGTGCTCTGTCCACAGCAGCCACTTCTGGACGTTCCCACAGTTCCACTCCATGGGTTCTGCAGAGGCGATGAGGTACATTGTACTGTATACAATTTCTGAACTGATATTTGTCTTTCCTATGACAGGTAGTGAGTGAGTGAGCATGTGAAATGAGGCATGTGAAATTCTGAATTGTCAACAGAGGCATTTGCACAGGGCGGAGAGGCCCCAGACACTTCTGTCATTGGGCTTAGCCCAGCGTCAGAAGTATTAAAGTTTCAAGTTTCAGCGCCACGTGCACAGCATACAACAGCTGTAAAACAGTACAGTAAAATCCTTACCTTGAGAGCTCTTTCCCAACAATGCAGTGATAATAATAACAATAATAATAATAATAATAATAATAATAATATACTGCTCAAAAAAATAAAGGGAACACTTAAACAACACATCCTAGATCTGAATGAAAGAAATAATCTTATTAAATACTTTTTTCTTTACATAGTTGAATGTGCTGACAACAAAATCACACAAAAATAATCAATGGAAATCCAATTTATCAACCCATGGAGGTCTGGATTTGGAGTCACACTCAAAATTAAAGTGGAAAACCACACTACAGGCTGATACAACTTTGATGTAATGTCCTTAAAACAAGTCAAAATGAGGCTCAGTAGTGTGTGTGGCCTCCACGTGCCTGTATGACCTCCCTACAACGCCTGGGCATGCTCCTGATGAGGTGGCGGATGGTCTCCTGAGGGATCTCCTCCCAGACCTGGACTAAAGCATCCGCCAACTCCTGGACAGTCTGTGGTGCAACGTGGCATTGGTGGATGGAGCGAGACATGATGTCCCAGATGTGCTCAATTGGATTCAGGTCTGGGGAACGGGCGGGCCAGTCCATAGCATCAATGCCTTCCTCTTGCAGGAACTGCTGACACACTCCAGCCACATGAGGTCTAGCATTGTCTTGCATTAGGAGGAACCCAGGGCCAACCGCACCAGCATATGGTCTCACAAGGGGTCTGAGGATCTCATCTCGGTACCTAATGGCAGTCAGGCTACCACTGGCGAGCACATGGAGGACTGTGCGGCCCCCCAAAGAAATGCTACCCCACACCATGACTGACCCACCGCCAAACCGGTCATGCTGGAGGATGTTGCAGGCAGCAGAACGTTCTCCACGGCGTCTCCAGACTCTGTCACGTCTGTCACATGTGCTCAGTGTGAACCTGCTTTCATCTGTGAAGAGCACAGGGCGCCAGTGGCGAATTTGCCAATCTTGGTGTTCTCTGGCAAATGCCAAACGTCCTGCACGGTGTTGGGCTGTAAGCACAACCCCCACCTGTGGACGTCGGGCCCTCATACCACCCTCATGGAGTCTGTTTCTGACCGTTTGAGCAGACACATGCACATTTGTGGCCTGCTGGAGGTCATTTTGCAGGGCTCTGGCAGTGCTTCTCCTGCTCCTCCTTGCACAAAGGCGTAGGTAGCGGTCCTGCTGCTGGGTTGTTGCCCTCCTACGGCCTCCTCCACGTCTCCTGATGTACTGGCCTGTCTCCTGGTAGCGCCTCCATGCTCTGGACACTACGCTGACAGACACAGCAAACCTTCTTGCCACAGCTCGCATTGATGTGCCATCTTGGATGAGCTGCACTACCTGAGCCACTTGTGTGGGTTGTAGACTCCGTCTCATGCTACCACTAGAGTGAAAGCACCGCCAGCATTCAAAAGTGACCAAAACATCAGCCAGGAAGCATAGGAATTGAGAAGTGGTCTGTGGTCCCCACCTGCAGAACCACTCCTTTATTGGGGGTGTCTTGCTAATTGCCTATACTTTCCACCTGTTGTCTATTCCATTTGCACAACAGCATGTGAAATGTATTGTCAATCAGTGTTGCTTCCTAAGTGGACAGTTTGATTTCACAGAAATGTGATTGACTTGGAGTTACATTGTGTTAAGTGTCCCCTTTATTTTTTTGAGCAGTGTATATTATTAGCATAGAAGTCTTATTTATTAGCATAGAAGTCACAACGTCGCATAAAAAAGGGCACCCTACAGTAAATGGTGACCTTTACTGTTTTGTTTGCTTTCCTATAAGTAAGATCTGACAGTGGATAATGGGGTATTTCAACTGTGAGACTTTTCTCAGTGCTCTTTTATCCTTATTCTCTGTCATTCTACAGACAGTGACAGGTCACATGTTTAACTGTTGTGAACATGACAGGCCCTGAGACTGATAGAGACATGAGGTCTATCCCTTTTGGAGACTATTCAGACCTCTTGCCTTTTTTCACATTTTGGTAGGTTACAGCCTTATTCTAAAATTGATTCAATCGTTTTTTTAAATCTTTATTAATCTACCCACAATACTCAATAATGACAAAGAAAAAAACTGTAAAAAAAAAAACACAGAAATATCACATTTACATAAATATTCAGACCCTTTACTCAATACTTTGTTGAAGCACCTTTGGCAGCGATTACAGCCTCAAGTCTTCTTGGGTATGACACTACAAGCTTGGCACACCTGTATTTGGGGAGTTTCTCCCATTCTTCTCTGCAGATCCTCTCAAGCTCAGCCAGGTTGGATGGGGAGCGTTGCTGCACAGCTATTTTCAGGTCTCTCCAGAGATGTTCGATCGGGTTCAAGTCCAGGCTCTGGCTGGGCCACTCGAGGACATTCAGAGACTTGTCCCGAAGCCACTACTGCGTTGTCTTGGCTGTGTGGTTAGGGTCGTTGTCCTGTTGGAAGGTGAACCTTCACACCAGTCTGAGGTCCTGAGTGCTCTGGAGCGGGTGTTCATCAAGGATCTCTCTCCGTTCATCTTTGCCTCAATCCTGACTACTCTCCCAGTCTCTGCCACTGAAAAACATCCCCACAGCATGATGCTGCCACCACCATGCTTCACTGAACCAATCAGGTTCTTGGTCACTTCCCTGACCTGGGCCCATTTCCCCGATTGCTCAGTTTGGCTGGGAGGCCAGCTCTGGGAAGAGTCTTGGTGGTTCCAAACTTCTTCCATTTTAGAATGATGGAGGCCACTGTGTTCTTGGGGACATTCAATGCTGCATAATTGTTTTGGTACACTTCCGCAGATCTGTGCCTCGACACAATCCTGTTTCAGAGCTCTACGGACAATTCCTTTGACGTCATGGTTTTTGCTCTGACATGCACTGTCAACTGTGGGACCTTATATAGACAGGTGTGTGCCTTTCCAAATCATGTCCAATCAATTGATCTCATAGCGAAGGGTCTGAATACTCATGTAAAGAAGGTATTTCTGTTTTTTATTTTTAATACATTTGCAAAAACCTGTTTTCACTTTGTCATTATGCTGGTATTGTGTGAAGATTTCTGAGGATTTTTTTTTTTTTTAATCCATTTTAGAATAAGGCTGTAACGTAACAAAATGTTGGAAAAAGTCAAGGGGTCTGAATACTTTCTGAAGGCACTGTATGAAACAGTAGCATAGTTTACAGCACAGTAATAACAGTAATAATAACCGTAATACCATGGTAACAATATGGTAACAAATTACAGGCACACAATAACTTCGTAGTTAAACAGTTTTCCTACCTGGGGTAATGTTGAGCAGCTTGCAGGCGGTCTCTATGTCCTTCATTACCTCTCCCAACACAATGCTCTGGACCTGCTCTAGACAGCGTTCTTCCACCTGTCCCTCTAGCCCAGAGGGGACCTCCAATCCCAGGCTCACCCCCATGCCCTGGCTGTCGATGACAGGGCACTGCTCCAGGGGCTTACAGGGGGGCTCAGGGGGTGCTGCCCCTTTCTTCTTCAACAGCCACAAGCTGTCTTCAGTGAGGAGCATGTCAGAGCAGGGCAGGAACACCCCTTGCAGGCTGCGTTCAGGAGCGGTGTGTTTAGGCACACTTATCAGTCCACGGGGCGGCTTGGTGTCCTCCTCCTCCCAGGCCCTCAGGGCAGACACACTGTAGGGGTAGTCATTGAAACTCATCAGGGGAAGGGGCACTGTGCTCCCCACGCAATCACAGCCTGGACTCCCCATAGCTTCAACAGTGCTGGAGATCAGAAAGGAAGACATTCATCAGGCATGTTATATAAAGGGATTTATACAGGATACACAAAAATATCCTTTCCAAAAGGTCTCAAAACAATAGCAAACTTGATGGCAAACTATTCACATATCGACATAACAAATGTAAGGTGTAAGAAAAGTGCTTTTTTTATCCTGTCTGGTGAAAAAAAATCAACTGTCATCCATGAGTGACAATTTCTAATTAGAATTTTCTAGTCACTTTGTTGGACTGGCTTATTTTCCTTTTCAAGTTCACATGGCAAGCTTTTCCCTCAGACAGTGCTGTCTTAATGCGTCATTGAAACCATATCCAAATGTCAAAATATTAAACAGTAGTAATCCTAAAGCAAACATGACATTTCATTAATGTTGTTTGTTCTGTTGGTACTTTCTTTGAAATGTTCATAAAAACAACACTTCATTATGTAGAGTAGCACGTTTGAGTATGGTGTGTAAGAATTTCATAGGGCTGACTTTTTGTCATGTTATCAGTAACCTCTTCCCCTAGTCAGAGCTATAGAAACACTGAAAGGCACTGCACAACCAATGCAGACGCTGCTTGGTCAATCCAACGTCTGCACTGGCCGAGCAGAATTTACGGGGATATGGCCTCTGCAGAAGTCAAGGCATTCATACTTTAAGCGCTTCGCGGAGCAGAAGTGAGGGAAGTTGTCAAGGAAGTGTTCTACTGTCAACCAATCATGTCAGTGCGGAGCTATAAGGAGCCCTCTACATTGTTACAAAATGTGAGAGGCACACAGCGATGCAGTAAGGAGCTCAATTTGGCCTTTACGTGCCGCCAGAGGCTCCGATTACATCACATCCTCCACATGGAGCCTGAGACCACACTTACAGATCAAGCATAAATGGGCTTTACCCTAACGCTACAAGTGACAAATGACAGTTAGTTTGATAGTTGGTTCTGTGAGATTATACAAAGGGTGCGTCTAATCCTGAATGCTGATTGGTTAAAAATGGATTCCAGATGGTGTCTATTCCACAAATTACCACTGGCTAAATCTATGATGTTAAAATGCCTATTCACTCTGTTCCATCTGACTGCGCAATCCACTGTCTCATCAGCCCAGCCAGGCAACTTATAAACTTGAGCTCCACTATAAAAAGCATCTAGACATTATCTCACATTTCTTTTAGACTAACATTTAGTTTCCAACAGTGGAGATTTGTATAAGCCTTGCTGTCTGTCTCTCCGACATTTGCAACATTGTTTCAATATTCAAATTTGATCTCCAGCTGTCCCATAGTAATGAACGTGTCTGGACGAGACAGACAGGCAGACGGCTTTTCTCAGACAGTCAAAATCATGAATCTGCTGGCATAATCTTTATGGATGTATGCAAATGTCAATAGAAAACAGGTCAAACTAAATGAAGTGCAGCCAGTTTGCAGTCTTTCCAGCTTTAGTTTGAAGTGATTGTGTTAGCTGTGTTGTTGGCTAGGTCCTCTGAACAACAGTGTCCTGAGAGAGAGCACATTTTCTATGCCAGACGAAATCACTCATCATTAGCTCATTGTTATGGATGTATCCAAATAAATGTCACTAGGAAACAGCTTAAACAAATGCAAATGCAGCTACTTTGCTGTTATTCTGGCTGCACCGTTTGACGTGATTGTAAATTAGCCGTAGTTTCCCAGATAGCAATAAGAACATTGACAATAGAACAAGGGACTGGGTCACGTCCATAGATACAGAACAAAAAGATTTAAGACCGTGTCGCGTCTCTGGCAACCGAACCGATAGAACATACTACCAGCCGGCTTGGCTAGCAACCTTAGATTTGTGTCGGTACTATATATCGTGGAAGGATGAAATAGTCTGAATAAATTCATAAAAATTATGTTTTTAATGAAAATATGTAAATTGTTATTTACATTTTAGCAGACACTCTTATCCAGAGCAATTAGGTTTAATTGCGTTGTTCATGGACACCGGCTTCTCAGACATTATCACTTAAACACAAGGTAACAGACATCATGTAATGTCAAGACTGGGTGCTAATGCATTAAATGATACTACATGTGAGTATACTGACATCCAGTCTATCCATTATAATCACTGGGTTAAGAGGTGATAATCTAGGGTGAAGTAAGTAGCATTGTCCCATTAAAAGCTAGAATCCTTAATTGATACAATAACAAAGTGGTCACCTGCCCTCTGTTTTGGTTAAAAAGAAAACTGAGGGATGGGCCTGGAAGAATGTAACCACTTTCAAATTCATAGACAGAGCTATAGATGCAAGGACTGACCATCCATGATATCAAAATAACAATTTTAACCATGTTTTGAGGCTATACAGCACTTGTTTACCTTTATATTGTTTACAAACATTTGATTAAAACAAGATGATATTTTGGGTTCTGATGGGGTAAACTCATGAGACATTTCTAAGTTATATTCTTCAAGAATCAATGGGAATACAGTGCATTCGGAAAGTATTCAGACCCCTTGACTTTTTCCACATTTTGTTGTTAAAGCCTTATTCTAAAATGGATGAAATACATTTTTGTCATCAGTCTAAACACAATACCCCATAATGACAAAGTGAAAACAGGTTTTTAGAAATGTTTATAAATGTATAAATAATTTAAAACAGAAATACCTTATTTACATAAGTATTCAGACCCTTTGCTATGAGACTTGAAATTGAGCTCAGGCGCATCCTGTTTCCATTGATCATCCTTGAGATGTTTCTACAACTTGATTGGAGTCCACCTGTGGTAAATTCAATTGATTGGACATGATTTCTATATAAGGTCCCACAGTTGACAGTGCATGTCAGAGCAAAAACCAAGCCGTGAGGTCAAAGGAATTGTCCTTAGAGCTCCGAGACAGGATTGTGTCAAGGCACAGATCTGGGGAAGGGTACCAAAACCTTCCAGAAGGACAACCATCTCTGCAGTACTCCACCAATCAGGCCTTTATGGTAGATTGGCCAAATGGAAGCCACTCCTCAGTAAAAGGCACATGACAGCCCACTTGGAGTTTGCCAAAAGGCACCTTAAGACTCTCAAAACCTGAAAAGACCTGAAAATAGCATTGCATCGACGCTCCTCATCCAACCTGACAGAGCTAGAGGAGGATCTTGCAGAGAAGAATGGGAGAAACTCCCCAAATACAGGTGTGCCAAGCTCGTAGCGTCATACCAAAGACTCCCACGGGGGACCAGTACGAAAAAAATGTATGAAATGTATGCATTCACTACTGTACGTTGCTCTGGATAAGAGCGTCTGCTAAATGACTAAAATGTAAATGTAATGACTCAAGGCTGTAATCGCTGCCAATGGTGCTTCAACAAAGTACTGAGTAAATGGTCTGAATACTTATGTAAATGTCATATTTCCGGGATTTTTATTTCATACATTTGCAAAATTTTCTAAAAACCTGTTTTTGTTTTGTCATTATGGAGTATTGTGTGTAGATTGATGAGGGAAAAAACCTATTTAATCAATTTTAGAATCAAGCTGTAATGTAACAAATGTGAAAAAAGTCAAGGGGTCTGAATACTTTCTGAAGGCACTGTATATCAGTTCTTTTCAATCACTTTGGCACATTTTTCAGATGTAAGTGGTGTATTTTCAAAACTACAAAACTCTAAACTGATTCACTTGTAATGTCCCAATTCTTATGTTCAGAACTCTTGATTAGAGTTCATAAAAATAAAATGGCACTGATAGACATGGTCGCCTGGTTCCTGGCTTCTAAGCAACTTTGCAGTATTATTTTTTTGTGTGTGTTATTTCTCACGCTATATTCACAAGCATTTCTCTACACTCGCAATAACATCTGCTAAATATGTGTATGCAACCAATAAATATGATGATTTGATTTTCGTTTAAATACCATGAGAACATTTTGTTTAGCCATCAATACATCAAATTTACATTTACGTCATTTAGCAGACACTCTTATCCAGAGTGATTTACAGTAATGAGTGCATACATTTTTCATACTTTTATTAACTGGTCCCCCGTGGGAATCAAACCCACAACACTGGTGTAGCAAGTGCTGTGCTCTACCAACTGAGCAACACAGGACCAAATAATGATAGCCTCACCATTTACTAATTTTAACTACCTTTTAATCCAATAGCAAAAAATACAAGATACACATTTCTAGTATTTGACTATAACTTGACATGCAATTTGTTTTTGCAAACCGATGACAGGTTGAGACCATGTTAAGAAACATGTCAGTCTTACACTTTCATTATCTTTATACAGTACATACGTGGAACAAATGATCAGATATAAGGGTATTGTAGGGGTATTGTAAAGCAGTTGGCTACTGTAAAAATGTATATTTGTGTAGCAAGGTGCTGTGTATTCCATTTCTGCCCTATGCAACATTGTAGAAAATCACCTTTCTAAGTAAACTGATACAGCATCGCATGTCTCTCTCCTTGGCAATGTCACGGCTGTCGAAAGGATCGGACCAAGGCGCAGCGTGTTTGTAGTTCCACATATTTAATAAAGCCGTGAAACTTTTTCAATACACAAAATAACTGAATTTACAAAAACAACAAACTGTGACGCATAGAGAAACAAACACTACTCAAAAGATATTCACCCACAAAACCCAGGAAGAAAAACCCCTACTTAAATATGATCTCCAATCAGAGGCAACGAGGACCAGCTGCCTCCAATTGGAGATCAACCCAAAAAACAACATAGAAATAGAAAACCTACAACACAAACATAGAAATAGAAAATATAGAAAAACACAAACCCCCTGACCTACTCTACTGTAGAAAATTACATCTTACTAGGGTCAGGACGTGACAGGCGAAATGAATCAGCTCACAGTGTATCAATGAAATTCAGATGAGTGGAATATATTGTTATATACAACCCAGGTATTTTAGCAGTGCATTGTACAACACACTATAATTCCAAATGGTAGCACATAGTGCCTCTTTCCACTTTGAAATATTGAAGCACACTGGCTGATGGAGGACGATGATGTAGTATTTACAGCCACATCTATATATGATTTGGTTTTACTTTCGAACATAAATGGATTTCAGTTGATACATTTATGATGTAAAAATATAGAATTGTACAGTGTTCAGCACATATTTTGTTTTGCTGGTACTTTAACCCCTTTCCCCCCCAATTTCGTGATATCCAATTACAGTCTTGTCCCATCGCTGCATCTCCCCTACGGACTTGGGTGAGGCGAAGGTCGAGAGCCATTCGTCCTCTGAAACACAACCCTGCCAAGCCGCACTGCTTCTTGACACACTGCTCGCTTAACTCAGAAGCCAGCCGCACCAATGTGTTGGAGGAAACACCATCCAACTGGCGACCGAAGTTAGCTTGCAGGCACCCGGCCCACCAGAAGGAGTCACTAGAGCGCGATGGGACAAGGAAATCCTGGCTGGCCAAACCCTCCTCTAACCCGGACGATGCTGGGCCAATTGTACGCTGCTTCATGGGTCTCCCGGTCACTGCCGGCTGTGCCACAGCCTGGGATCAAACCCAGGATGTAGTGACGTCTCAAGCACTGCTATGTAGTGCCTTAGACCGCTACGCCACTCGGGAGGAAATTGATATGCGATTTTGATTCAGCAGTTAGCAGTTTTGAGCAGATTGATAAAGTGATAGTTAAATGTATTGTCAACAAATGAAAAGAAAATCATATAAAAATTGGAGTATTGTATTTTGAAAAGCAAATATGAACAGGTATCCAAATTGAAAGAGTGATTTGGTGCACGGAACAAGTGACTTTGAGAATTTGTTTGTCGTACTCAGTCAATTGAAAATGTGCTTAGAGTTTTGAAACATGAGCCATCTTGATGAACTGTTTAGATATTTGTACTTAGAGTTGTGAAAATTTACCACACACAGTACTTGCACCAAAATCATTGAAAAAAAACTGTAATTTATATACAGTAAGTTCATTTATATAAATGTCCACAATGTCATGCAATACTGTATCCATGATAGCTGAATCAGCACTTACAGACTGAGGCCCTGGGGTGTTTGGCTGGTTGCTCAGGTACTGGTGGACACTGACCAGGTTAAGTTTTTTAGGTCACCAAAACGTATTTGAGGTTAATTGCAAAATGAAAGTATCTGCCCTCACAGCATACTAGACAAAAGGTGGACAAAAAATAACCCAGCCCATATTCATGGTGTGAGTAACAGCTGAAGTGGAGGTGGCATTGTATCCTCTGACGTGCTGGTTAAACCGCAACCGCTCATAATACTGCCCTGGCCGTATTCACATATTATAAAATGATCCAGCAAATAGAAGGGCTCAGATGAAAAACTGTACATAAATTCAATATTGAGACTGTTGAGAAGTGCTGTGTCTCTGTGCACTAGAACCAGAATGTACCAACCTATGTATGACTTGTGCTGTATCTTGCTATTGACACTAAGGTGTATAAATGAGAGTATAGTGCATTTGTGTGATAAAGTGGGAAATGCATTTAGGTTTTTATTACTATTTAGTGCTTGAGGGGTTTTGGCTGATTGCTTATCATGTCCAATACTAAGTGTAACATAATTGGTGAGTTATTACAGGGAAGTTAAAATAGCCGGAGGACCAAATACTGTAAAGTGGGGGCCTTCTATGGGAAATGAAATAGTTCAATAAAGGGAAAGTATTGTTTGAGTATAACACCATGTACAAATCATGAATGTTTTAATAGTTTGAGAATTGAGATATATTCATTCTAATGAAGAAGGTAGTGTCTTACAATCACACTCCATCTTTATGTTTTCCTGGTGGGTATGTGTGCGTGTGTGACTATAGTATACATGTGAAATAAATACTTCTTTAGAACAAAGCACTGGGTTCAAAAATACACCTTGATAGATAACAATGGCTAAAGTGATATCAGAGGCATTCAGTCGATATGAAAGATATTTGGTCATGTATTACTCATTTCATTCCCCTACACATTAAACAAAGGGAGGGCTACTTTAAATTCACACCTATTTCTTTATCTAGATACTTTACTAGCATTAAAAAATCATTTCTCAGTGTGTGTGTGTGTGTGTGTGTGTGTGTGTGTGTGTGTGTGTGTGTGTGTGTGTGCATCTGTGTGTGTGTGTGTGTCGTCTAAACCTCCAAACAGAATTCAGGCACACATTCATGAGAAGAGGGTGGTTAAACACTCATTACACCTGTTGAACTGGTTTGGTGTCCCTTGGGGCCTGCTTAATAAAACGGAAAAACATTGCAGGTGTGTGATTAACCTGTGCGTACTAAACAGCAGTTTTGTGCACTTTCCATGGATGCAAGGAAAAACAAGGAAATGTCAATGCATCAAAAGGAAACAGACCATGTGAACTTTATATCCGAGGTGCATGAAAATGCCACGTGATTCTCTTTCTATCACCTCTGATATTGCAAAGAAAATCGGAGTGACTTTGAAATTGCCAAAAACAGTAACAGAGTGAAAAAGTGAATACAGTGTTTCCTTCAAACATTCTTCATCAGTGTCTTGATGACACTTTGTCCAGTACAACTGTGACCCCTTCTGTAAAGAGTGGCATGGTAGATACAGCACTCCAACAGTCCACTGCTACAGTGTAAATCCCTGTCTGAAAGTCTTCCTATCAAACTGGTTCCATAGTATGTTATCCTCAAGAATATAACTCATAGTAATCATACTGATCAACATCTCCACCATCCCCACCTTGCATAGTTCAAGACAGTCTACCACTTCATTATAAAAAAGATCCATCTCTATCTGTCCCAAACCCAGGCGTGTCCATAGACATACCTGGTCAGAGAAGCAGGCTGCTGATGGTGTTTGAGCTGGTAGACTGTCACTCTGGATATCTGTCTTCACGTCTGTCAATGGACTTCTTGTGCAGGTGCTGAAGAATTCCACAGTGAGTCACAATGCAGATGGGCAGAAGCTCAAGTCCCAAGCTCCTCTGGTGGTGGATGAGTTTAATATGTAGGCTCTCTTCTAGTGGTCTTCTCTGGTTGGCTGTTTCAGTCGTCAGGTTGTAACAGATGATTGTGGCCCTCAGGTCATGAGGCAATGATGTGTCAGAGAGAGAGAGGGTGATTAGGCAGGATACCTGGAGCCGTGCCTCAAACACTATCAGGTGGTCGGAGTGCTTTCTTCTGCTCTGACAGTGGAGAGAGAGTCCTCAGCTGGCTTGCTTGGTGGGGTGTGAGGCGAGGTTGTTGGTCATCATGGCCAGCCAGCCTTATCTGTGATAAAGTTCTCACTATACTGACAAATTCATGCCAGAGGGTGTGCGCGTAGGAATGCTTGCTTCAATGTGACTTCAGGTCATATTTATAAGGAGCTATTTTAACCTAGGTAAACAGTATGATGAATGTGGTTCTACCTAGCTACAGGTGTATGAGCAACTCCGTGACGACATCTGTAACTTCCCGCCCCTCTTAAGAAGAGTGGCAGTTAACTCTTTGCTGTCAGCCATGGCTTCTCATTGTAAAAGGATGAGTTTTCTAAATGTGCTCCCTTCAGTATTTTGATGGAATCTATACAACGTTTGTGATTTGTGAATAAAACAACATCCCATTGGCGTGAGAGAATTTTCAAAGATTTCTTATCACTCAAAGATTTACATAATGAACCAGGCTGCATTGTGTAAGCCAGGTAACACCACATTTGCATACCAAATGAGAAATTCCAATCTTTCTACTTTTTGTGATTTTAAGTGAAGTTGATTTTAAAAAAGGGAGAGAGTCGCAAACTCTCTATATACAATCGGGTCTGAAATTATTAACACCCTTGATAAAGATGAGCAAAAATGACTGTATAAAATACATTATTCAAATACTGAGCTATATTATCTGCTAAAAACCAAGGGAAATTATATTATTTTATACTAATGCAATTGCTCAGAGAAAGTAATAAAAACAATCTCAAAAAGGTAGGGGTCAAAATGATTGACACCCATGTTTTCAATACCTCACCTTGGAAGGTGTAACGGCCGTCGCTCAAATGAGACCAAGGTGCAGCGGAGGATGTGTTCATCTTACAAGATTTTAATAACCGAATGAACACTATACAAAAAGAACCAAAAAACGACCAGCAACAGTTCTGTCAGGAACAAACTAAACAGAAAACATTCACCCACCAACCCCAAAGGAAAAACAGTCTGCCTATGTATGACTCTCAATCAGCAACAACGATCTACAACTGTTCCTGATTGAGAGCCATACACGGCCGAAACAAAGAAAACCACCAACATAGAAAAAGAAACCTAGAACGCCCACCCATGTCACACCCTGGGCTAACCAAAAATAGAGAACAAAAAACCCTCTCTATGGCCAGGGCGTTACAGTACCCCCCCAAAGGTGCGGACTCCGGCCGCAAAACCTGACTCTAAAGGGGAGGGTCCGGGTGGGCCTTCCTACGGCGGCGGCTCTGGTGCGGGACGTGGACCCCGCTCCACCCTCGGCTTAGCCCACTTAGGTGGCGTCCCTGGCTGCGCCGGAGGACTGGCGGGCGACCCTGGCTGCGCCCGGCTGGCGAGCGACCCTGGCTGCGGCTCCGGACAGGCGAACGACCCTGGCTGCGGCTCCGGACAGGCGGGCGACCCTGGCGGCTCCGGACAGGCGGGCGACCCTGGCGGCTCCGGACAGGCGGGCGGCTCTGGCGGCTCCGGACTGGCGGGCGGCTCTGGCAGCTCTGGCCCAGGATTCACCAGGCTTGCGAGACATGCAGGAGGCCTGGCTCTGGGCGCAGGCACTGGACTCACCAGGCTGGAGAGATCCACTGGAGGCCTGGTCCGAGGAGGAGGCACAGGATAGACCAGGATGGGGAGACCCACTGGAGGCCTGGTCCGAGGAGGAGGCACAGGATAGACCGGGCTGTGGGGGAGCACTGGAGTTCTGGTGCGTAGGCTTGCCACCCCTACTCCAGGCTGAATGCCCACTCTTGCCCGGCACGGGCGGAGCGCAGGCATAGGACGAACTGAGCCCTCCCAGCGCCCTGGAGACACAGTGCGCAGAGCCGGCGCAGGATAGCCTGGACCAAAATGGCGCACTGGAGACCAGACGCGCTGAGCTGGCACAATCCGCCCTGGCTCGATGCCCACACTCGCATGGCACTTGCGGGGGGCTGGCCTATAGCGCACTGGGCTATGAGTGCGCACTGGAGACACCGTGCGCTTCACAGCATAACACGGTGCCTGACCAGTACCATGCTGCTTCCGGTAAGTACGGGGAGTTGGCCCAGAATTCCATCCTGGCTCTGCCACACTCCCCGTGTGACCCCCCAAAATGTTTTGGGGGGGGCTGCCTCTCGTGCCTGTTGCGCTCCCTTGCCTCATACCATTGCCTCTCCGCTCTCGCTGCCTCGATCTCCCACTGCGGGTGGCGATACTCCCCAGCTTGAGCCCATGGTCCTGCCCCGTCCAAAATGTCCTCCCAAGTCCAGGAGTCCATAATGCTCCTCTCCTGGTGCTGCTCCTTCCTCCGCTGCTTGGTCCGTTGTTGGTGGGTGAATCTGTAACGGCCGTCGCTCAAATGAGACCAAGGTGCAGCGGAGGATGTGTTCATCTTACAGGATTTTAATAACCGAATGAACACTATACAAAAAGAACCAAAAAACGACCAGCAACAGTTCTGTCAGGAACAAACTAAACAGAAAACATTCAATCACCAACCCCAAAGAAAAAACAGGCTGCCTATGTATGACTCTCAATCAGCAACAACGATCTACACCTGTTCCTGATTGAGAGCCATACACGGCCGAAACAAAGAAAACCACCAACATAGGAAAAGAAACCTAGAACGTTCACCCATGTCACACCCTGGCCTAACCAAAAATAGAGAACAAAAAACCCTCTCAATGGCCAGGGCGGTACAGAAGGATAACGGCACTGAGCCTTTTTCTGAAATGTTGTATGAGTTGAAGAACACATTGGGAGGGATCTTAGACCATTCCTCCATACAGAACCCTTCAAGAGCCTTGATTTCCTTCGTCTGTGCTAGTGGACTGCCCTCTTCAGTTCAAACCACATGTTTTCCATGGTTTTGAAGTCCGTACTCAGATGGCCATTGCAACATTTTGATTTTGTGGCCAATTAACAATTTCTTTGTGGATTTTGTTGTGTGCTTGGGTTTATTGTCTTGCTGGAAGATCCACTAGGGGCCAAGTTTTAGCCTTCTGGCATTGTAAGTCGCTCTGGATAAGAGTGTCTGCTAAATGACTTAAATGTAAATGTTAAATGTAAATAGGCAACCAGATTTTTGGCAAAAATATCCTGGTACTGGGTTCATGATGCCGTTGACTAAGGGCCCCAGCACCAGTGGAAGCAAAACAGCCCCATAACATCAAAGATCCACCACCATATTTTACAGTAGGTATGGGGTTCTTTTCTGCTCATGCATTTTGACTCCAAACCGACCACTGGTGTGCATTGCCAAAGAGCTCTATTTTCATGTCATCAAACAAATGTACTTGGATTGGAACCGGTGCTTTGGTCAAATGACACTAAATTCTACAAATTTTGCCATGGTCAAAGAGAACAATTCGCAGTTTTATAGCTAATCTCATGCTATTCTACACATTTTGCAATGAGGCTGAGACAAAATGTTGTTTGTTTTGGAGGTAGACTCAGCTAAATCACGTTGCAACGAGCAGCAGCGCAGATATTGAGATGAGCAAGATGCAAGACTTTGCTCTCACACAGTCACACACAGTATCTGCGCATGCAGACTGCTACAGGACCAAAACAGGGGAGAAGTTAAGCCTTGTGCTTCAACAATCTTAATTGTTACTTTCTGCATCTACTTCATATCGCTGAGTCTATCTTTAAAGCACATTTCCTGCAATTCTACACATTGTCATGGGGAAGACAGAAAAATGTGCTGTTTAATAGCTAATTTCATGCTATTCTACACATTTTACAGTGAGGTTGAGATAATTTTGTAATTTTAAAGCTAATTTCCTGCTATTCTACACATCTTTCAATGAGTCTGAGGTTTCACAGCAAATTTCTTGAAATTTGAAATGTTTTGCCATGGCTTATGAAGTGTTCATATGCTATCTGGGGGGGGGGGGGGGGGGGGGGGGGGGTGACCTCCAGGGGGCCCACAACCCCCTCCCCCCAAAAAATATATACAGTGCCTTGCAAAATAATTCAGACATCTTGGATTTCTTCACATTTTATTGTGTTACAAAGTGGGATTAATATTGATTCAATTGTCATTTTTGGTCAACAATCTACACAAAAATTCATTTTTTAAACTAACTAAAATATAGTTGTTGCATAAGTATTCAGCTCATTTGTTTAGGCAAACCTACATTAGTTCAGGAGTGAAATGTGGCTTAACAAATAACATAATAAGTTACATGGACTCACTCTGTGTGAAATAATATGGGTTGCCATGATTTTTTTATGAATAACCCTTCCTCTGTCCCCCATACATACAACATCTGTAAAGTCAGTCAGTCAAGTATTGAATTTCAAGCTAAGATTCAACTGCAAAGACCAGGGAGCTTTTCAAAATCTCATAAAGAAGGGCAGTAATTGGTAAATGGGTAACAATAACAAAATCAGACATTGAATATCTAAGCGTGGTCAAATTAATAATTAAGCTGTGGATTATATATTAAACCATCCAGACACATCAAAGATACAGTCGTCCTTTTGAACTGAGCTGCAGGACAGGAATTAAATGTTACCATGAGGTCAACAAGAAAGGTGGAGGTGTACACTACCAGTCATAAGTTTTAGAACACCTACTCATTCAAGGGTTTTTCTTTATTTTTACTATTTTCAACATTGTAGAATAATAGTGAAGACATCAAAACTATGAAATAACAGTAGTAACCAAAAAAGTGTTAAACAAATCAAAATATATTTAATATATTTTATATATTTGAGATTCTTCAAATAGCCACACTTTGCCTTGATGACAGCTTTGAACACTCTTGGCATTCTCTCAACCAGCTTCACCTGGAATGCTTTTCCAAGTCTTGAAGGAGTTCCCACAAATGCTGAGCACTTGTTGGCTGCTTTTCCTTCACTCTGCGGTCTGACTTATCCCAAACCATCTCAATTTGGTTGAGATTGAGTGATTGTGGAGGCCAGGTCATCTGATGTAGCACTTCATCACTCTCCTTCTTGGTAAAATAGCTCTTACACAGCCTGGAGGTGTTGGGTCATTGTCCTGTTGAAAAACAAATGATAGTCCCACTAAGCCCAAACCAGATGGGATGGCGTATTGCTGCAGAATGCTGTGGTAGCCATGCTGGTTGTGTGCCTTGAATTCTAAATAAATCACCAACAATGTCACCAGCAAAGCATCCCCACACCATAACACCTCCTCCTCCTTGCTTTACGGTGGGAAATACACATGCGGAGATCATCTGTTCACCCACATCGTGTCTCACAAGGACATGGCGGTTGGAACCAAAAATCTCCAATTTCAACTCCATACCAAAGAACAAATTTCCACCAGTCTAATGTCCATTGCTCGTGTTTCTTGGGCCAAGCAAGTCTCTCCTTCATATTGGTGTCCTTTAGTAGTGGTTTCTTTGCAGCAATTTGACCATGAAGGCCTGATTCACCCAGTCTCCTCTGAACAGTTGATGTTGAGATGTGTCTGTTACTTGAACTCTGTAAAGCATTTATTTGGGCTGCAATTTCTGAGGCTGGTAACTCTGAACTTATCCTCTGCAGCAGAGGTAACTCTGGGTCTTCCATTCCTGTGGCGGTCCTCATGAGAGCCAGTTTCATCATAACGCTTGATGGTTTTTGTGAGTGAACTTGAAGAAACTTTCAAAGTTCTTGACATTTTCTGAATTGACTGACCTTCATGTCTTAAAGTAATGACGGACTGTCATTTCTCTTTGCTTATTTGAGCTGTCCTTGCCATAATATGGACTTGGTCTTTTACCAAATATGGCTATTTTCTGTATACCCCCCTACCTTGTCACAACACAAATGATTGGCTCAAACATATTAAGAAGGAAAGAAATTCCACAAATTAACTTTTAAGAAGGCACATTGAAATGTATTCCAGGTGACTACCTCATGAATCTGGTTGAGAGAATGCCAAGAGTGTGCAAAGCTGTCATCAAGGCAAAGGGTGGCTATTTGAAGAGTCTCAAATATATATTTTTTTAGATTTGTTTAACAATTTTTTGGTTGCTACATGATTCCATATGTGTTATTTCATAGTTTTGATGTCTTCACAATTATTCTGCAATGTAGGAAATAGTTCAAATAAAGAAAATCCCTTGAATGAGTAGGTGTTCTAAAACTTTTGACCGGTAGTGCATGTTTCATGATTGACTACTCATGATGTGATTGCGGTAACGTATAGGAACTCAAGTAATTTAGTTCTCCCGATCTGGAATACCTCACCATAAAATGCAGAGCGCATTACCTCCCGAGACCATTTTTTTTGGTCATCGTCACGGCCGTATATATTCTCACCCAAGCCGACACCGCGATGGCTCTCAAGGAACTACTGTACACTGGACTTTGTGCAAACTGGAAACCATATATCCCGAGGCTGCATTTGTTGTAGCTGGGGACTTTAATAAAGGAAATCTGAGGGAAACGCCACCAAAGTTCTATCAACACATCTCCTGCGCTACTTGCTCATTGAGTACTCTTTACCATTGCTACTCCCCCTTCCAGGATGGCTACAAGGCCCTCCCCTGCCCTCCCTTCGGTAATTCAGACCACGCCTCCAATTTGCTCCTCCCGTCCTATACTTAAACAGGAAGAACCTGTGGTAAGGACTGTTCAACGTTGGTCTGACCAATCTGAATCTATGCTTCAAGATTGTTTTGATCACATGGACTGGGAAAATTTCCAGGTTGTCTCCGAGAATAGTATCGACGTATACACTGACTCTGTGACTGAGTTCATCAGGAAGTGCATAGAGGATGTTGTTCCCATTGTGAAAATTAGAACTTATCCAAACCAAAAACTGTGCATAGATGGCAGCATTCGTGCGAAACTGAAAGTGCAAGTGCAAACCACCGCGTTTCACCATGGCAAGGTGACTGGGAACATGCTTACCGCCGCAATAGATCCATAGACGATGCAATCGCACTGCACACTGCCCTATCCCATCTGGACAAGAGGAATACCTATGTAAGAATTCTGTTCATCAACTACAGCTCAGCCTTCAACATCATAGTGTCCTTCCAACTCATCACTAAGCTCAGGCCCTGGGTCTGAACCCTGACCTGTGCAACTGGGTCCTGTACTTCTTGATGGGCCAACCCCAGGTGGTGATGGTATGCAACAGCACCTCCACCAAGCTGATCCTTAACACGTGGGCCCCACAAGGCTGCTGGGATATGTGGTACGCCAGTGTCCAGTACCAGAACATTTCAAATAAAAACCTGGTTACCTCTGCAAGTGGATCTTCTATCAAGGCAATAACCCCAAACACACATCAAAATCCACAAAGACATGGTTAATCGGCCACAAAATCAACATTTTGCCATGGCCATCTCAGTGTCTGGACTTGAAACCTATTGAAAACCTGTGGTTTGAACTGAAGAGAGCAATCCATAAGCGCAAACGAAGGATATCAAGGATCTGGAAGGAGTTTAAGTTTAAGGGTCTAAGATCCCTCCCAATGAATTTTTCAACTCATAAAAGGCACAGTGCCGTTATCCTCACAAGGTGAGGTATTCAAAGGTATTGAAAACAGAGGTGTCAATAATTTTGACCCCTACCTTTTTGCAATTTTTTGGTTTTACTTGTTAAACAACATATATTTCTCTGAGCAATTGTATTAGTATAAAAATTATATAATTAAAAAAAAATTTGCACACCATGCAGCTCAGTATTTGCATTTTTTATTTTACACAGTCATTTTTTTCATCTTTATCAAGGGCGTCAATTAATTCTGACCCTACTGTATACAGCACAATTCTCCGTTAAATCATTTGAACCACAATTTTTGTAGTAATGCTGCAATCAGTAGGTTGTACGTTTGGATTGAGCAGATATTCCCATATATTTTCGATAGCTTCATATATGACATAACTCCTCCGTTTCTATTTGTAATATCATTAACAAAATTTCATTTTCAATTAGTTGGAAATTAGAAGTTGTAATCTATATAAAGGCAAAAAGTCAATTTCTGAACGAAGGATGAGCCTTTCTTAATAATCTACTGGATAACCAATTTGGGTTTAAGTATAATTTATGTATGAGTGAAGTTTTTAGTGAGAAATCTTTAAAGCTTTAATATTTAATAATTTTAGCCCCCCAAACTCATATTCATTATATAAATAGGAACATTTACATTCCAAATAAAATGAATAATATTTTGTTCATATGAATTAAAAAATGAGTCGTCTGGAGTAGGCAGTGCCATTAGTAAGTAAGAAAACTGTGATAGGACCAAAGAGTTAATTAATGTGATTTTTCCATAAATAGAAAAGTATTTACCTCTCCATGGTTGCAGAATAGTATCTATTTTTGTTAACTTTATATTGAAATTGATTGAAGTTGATTGATTGAAGTTAATTTATATTTTTTGAGATGTGAATTCCAAGTATGTCTACTTCACCATCTGCCCATTTTATTGGTAAACTACAAGGTAGTGTAAACACTGTGTTTTTTAACGATACAATGCATAATACGGTACACTTGTCATAATTACATTTTAGTCCAGAAAGGCTAGAAAAGTGATCAAGATCTTCAATGAGACTGTGCAGGGATCCAGATTGTGGACTTAAGAAAAAACTTGAGTCATTGGCATACATTTCTAACCCCTTGATGTTCTTGTTGGATATCATTTTAATAGCTATCATTTCAATGGCCATAATAAATAGATATGGAGACAACGGACAGCGTTTTTTTACTCCTCTTAAAAGCTCAATACTGTCTGAGAAGTAAACATTATTTACTATTTTACATCTGGGGTTGCTGTACATAACTTTAACCCATTGTATAAGAGATTCACCGAAATTAAAGTAATCCAGGCATTATATATAAATTCTAGTCGTACTTTATCAAACGCCATTTCAAAATCTGCTATGAAGACCAAGCCTGGAATCTTTGATGTTTCATAATGTTCAACTGTTTCAAGTAATTGTCAGTATATTATCTCCAATATATCATCCATGTAAAAAACCTATCTGATCAGGATGAGCAATA
Organism: Salmo salar; assembly: GCF_965601325.2. Taxonomy (NCBI): domain Eukaryota; kingdom Metazoa; phylum Chordata; class Actinopteri; order Salmoniformes; family Salmonidae; genus Salmo; species Salmo salar. The sequence continues at coordinate 35,288,905 of NC_138303.1, read as the reverse complement.
TCCGGTAAAACCATTTTTATTCTATGTGCTATGCATTTCGCCAGGATTTTCGCATCACAACATTGAAGTGTAAGAGGCCTCCAGTTTTTGGACTGGATCTTTATACTTACCACCTGGGTCCTGTTTAAGTAGTAATGAAAGGGTGGTTTTTGATTGTATCAACTCGCCACCCAGAGATTTTACTTGCGACATATGCACTAAAGAGGAACAATGGTTATATATTGAAGATGCACATGCGCATCGCCAGAATCTTTTCATGTGTCTATTTTCAAAGGATAAAGTCAAGAACATTAACAACTTCATAGTAAAGAACACTATAACAATATGGAAGAAAATGAAACGTATTCTACAAGAACCAATATCACTCCCTAAAAACACAACCTTATGGAACAATCCTTGGATAGCTTTTCAGAATTCACAGATAAATTGGTCCAAATGGAAAACTAAAGGCATATAAACTTTAAATGACTTGGTAATAGAAGATACATGTATTTCCATGACAGAGTTAAAAAGCAATTTTGGATTGACCAATGTAGATATTTTCAAAGAACCTACATGCAACTTAAAAGTTGAATATCAAGAAATGTCGATTATAAATCTTTTGGACATCAGAGCAATCTTGAGGGAATCCTATTTGAGTCACAAAAGGATATTCATATGATAGGCAAGATATACAAAACCTTGCAGAGCCTATCCAACTGACAGTCTCTTAGGAAAAAATATAAACTATTGGAACCAAGACTTAAAAATAACTGATATTGGAACAAGATTGAGGGAATGTTGGAACATAACTAACAAAATTACAGTTAATGAAAATATACGCTTAATCCAGTATAAACTAATGTAAAGAATGTATTTCACACGGGGAAAAATGTACAAATTCTACAGCATGTCTTAATTGTAAAACTAACAATGAGTCAATAATATATGCCTTCAGAGAATGCTATAAAGTCCAAAAGTTATGGGAGGAGTTAGAAAGTTGGCTGTCAGATGTATTACAATGTAAATGTACTTTTAATCCGTCTGTTTGCTTATTTCAAGACATGGCATATGAGGGTGCAGTGAGATGGGTTGGATGATACTTTTTTTGTCAATCATCTTGAAAAAAGATATACTTAAAAACTGGGAATGAACCAATCCTCCATCATTAACACAATGCAAAGTTTAAATGCATTATTTTCTAATGACTCCCGGCCACAAACCTGAACCTATAGGGGAGGGTCCGGGTGGGCATCTAATCTTGGTGGCGGCTCTGGTTCAGGGCGTAGCCCCCGCTCCGGCAGCTGATCTCTCCTCTTTTGTGTCACCGGACCGTGGCTCTTCGTCGGAGGAACCAGACTGTGAATCATCACCGGAGGCTCCGGACTGCAGGCCGCCGCCGGAGGCTCCGGACTGCAGGCCGCCGCCGGAGGCTCCGGACTGCAGGACGCCGCCGGAGACTCCGCACCATGGATCATCACTGGTGGCTTTGTGCCATGGATCATCACTGGAGGCTCCGGGCCATGGATCATCCCTACAGGCTTCTTGCCATGGATTATCCCTGGAGGCTCTGGGCCATGGATCATCACTGGAGGCTCCGGGCCATGGATCATCACTGGAGGCTTCTTGCCATGGATTATCACTGGAGGCTCCGGGCCATGGATCATCACTGGAGGCTTCGGGCCATGGATCATCACTGGAGGCTTCGGGCCATGGATCATCACTGGAGGCTTCTTACGTGGAGATGGAACAGGTCTCACCAGACTGGGGAGACGCACTGGAGGTCTGGAACGTAGGGCTGGCACAACCCGCCCTGGCTGGATGCCCATTTTAGCTCAGTGAGTGTGGAGAGCTGGCACGGGACGCACTGGGCTATGAAGGCGCACTGAAGGCATAGTGCGTAGAGCCAGTGCAGGACACACTGGACCGTGGAGGCGCACCGGAGGTCTAGAGCACAGTGCTGGCACAACTCGTCCTGGCTGGATCCCCCCCATAGCCCGGCAAGTGCGGGGAGCTGGAACAGTCCGCACTGGGTTGTGCTGGCGAACTGGGGGTACCGTGCATAGAGCTGGTGCAGGATAACCTGGGCCGAAGAGACGCACCGGAGACCAGGAACGCTGAGCCCGCTCAATCCTTCCTGGCTGAATGCCCACTCTTGCACGGCAACTGCGGGGAGCTTTCACAGAGCGCACCGGGCTGTGGCTGTGAACTGGAGACACCGTGCGCTTCACCGCATAACACGGTGCTTGACCAGTCATACTCTCCCCACGGTAAGCACGAGGAGTTGGCTCAGGTCTCCACCCTGACTCTGCCAATCTCCCCGTGTGCCACCCCCAAAAAGATTTTTGGGGCTGCCTCTCGGGCTTCCGTCGTTGCCGTGCTAGTTCCTCATATCGTCACCGCTCTGCTCTCGCTGCCTCCACCTGTTCCCATGGGAGGCGATCCCATCCGGCCTGGATTTCCTCCCACGTCCAGGATCCCTTGGCGTCCAGGATGTCCTTCCAGGTCCAGACCTCCTGACCACGCTGCTTGGTCCGTTGGTGGTGGGTAGTTCTGTAACGGCTTTCTTCGGAAGAAGGGGACCAAAGCGCAGCGTGGTAAGTGCTCATAATTTATTAAACAAAAAAAAAAACACTCAAACAAAAATAACAAAACGATAAGCCAACAGGTACAAAATACAAAACAGAAAACAACTACCCACAAACACAGGTTGGAAAAGGCTGCCTAAGTATGATTCCCAATCAGAGACAACGATAGACAGCTGCCCCTGATTAGGAACCATACTCGGCAAAAACAAAGAAATACATGACATAGAATGCCCACCCCACACCCTGACCTAACCAAATAGAGAAATAACATGGCTCTCTAAGGTTAGGGCGTGACAATACTCCAACATTCAGACATCATTTATAGCATTACATGCTTCAGTCAAAGGCCCTTTTCTCAAAGGTGAGTTTACAAGTGTATCAACTTTCAAAGAAGAATGACTTTCCCATTGAACCTAAAAATGCTGTGTATAATATACGATTTTGTAGCTCTGAGTAAAAAATACATTGTTTTCTTTAGAAATGTAGCGAAGTAAAAGTTGTCAAAAATATAAATAGTAAAGTACAGATACCCAAAAAAACTACTTACATTTACATTACATTACATTTAAGTCATTTAGCAGACGCTCTTATCCAGAGCGACTTACAAATTGGTGCATTCACCTTATGATATCCAGTGGAACAACCACTTTACAATAGTGCATCTAAATCTTTTAAGGGGGGGGGGGGGGTTAGAAGGATTACTTTATCCTATCCTAGGTATTCCTTAAAGAGGTGGGGTTTCAGGTGTCTCCGGAAGGTGGTGATTGACTCCGCTGTCCTGGCGTCGTGAGGGAGCTTGTTCCACCATTGGGGTGCCAGAGCAGCGAACAGTTTTGACTGGGCTGAGCGGGAACTGTGCTTCCTCAGAGGTAGGGGGGCCAGCAGGCCAGAGGTGGATGAACGCAGTGCCCTTGTTTAGGTGTAGGGCCTGATCAGAGCCTGAAGGTATGGAGGTGCCGTTCCCTTCACAGCTCCGTAGGCAATCACCATGGTCTTGTAGCGGATGCGAGCTTCAACTGGAAGCCAGTGGAGAGAGCGGAGGAGCGGGGTGACATGAGAGAACTTGGGAAGGTTGAACACCAGACGGGCTGCGGCGTTCTGGATGAGTTGTAGGGGTTTAATGGCACAGGCAGGGAGCCCAGCCAACAGCGAGTTGCAGTAATCCAGACGGGAGATGACAAGTGCCTGGATTAGGACCTGCGCCGCTTCCTGTGTGAGGCAGGGTCGTACTCTGCGAATGTTGTAGAGCATGAACCTACAGGATCGGGTCACCGCCTTGATGTTAGTGGAGAACGACAGGGTGTTGTCCAGGATCACGCCAAGGTTCTTAGCACTCTGGGAGGAGGACACAAGGGAGTTGTCAACCGTGATGGCGAGATCATGGAACGGGCAGTCCTTCCCCGGGAGGAAGAGCAGCTCCGTCTTGCCGAGGTTCAGCTTGAGGTGGTGATCCGTCATCCACACTGATATGTCTGACAGACATGCAGAGATGCGATTCGCCGCCTGGTTATCAGAAGGGGGAAAGGAGAAGATTAATTGTGTGTCGTCTGCATAGCAATGATAGGAGAGCCCTGGGGGACACCAGTGGTGAGAGCGCATGGTGCGGAGACAGATTCTCGCCACGCCACCTGGTAGGAGCGACCTGTCAGGTAGGACGCAATCCAAGCGTGGGCCGCGCCGGAGATGCCCAACCCGGAGAGGGTGGAGAGGAGGATCTGATGGTTCACAGTATCAAAGGCAGCAGATAGGTCTAGAAGGATGAGAGCAGAGGAGAGAGAGTTAGCTTTAGCAGTGCGGAGAGCCTCCGTGACACAGAGAAGAGCAGTCTCAGTTGAATGCCCAGTCTTGAAACCTGACTGATTAGGATCAAGAAGGTCATTCTGAGAGAGATAGCAGGAGAGCTGGCCAAGGACGGCACGGTACTTAAGTAGTACTTTACTGTAATTTCATAATTACTCAACTGTTGACTCATTTATACTTGCTAGTGTGTCCTATTGTCCTTTAGTAGTAATTTATACCCTCTTGGTGTGTGAATCCTTTATCTTAAAACTTTTTGACAACCAAGATTACATTTTCTGTAGGCTACAGCAATGACCGTTGGAACCACTAGCAGGCTCATGTGTGGGTGTGGGTGTGGGAGGAGAGGTGTGTGGTGGTAACGTACTGCCATTTATCGTGAAGTTGGCAGTGCTTGCTGTGACTTGTGGTGATGCGCATCGCGGGCTGTATCTCCCCGCTGGGCTTGTGTTTGACACGTGATCTAAATGTTGAAAGTGCGTGGGCGATGAAGAGAAACAAAATGGTGCAGTTTGATGCCAGGTGGTGGAGAGTGTTGCTGGCGCTGGAGAACGGGGTGTGAGCAGGTGTGTCTGGGAAGGTGCAATGTTGTGGATATCTGTGTGCTTTAGTATGTTGTCATTTGTATGTGTATGCTTTGTTTAAAAATATATAATCTTACAAAAAAGAGAAAGTTGCTCTCCATCCAGGGTCACAACAACGCGCCCTTTCCTCTGTCACAGGGCCAGCGACCCGGCGTTATGGGCGACCCGCCCGCACTACCGTACCGCCATGCCCGTCCAAATAAAATATTGAAATATTGATCATTTATTCGACCGATACAGAAAGACGCATCAATCTCAGTTAAACCATCCAAGCGAGCGAAACAGTGCCCCTCTGTCTCAGTAGGTTTAGACTATGTATCTTATGCTGTCTGGACCAAAAGAATATGGCATGTCATACTATTTCTGGACAGACAGCTTCAGATACATGGGCTACACATAGAGGGGTGCTGTTTCGCTCGCTCGGATGATTTCTCCGGTGATATAGATTCAGCAGAGGAAGAGGCGAAGCGAGAGGGCTCACTGCTGGCAAAATAAGTCCATAATAAGCCCAATGCTTTTCTATGGAAATAATATGCTGACCTAAATTTGTCGCCTGCTTCTCGTCTTTGGGACGAAGACTCCCATTGTTATGGTGGAGACATAAGCATCTCGTCATTATATACAGCTCTCTGGTGTCAGCCTCTTGCGAATTGGAAAGGAAAGTTGGCAGGTGCACAGTGTACTGTTAGGATGCTGGATTGCCTTAAAGTAAATTGATGTTTCGCCAAACTTATATAATTACTCATTTCTAAACAAAATCATTTAAAATACTTCACCAGGGAGCACGACTTAACTACAGAGGATCATTAGTTTCTTTAAAAAAATATCAAATCACAAGTGTGTAGGCCTATGCCCAGGGGCGGAAATCCCGGGGGGGACGGGGGGGACATGACCCCCCCCATCCTGGGAAAAATATGATTTGTCCCCCCCAATATATCACTGAAACATAACTATTGTAATTTAAATAATATTAATAATACGCAATGAAAGCAATTGTGCTGATTATAGACACTTAATAGCGCGTTTTTAAGTTTCAAAAGATTGCGACCCCCCCACCCTTTTTCTCACAATGGTTTGATCCACTGGCAAGGTAACAGAGGGGTCGTGTCTACTGTCTGAAAGGCACTCAATGAACGTAACTGACGTAAAGTTAATCCAGTCAATCGCGCACACACACTAGCTGAATATGCAGAGCTAGCGTGCAAATATTAACTATTAAGCTAGCTAGTACCTATTCCATTTATGTGGCCTCGTCAAAGATGGAATCTTTGCTATCGTCAATTTATTCCGAGATCAGCATGCAGATGATGTAAGTTAGTGCTTCAAAGTCCCTGTGATAAGGTTAGCGATAAACTGAAGTCCAAACTGAACAGAACTACACTCTTCTTCTACCATTGTCTTAAATATATTTAATGGTCTCGTTGCAAAAGCTAAATTGTCGCAAGGGAATTTTTATTTATTTATTTTATTTAACCCGGGTAGCAAAGATTATAGCAAACACCACTGAAACGGAATTGGTGCTCGCTTGCTTTGCAAATTCAGCTATTGTTGTAAGCCAGCCAATATGAAACAAACTATTAAAATTACAAAAGGTTGCAGCATATGTTGTGTAAATGGTGAACTCATACAGCTGTCAACTCTTGTCATTTTAATCCGTTTCACATTTGCTAGCTACCTTTTAGATCGAAGCCCAAATAGAATGATAAAAGATAAGATGATAGAAGCCCATCTCTTACTGTAAATAACCTACACACTGTGTGTGTGTGTAGCCAGCCAGCCAGGTAGAAAAATGGCAGAAAAATAAAAGACGGACATCAGAGTATTTTTCAGTACACCAAAACGCAAAGTAAGAACCCTAGTAGCCTAATATCTCAAAGACTAGTTGATAAAATGTTCATAAGAAAGAAATGAAATTCTAATGGAAATGTTTCACAATGATGTCATTAGGCAGAGCAGGCAACAGATGGCACACAGACAGCAGAGTTGGGGACAAATATGCAGGGACAGACTGGCAGAGACGGAGTCTCAGGTAAGTTTGTTGAGTCTTTGTTTGGCAACATTATGAAAGGTTCTCAATTTTTTGGACTTGTAAAATAGGAACATAATTGGAAAATGCCATGGATACCCCCACTCTCAACTTAAACTGGTGACTGAACTAAGATTTGTTAAAGGCAATGGTATTGCTGTTGTGAGTAGTTGTGTAGTTTTGGGTACCGGTAGTTAGGAGTACGGCAAACACCTTATTTCTTTGGTTCCTCAATATACATTTACCATATTACAATGTAGGCTATGTGTTACAGCACTACTTTTGGTGTCCCCCTCAGGAATTGCTCTTGAGAAAATTTCATGTAATTGTCCCCCCCAAAGTTGATATCAGATTTTCGCCCCTGCCTATGCCTATTTGGGAAGCCCGCAATGTGGGTAGTGCAATGTCTGATTTCTGATTGTCTTAACTTATCACGTAGACTACATAACTAATAACTCTGAGGGTCCGGAATAGGCTAGTTGATAAAATGTTGCAAGTTCGCTAGGCCGGGATTTTATACAATGTTGCACTTCACTAGCAATAGCTCAAGTCAAGACAGATAGAAAGGGAAGCAGACAGGCGTGGTAGAGAGATGAATGTGATTGAAAGAATCTATATTTTCTACTGTTTTTATTTATCGGCATTATGCCTATGTGTTTTACTTAGTTGACAATATAAGTTATAGGCCTACTGCTGCATTGGCCTATAGGCTATCTCTGAGTTCTATGCTCTCATTTCTTTAGCTTGCTAATGGATGACAGTGTATTAATGTGTCCATATGGCTGGTGCTCTCACCATAGTTGAATTTTAACTTTATTATATTATTATAATTTTACTTCAGATTTATACAATTGACATGGATGGACCTCAAATACTGACTTGTATCACGGATGAACGCACTGAGAGAAGTAGGGGGAGAATGTCAATTGCTGGTTTTGAAAATAGCAGACTCATTTTCATTAGAACTAAATTCTATTATATTCTATAATTCACATTTTAGCCCAAGAGTCTGCTCATCGGATAACTTCCTTTTCACTGGATGTTTACACTAGCAAGTAACAAAACAATTGGACTGTTAAACTGCAACATAATTCCAGGGAAATGTAAGCCAATCCTTTGCATAATTGTTTTGTGTGTGTTCTAGTACACTTCATCTGAACTCTGGCGGTGCCAGGTAACCTAATCTGTTTAACAAAAATATGGTGGCCAGTGGTGGTGGGACACCTGCCCAACGATCAACTTGAGTGGAAAACTTTTTGAAACAGAGTAAAACAGGGAGGTCATGGAGTTCCAATAAGAGCACACATTTTAATTTCCCATTGCGGAACATTTTAACGTTGTACCCTACTGAACAGTACCCTGGGTTTTTCACTGAGCCAGTCAATTGTAGGCCTGTCATGAAATAATGCCAACCCCCACATGCATGCTTACAATACACTATTAGAAAAAGGTGCTAAGTAGAAGCATACAGGGTTCTTCGGTTTGTCCACATAGGGGAACCCTTTTTGGTGCTGGGTAGAACCCTTTGCAGAGGGGTCTATCTAGAACCCTCTATGTAGTGTTATTTAAAGAACCCCCTGTATATGGTTCTACCTAGAACCCTCTATGAAGGGTTCCACCAAGAACAATTTTATCATCTAAAGGTTCTTCCTAGAACCTTCTATGAAGGGTTCTACCGAGAACCCTTTAATCTCTGGAGGTTTCTTCCTAGAATCCTCTATGAATGGATCCACCAGCCTTATTAGACTTAAAAATGTCATTATTTATACCAATACATTACATATATCACAAGGCCTTTCTTTGAGGGCCTAGTTATACCGTAACACAGTGGTGTTAGGAATCTCCTGGTTTACAGGCCATATCAGGCCTGCAAGTCACATTATGCAGGCCAGAGTTAGAATATCCAACAAGTGGAATTGCTAATCATACGCAACCTGCATTCAGAATGACTGCCAGGGTAGGGTAAATTGAACACTGAGACTACCTCAATCATATAAACTGGAACAACTATCTCAGTAACGGGTGCAATAAATCCAATTACTAACAGATTGGATTAGTTTAGAAAACGGTATGCTATTTATCTTTGTGTAGCATAAAATTAATCAACCAATCAATGTACACAGATATTACAGTAAAACAAACAATTCTGAAAATCTCCCTTCAATAGAGCATGTTACATATGGTTCTATGTAGAACCCTTCTTGCCTTCCAAAGAATCATCTAAGAACCCTTTCTTCCAAAAACAGTAATTTTGATGTTAAAGGTTCTAGGTAGAACCCTTTGCCTTACAAAGAACCCGTCTTCCAAAAAGGTTTCTTCTTCTATCCAATTACGATCTTGTCTCATCGCTGCAACTCCCCAACGGGCTCGGGAGAGGAGAAGGTCGAGTCATGCGTCCCCCAAAACATGACCCGCCAAACCGCGCTCCTTAACACCCGCCCGCACAACCCGGAAGCCAGCCGCACCAATGTGTCGGAGGAAACACCGTTCAACTGACGACCGAAGTTAGCCTGCAGGTGCCCGGCCCACCACAAGGAGTTGCTAGAGCGCGATGAGCCAAGTAAAGCCCCTCCCGGCCAAACCCTCTCCTAACTCGGACGACACTGGGCCAATTGTGCGCCGCCCTATGGGACTCTCGGTCACAACACAGACTGGGATCAAACCCGGGTCTGTAGTGATGCCTCAAGCATTGCGATGTGTCTTAGACCGCTGCGCCACTCGGGAGGCCCAAAAAAGGGTTCTTCTGATCAAAACGGTTCTTGGTAGAACCCTAACCCTCCGCAAATAACAATTATTTTCTAAGAGTGTGGGATAAAATCCATTTGAATTCAATCACTTTTGACAACAACAACTTTGATTGCATACCCCACCATACCATGAGTCATCCATGCCTTCATCACTGGAAAAGATAAATGGTTGTCGCTCTGGATAAGAGCGTCTGCTAAATGTCTTAAATGTAAATGTAAATGGTTGAGATTTATATAATTTAAAAGCTTACAAACAGGGTTGTCAAACTATTTTATAATTTCTTGAAAAATACAATTTAGAATATATACACTACCGTTCAAAAGTTTGGGGTCACTTAGAAATGTCCTTGTTTTTGAAAGAAAAGCGCCTTTTTTGTCCATTAAAATAACATCAAATTGATAAAAAAAATACATTGTTCATGTTGGAAATGACTAATGTAGCTGGAAACGGCGGATTTTATTATGGAATATCTACATAGGCGTACAGAGGCCCATTATCAGCAACCATCACTCCTGTGTTCCAATGGCACATTGTGTTAGCTAATCCCAGTTTATAATTTTAAAAGGCTAATTGATCATTAGAAAACCCTTTTGCAAATTTGTTAGCACAGCTGAAAACTGTTGTTCTAATTAAAGAAGCAATACAACTGGCCTTCTTTTGACTAGTTGAGTATCTGGAGCATCAGCATTTGTGGGTTCAATAACAGGCTACAAAATGGCTAGAAACAAATAACTTTCTTCTGAAACTCGTCAGTCTATTCTTGTTCTGAGAAATGAAGGCTATTCCATGCGAGAAATTGCCAAGAAACTGAAGTACTGGTACAACGCTGTATACTACTCCCTTCACAGAACAGCCCGAACTGGCTCTAACCAGAATAGAAAGAGGAGTGGGAGGCCCCGGTGCACAACTGAGCAAGAGGACAAGTACATTAGAGTGTCTAGTTTGAGAAAGAGACGCCTCACAAGTCTTCAACTGGCAGCTTCATTAAATATATAAAGAGAACTTTATCCCATTACTCAACCATATGAAAGCAGATCTAATTAAATGGGACAATCTTCCCATAAATCTTACAGGTATAATAAACCTCTTCAGAATGACATGGCTCCGAAGTTATTATATTTATTCTCGGTAATAGCAATTACCCACCAAACCATTCTTTAAAAAAGTATACTTGGTCATAAAATACTTTATATGAGCAAATAAAACTCATACAATAAAAAGGAAAGTTTTACATCTTCCTAAGTCTGAGGGTGTTTTTATTATTTTTATTTATTTTTTAAACCATCTTCGGAGGTCAGAATATTGTAGTTTTTTTACAGCTTTTCTGCTACATATACATACATATACTAATAAATGTTACAAACACATTTAAAAATACATTTACATACATGGTACTTTTATATAATGAAGTCACATAACAATAATACATTACCAAACATAAACTCTTTAATCCCAACCCTCAGCCCATCCCACCAATCACCATAGACCACCCTCGTTTGGTTTCCATGTGCCATACATTTGTCAATTGCGCGGTGATGGTTTACATAATTTTTAAACCTTTCTAATCGTATTGTATCCACAGATTGTCAGCTAAAGATGAAAACCTTTCCTACGAGTATTATTATTTTATTTATGACTGCTTGTGGCTTTCCAAATTGACCAGCACTGTTATTTGTAAGGTTACTTTTAAGTGCATGTTGTGATTTTTTTAACCATTCCTGAACCTGTGACCAGAAACAAGCTATATAGGGGCAGTACCAGAATAAATGATCTATTGATTCTGTCTCTTCACAGCAAAATCTACAGAGCTGAGATTGTTGTATGCCCCATATATATAGCATTCTGTTGGTGGTATTGAAAAAAGTGTTGAATCGAGTGTTGTTGTCACGTCCTGGCCAGTATAAGGGTTAATTGGTATTGTAGTTTGGTCAGGACGTGGCAGAGGGTATTTGTTTTATGTGGTTAGGAGTGGTGTGTTTGTTGTAGGGCAGTTGATTTAGGTATTCCGGGGTTTTTGGGCACTGTTTGATTTTCATGTATTCTATGTTTAGTCTAGTGTGTCTGTTTCTATGTTTGGGTTCATTGGGGTTGGGACTCTCAATTGAAGGCAGGTGTTGTCTATTTGCCTTTGATTGAGAGTCCCATATATGAGGGTGTGTTTGTGTTTGTCTTTTGTGGGAGATTGTTGTGTGCACTGCGTTTGTTTGAGCCTGCCACACTGTTGCCGTTGTGAGTATTGTTTATTGTTTTGTTTTTCTTCAAGTGGATACCTTACCTGTTTTTATCAGGAATAAACATGAGTGTCCACAATCCCGCTGCATTTTGGTCCTCCTTTCCTCAACACGACGAAATACGTGACAGTTGTTTTTTATACCAGTTCATAAACCATGTGCCATGGAATTGAAAAATCTCTTCCCATTTATTTTGCAACCTGTATGGCGCAGCTGTCGACATGTTTGTCCTCAAATGAAACTGGTATATTTTTCTATTTATGCCAATTCCTTTCAGCCAATTTGTATCTTTAATATATGGCTGGCAAACAAGTTCCCTACTTCTCCCTTTTCCACTTGCCTCCTCATATTCATTGTAAATATAGGAACGTTTAATTTTGTCTGGCTTTACATTCCAAAGAAAATATTTTTTGCTCATATGATTTAAAAAACGAGTTGTCTGGAGTAGGCAGTGCCATTAGTAAGTAAGTAAACTGTTATAGGACCAAAGAGTTAATCAATGTGATTTTTCCATAAATAGAAAAGTATTTACCTCTCCATGGTTGCAGAATCGTATCTATTTTTGCTAACTTTTCTAAAAATCTGTTTTTGTCTTGTCATTATGGGGTATTGTGTGTAGATGTCACGAATTCCACCGAAGGTGGATCCCCTGCCTGCTCGAGCGGCGCTCGGCGGTCGTTGTCGCCGGCCTACTAGCCACCGCTGATCCCTTTTTCCTTTTCTGTTTGTATAGTCTTATTGGTTGCACCTGTTCCCTATTGTGTTTCTTGATTTGTGTTTATTTAGCCTGTTTAGCCCGCCCAGGTTTGTGCGGGATTACTTTTGCTGTTGTGTATTTTTGGATGTGCTGGCTTACGCCTTGTTATCTCTCTCCGGACTGTTTGCCCGTTGTTCTGGGTTGGTCGTTTGTTTTACACGCCCGTCTGTTTTGGCATGACCGGTTTGTGCCGGAAGAAATAAAGGACGTTATACTTTACCTCTGCTCTCTGCGCCTGACTCCTACCACCACTCCTAGTATCCCGTGACAGAATCCCACACCCTGTTATGGAGTCAGCAGAAGCAGCCACGCCCCCTCTCCCATCGATGGAGGAACGGGTCCTCCATCATACCAGCATTCTCCACCGGATCGGTTCAGCCATGGATCAAATGATGGAGAGGATGGACCGATGGGAGAGGAGTGGACTTCCTACATCATCCCCAGCTCCTCTTCCCCCTCCACCTACTACCCCTCCTCCAGCGTCCGGATCTGGGGCCCTACGCCTGGCTCTCCCCAGGGAGTACGATGAAGCGGCGGCTGGGTGCCAGGGGTTCCTGCTACAGCTGGAGTTGTACCTGGCTACCGTTCGTCCGACTCCCTCGGGAGAGGAGAGAGTGAGCGTCCTCGTCTCCTGCTTAACGGGTCGTGCCCTGGAGTGGCCAACGCAGTGTGGTATGGCCCAGACTCGGCGAGGGATCACTACCCCGAGTTCACCCGCCGTTTCCGAGCCGTGTTCGACCACCCACCAGAAGGCCGGGCGGCGGGTGAATGGCTGTTCCACCTGCGGCAGGAGACGAGGAGCGCACAGGACTTTGCTCTGGAGTTCCGGACCTTGGCTGCTGGGGCGGGGTGGAACGACAGGGCCCTGATGGACCACTATCGTTGTAGCCTCCGGGAGGATGTCCGCCAGGAGCTAGCCTGTCGGGACACTACCCTCTCCCTAGACGAACACATTGACATGTCCATTCGTCTCGACAATCTCCCATCCCCATGGAGCTAGGGGGGGCCGCATCGAGGGGGACCGAAGGAGGAGGCTCCCCCTGTACCCGGTGTGGTCGGAGAGGACACACTGCCGACCGGTGCTGGAGGAGCTCCTCTGGGAAACGGGATGGCAGGCAGAGCACTCCTCGTTCACCCCAGGTGAGTAAGCACCAGCCTCACCCAGAGCTCCCTGTTGGCCATATGTTTGTGCTAATAACATTTCCTGAGTTTTCTCCCTCTTTTCAGCATAAGGTGCTAGTCGATTCAGGCGCAGCTGGAAACTTTATGGATCGTGGGCTCGCATTAAGGCTAGGGATTCCCCTGGTGTCGTTGGACCAACCTTTCCCCGTGCACTCCTTAGATAGCCGACCATTAGGGTCAGGGCTGGTCAGGGAGGCCACGGTTCCACTGGACATGGTAACGCAGGGGGATCATGGGGAACGGATTAGTCTCTTCCTCATTGATTTGCCTGCGTTTCCGGTGGTGCTGGGGAATCCCTGACTGGCCAATCACAATCCTGATATTTCATGGAGACAGGGGGCTCTCAGAGGGTGGTCAGAGGAGTGTTCAGGCAGGTGTAAAGGAGTTTCCATCGGTGCGATGACGGTGGAGAGTCCAGACCAGGTTTCCACTGTGTGCATTCCCTCTGAATATGCCGATTTGGCTATCGCCTTCTGTAAGAAGAGGGCGACCCGATTACCACCTCATTGACGAGGGGATTGCGCGATAAACCTCCAGGTAAACGCTACACTTCCCAGGAGTCACGTGTACCCATTGTCACAAGAGGAAACGCTGGCTATGGAGACATATGTCACAGAATCTCTGAGACGGGTACATTCGGCCCTCCATGTCACCCGTCTCCTCGAGTTTCTTTTTCGTGAAGAAAAAGGAGGGAGGTCTGCATCTGTGCATTGATTATCGAGGTCTAAATTCCATCACAGTGGGGTTTAGTTACCCGCTACCTCTCATCGCTACGGTGGTGGAATCATTTCACGAAGCGCGTTTTTTCACGAAACTGGACCTCAGGAGCGCATACAATCTGGTGCGTATTCGGGGAGGAGACGAGTGGAAAACCGCGTTTAGTACCACATCGGGCCACTATGAGTACCTCGTCATGCCGTATGGGTTACAGAATGCTCCAGCCGTTTTTCAATCCTTTGTAGACGAGATTCTCAGGGACCTGCACGGGCAGGGTGTAGTGGTGTATATTGATGACATCCTGATCTATTCCGCCACACGCGCCGCGCATGTATCCCTGGTGCGCAAGGTGCTTGGGCGACTGCTGGAGCATGACCTGTACGTTAAGGCTGAGAAATGTGTGTTTTCCAAACGAGCCGTTTCCTTCCTGGTGTATCGCATTTCCACCTCAGGGGTGGTGATGGAGTGTGACCACGTTAAGGCCGTGCGTAATTGGCCGACTCCGACCATGGTAAAGGAGGTGCAGCGGTTCTTAGGGTTTGCCAATTACTACCAGAGGTTTATCCGGGGCTTTGGTGAGGTGGCTGCTCCCATTACCTCACTGCTGAAGGGGGGCCCGGTGCGCTTCGCTGGTCAGCAGAGGCGAACAGAGCTTTCAGTCGTCTGAAGGAGCTGTTTACCGACGCTCCCGTGCTGGCTCATCCGGACCTCTCTTTGGCATTCATAGTGGAGGTGGATGCGTCCGAGACTGGGGTGGGGGCCGTGCTATCACAGCGCTCGGGCACGCCACCAAAACTCCGCCCTTGCGCTTTCTTTTCAAGGAAGCTTGGTCCGGCGGAGCAGAACTATGACGTGGGGGACCGGGAGTTGTTAGCTGTAGTCAAAGCTCTGAAAGTGTGGAGACACTGGCTTGAGGGGGCTAAACACCCTTTCCTCATCTGGACTGACCACCGTAATCTTGAGTACATCTGGACAGCTAGGAGACTGAATCCGCGTCAGGCCAGGTGGGCCATATTCTTTACCTGATTTCGTTTCACAATCTCCTATCAGCCAGGCTCCCTTAACACGAAGGCCGACGCGCTGTCCCGCCTATATGACACCAAGGAGAGGACCATCGATCCAACTCCCATCCTCCCAGCATCATGCTTGGTAGCACCGGTGGTATGGGAGGTGGATGCGGAGATCGAGCGGGCATTACGGTTGGAACCTGCACCATCTCAGTGCTCAGTACGTGCCGCTTGGTGTCCGTGATCGATTGATTCAATGGGCCCATAATCTTCCCTCTTCCGGTCACTCTGGGATCGAGAGGACAGTGCGGAGTCTTAGGGGAAAGTACTGGTGGCCCACATTGGCTAAGGACGTGAGGTTTTATGTCTCCTCCTGCTCAGTGTGTGCTCAGAGCAAGGCTCCTCGACACCTGCCTAGAGGGAAATTACAGCCCCTCCCCGTTCCACAGCGGCCGTGGTCGCACTTGTCTGTGGACTTTCTCACCAACCTTCCCACATCTCAGGGGAACACCACAATCTTGGTCGTTGTGGATCGGTTCTCGAAGTCCTGCCGTCTCATCCCATTGCCTGGTCTCCCTACGGCTCTGCAGACTGCGGAGGCCCTGTTTACCCATGTCTTCCGGCACTACAGGGTGCCCGAGGACATCGTTTCTGATCGGGGTCCCCAGTTCACGTCCAGAGTTTGGAGGGCGTTCATGGAACGGTTGGGGATCTCGGTCAGCCTGACCTCGGGTTTCCACCCCGAGAGTAATGGGCAGGTGGAGAGAGTGAACCAAGATGTGGGTAGGTTTCTACGGACGTATTGCCGGGACCAGCCCAGGGAATGGGCGAGGTACGTCCCATGGGCAGAGGTAGCCCAAAACTCCCTCCGTCACTCATCGACTAACATGTCACCGTTCCAGTGCGTGTTGGGCTACCAGCCGGTCCTGGCTCCATGGCACCAGAGCCGCAGTGTGTAGGGCCGTTTAAAGTCCTGAGGAGGATAAACGAGGTGTGTTACCGGTTACAACTTCCATCTTACTACCGTATTAACCCCTCGTTTCATGTGTCTTTCCTCAGGCCGGTGGTGGCTGGTGCCCTGCAGGAAGGTGAGGTGCCGGAGGTCCCTCCACCTCCTGTGGACATTGGGGGATCCCCAGCGTATACTATACGCGCCATTTTGGACTCCAGACATCGGGTGGGGGGCCTACAGTACCTCGTGGACTGGGAGGGGTAAGGCCCAGAGGAGAGGTGCTGGGTACCGGTGAAGGACATTTTGGACCCCTCACTTCTGAGGGACTTCCACCGCCTTCATAGGGATCATACATTTTAGAATAAGGCTGTAACGTAACAAAATGTGAAAAAAGTCAAGGTGTCTGAATACTTTTCAACAGCACTATATACTTAAGTATATTTTCTTGAGATTTGAAAGGGATACCTACTCTCATGAATCTTGTTCCTCAGATGTGCATGTTCCCTACTGTGAAATAAACAATAATTATCATTAGCTAGGTTTCCAAACATTTGGAGACAGATTTTCATGCGAATATTCTAAAATCCGCATAAATAAAATATGCAAATGTTCCAACCAGAGATGTGTTTCCATCAAGTCCAGTGTTTCTCAATAAGCATACTACCGTACTATACACTCATGTTCCGAGGACGTTCTCTTGAGTACGTTCTTGTGAGGAAATTCTTGTGAGGACGAGAGTGTGGAGAACGCGAAAAATATTTAATTGAGATACCACTCGCACTCCCTCCACCCTATTATTACATATTTAAAAACAGAAATATTAAGTGTAAGTATTCAGACCCTTTACTCAGTAATTTGTTGAAGCACCTTTGGCCGCGATTATAGCATCGGGTCTTCTTGGGTATGACATTACAAGCTTGGCACACCTGTATTTGGGGAGTTTCTCCCGTTCTTGCAGATCTTCTCAAGCTCTGTCAGGTTGGATGGGGAGTGTTGCTGCACAGCTATTTTCAGGTCTCTCCAGAGATGTTCGATCGGGTTCAAGTCCAGGCTCTGGCTGGCCCACTCAAGGACATTCAGAGACTTGTCCCGAAGCCACTCCTGCGTTGTCTTGGCTGTGTGCTTAGTGTCATTGTCCTGTTGGAAGGTGAACCTTCGCCCCAGCCTGAGGTCCTGAGCACTCTGGAGCAGGTTTTCATCAATCTCTCTGTACTTTGCTCCATTAATCTTTGCCTCAATCCTGACTACTCTCCCAGTCCCTGCCACTGAATAACATCCCCACAGCATAATGCTGCCATCACCATGCTTCACTGAACCAATCAGGTTCTTGGTCACCTCCCTGACCAAGGCCCATCTCCAAAGATTGCTCAGTTTGGCCGGATGGCCAGCTCTACGAAGAGTCTTGGTGGTTTCAAACTTCTTCCATTTTAGAATGATGGAGGCGACTGTGTTCTTGGAGACCTTCAATGCTGCATAATTTTTTTGGTACCCTTCCCCAGATCTGTGCCTCAACACAATCCTGTCTCTGAGCTCTATGGACAATTCCTTCGACCTCATGGCATGGTTTTTGCTCTGACACGTACTGTCAACTGTGGGACCTTATACAGACAGGTGTGTGCCTTTCCAAATAATGTCCAATCAATTGAATTTACCACAGGTAGACTCCAATCAAGTTGAAGAAACATCTCAAGGATGATCAATGGAAAAAGGATGAACCTGAGCCCAATTTAGAGTTTTATAGTAAAGGGTCTGAATACTTATGCAAAAACGGTATTTCTGTTTTTTATTTTTAATACATTTGCAAAAATGGCAAATCAGTTTTGCTTCGTCATTATGAGGTATTGTGTGTAGATTGCTGAGAAAAATGTTTTATTTAATCCAATTTAGAATCAGCCACAACTGTTTTGTAAATAGCCTGTTGTAACATTGGCTGTGAGGATGTCTTGGTCAATCATTGTAACCTTTACATGGCTAATTACAATAGCCAATGTAGTATTACTGAGTAGAAGTACATTTGTAAAAGTATACCTGTAACACATTTATAAGTACACCGTATTCATAAGGAATATACAGGAATTCTAATTAAAATACCATTTAATTGATCATGCTAGTATACTAATAATATAATGACGTTGATGGGTCAACTACATCAAACTTACATTTATACGAAACATCAATTTAAGTGTAATTCTAATTTATGAGAAATATACATAAAAAGTACCTAAAGTGTATTCAGGGGATAGCTGAAGCTGCTGGTAGATGGATTCAATTTTAAACAGAAAAAAATTAAAAGTCCAGAAACGTATTGCAGAGCTCAAGAGAGCCAGTGAGGAGGGCGGGGAAAAACAGAAGCAATTTGCTGCCAGAAACAACTCACAAGATACAGATCAGGGAATTTTCTAAATGTGATACCCACTTCCTTGAAACACATTAACTGAAACTGTCTTTGTTGCATCCAAGATGATTAATTGCATGCCTTTTCCATTGTCTGATATGGCTACTGGCCAAACTGTGTTTGCTGATGACAACAGTTTGCAGTGAACTGTTTTAAATCCCCCAATTTCATGTTAAAGAGCTATCTCACCAGGATCAAATGGCACTAGGCAACGCAGCCTTCCACAGGGAAGTATACATGCAAATTCACCACTTTCCCCATCTGTAAGTCTTCTTGCAACTTCTAGTAATTTTCCATCTACCAGTATCATGCCAGTCAAATCTAATTACATAGTTGTCAAGAGTTAAACTGTCTAAGTATCAGGATATGATTTTATTTGGAAAGAGGGTCAACTTTGGGTGAAATCATTTTGAAGGGGTTAGAGAGATGATGAGAAGTCTCTGCACAGCTATCGAACAGTCTGTTGAGGAACTAACTAACTAACCAATCAGGGTTAGGGGTAAGTTACAGTCAGTGTTATTGATTATCATGCATGCCCAAAGCCAGGGGACAAAGGTACAACACAAGAGACTAAAGCTTGGCCCAAGGAATCACAATTACCAATTCATCGGGACTATGGATGTGTGAGGACCTGACTGAAATAAACATTTATGAGATGTTGAAGGATCTGTCACTGAAAAGGTGATATGCCTTATTTAAATGCTCACGGAACTTGTGTAACATCAACATAGTAAGAGAACGAGTGCAAATATTTGCTTAAACAAAAGAGCTATGTTTGTGCAGTTCTATTGACATATTCTAAAGAGCTACCATGTACCAACACAGTCAGATGAATCATCTTGGAATAAGTAAGTTGACAGACACATCGAACATTTGAGTGTTGGTTTGACGCCAATTACAGATTTCCCCTTGGTTACCAACACCAATGAAAATATTTTAAAAAACTAAACCTGTCATGGAATTTGTTGATGCATATTCAATGGGCCCCACCTTGCAACATCATACACTTTCTTTTTGTAATATATTTTAATTGAAGAGTTGAAAGTGCAGAGGAGTAACAACGCTGTTACACTTCTATTTTATATCCCAGATTGAACACCTCTTTCACAGACACAGACCCACCCACTCAAACCTTGATTCACCTACTATTACAGAATATCCTAGTCACTCATCTTGTCTTCAAACTAAGGGCCTCTTCACACTACAGTACTTCGACAACTCAAACTAGGTCCAGCAGTGACACTTGTGTAGTGTAAAGAGACAGATCTAAATTCAAATATCTCTTTAAAAGGTGTCTCCCATGCTAACTCCTGAGGTAGTGTGGGAGACATCTACACCACATGCTCCCCTCTGAGTGCTACAGTGTAAAGACAATGGCTCTCCTACACCACATGTCCCTGCAATAATTGCCTTAATTACCTTAATAGCAGTAGACAGCATTTTTGCTCTGTTAGCCAAATTGAAAGTTAAAGGTTTCTATGAATAATTACATTAATCAAGTGTGCAACACTATGTCAAATCAAATCAAATGTTATTTGTCACATGCGCCACATGCACATGCAGTTCAAGAAATAGAGTTAAGAAAATATTTACTAAATAAACTAAAGTATAAAATGTAATTTAAAGTAACACAATAAAATAACAATACAGAGGCTATATACAGGTGGTACCGGTACCGAGTCAATGTGCGGGGGTACAGGTTAATCAAAGTAATTTGTACATGTAGGTAGGGGTAAAGTGACTACGCATAGATAATAAACAGCGAGTAGCAGCAGTGTAAAATCAAAGGGTGGGGGGGGTGGGTGAGTCAATGTATATAGTCCGGGTGGTCATTTGATTAATTGTTTTATGGCTTGGGGGTAGAAGCTGTTAAGGAGCTTTTTGGACCTAGACTTGGTGCTCCGGAACCGCTTGCCATGCAGTAGCAGAGAGAACAGTCTATGGCTTGGGTGACTGGAGTCTTTGCCAATTTTTTGGGCCTTCCTCTGACACCGCCTAGTATATAGCTCCTGGATGGCAGGAAGCTTTGCCCCCTCTGTAGCGCCTTACGATCTGATGCCGAGCAGTTACAATACCAGGCAGTGATGCAACCTTTCAGAATGCTCTCGATGGTGCAGCTGTAGAACCTTTTGAGGATCTGGGGACCCATGCCAAATCTTTTCAGTCTCCTGAGGGAGAAAAGTTGTTGTTGTGCCCTCTTCACGACTGTCTTGGTGTGTTTGGACTATGATAGTTTGTTGGTGATATGGACACCAAGGAACTTTCAACTTTCAACTTTCCACTACAGCCCCGTTGATGTGAATTATGTACAAAATGGTTTAGACGATAAGCTCCTGTATAGTTGGAATAGCTATCCGTTATCGTCTGCAAGCCCTGCAACATACGACAAGCATCGTAGCCGGTGTAATAGGATTCCACCTTCCTCCTATATTGTCATTTTTCATGTTTGATGTTTCGCCGGAGGTCGTAGCGGGATTTCTTGTATGCGTCCATGTCTGTGTTCCATTCATTGTAAGCGGTAGCTCTAACCTTTAGCCCCGTGCGGATGTTGCCTGTCATCCATGGTTTTTGGTTGGGATACATTCTTATGGTCACTGTGGGGTCGACATCGTTTATGCACTTATTTATGAAGCCTGGGACTGTAAACTTCTCAATGTTATCGGATGAATCCCAGAACATATCCCAGTCTGTACTAGCAAAACAGTCTTGTAGCTTCGCGTCTGCTTCGTCCGACCACTTCCGTATTGACACTTCCTGTTTGAGCTTTTGTTTGTAAACATGAAGCAAGAGAATGGAGTAATGGTAAGATTTGCCGAAGAGAGGACTTTGTATGTGTTTCTGTGGGTATAATAAAAATGGTCTAGAGTGTTAGCGCCCCTAGTGGTGCAGGAGACGTGCCGGTAGATGTGAGGTAGGACGGTTTTAAGTCTCCCTGTGTTAAAGTCTCTGCCCATCAGAAACGCCACCTCTGGGTAAGCGGTTTCTTATTTGTTTATGGCCCCATACAGTTTGCTGAGTGCCAGAGTAGTGTTGGCCTGTTGGAGGAATGTAGACAGCTGTGATAATTATGGATGAGAACTCTCTTGGTAGATAAAAAGGTCTGTATCTTACCGGGTGTTAATCCACTTCACTTACTGTAGTTCAATAACCAAAATATATTTTTTTCAAACTCAAGGTGTCATCATAGCTGACGTCCCATTCTTACTGCAGAAATCTTTGAAATAGATAAGACTTTTTTGAAAATGTGGTCACATAAAAAACAGATTTTACCGTCATTCTGTTACCAAACTTTACATCTGCATTGTTCTTCGAGTAAATGTGTTTTTGTTACATTTTCAGTGGAAATTGTTAAAAGTAGTCCTTGTGCATAGAGTTGGTTTGTTTAACTTTACAAGGTTTTTGTTTGGCATTCTTTTAAAGTAAACAAATTCTGTTACTGTAGAATTGCCCACTGGCCAAGTACTTACTTTCTGTCCTGTGAGTTGAACACTTATTCAGACTGAAGAGTGATGTAGCAAAAACATTGCTCTGCTATTAAGATTTTTACTGTAGGAGTATTGGGCCAAAGAGACAATTCTGTTTAAAATTGTCCTGCTTGGAGGGGGGCAACTCTCGGGCGAGGGTCGTGTGCTACCTCCGGAGGTAGCGTACTAGAGGTGAGAAATTTGCAGCTTTACATTACAGTAATAAAACTAATCTCCGAATTTGTTTTATACCTCTCGAGAATCTCCTTAAATCTCCTGAAATGTTTTAGTCTACTGTATGTGGAGGCTATCCCCCTCTTCTTCAGTCAGAGCTTTTCACTATCCCATACCTTAGACATAGGCCCATGTAGCTTTACCTTCTAATAATTACGTTTATATCCTTGTCTAACTGGATATTTATCGGCTATTCATAAGATTTTCAGTATTTTCATTTAATTTTACCATGCCAAAAATGTTGATCAATGCTACATGAGATACAATCACCCAGACTGATGGCTGGAATTAATTTATGAATGAACCCCTGTTAAATTTGGTGCAAAGTAATCAGTTACATAGTGTAGTGGGAACCTGAACAAAAACTAGTGACATTAGTCATCATGACCTTTAATTTGGAGAGCTTATTGACATTAGTAGAGGAAAAGTTACAGTCAATGAATGCAAGTTATTCATTCTTAAGTTGCTTGCTTAGTAAATGTTACAGGCATCCATTTCCACTACCTGTACATAATAAATACATGTTTTTTGTGTCTTTAGTGCATGATTAAATCTGATCAGTTGAAAAAATGTCATCTGGAGAGAAATGTATTACTGCAAAACTAGTGAACGCAAGATAAAGTAGGTAAGAAATAAAGACCATGGAGAAACGGCCAGCATTTGGTTTTCAGTGATAATTTAATTATACAAAGGTTCATTCAAACATACAGAAAAAGGGCTTTCATTTCTTTGCTCGGACTTTGTCTCATAAATGTGCTGCTGTAGAACTCTAGCACCAAGTCATCCATTCACCACTCTGACCCCTGAAAACTTAAAAGAAAGAAAAAATCTACCATACCAAAAAAGAAGCAAACATATCACTCAGTACATACATGACATCCGATTGTAAATGAAAAAGATAAAAATGGGGATGTGTCCCAAATGGTATGGTACCCTATTCCCTATATAGTGACTATAAAAGGGAATTTGGGGCGATTTGAGACGCAACCAGGGAGATTAGAGGGCAGTGTATTAATTTGTTTTTATGACGAGGAGAAACGTTTGTCATTACCATGCATCATAAGTTTCAAGAGCACATGCAATTGATCCAAGATATTTCCAAATGCCGTCAGGGCATACTGTTACCAAGGCAGATCAACCATGACAAGAGGTGTGGTTCTGGACAATGATACTGCTGTGACATTTTCATAGTACACAGTCATCCCTGGGGGTAAATGAGTGTGCTGCTGTTTGTTGCCCTACTCCCCCCTATGTAAAGTGAATATTTGGAAAAGGTCATCTCGCTAGCCAGGTTGTCAAAGTATTCACTAGTTGCAGATGGAAAGATAACAAATACAAGATAAAAAGGCATGTAGCCTTCCAGGCATGAAACTGAAGCGTAAAGACAACTGACCATAGTAAAAGAAGCGATAGTTAACTACTCAGTGCATAGAGATTAGCCAGTTAGTGCAAGTAACTTAAAAGGTCTTGAACAGTCAAAATCATGTTTTTCATGAAATTGAATGATATTTGGATGAAACCAGATTAAAGTATGATGACCAAAGTATGAAAAATTACTTGCTTCTACAATGATAAAGTTTGATCATAAAGTTACTGGTCCGCTCCCCCATGTCAAACACATGGATTCATTATTAAGGGGACATCACCTTAACTGTAATTTTAATACACTAATTGTAACATGACACTGTCTTACCTAATTTAAATAAGTACCACCTTCTAACCAACATCGGAGAAGGTGTGTTTGGAGGGACTTGGTTTATATAGCTAGATAGCTACTCTACTGGTGCCAACATTTTACTGTAGGGTGTCAGCAAATATAAATAAAAGTCTACCCTATTCATTTGTGGAAAAGACACGTTTCCCCATTCATCTGTGTCTGGTGTTACTGGCTCGCTAGGTCTTCACCCAGCATGGAACAAATGAGGGGGAAGGGTCCTTTAAATCGCCAACGCGGTTGTCAAACCAACACATCCGTCAGTGCTGCTGTGAACCGCATCACAAGAGACATGCCAAAACAAATATCATTGATGCAATTTCAATGTTGTTTGAGTTGCTTTGTGTATCACCAAATTAGCTTGAGATAATTGTATTGCAACGCCGCTCACTGCATCCAAGTTGCTTGACATAGGCATTTCAAAGAGCTGTCAGTCAAGGTGAGTTGTCGGTCATGAAGAGAAGCACCCTGCCCACTCAGCCTGTCTTTTCAAACTTCCTGGTAGTTAGCCATGAGAGAAAAAGTACTTTTCAGAATAACTGTTCAGAACCTTTCACACATTCTTTACATAGACTCTTGAGGGACTAATGAATTGACTGCCGGTACAAACAAATATTTGAACGAACGAGTTGTTTAACATTTTAATGTCTGAGCAAGAGGACACTAATTGTGATTTCTGAATTTTCCCTCAACAGTTTATTCCAAAGCCCAGGGTCATTAGCAAAATGTCTAGAAAATCAGAAAACATTAATCAAGCTGTGCCTTTTTCAAAGCAATTGTATAAGATCTTTGGGCAAAATAAGCAAAGATGCTTCAAAACAACATAGCTCTACATTCTGCAAATACATTCAACTCAAGACAATAAAAGCCAGAAACGTCATGGCTTTGCAACATGTGGACATTTGCAATCTTACAGAACAAATGAAAACAAATTGAACCTACAGGGTGCTGATACAAATCTACTTTCCATGTATTGACCCTGATATAGAGGATCCTTTGAGTAAATGTTAGTTAATGTTTCTTTTTTTTCCAGGACTGGCCAACTGCAATTTTGATAAAGACCTCCCTCTAGTGGATGGATATACTGTAGCTCAACTTCAGAGTAACATAATCAAAAGTGAAGCTACAACAAATAGTGAAAAGGAAATGCATGTGAATGAGCTGTTCTTCATTTGATGTTACCAGAAAACATCAACAACAATACATGCATATCAGGCTGCTGAATTTGTGGAATTACTCTCCTGTCCCTGAAAAGTATACACTGTGAAATTAGGATAAAAAGTAAGAAGAGAACAGATGACATTTTTTTAAGTCAGTTTAGGAACTAGAGGATCAGTACGCAAAATAAATGGCTTTTCCTCCCTAGTCTGTCTCTTTCAGGTTGCACAACACACGCAAACACACACCCACGCAAACAGACACGCACTCCTCCTTTCATCACTGTAGTCTCAACTGCATTCAGACAACTAAAAAACAAAAAATAAAGATCAGAAAAAAAACTTGTCTCACTGCTTTTAAAAAGATTTGTAGCACTCTCATTTTTAACTTAGCATTCACACATGCATACACTGGATGTGGGATGTTGTTGGTTGAGTCGTATGCTGGGACAGGACAGAGCAGCTATGTCTTCTGGTTTCTGTTTGTTTTGCAGTAAAGTGGAGGTGGGACTTTGCATAAGTGTTTCTATGAATCTCAGGATACTCCACCAGCCACAGGTAATCCTCCCTCATTAGTTGATGAGAATCCAGGAACACAGTGCTGCCTGGCTGTGACGATGTTTCCCATGTCTTAAGACTGCCCAAAAGGATAGGGTCCGTGAATACCCTGTGGGGAAAATAAAGAAACATCTTGTGGATATAGAAAAACATCAATAAATACAACGTTTTGGTTATACTGATGAGCTATAGTATATTAAACATTGAAGTGTATCCCTAAGAAGTTTATTGTTGCTCCATATAGGCCTTACCTGGCTGTAAGTCACTACTGATAAGTTGCTTTGGAGACCGTTTGTTGCTATATTCACAGAGTTTTGTGACAGTCCATTTTGCTCTTGCTGCATTTGGTCTGGGCCACCCTCCCAGGTGTCCGCGGGGTCCTTGAGACCGCTGTCGTCACGGTGACTGTTGTCGTTGCTACCGGCGTGTTTCTGTGGAGAGGCGAAGGGGTTGTAGTCTACCTGCACGTTGCGGGCAGGCTGGGTGTTAAACTCGGCCTGGAAGGAGGACAGCTGCTGCGTCACACCCAGGAGGCCTCCCACCTCCACGCTGAGGATCACCCAGATCATATCTACAGTAGGGAGAGAATAATGTTAACACTCCACCGGGGGAACGGTTTTAAACTACACCTAGTATAAGCATTAGACCTTCAATATATTCAAGTGATGAAAACATTGCCTTTGGTGGATTCAGCATTAGACTGCGGTAACACGTTACATCAAAGTATACTTTCTAAAGGATGTGAAAAAGGTTTGAGTGGTTTAAACAAATACATTTATAGATAGTTTATTAAATTGGTGCTAAACAGTTATAAGTTGTGTGCTAAACAGTTATAACAGTTGACTGCTAAATAAAGATTCTCACCCCCATAGAAGAGTCCTGTGGCTGTGCACATCCTCCACTGGCCCTGGTACATGCCAGGAACAGCTGGGCTACGCATCTGCACACTGACATCAGCCATCTCCTGGGGGTCTAATGAGCGCACCATCACCATGTTCACATGACCAAATTGGTCCCCTCCAACATACTTCAGACATACCCCAGGGGGCCACGACTCTGCTCCTGCGAGAGACAAACAAACAAATTACACATGATGAAATTGATAAACCATTACCTCAATTGCCAGCCGCAGCTTGTCTGGCTGTGACTGTATGCAGCTCCTTAAGGGTCTTTTCACTTCAACCAACCTGTGTTCTGTATCCTCCACGTCTTAGTGAATGGTGTGTCAGGGGGAACAGACTCCCCCTCACCGATCGTCACATCCCCAACAAAAGACATGCATGGTGCATTGATGTTGGGGCTTTCAAAGTCATAGTAGGCGCCGATGGCTGCTTGTAAGTTCCTATGAGAGACGTAAAAATGAGGGAAAGGAATGGATATCAGTTAGTAGAACACAACTATCCCCGTTTTGATGCAAAGGGTGGAGGTTGAAAAGAGGGGGAAATCAAGCAAAAATATAATATTTATACTAAAGGAAGGCTTGTTTGAAGAAAACTTAACCCGTTACACACATACCCCTATACGGGTTGAAACTGACAGAGTTGGGCACATAAGTGCCTGAATTCAGCCTGGTCTCAGAGACTAGACGTAACATAGTAAACCCGGTACACTAAAAGTATACTGAACAAAAATATAAAACGCAACAATTTCTAAGATTTTACTGAGTTACAGTTCATATAATGAAATCAGTCAATTGAAACAAATGCATTAGGCCCTGATCTATGGATTTCACATGACTGGGAATATAGATATGCATCTGTTGGTCACAGATTAAAAAAAGAAAAAAAAGAGGGGAGTGGATCAGAAAACCAGTCTGTATTTGGTGTGACCACCATTTGCCTCATGCAGCGAGACACATTTCCTTCACATAGAGTTGATCAGGCCGTTGATTGTGGCCTGTGGAATGTTGTCCCACTCTTCAATGGCTAGAAGGCCAACATCCCGGAGTCGACTCTTCACTGTTGACGTTGAGTGTTTTGCGGGTACTATTTAATGAAGCTACCAGTTGAGGACTTGTGAGGCGTCTGTTTCTCAAACTAGACTCTCTAATGTACTTGTCCTCTTGCTTTGTTGTGCACCAGGGCCTCCCACTCCTCTTTCTATTCTGGTCAGAGACAGTTTGCGCTGTTCTGTGAAGGGAGTAGTACACAGCGTTGTACGAGATCTTCAGTTTCTTGGCAATTTCTCGCATGGAATAGCCTTCATTTCTCAGAACAAGAATAGACTGACAAGTTTCAGAAGAAAGGTCTTTGTTTCTGGCCATTTTGAGCCTGTAATCGAACCCACAAATGTCAATGCTCCAGATACTCAACTAGTCAAAAGAAGGCCAGTTTTATTGCTTCTTTAAATCAGGACAACAGTTTTCAGCTGTGCTAATTGCAAAAGGGTTTTCTAATGACCAATTAGCCTTTTAAAATGATAAAACTTGGATTAGCTAACAACGTGCCATTGGAACACAGGAGTGATGGTTGCTGATAGGCGTACAGAGGCCCACTATGTAGATATTTCCTAAAAATATATATTTTAAATAATTCAGCCGTTTCCAGCTACAATAGTCATTTACAACATGAACAATGTCTACACTGTATTTCTGATCAATTTGATGTTTTTTTTTGTTCATTAGAATAAGTGCTTTTCTTTCAAAAATAAGGACATTTTGAACTGACCCCAAACTTTTGAATGGTAGTGTACGTTGTGCAAATTCGTAACATATCTATAACAAATTAATACAAACCATAGGAAACATCTATATATATATTTTTTTGTTTTGTTTTATATATATTTACTCCGCTTCAGGCCCCCTCATACTCGGCTCAAGGCAAAAAACATCTGTCTGTTTAAGCAAGAGATCTTGGCCTTTTTCATCAATTTACTCACAATACCCCATAATGACAAAGCAAAAGAAAACACACACACACACACACACACACACACACACACACACACACACACACACACACACACACACACACCACACACACCACACACACACACACACACACACACCCCCCCTAAAATGACTCCAACCTAAGTGTTTAAACCACTTCACAAATTTCTTGTTAACAAACTATAGTTTTGACAAGTCGGTTAGGACATCTACTTTGTGCATGACACAAGTAATTTTTCCAACAATTGTTTACAGACAGATTATGTCACTTATAATTCACTGCATCACAATTCCAGTGGGTCAGAAGTTTGACTATGCCTTTAAACGGCTTGGAAAATTCCAGAAAATGTCACGGCTTTAGAAGCTTCTGATATGCTAATTGACATAATTTGAGTCAATTGGAGGTGTACTTGTGGATGTATTTCAAGGCCTACCTTCAAACTCAGTGCCTCTTTGCTTGACATCATGGGAAAATCAAAAGAAATTAGCCAAGACCTCAGAAAAAACAATTGTAGACCTCCACAAGTCTGGTTCATTCTTGGGAGCATTTCCAAATGCCTGAAGGTACCATGTTCATCTGTACAAACAATAGTACGCAAGTATAAACACCATGGGACTCCGCAGCCATCATACCGCTCAGGATGGAGACGTGTTCTGTCTCAAAGAGATGAACGTACTTTGGTGCGAAAAGAGCAAATAAATCCCAGAACAACAGCAAAGGACCTTGTGAAGATGCTGGAGGAAACGGGTACAAAAGTATCGATATCCACAGTAAAACAAGTCCTATATCAACATAACCTGAAAGGCCGCTCAGCAAGGAAGAAGCCACATCTCCAAAACCACCATAAAAAAGCCAGACTACGGTTTGCAACTGCACATGGGGACAAAGATCGTATTTTTGGGAGAAATGTCCTCTGGTCTGACGAAACAGAAATAGAACTGTATGGCCATAATGACCATCGTTATGTTTGGAGGAAAAGGGGGAGGCTTGCAAGCTGAAGAACACGGTTGGGATGGTGTTCTTCACTCTCTACTATTATTCTGACATTTCACCTTCTTAAAATAAAGTGGTGATCCTAACTGACCTAAGACAGGGAATCTTTACTAGGATTAAATGTCAGGAATTGTGAAAAACTGAGATTAAATGTACGTGGCTAAGGTGCATGTAAACTTCTGAATTCAACTGCATATATATATATACTGCTCAAAAAAATAAAGGGAACACTTAAATAACACAATGTAACTCCAAGTCAATCACACTTCTGTGAAATCAAACTGTCCACTTAGGAAGCAACACTGATTGACAATAAATTTCACATGCTGTTGTGCAAATGGAATAGACAATGGTGGAAATTATAGGCAATAAGCAAGACACCCCCAATAAAGGAGTGGTTCAGCAGGTGGTGACCACAGACCACTTCTCAGTTCCTATGCTTCCTG
Organism: Salmo salar; assembly: GCF_965601325.2. NCBI lineage: Eukaryota > Metazoa > Chordata > Actinopteri > Salmoniformes > Salmonidae > Salmo > Salmo salar. Next base: position 35,258,488 of record NC_138303.1, on the reverse strand, counting down.
GCTGATGTTTTGGTCACTTTTGAATGCTGGCGGTGCTTTCACTCTAGTGGTAGCATGAGACGGAGTCTACAACCCACACAAGTGGCTCAGGTAGTGCAGCTCATCCAGGATGGCACATCAATGCGAGCTGTTGCAAGAAGGTTTGCTGTGTCTGTCAGCGTAGTGTCCAGAGCATGGAGGCGCTACCAGGAGACAGGCCAGTACATACCAGGAGACAGGCCAGGCAACAACCCAGCAGCAGGACCGCTACCTCTGCCTTTGTGCAAGGAGGAGCAGGAGAAGCACTGCCAGAGCCCTGCAAAATGACCTCCAGCAGGCCACAAATGTGCACGTGTCTGCTCAAACGGTCAGAAACAGACTCCATGAGGGTGGTATGAGGGCCCGACGTCCACAGGTGGGGGTTGTGCTTACAGCCCGTGCAGGACGTTTGGCATTTGCCAGAGAACACCAAGATTGGCAAATTCGCCACTGGCGCCCTGTGCTCTTCACAGATGAAAGCAGGTTCACGTGACAGACGTGACAGAGTCTGGAGACGCTGTGGAGAACGTTCTGCTGCCTGCAACATCCTCCAGCATGACCGGTTTGGCGGTGGGTCAGTCATGGTGTGGCATTTCTTTGGGGGGCCGCACAGCCCTCCATGTGCTCGCCCGAGGTAGCCTGACTGCCATTAGGTACCGAGATGAGATCCTCAGACCCCTTGTGAGACCATATGCTGGTGCGGTTGGCCCTGGGTTCCTCCTAATGCAAGACAATGCTAGACCTCATGTGGCTGGAGTGTGTCAGCAGTTCCTGCAAGAGAAAGGCATTGATGCTATGGACTGGCCCGCCCGTTCCCCAGACCTGAATCCAATTGAGCACATCTGGGACATCATGTCTCGCTCCATCCACCAACAGACTGTCCAGGAGTTGGTGGATGCTTTAGTCCAGGTCTGGAAGGAGATCCCTCAGGAGACCATCCGCCACCTCATCAGGAGCATGCCCAGGCGTTGTAGGGAGGTCATACAGGCACGTGGAGGCCACACACACTACTGAGCCTCATTTAGACTTGTTTTAAGGACATTACATCAAAGTTGGATCAGCCTGTAGTGTGGTTTTCCACTTTCATTTTGAGTGTGACTCCAAATCCAGACCTCCATGGGTTGATAAATTGGATTTCCATTGATTATTTGTGTGATTTTGTTGTCAGCACATTCAACTATGTAAAGAAAAAAGTATTTAATAAGATTATTTCATTCATTCAGATCTAGGGTGTGTTGTTTAAGTGTTCCCTTTATTTTTTTGAGCAGTGTATATATTTCACAGCGGTTCAGATGGTACAATGATTCTCTACACATTGCTTGTTTTGTCATACAAACTGAAATTAGTCAAACTATTCGAATTTTTGCAACCATGAAATGGCAGAACGATTTCTGCATATTGCAACTTTAAATCTACAGACTCAACCATGTCTTAAATTTTAAGACACCTTGAAGTACATAAAAAATATTTGATGAAAAACTTAAATTTGGCCTACTGCTATTAGCCCATACAAACACATGGAATAGTAGATTCACAACATTTAACAGATAGTCCACCCCCAAACAAATCTAAAAAGGAAGTTTCTGAGAGATATAAGAAAGATCAGCTTTGAATTTATAAAAAAAATGTTTTTACATGTATTTAATGTTGGCACTAAAAACACTCTTCATATATACACTTTCATTCATTTTTTTCAACTGGTACCGGGGGTCCTTCAGACGACTTTTGTGAGGCCTGTGGGCGTCCTAGAGCAAAACACGTACAGTCCCAGTCAAAAATATGGACACACCTACTCATTCCAGGGTTTCTCTTTATTTTTACTATTTTCTACATTGTAGAATAACAGTGAAGACATCAAAACTATTAAATAACACATATGGAATCATGTAGTGACCAAAAATTAAGTGTTAAACAAAATATATTTAATATTTGAGATTCTTCAAAGTAGCCACTCTTTGCCTTGATGACAGCTTTGCACACTCTTGGCATTCTCGCAATCAGCTTCACCTGGAATGCTTTTCCAACAGTCTTGAAGGAGTTTCCACATATGCTGAGCACTTGTTGGCTGCTTTTCTTTTTCCATGCTTCCCGGTGGGAACCACACATGCGGTGATCATCCGTTCACCTACTCTGCGTCTCACAAAGACACGGCAGTTGGAACCAAAAACCTCACATTTGGAATCAAACCAAAAGGACAGATTTCCACTGGTCCAATGTCCATTGCTCGCGTTTCTTGGCACAAGGAAGTATCTTCTTCTTATTGGTGTCCTTTAGTATTGGTTTCTTTGCAGCAATTTAACCATGAAGGAAGGCCTGATTCACGCAGTCTCCTCTGAACAGTTGATTTTGAGATGTGTCTGTTACTTGAACTCTATGAAGCATTTATTTGGGCTGCAATCTGAGGTGCAATTAACTCTAATGAACTCATCCTCTGCAGCAGAGGTAACTCTGCGTCTTTCTTTCCTTTGGCAGTCCTCATGAGAGCCAGTTTCATCATAGCACATGATGGTTTTTGTGACTGCACTTGAAGAAACTTTCAAAGTTCTTGACATTTTCCAGATTGACTGTCGTTTCTCTTTGCTTATTTGAGCTGTTTTTGCCATATGGACTTGGTCTTTTACCATATAGGGCTATCTTCTGTATACCACCCCAACTGATTGTCTCAAATGCATTAAAATATTCCACAAATGAACTTAACAAGGCACACCTGTTAATTGAAATGCATTCCAGGTGACTACCTCATGAAGCTGTTTAAGAGAATGCCAAGAGTGTGCAAAGCTGTCATCAAGGCAATAAGGTGGGTACTTTGAAGAATCTAAGATATATTTTTATTTGTTTAACACTTTCTTTGGTTACTACATGATTTCATGTGTTATTTAATAGTTTTGATTGTAGAATAAAAGTGAAGACATCAATGGAGAAAATATAAAAATAAAGAAAATCCCTCGAATGAGTAGGTGTCCAAACTTTTGACTGGTACTATACGTGTTCGTGAGAGTCTCACCTTTGCACAGAGGTGTATTAGTGTGTAGCCCAAACTGTTCAGACGCTACAGACAGAAGTTCGCAGATCGGCTGTACCGACTTCAGACGAGTCCCAAGATGCAGTGCAAGCCCACTGTAGAGCAAAACTGAGAACACCATCGTGTTGGTGAGAGTCATCTTTCCATAGAGGGGTTTTTCTAGGCCAAACCGTTCGGACGCTACAGACGATTTTGTGAGAAGACTGTCAGACCATGAGACATCCTGGAAATCAAACACCACTCTGTCACCTTTCACCGCAAGTGCGACATTGGCAGATGCGGTGGCCTGAGACACATCCAATGCAAAAACTGATATATCTAGCTTAAACTGATAGATTTTTAAATGGGGATTGTTTTATTATGCGGGGGCATGGACATCGACTATAGGGGGTTTTAAAGGACCAATCTTGAGGAACTGGCCAAAAACAGAGTGCGTGGAGATGATTTATGCGTGGAGATGACTTCCCTGTGGCTCAGTTGGTAGAGCATGGTGTTTGCAACGCCAGCATGGTGTGTGCAACGCCAGGGTTGTGGGTTCGATTCCCACGGGGAGCCAGTACAAAAAAAAAAATATGCATAAAATGAAATGTATGCATTCACTACTGTAAGTCGCTCTGGATAAGAGCGTCTGCTAAATGACTAAAATGTAATGTAAAAAATGATTTATGGATGACCTATGCTCCTCATGGAATAAAATGGTTTAAGTCAAGTCAGTAAGTCAAAGGTGCAACCTTGTACCTTTAATTTAAAATTTCCACTGCTGTGGTAACTTGTATTGCTTCTTGGATCCCTCCCCCTGACACACTCTGATAAGGACAGGGACACACTCTGATAAGGACAGGGACACACTCTGATAAGGACAGGGGGCCAAGCCCACTGATCCACCACCCCTAAAGGCTTTTACTAACTAACAAGCTGGTCAATAGGAATTAAATTCTCTGAGATAAGGTTTTTTAGTCCCTTTCAAATGTTCCTTGCTTATACAATTTGGCCAGATGTATTTTAGTGGAAATTGAGCTTTAGAATTATGCATGTTCCTCAGAGCAACACTACAGAAATGCTGCAAGCTGAATGTACAGCAACATACCTACTGTCATACGTGAGTGCAGCAGTTCCACATTTTAGACAGCGCAAATACATAGTCTCACGTGATTACAAATCAAGGCCTTCGAATGCCCATTTGCCACGATGCGGTAGTATGTTAGTTAACTAGCCATAGTCAATAGCGAAGCAAAACTGTACAAATGTAATAGTAAATGAATGGGGTTATAACGTTCACAACCATGGAAGATAAACTGTCCAGTAACATTACTAAGGACGAACGACGGCGAGATATGATGATGTGTATTGGGTACATAGTTGCATTAATAAATCAATTGTGAAACGTTTCCACAGCAGAACACTGGTGTGTGGGGGCAAACCTTCCACCTGTAACATTGCTGCATGTGAAACTTGAACTGCACCACATGCTGACTGCAGCACGTGCCCATGATCTAAAGGAGGGTCTTGGAACCATAGAGATCCTATTCAAGTACTATGTCATAACCCCTCAAAGTTCCAGAATGGTATGAAAATGGAAGCCATTGTGGTGGTCAGGGAGAAATCCAAACCAGTCTAATTGGAATGGATGGCAGTAGAGGCTCTGGAGATGAATTTCCTGCTTTACTTACGCAGGAAAATAAAGGCATGTGATATAAGAGTGTGCAATATAATTATTGTCAACCTAAAATTATTGTATAAACTATTTATAGGTCTAACTTTGACATCTAAAATATATGTAGACAGACCATAAATGTCTTAGTGTTTGATTTCTTGGAAAGCTGTGTTATAATTATACAATATCAGTAATTGTTGCATTTATAAGTCCTATCATCAACTGATTTCAACCAGTGTATGGCTGTGGATGGACTGCATTGCTTGTATGGAATGTTGGTATATTAGCAGTTAGCCCAAGATGTACTCTTAAGGAGCTTACGGTTACTCCTTAAGGTCCAAGGAAGTTATATATTATTTTCAAAGGTAGACTGGCTCTGGCAGCCAAACATTCCATCTAAACGTGAAAAGATTCTCAATTGTGATACAGTTCAAGAAACAAAGCCCTTTACTTTCATATCACATAAACATAATTTCACAAATGCTAAATATACACTTACTGTTCACGGTTTTAACCGGCTTTATCACAGTTGCAACCAACAGTATTTTTCAGTGAAAACAGGTTTCGTGTGGCCTTCTGTTACACACAGGTGTTCGGCGCATGCTAGATAATTAGTTATCACACGTGGTCCCTCTGTCTTCCGTAAACATGCATTGTTACATGGGGATATGGCCATGTGGGAACACTAACTCTATAAAGGGGTGTATCAATTTAACCTTTTGAAAATGACTTCTTGCTGTTATGAAAGGTCCTTATGCTTCCAAATGTTCAGAACAAGCCGTGGCTCTTAACAAAACTCCTCCGTACAGAAGACGCCTTCATCCAAGGAGTCCTCTAGTGTCTACGCCTGGGGGAGGGTTCCACTTAACTAACATATGGAATTGTTTTAAGATGGCGACACCAAAAATAATTTTGCTATTTGATTTTGACCCCTTTAGGTATAAAAATTACCAAATTATTTATGAAATTCTGAATTTGGCCTTACTGCTATTAGCCCATAGAAATGCATTGAATAACAGATTCATATGTGAAAAAAACAGCTAGTCCAAAGAAATATTAAAAAGGAAGTTGTGTCTGTCCTTTATCTGAAAGATAAGAAAGACCAAGCAACTACTTTAAAAAAATGTATACATATTTAACCCCCCCTTTTTTTTTTGGAGGCACTAAACTAACATATATACTTCCATTATTTCTCTTGTATAGGGCTATCTTCAGGCGAGTCTTGTGGGTGTCTTTGAGCAACCGACATGAACGTCTTCATGAGAAACTCACCTTTCCATAGATGGGTCATAATAGTTTGTAGGCCAAACTATTATGTTGTGTTATCATATTTTGCCTATTCCAATGTTTGTAGAATGCATACTGGCATTTGAAAAAGGGAATCCGGACACACTGTGGGCACGGTAGACATGTAAATGTAGTTGTAGATGCATGACACATTTGGAATTCCATGATAAGAACTCTATGATCAGAATACTAAAGCTGCACGTACTGTCAAGTCTAGACACAGCCTTAAAGCTACAATATGTAACTTTTTGGGCAACTACCAAATTCACATAGAAAAGTGGGTTATAGATCTGTCATTCGCATTGAAAGCAAGTCCAAGAAGCGGTAGATCTGTTCTATGTACGCTATTTCTATGCTACCCATTCTTAAGTTTAGTTTTTGGGGGTATTTTACTTTTGGTTTTTAACACCAGTTTCAAACAACAGAATTTTTTGTAAAAAAATGTTGGTTATGGAAAAAATATTTCACAGCAGTTTAAATGGTACAATGATTCTCTACATAGTGACTGCTTCTTTTGTTACATATACTGAAATTAGGCTAACTATTAGAATTTTAGCAACCAGGAAATGGTGGAGCAATTTCTGCATATTACACCTTTAAACTGGCTGGCTAACAAATATGCTGTGCATATAATAATAAGATACTGTAAAACAATGATTTTTATCACAGCACTGGCAGACCATGGCTGATCTATACCGTCCCTAACCGGCTGGCCTTTTATACTGTCATAATAACAAATCATGCATTGAACCTTGTTCTGACCTAGGTCATAAAAACAATTATGCTCCTTCTAGTATTCTAATTCTATGCTTGGAACCTTGTTGTGACCCAGGCCGTGGTCTTGTAATGCCTGGACACTTTCATGTGGAAAGAAATGTATTGCTGAAAAATAAAATCAGAGTGGACAAACGAGTCTCATTGGTTGTATTTGCCTAGCTAGATATGATGACTACTCTTGCTGAAGATGCGTTAATTCAAGAAGACCCTCTCCAAACATTATAATTAGTCTGACGGTAACATAACTGTACAGTACAAAATAAAGATATGCAATTTACACGTCCCACAATAACGTTATAGAATGATAGTAAATAGACCCACATCTGTCAATGATTTTTCATTGAAGGAAGGACTATCCTGGCTGTAGCCAATTAGCTAGCTAGGAATCCAAATGACAATCCAATTAATTACATTTTACATCTAAGAATAAACACACAAAATAATAGTTTTTGCTCGTTGAATTGTAAATAAAAAGAAAATCACAAACAAATTGTTGGCTGACTATCCGTCATACAGCTAACTAACTAGCTCAATCCTCTACCTAGCTAGCTAAATTAGCATTAGCAAACACACAGAGGCCACAAGTCCCCGAGCTCACCAATTGGTCATGTCCAGGAAGAAGGCGCATCCAGCGGGGTTCAGTTGAAACCCAAGCAGTCTCTGAAACTCGGCTATGAGGATGTCTTTATCGGTGGTGCCCATGCAGCTAAATTTCTGCATAAGCTCCGGATCCAGATCCAAATCCATGCCCTCCATCGCGGATTTCCCTGACAAGGGACAGGGTTCCTTTCCTAATTTAGTCCGAGGCCTCAACCTGTCATAAAAAAAACTAAACAACAACCCAAATGCGCATGACAGTGACAAATCTACGACTGATGCCGCGTTCAAACCAACAGGGACCTCGGATCTGGGTACTCGGAAATCTCCGACCTCAGTGCGTTCAAAACAAACTGGGAACTCGGGGGGAAAAAACGAGCTCCAACTGGGATTTTATTTTTATTTAAAACGGTCATCCAACTCGGAATTCCACCTCGGGAACTTGGGCCTCTTTCTATTGCTCAGGCTTTCCGACCTGAAGATCACTGATATCATGTTTTGACCTCGTATATTTCCGAATTCCCAATTGTTTTGAACGCGGCATAATGGTGCCTTCAAGACAACTGAGAATTCCGAAAAAACAAGTCGCCAAATCACGACGTCAGTGATTTTCAGGTCGGAAAGTCGAAACTCTACGTAGGTTCCCGAGTTGGAATTCTGAGTTGGATGACCGTTCAAAATATGTTTCCCAGTGGAGCTCGTTTTACCCCCGCGAGATCCCAGTTACCGTGAACGCACTGAAATCGGAAGTCGGATATTTCCGAGTTTCCAGTTCAAGTCGACCCTCTTGAACTAAGCCACGGTTGGCGTTCCAGGTCGCCTACATTGCAGACGTGCTGCGCATGATCATATCTCAGAATAACTTTTTGCACTACAACATTATTTGTTATGAATGCATACAGTACTCACAAAATGTAATAGCAAATGGTCAATAGAGAAACGTGTCATACAATGTATAAGACATTGATTCTCAGATTCTGTGCCCGAATAGTTTGCATTGTTTGCAATACCGATAGTGGGGGGTTGTGGCGCTGCAGTTATTATGCGGAGCCTAACGAGGACGCGTCTCCTCTCATCTTAAAGCAGTCGTTGTTTACTTAGACTTCCGGTAAAGGGAAAAGGTTTTTCAACGTTTGTTGTAAGGCAGGTTGAGCGAAATGCCGAAGTAAGTGTTTTATCTTTTGCATATTTAATATATTTTGAAGGTATTTTACCTTAATGAACACTGGACATGTATATCTAATGGAACTTCAGAACTATTGGAAGTTCGTTGGCTAATTCAATCGGCTTCAGCCAGAGTTTCAACCCCATTGGCTGTGAAGGAAGTGTAGCATCATTCATAGCATGCTTGTTTTGCTGCCTGATCTTACATTGATTTGGTTTTATTATGACCGCTTCAGTATTCGCTATAACGATTCTGTCCAGAGGCATATAGGTTTTTATACTCTGGTTCTGCCTACACTGATCAAGTTGATCTAGTACTCAATGTCTGTTTATCCATCAGGTTTTATTGTGACTACTGTGACACTTACCTAACTCATGACTCGGTAAGTCTGCACAACATTGCTAGTAGAAGTGTTTACTGATTGCATGTGGTTGATTCTGTCTTGAAGCTGCATGTGATGAGTTTCTTCTCTAGCCTTATTGTATATTCAGATTGTTGCAAGGTCAACATTGTGTCCAATGTACATCGATGACTGTAATGTGTTTGGTAGCCCTCTGTGAGGAAAACACACTGCAGTGGCCGCAAACACAAAGAAAATGTAAAAGACTATTACCAGAAATGGATGGAAGAACAAGCACAGAGCCTCATTGACAAAACAAGTGAGTAACACAAGAAAAATACATGCGTTGACCTGTCTTTGTTACCTTGACGTGTTTCGGCCACTATAACCATTCTATGTGAAAAGGGGCTGGAGGGCTAATATGTCAGGAGTTCTAACAAATTTTGTTTATCTTAGCTGCTGCCTTCCAACAAGGGAAGATGCCCCCAACACCATTCCCAGGAGCCCCACCTCCAGGGGGTGCCATGATCCCTCCACCAAACCTCCGTAAGTGCACTAGTGCCATGTACATTTCTGTTTGTATGCGAAGAGCACATCCAAGCTCGACCAAATTCCTCAGTTGGAGAGTAAATCTTACCACTCATTTACAAAAATGACATTGTATACAAATATTTTTCTACTAATAAAGGTCTGAGTTACCTGGTAGTTGTTGTTAATGATGTTTTATGAATAGATGGCCCACCACGTCCAGGGATGCTACCAACACCCCAGATGGGTGGTCCTCCAATGATGCCCATGATGGGTGGAATGGGACCACCCCCACCTGGAATGATGGGTGGTCCAGGTAGGATAACCTCAAACTGTTATTTCTGTAATGTACAATGCGTTCAGAAAGTAGTCAGACCCCTTGACTTTTTCCAACATTTTGTTATGTTACAGCCTTATTCTAAAATGTATTAAATAAAAAAAAATTCTCAGCAATCTACACACAATACCTCATAATGACAAAGCTAAAATGGAAATATCACATTTGCATAAGTATTCAGACCCTTTACTCAGTACTTTGTTGAAGCACCTTTGGCAGCGATTACAGCCTCGAGTCTTATTGGGTATGACGCTAAAAGCTTGGCACACCTGTATTTGGGGAGATTCTTCTCTTCAGATCCTCTCAACCTCTGCCAGGTTGGATGGTGAGCATCGCTGCACAGCTATTTTCAGGTCGCTCCAGAGATGTTACATCGGGTTTAAGTCCTGGCTCTGGCTGGGCCACTCAAGGACATTCAGAGACTTGTCCTGAAGCCACTCCTGCGTTGTCTTGGCTGTGTGCTTAGGGTCGTTGTCTTGTTGGAAGGTGAACATTCGCCCCAGTCAGATCCTGAGCGCTCTGGAGCAGGTTTTCATCAAGGATCTCTCTGTATTTTGCTCTGTTCATCTTTGCCTCAAACCTGACTACTCTCCCAGTCCCTGCCTCTGATAAACATCCCCACAGCATGCTTCACCCTACAGTGAAGGAATGGCTTCCATCTGGCAACTACCATAAAGGCCTGATTGGTGGAGTGCTGCAGAGATGGTGGTCCTTCTTGAAGGTTCTCCCATCTCCACAGAGGAACTCTGGAGCTCTGTCAGAGTGACCATCGGGTTCTTGGTCACCACCCTGACCAAGGCCCGTCTCCCCCAATTGCTCAATTTGGCAGGGCAGCCAGCTCTAGGAGGAGTCTTGGTGGTTCCATAATTTGCCGTTTTTTGATCTTGTTATACTCTTGTGAATTCTATGGTTTTTACTAGATTACTTGTAGTTTTTCGTGTTTGTCTGTCATTTTTGTAATGACTTGGTGCTGCCTATCTTGGCCAGGACGCTCTTGAAAAATAGTTTTTACATCTCAATGAGCCCTTCCTGGTTAAATAAGGTTAAAAAAAATGTTTGAATCATATAACAACCAAAAAAATGTTAATCATATCAAAATATATTTTACATTTGAGATTCTTCAAAGTAGCCACCCTTCGCCTTGATTACAGCTTTGCATTCTCTCAACCAGCTTCATGAGGTAGTCACCTGGAATGCATTTCAATTAACAGGTGTGCCTTGTTAATTTGTGGAATTTCTTTCCTTAATACGTTTGAGCCAATCAGTTGTTGTGACAAGGAAGGGGTGGTATACAGAAGATAGCCCTATTTGGTAAAAGACAAAGTCCATATTATGGGAAGAACAGCTGAAATAAGCAAAGAGAAACGACAGTCCATCATTACTTTAAGACATGAAGGTCAGTCAATTCAGAAAATGTCAAGAACTTTGAAAGTTTCTTCAAGTGCAGTCGTAAAAACCATCAAGCTCTATGAAGAAACTGCCTCTCATGATGACCGCCACAGGAAAGGAAGACCCAGAGTTAGCTCTGCTGCAGCGGATACGTTAATTCGAGTTACCAACCTCAGAAATTGCAGCCCTTATAAATGCTTCTAAGTTCAAGTAACAGTAACATCTCAAAATCGACTGTTCAGAGGAGACTGCTTGAATCAGGCCTTCCTTCATGGTCAAATTGCTGCAAAGAAACCACTACTAAAGGTCACCAATAAGAAGAGACTTTCTTGGGCCAAGAAACACAAGCAATGGACATTAGACCGGTGGAAATCTGTCCTTTTGGTCTGAGTCCAAAGGTGAGATTTTTGGTTCCAACTGCCGTGTCTTTGTGAGACGCAGAGTAGGTGAACGGATGATCTCCGCATGTGTGGTTCCCACCGTAAAGCATGAAGGAGGTGGTGTTGGGGTGCTTTGCTGGTGACATTGTTGGTGATTTATTTAGAATTCGGGGCACACTTAACCAGCTTGGCTACCACAGAATTCTGCAGCGAAATGCCATCCCATCTGGTTTGCGCTTAGTGGGACGATCATTTGCTTTTAAACAGGACAATGACCCAACCCCCTCAGGCTGTGTAAGGGCTATTTGACCAAGAAGAATAGTGATGGAGTGCTGCATCAGATGACTTGGCCTCCACAATCACCCCACCTCAACCCAGTTGGGATGGTTTGGGATGAGTTGGACCGCAGAGTGATGGAAAAGCAGCCAAGAAGTGCTCAACATATGTGGGAACTCCTGCAAGAATGTTGGAAAATCATTCCTGGTGAAGCTGGTTGAGAGAATGCCAAGAGTATGCAAAGCTGTCATCAAGGCAAAGGATGGCTACTTCGAAAAATCTAAAATATATTGTAATTTAACTTTTTTTGATTCCATATGTTTTATTTCATAGTTTTGATGTCTTCACTATTATTCTACATTGTAGAAAATAGTAAGAATAAAGGAAAACCCTTGAATGAGTAGGTGTGTCCAAACTTTTGACTGGTAGTGTAGACAGGTGTGTGTGCCTTTTCCAAATCATGACCAATCAATTGAATTTACAACAGGTGGACTCCAAGTTGTAGAAAAATCTCAAGGATGATCAATGAAACAGGATGCACCTGAGCTCAATTTCAAGTCCCATAGCAAAGCGTCTGAATACTTATGTAAATGGGGTATTTGTTTATTTTTAATACATTTGCAAACATTTCTAAAATCCTGTTTTTGCGTTGTCATTATGGGGTATTGTGTGTAGATTGAGGGAAAACAATTATTTAATCAATTTTAGAATAAGGCTGTAACGTTACAACATTTGGAAAAAGTCAAGGGGTCTGCATAATTTCCGACTGCACTGTACATGCATAGACTCAAACAAGTGACGAATGTGCTTCAGTTTGCCAGTATTGAGGAAACATACCATCTAAAACAAAATACTATCGTCTGAAAACAGGAGCGACTCAAACCATAAACTGTAAATGCTTTCTGTCCTTCATTCTCAGGTATGCGACCTCCAATGGGTGGCCGAATGCAGATGATGCCTGGACATCACATGATGCGACCTCCCGGTCATCCAATGATGATGCGGCCAATGATGGCACGGCCAGACCGATAAACTCTCCCCGCCTCCCTCAAACACACACTGTGGGTTTGTTCCACATGATCACTAAATCTTATGTTCTCACTTCTCCCCTAAAGTCATTTGATTAGGGAAATCTATGGTTGATTAAGTTGGTCTAAAGCGTTTAATGAAGTCGCTGACAAGTGCCACAGTCCCTTACATATAGCCACTTGATCGTAGGAACATTGTTAATTTTATGTCAAACTACCAAGTAGATTTGAAGGTGAGTAACAGATTCCGTGGAACGAACCTTTTGGCAAATCCCTCCCCACTCTACATCTGTCTCTAGGACTTAACTTTACATAATACTGTTTTGGCCATCTTCCCTTTGCTGTACTCCCACCCATTTTCCCTGGATGGATTTCATTTTTATTAGGGCTACAGATTTTATAATGATCCCCTCTGCTTATTCCAATTTTCCCTGCTCAGCCTTGTTAGTTTGGTGTCTTGGCACATGCTAAAGACAAAACAGGAACATATGAGGTTGTTGTTGTTGAATGTGTTTTTGTCATTCACATAGAGGTGTATTAAGGTCTGTTTTTAGTTGGCAGGACCAGTCGGATGAAGCATTGTATCAACTGTTTATTTTGTAAACATTTTTTATGAGCTTATGCTATTGACTGCATTTATTTTATAACGGTCTATTAAACGAAAATGATAACTTATTTGTCTGGTCGATAAGGTTTTCCGTCTCTTTGAACACAGTTATATTTTATATCCCTTGCTGTTCGTTATCAATTCAGCAGATGGCGCTAACGCAATATGTGTCAAAGCATGTCTTTGCTTGCTATGTCTTATGGGAAAAATACAATTACACAAATTACCCGTGGTGAATAAGGGTCGTTTTTCATTTCGCAGAAGATGAGAGGTGGAGTGGAATGTGAAGAGAATATGCCTATACGCTAGCTAGCTACAAATAAATAATTTAGCTAGGTTATTCTCACCAACACCGCAATGGCAGGAATAATCAAAAAGCAAATATTGAAACATTTGTCCAGGTAAGAAAGATTGCTAGCTAGCTTGGCTAACGTTAGCTAGCCACCTGCTTTAAGCTTGGATGGGCCAGCTAGGTGTAATACTAGGTAGGCATGTCAACCAAAGATGGCCAGATAGAAGGATATTCATGATTTGTTACACAGCCCACTAGTTGTCTTTTGTGTTGGATAAATCCGCTGGCAATCTCTCAAGCTAGTAGTGCAACACCAAGCAAGGCTGATGCATAGTCTCGCGTGCGAACAGACGTTTTCGTGGAAGATTTTATTCATGTCAGTCACCTTACATAATGAAACAATACTGCTGACTAAATAAATGAATCCAGCATAATGGTACCATTTCTCAGGAGTGTGACTGTGTAATAGAGCATGAATGGAGTGGAACCTATTATATTTAACGTTACCTTCAAGTGCTCTGCTTGGACCTCATCACCGTCAGTCATTCAACAGACATGCAGACTTCAGGACCGGCCAGCAGTAATTTATAGGCACAATATAAGCTCCTGAATGGGACTTAAACAATTGTGTACAAAATAATATTTTTTTTAGAAAAGATTACCGAGTTCCGGACCTGTAGTTACAGCCATCAGTGGAGCCACTCCGTATAGAGAACAATGAAGCTCCGGTGGCTTCAGGACTATTCATAAATTCCTGTCCCTCGTTTGAGTCAGGTTATGAGAGCAATTGCTGACTGGGTGTCATTTCAAGTCAGTGATGAACGGCCATCAGCCCTTCCTTCAGTGTAATTTGTCCTCACAGTGGTTTGAATAACCTGGCATTACACCTCACAAGGATCTCATGAGATAGAATTAACATCAGTTGGTGTGCCTGCCTGCTGGAGTGTAGTGCTGCTGCTGTGCTATTTTGAGAAGATGGTCCAATTTTGGGCTTTTGTTGTCACAGATGGGGATGGGCATTTTATATGTTCGTGTACTCCCATAATTTTTTTCTCTCTCTCGACTACTCAAATAATACAAATAGGTGTGTCTCGACCACCATTTGCCTCATGCAGCGCGACACATCTCCTTCGCATAGAGTTGATCAGGCTGTTGGTTTTGGGCTGTGGAATGTTATCCCACTCCTCTTACATTTACATTTACATTTAAGTCATTTAGCAGACGCTCTTATCCAGAGCCTTATGATATCCAGTGGAACAACCACTTTACAATAGTGCATCTAAATCTTTTAAGGGGGGGGGGGGGGGTTAGAAGGATTACTTTATCCTATCCTAGGTATTCCTTAAAGAGGTGGGGTTTCAGGTGTCTCCGGAAGGTGGTGATTGACTCCGCTGTCCTGGCGTCGTGAGGGAGCTTGTTCCACCATTGGGGTGCCAGAGCAGCGAACAGTTTTGACTGGGCTGAGCGGGAACTGTGCTTCCTCAGAGGTAGGGGGGCCAGCAGGCCAGAGGTGGATGAACGCAGTGCCCTTGTTTGGGTGTAGGGCCTGATCAGAGCCTGAAGGTATGGAGGTGCCGTTCCCTTCACAGCTCCGTAGGCTATCACCATGGTCTTGTAGCGGATGCGCGCATCAACTGGAAGCCAGTGGAGAGAGCGGAGGAGCGGGGTGACGTGAGAGAACTTGGGAAGGTTGAACACCAGACGGGCTGCGGCGTTCTGGATGAGTTGTAGGGGTTTAATGGCACAGGCAGGGAGCCCAGCCAACAGCGAGTTGCAGTAATCCAGACGGGAGATGACAAGTGCCTGGATTAGGACCTGCGCCGCTTCCTGTGTGAGGCAGGGTCGTACTCTGCGAATGTTGTAGAGCATGAACCTACAGGATCGGGTCAACGCCTTGATGTTAGTGGAGAACGACAGGGTGTTGTCCAGGATCACGCCAAGGTTCTTAGCACTCTGGGAGGAGGACACAAGGGAGTTGTCAACCATGATGGCGAGATCATGGAACGGGCAGTCCTTCCCCGGGAGGAAGAGCAGCTCCGTCTTGCCGAGGTTCAGCTTGAGGTGGTGATCCGTCATCCACACTGATATGTCTGACAGACATGCAGAGATGCGATTCGCCGCCTGGTTATCAGAAGGGGGAAAGGAGAAGATTAATTGTGTGTCGTCTGCATAGCAATGATAGGAGAGACCATGTGAGGATATGACAGAGCCAAGTGACTTGGTGTATAGCGAGAATAGGAGAGGGCCTAGAACAGAGCCCTGGGGGACACCAGTGGTGAGAGCGCATGGTGCGGAGATTCTCGCCACGCCACCTGGTAGGAGCGACCTGTCAGGTAGGACACAATCCAAGCGTGGGCCGCGCCGGAGATGCCCAACTCGGAGAGGGTGGAGAGGAGGATCTGATGGTTCACAGTATCAAAGGCAGCAGATAGGTCTAGAAGGATGAGAGCAGAGGAGAGAGAGTTAGCTTTAGCAGTGCGAAGAGCCTCCGTGACACAGAGAAGAGCAGTCTCAGTTGAATGCCCAGTCTTGAAACCTGACTGATTAGGATCAAGAAGGTCATTCTGAGAGATAGCAGGAGAGCTGGCCAAGGACGGCACGTTCAAGAGTTTTGGAGAGAAAAGAAAGAAGGGATACTGGTCTGTAGTTGTTGACATCGGAGGGATCGAGTGTAGGTTTTTTCAGAAGGGGTGCAACTCTCGCTCTCTTGAAGACGGAAGGGACGTAGCCAGCGGTCAAGGATGAGTTGATGAGCGAGGTGAGGTAGGGGAGAAGGTCTCCGGAAATGGTCTGGAGAAGAGAGGAGGGGATAGGGTCAAGTGGGCAGGTTGTTGGGCGGCCGGCCGTCACAAGACGCGAGATTTCATCTGGAGAGAGAGGGGAGAAAGAGGTCAAAGCACAGGGTAGGGCAGTGTGAGCAGGACCAGCGGTGTCGTTTGACTTAGCAAACGAGGATCGGATATCGTCAACCTTCTTTTCAAAATGGTTGACGAAGTCATCCGCAGAGAGGGAGGAGGGGGGGGGGGAGGGGGAGGAGGATTCAGGAGGGAGGAGAAGGTAGCAAAGAGCTTCCTAGGGTTAGAGGCAGATGCTTGGAATTTAGAGTGGTAGAAAGTGGCTTTAGCAGCAGAGACAGAAGAGGAGAATGTAGAGAGGAGGGAGTGAAAGGATGCCAGGTCCGCAGGGAGGCGAGTTTTCCTCCATTTCCGCTCGGCTGCCCGGAGCCCTGTTCTGTGAGCTCGTAGTGAGTCGTCGAGCCACGGAGCAGGAGGGGAGGACCGAGCCGGCCTGGAGGATAGGGGACAGAGAAAATCAAAGGATGCAGAAAGGGAGGAGAGGAGGCTGTGTGAAGTTTCTGGATATTGGCTGGAACTGGAATACACTGTCGTACACGTTGATCCTGAGCATCCCAAACATGCTCAATGAGGGACATGTCTAATGAGTATGCAGGCCATGGAAGAACTGGGACATTTTCAGCTTTCAGGAATTGTGTAGGGATCCTTGACATGGGGTCGTGCATTATCATGCTGAAACATGAGGTGATAGTGGCGGATGAATGACACGACAATGGACGTCGGGATCCCATCACGGCATCTCTGCATTCAAATTGCCATTGATAAAATGCAATTGTGTTCGTTGTCCATAGCATATGCCTGCCCATACCATAACCCCACTGCGCTGCTCTACCTTCTTAATAGCATTATCAACAAGGCAGGTCCTACAAGCTCTAGTTTTGTCTCACCATCCAGGGAAAATGCAGCAGCTACTCTTTCTGGGGTCTGGCAAAATTAAGGCAGTTATACAATTTGAAAAACATTACAATACATTCATAACAGATTTCACAACACACTAAATGAAGTGTGTGTCCTCAGGCCCCTACTCCACCACATATCTACAACACAAAATCCATGTGTACGTGTGTGTGTATAGTGCGTATGTTATCGTGTGTGTATGCATGTGTCTGTGCCTATGTTTGTGTTGCTTCACAGTCCCCGCTGTTCCATAAGGTGTATTTTTATCTGTTTTTTAATATCTGATTCTACTGCTTGCAACCGTTACCTGATGTGGAGTAGAGTTCCATGTACGGTCGTGGCCAAAAGTTTTGAGAATGACACAAATATATATTTTCACAAAGTCTGCTGCCTCAGTTTATATGATGGCAATTTGCATATACTCCAGAATGTTATGAAGAGTGATCAGATGAATTGCAATTAATTGCAAAGTCCCTCTTTGCCATGCAAATGAACTGAATTCCCAAAAAACATTTCCACTGCATTTCAGCCCTGCCACAAAAGGACCAGCTGACATCATGTCAGTGATTCTCTCGTTAACACAGGTGTGAGTGTTGACGAGGACAAGGCTGGAGATCACTCTGTCATGCTGATTGAGTTCGAGTAACAGACTGGAAGCTTCAAAAGGAGAGTGGTGCTTGGAATCATTGTTCTTCCTCTGTCAACCATGGGTACCTGCAAGGAAACACGTGCCGTCATCATTGCTTTGCACAAAAAGGGCTTCACAGGCAATAAGATTGCACCTAAATCAACCATTTATCGGATCATCAAGAACTTCGAGGAGAGCGGTTCAATTGTTGTGAAGAAGGCTTCAGGGCGCCCAAGGAAGTCCAGCAAGCGCCAGGACCATCTCCTAAAGTTTATTCAGCTGTGGGATCGGGGCACCACCAGTACAGAGCTTGCTCAGGAATGGCAGCAGGCAGGTGTGAGTGCTAGAGGTCGACCGATTTTATGATTTTTCAACGCCGATACCGATTTATTGGAGGACCCAAAAAAGCCGACACCGATTAATCGGCCGATTTATTTAAAAAAAAAGTTTTTATATATATTTTTATTTTATTTGTAATGACAATTACAACAATACTGAATGAACACTTTTATTTCAAGTTAATATAATACATCAATAAAATCAATTTAGCCTCAAGTAAATAATGAAACATGTTCAATTTGGTTTAAATAATGCAAAAACAAAGTGTTGGAGAAGAAAGTAAAAGTGCAATATGTGCCATGTAAAAAAAGCTAACGTTTAAGTTCCTTGCTCAGAACATGAGAACATATGAAAGCTGGTGGTTCCTTTTAACATGAGTCTTCAATGTTCCCAGGTAAGAAGTTTTAGGTTGTAGTTATTATTGGAATTATAGGACTATTTCTCTCTATTCCATTTTGTATTTCATATACCTTTGACTATTGGATGTTCTTATAGGCACTTTAGTATTGCCAGTGTAACAGTATAGCTTCCGTTCCTCTTCTCGCCCCTACCTGGGCTCGAACCAGGAACACATCGACAGCAGCCACCCTCGAAGCATCGTTACCTATCGCTCCACAAATGTCGCAGCCCATGCAGAGCAAGGGGAACAACTACTTCAAGGTCTCAGAGTGAGTGACGTCACCAATTGAAACACTATCAGCGCGCACCCCGCTAACTAGCTAGCCATTTCACATTGGTTACACCAGCCTAATCTCGGGAGTTGATAGGCTTGAAGTCATAAACTGCTCAATGCTAGAAGCACAGCGAAGAGCTGCTGGCAAACGCACAAAAGTGCTGTTTGAATGAATGCTTACGAGCCTGCTGCTGCCTACCACCGCTCAGTCAGACTGCTCTATCAAATATCAAATCATAGACTTAATTATAACATAATAACACACAGAAATACGAGCCTTAGGTCATTAACCTCTATGGGCTAGGTGGGACGCTTGCGTCTCACCTACTCAACAGCCAGTGGAATCCCGTGGCGCGATATTCAAATACCTTAGAAATGCTATTACTTCAATTTCTCAAACATATGACTATTTTACACCATTTTAAAGACAAGACTCTCGTTAATCTAACCACACTGTCCGATTTCAAAAAGGCTTTACAACGAAAGCAAAACATTAGATTATGTCAGCAGAGTACCCAGCCAGAAATAATCAGACACCCATTTTTCAAGCTAGCATATAATGTCACAAAAACCAAAACCACAGCTAAATGCAGCACTAACCTTTGATGATCTTCATCAGATGACACTCCTAGGACATTATGTTATACAATACATGCATGTTTTGTTCAATCAAGTTCATATTTATATCAAAAACCAGCTTTTTACATTAGCATGTGACTAGCATGTGACTAGCATTCCCACCGAACACTTCCGGTGAATTTACTAAATTACTCACGATAAACGTTAAAAAAAACATAATTATTTTAAGAATTATAGATACAGAACTCCTTTATGACCTCGGTATGTCCGATTTTAAAATAGATTTTCGGTGAAAGCACATTTTGCAATATTCTGAGTAGATAGCCCGGCCATCACAGGCTAGCTATTTTGACACCCACCAAGTGTGGTACTCACCAAACTATTACTATTAGAAAAATTGGATTACCTTTGCTGTTCTTCATCAGAATGCACTCCCAGGACTTCTACTTCAATAATAAATGTTGGTTTGGTTCCAAATAATCCATAGTTATATCCAAATAGCGGCGTTTTGTTCGTGCGTTCAAGACACTATCCGAAGGGTAAAGAAGGGTGACGCGCCCGACGCGTTTCGTGACAAAACATTTCAAAATATTCCATTACCGTACTTCGAAGCATGTCAAACGCTGTTTAAAATCAATTTTTATGCGATTTTTCTCGGAAAAAAGCGATACTTTTCCGACCGGGAGTCGTTGTTTTCGTTCAAAGAGAGAGAAAATAAACATGGTGTCGGCTCGTGCACGCGCCTCCAGTCTCATTGTCCTCAGATCGACCACTATCCAAATGCGCTACTGTTTTTCAGCCATGGCCTGCAAAGTCACCATTCATCGTTCTGGCGCCTTCTGAGAGCCTATGGGAGCGTTAGAAAATGTCACGTTATGCCAGAGATCCCCTGTTTTGGTTAGAGATGATCAAGAAGGCCAAGAAATAGTCAGAGAACGCTTCCTGTTTGGAATCTTCTCAGGTTTTGGCCTGCCAAATGAGTTCTGTTATACTCACAGACACCATTCAAACAGTTTTAGAAACTTTAGGGTGTGTTCTATCCAAATCAAACAATTATATGCATATTCTAGTTACTGGGCAGGAGTAGTAACCAGATTAATTCGGGTACGTTTTTTATCCGGCCGTGCAAATACTGCCCCCTATCCCCAACAGGTTAATATGGTCAAATCCGGAAACTATCATTTCGAAAACAAAACATTTATTATTTCAGTGAAATACGGAACCGTTCCGTATTTTATCTAACGGGTGGCATCCATAAGTCTAAATATTCCTGTTACATTGCACAACCTTCAATGTTATATCATAATTATGTAACATTCTGGCAAATTAGTTTGCAACGAGCCAGGTGGCCCAAACTGTTGCATATACCCTGACTCTGCGTGCAATGAACGCAAGAGAAGTGACACAATTTCCCTAGTTTAATATTGCCTGCTGACCTGGATTTCTTTTAACTAAATATGCAGGTTTTAAAAAAAATATACTTCTGTGTATTGATTTTAAGAAAGGCATTGATGTTTATGGTTAGGTACATTCGTGCAACGATTGTGCTTTTTTCACAAATGCGCTTTTGATAAGTCATCCACCGTTTGGCAAAGTTGGTCTTCACACAGTTCGCAACGAGCCAGGCGGCCCAAACTGCTGCATATAGTCTGACTGTTGCACAGAACGCAAGAGAAGTGACACAATTTCCCTAGTTAAAAGAAATTCATGTTAGCAGGCAATATTAAATAAATATGCAGGTTTAAAAATATATACTTGTGTATTGATTTTAAGAAAGGGGTTGATGTTTATGGTTAGGTACACATTGGTGCAACGACAGTGCTTTTTTGCGAATGCGCTTGTTAAATAACCGTTTGACGAAGTAGGCTATGATTCAATGGTAAATTAACAGGCACCGCATCAATTTTATGCAATGCAGGACAATCTAGATAAACTAGTAATATCATCAACTATGTGTAGTTAACTAGTGATTATGTTAAGATTGATTGTTTTTTATAAGATACGTTAAATGCTAGCTAGCACCATACCTTGGCTTCTTGCTGCACTCGCATAACAGGTAGTCAGCCTGCCACGCAGTCTCCTCGTGGAGTGCAATGTAATCGGCCATGATCGGTGCCCAAAAATGCAGATTACCGATTGTTATGAAATCTTGAAATCGGCCCAAATTAATCAGCCATTCCTATTAATCGGTCGACCTCTAGTGAGTGCATCTGCACGCACAGTGAGGCGAAGACTTTGAGGATGGCCTCGTGTCAAGAAGGGCAGCAAAGAAGCCACTTCTCTCCAGGAACAAACATCAAGGACAGACTGATATTCTGCAAAAGGTATAGGGATTGGACTGCTGAGGACTGGGGTAAAGTCATTTTGTCTCATGAATCCCCTTTCCAATTGTTTGGGGCATCCGGAAAAAGCTTGTCTAGAGAAGACAAGGTGAGCGCTACCATCAGTCCTGTGTCATGCCAACAGTAAAGCATCCTGAGACCATTCATGTGTGGGGTTGCTTCTCAGCCAAGGGAGTGGGCTCACTCACAATTTTGCCTAAGAACACAGCCATAAATAAAGAATGGTACCAACACATCCTCCGAGAGCAACTTCTCCCAACCATCCAGGAACAGTTTGGTGACGAACAATGCCTTTTCCAGCATGATGGAGCACCTTGCCATAAGGCAAAAGTGATAACTAAGTGGTTCGGGGAACAAAACATCGACATTTTGGGCCCATGGCCAGGAAACTCCCCAGACCTTAATCCCATTGAGAACTTGTGGTCAATCCTCAAGAGGTGGGTGGACAAACAAAACCCCACAAATTCTGACAAACTCCAAGCATTGATTATGCAAGAATGGGCTGCCATCAGTCAGGATGTGGCCCAGAAGTTAACTGGGCCAGCATGCCAGGGCAGATTGCAGAGGTCTTGAAAAGAAGGGTCAACACTGCAAATATTGACTCTTTGCATCAACTTCATGTAATAATCAATAAAAGCCTTTGACACTTATGCAATGCTTGTAATTATACTTCAGTATTCCTTAGTAACATCTGAAAAAATATCTAAAGACACTGAAGCAGCAAACTTTGTGGAAATTAATATTTGTGTCATTCTCAAAACTTTTGGCCACGACTGTTGTCATGGCTCTATGTAGTACTGTGCGCCTCCCATAGTCTGTTCTTGACTTGGGGACTGTGAAGAGACCTCTGGTGGCATGTTGTGTGGGGTATACATGGGTGTCTGAGATTTGTGGTAGTTGTTTAAACAGACAGCTCGGTCCTTTCAACATGTCAATACCTCTCACAAGTACAAGTAGTGGTGAAGTCAATCTCTCCTCCACTTTGAGCCAGAAGAGATTCACATTAATGTTTGCTCTCTGTGTACATCCAAAGGCCAGCCGTGCAGCCCTGTTCTGAGCCAATTGCAGTTTTACTAAGTCCCTCTTTGTAGCACCTGACCACATGTCTGAACAGTTGTCCAGGTACGACAAAACTAGAGCCTGTAGGACCTGCCTTGTTGATAGTGCAGTTAAGAAGGTAGAGCAGCGCTTTATTATGGACAGACTTCTCCCCGTCTTAGCATTGTATTGTCCCTAATACAATGCTTTTAGATTTTGAAATATTTAGGACTAACTTATTCCTTGCCACCCATTCTGAAACTGAGGCTCTTTGTTAAGTGGCTTTACTCAATGCCAGTGGCATGTCGTTAGTAAAGTTTGAAAAAAGTAAGGGGCCTAGACAGCTGCCCTGGGGAATTCCTGATTCTACCTGGATTATGTTGCAGAGGCTTCCATTAAAGAACAACCTCTGTGTTCTGTTAGACAGGTAACTCTTTATCCACAATAACGCAGGGGATGTAGAGCCATAACCATGAGTTTTTCCAGGAGTAGACTGATCGATAATGTCAAAAGCTGCACTAAAGTCTAACAAAACAGCCCCCACATTCTTTTTATCATCAATTTCTCTCAGCCAATCATCAGTAATTTGTGTAAGTGCTGTGCTTGTTGAATGTCCTTCCCTATAAGCATCCTGAAAGTCTTTTGTTAATTTGTTTACTGTAAAATAGCACTGTATCTGGTCAAAGACAATTTTTCCCAGAACTTTACTAAGGGTTGGTAACAGACTGATTGGTCTGATTTTTGAGCCAGTCAAGGGGGCTTTACTATTCTTAGGTAGCGGAATTTCTTTTGCTTCCCTCCAGGCATGAGGGCACACACTTTCTAGTAGGCTTAAATTGAAGATATGGCAAATAGGAGTGGCAATATCGTCCGCTATTATCCTCAGTAATTTCCCATCAAAGTTGTCAAGTCCTCGGTAGTTTGTCATTGTTGATAGACAACAATTTTTTCACCTTTTTTACACTCACTTTACGTAATTCAAAATGACAATTTTTGTCTTTCAGAATTTGGTCAGTTATACTTGGATGTGTAGTGTCAGGGTTTGTTGCTGGTATGTCATGCTTAAGTTTGCTAATCTTGCCAATGAAAAAATCATTAAAGTACTTATGGTAGAGAAATTAACATTCAGTTCTCTAGTAACAGCTACGGTGGAGATTCCTGCAGTTAGCATGCCAATTGCACGCTCCCTCAAAGCATGCATGCTCACTAACAGGGATGTAAACAGCTGTGTGCACAAAATGTGAGACAAATAATCTTTTTGTGCATATGGAACATTTCTTGGATCTTTTATTTCAGCTCATGAAACATGGGACCAACACTTTACATGTTGCGTTTATATTTTTGTTCAGTACATGTTTAGGAGGGGGTTATAGCGTAGCCTAACCAATTCTAAATGGCACTAGCAGTTCGCAAAGTAGCTTAAGCTGATTTGTTTCAAAACTGCAGCTTGTTGTTGGAACACTTCTTACTTCAGTCAACCAGTCCATTTTGAATTTGTAAAAAAAAAAAGTCATTTCACAAGGAATGTAGCTTGTGTATCCCATCAGTTAGATATGTTTTTATATGCATTTATTTCTGTAGGCCTAACGGGAGCTTGTGTAACGCAATTGAGTGAATGAGACACTGAGGGGAAAGGGAATTTAGGGAGAAGAACAGTGTGATGCTTGGAATAGATTAGAGACGGTTACTCATACTGTCGTGGTTGTGTGTATCAGACAATAGCCATAGGGAAGGCTATGCTGCATCCCACTTATTGAAGCTACTACGTAGGCTTACAAAGTCATCTGTCTTTAAATGTAGCCTACAGTTGCACACCTTTGCATTTAGAGTGACATAGAAGCGTCAAGCTTTTGTTTGCAGCAATACCGGTTTAGGTCTAACTGTGACAGTTCTCTCTCTTCTTGCATGCCTGGCAATTAATCTCACTCTCTGTCAGTAAGGGCAGGGTTTTTGTGGTGAAATTTGTTGAGAGCTCACTCAGCTCCGCTGTATGGGGCAAAGGCTAAGAGGCATTGGCCTAACTCCAGTATGCCAGTTTGACACATTTTTTGCTTAGCTCTGTTGCTCCAATTGTGGTGACTGTTAAATAAATCAGATTGTTTAAGAGCAAATTCACAATGGCATTGAGAGCATACTGTAGCCTCTCAATTGCATTCTGACAAATGGTAAATATCCTAACCTTTTTTCCCTGTTATGGGACAAAATTAGAATTATGGCTTATTCATTGATTTTGTCTTTGGTAATTAGCCTGAAGAGCTCCGGGTCTTCTATCCAACTGACGCTTCTCCCTCCCTGTACTATCGACATTCGCTATCACTATCAACACTAACTATCAGCTGTGGAAGACCACTGCCTAAGTCAAGTTTGTTTTGTTTTTCAAGCTTCTTTGAGATTCTCTTTGTAACGAAAAGCGGGAAATAAAATACATCTGTTATTATTGGTAATTGTATTCAGCCTTTGGTGTGGCTTAGGGCTTTATTTCGCCAGAGACACAATGTTGCTTTGGACTGTAGCTTCTTCAAGACTGCGAGTGCATGAGTATGACACATGGCCTGCATTAGGTATGACTGTTTCATTCCCCCTCCTTACATAAACTATAATAAGGACTTGTCAGAAAACATAACTCTCTTGGAGTGTTAGCACACGAGAAACTGTGCTAGAATAGAATAGCTAGCCTTGCCGTTTCAGTGCTGCAAGTGTTTGGAAGATGCAGACATCATGTTTGAGTTTGTCCTCTAGGTCAGTTCCATGTTACCCACTCAGCAACTCCCTGGCCCTGCGGAACTGCCCAACCCAGTCAGCTGTCTTGTTGTGGCACTGTTTTGTTGGCCAAACTGAGTGGAGGTCAACATCAGTGCTCAATTCTGTTATGTCCAATTTCCACCCAATCCATTCCTTAACTCTCACTCAATCATGGTCTTTCTCTGGGAAGAATGACAACAGAATCAAAATCACCAGGCTCAACCAAGCGCTGGACATATTACCGCTAGTGACAGGCTCTGTTACTGATATGACCGGGAGCCCTGTTTTGGTTGTGCATATCATATAAAACAGGAAGATAACATCTTGGCCTAAAATTGACCAAATCTAGGCCCTATGTTGTGGCAAAAGATCTGTAGAAAGGGATATGACAAGTGTTAAATCTTGGCTGTAACAAAATGTTGCTTTTTAAAGCTTTTTTGACCTTTCCATGTTCCTCAGCAATATTCCTTGTCTTCAACCCTATTGGACATGAGACTATTGAAAACACTGACTAGCAATGTACTGAAAACAGTTAAACAGCATCCTTTCCAGCTCCTCATGAGTTATTCTGGAGGATTTAGATTTTGAGAAGAGGGAGGTTTGACATACTTCCCTGGATTTTACATGGGGCCTGTGAAACACTCGAGTTGTGTTCAAAGCTTAACCCTCAGGTTGTTTGTGTGGACTTCATGGTGGACTCCCACACACTGTAGTACTAGACAGGAGCTGCTCTCCCACAGCAAGCGTTAATGGGGTGCTCAGCAGTGTGTGGCTGGTTGGCTTCCCTCTGAGAGAATGCCCTGAAGTACCGTAAATTCCGGACTATAAGCCGCAACTTTTTTCCCAGCTTTGAACAGCGCAGCTTAAACAATGACGCGGCTAATATATGGATTTTTCCCGCTTTCAATTTTTTTTTCTCCAAAAAAACACATTCTGTGACGTGCTCAGTTTTTTGGCGGCATGAAGCTTTCATTAGACCAATGAAATTGCCGAACGGGTTAAGGTCAAACAACTTTTTGTTTACTGTTTAGATTAAATCGAGCGCTCTCAAACTTCCCATCATTCTGATTACGGTAGTCATTTTGTCACCCTCATCATGGCAAAGACACGGAGAAATGCATATGGTGCAGCTTTCAAGTTGAAGGCGATTGATCTGGCTGTTGGAAAAGGAAATAGAGCTGCTGATGATAAGACGTTGGAAACAGCAGCGTGAGGAATTGACTCAGTGCAAAAAGACAACTAAAGCTTACTGCTAATTTTTTGTTACAAGCCGTGTTTCGTTAAAGCCTATTTATTTTTGTTACAAGCCGTGTTTCGTTAAAGCCTATTTATTTTTGTTACAAGCCGTGTTTCGTTAAAGCCTGTGTAAAGTTAATTTGTTTCAATGTACCGGTAGGCACCTGCGGCTTATAGACATGTGCGGCTTATTTATGTTCAAAATAATAGTTTTTTTCAAACTCAGTGGGTGCAGCTTATATTCAGGTGCGCTTAACCTGTTATGGCTAGGGGGCAGTATTTTCACGGCCGGATAAAAAACGTACCCAATTTAATCTGATTACTACTCCTGCCCAGAAACTAGAATATGCATATCATTATTAGCTTTGGATAGAAAACACTCCAAAGTTTCTAAAACGGTTTGAATGGTGTCTGTGAGTATAACAGAACTCATTTGGCAGGCCAAAACCTGAGAAGATTCTGTACAGGAAGTACCCTGTCTGACCATTTCTTGGCCTTCTTGATTATCTCTATCCAATACAGGGGATCTCTGCTGTTACATGACACTTCCTACGGCTCCCATGGGCTCTCAGAAGGCGGCAAAAAGCTGAATGATATCGAGGCAGCCCCTGGCTGAAAAACATTAGCGCGTTTGGATAGTGGCCAGTCACAGTACTATGAGACTCAGGCTCGTGCACGAGGGGATCCCATGCTTTTATTTTCTCTCTCTTTTGTACGTAAACACGCTTTCCCGGTCGGAATATTATCGCTTTTTTACGAGAAAAATGGCATAAAAATTGATTTTAAACAGCGGTTGACATGCTTCGAAGTACGGTAATGGAATATTTAGACATTTTCTTTGTCACGAAATGCATCGTGCGCGTGACCCTTATTTACACTTCGGATAGTGTCTTGAACACACGAACAAAACGCCGCTATTTGGATATAACTATGGATTATTTTGAACCAAACCAACATTTGTTATTGAAGTAGCAGTCCTGGGAGTGCATTCTGACGAAGAACACCAAAGGTAATCAAACTTTTCTAATAGTAAATCGGAGTTTGGTCAGGGCTAAACTTGGTGGGTGTCTAAATAGCTAGCCGTGATGGCTGGGCTATCTACTCAGAATATTTCAAAATGTGCTTTCACCGAAAAGCTATTTTAAAATCGGACACCTCGATTGCACAAAGGAGTTCTGTATCTATAATTCTTAAAATAATTGTTATGTTTTTTGTGAACGTTTATCGTGAGTAATTTAGTAAATTCACCGGAGGTTTGCGGGGGGTATGCTAGTTCTGAACGTCACATGCTAATGTAAAAAGCTGGTTTTTGATATAAATATGAACTTGATTGAACAAAACATGCATGTATTGTGTAACATCATTTCCTAGGTGTGTCATCTGATGAAGATCATCAAAGGTTAGTGCTGCATTTAGCTGTGGTTTTGTTTTTTGTGACATTATATGCTAGCTTGAAAAATGGGTGTCTGATTATTTCTGGCTGGGTACTCTGCTGACATAATCTAATGTTTTGCTTTCGCTGTAAAGCCTTTTTGAAATCGGACAGTGTGGTTAGATAAAGGAGAGTCTTGTCTTTAAAATGCTGTAAAATAGTCATATGTTTGAAAAATTGAAGTTTTTGTATTTTTGAGGAATTTGTAATTCGCACCACGCCTATCATTGGATATTGGAGCAGGTGTTCCGCTAGCGGAACGTCTAGATTTTAATAGTCCGGAAATTACGGTAGACGTCTGTTATGAAGGGATTTGAGAGGCTAGTTAAGGACCATATCTCCTCCATCTTACCTGACACCCTAGATCCACAACAATTTGGATACCACCCCAACAGATTAATGGATGACGCAATGGACATTGCACTGCACACTGCCCTAACCCACCTGGACATACCTATCTAAGAATGCTGTTCATCGACTACAGCTCAGCCTTCAACACCATAGTGCCCTGCAAGCTCATCACTAAGCTCAGGGCCCTGGGTCTGAACCCCTCCATGTGCAACTGGGTCCTGGACTTCCTGACGGGCCAACCCCAGGTGGTGAAGTTGGGCAACAACACCTCTGCCACGCTGATCCTCAACACGGTAGCCCCACAGGGGTGCATGCTCAGCCCCCTCCTGTACTTCCTGTTCACCCATGACGGCGTAGCCATGCACATTTCCAACTCAATCATCAACTTTGCTGACGACGTTGTTGGCCTGATTACCAACAACAATGTGACAGCTTACAGGGAGGAGGTGAGAGCCCTGGCAGAGTGGTGCCAGGAAAATAACCTCTCCCTCAATGTCAACAAAAGTAAGGAGCTGATTGTGGACTACCGGAGACATCAGAGAGAGCACGCCCCAATCCACATCGACGGGCCGCAGTGGAGAGGGTCAAAAGCTTCAAGTTCCTTTGCGTGGACTTCACTGAGGACCTGAAATTATCCCTTCACACCTACAGTGTGGTGAAGGCACAACAGCGCCTCTTCAACCTCAGGAGGCTGAAGAAATTCGACTTGGCCCCTAAGACCCAACAAACTTCTACAGATCCACCATTGAGAGCATTCTGTCCAGATGTATCACCGCCTGGTATGGCATTTGCATTGTCCGCAACCGCAGGGTTCCCCAGAGAGTGGTACGGTCAGCTGCTAAACTGTGTACGCAACCGTTAAAATTTGAGTTAGCATAGGATCTCTGCAGGCTATGCTCACATCTGTGAGTGATCACTGTCCATGATGTGCCTTGATGCTGGTTGATGGACAAGGGAAGCTCACTTTGGAACTAAAACATGGTTTTACTCAGCATTTTTCATACTGACTGGTAGATGGCTTGAAACCTTCTTTTTTTAATCAAAGACAAATAACACTTTTCCAGGATACATTTTGTTCTCCCTTTCATTCATAGCCAGGCCATTATGGGTTGAATAAGCCCTCGAATTGTTGTACCTCAAAACAATGCTAATCCCCAAAACATTGCTGTGGCCTAGTTTTAATGAATACCCTGATGGTCTGTGTGGTGTTCGACTACAGACTATTTATTCTTTTCACCGGAATATATTAAAATGCACGGCATTGTTAGAAGGGTTGGATCCCCAGATAGGACGTGTTGGATGCTGTGTTTTGAATATGTTTTTTTTCTTCTCTTCTCATTATTGATCTGGGTTAGTGTACATCAAAGCTACTGAGTGTGCAGGCTTTTGTCCAGCCCTGCTCTAAAGGTTGGAACAAAACCATGCATACCCAGTAGCTCTCCAGGAGGCAGTGTAATAATATAATTTATTCAACTTTTAAAGCGCTATTCATTAGATAAAGAAATCTCAAAGCGCTGTAAAGCAACATCAAAAAGCAAGCTATTTAAAAACAAGATCATTAATCATTATGTGTTGCTCAAGAGACTGAAGGTTGAGAAAGTTCATGGCTTGATTGAGGTCAGCGGAGGGAGGAGGAGGTCAAAGGGGAGACGTGTAGGGTAACAGTCTATTTTCAGACATGGACATTTATGGGTTATGAAAGTAGTCCTTTAACCTAATAAAAACAGTTCTGTAAGAATGGGGTTTGTATAGTAGGGCCTAATGCATTATCACAGTTTATTGGCTAAATGCCTGGCCTGACAATATTGTTCTTCTCAGACCATATTTATTATATTATATTTCACAACTCAAGCTTTGATTACAAAATATATCAGTTGGTGTAGCACTTGCGAGGCACAGCTGAGCATAAATTGCAATAATTTGCAAATAATTTGCTTTTTTATTTTACTGGACTGATGGTACCTGCATCTGATGGTCATGGTGCTTTCAAGACAACTGGGAACACAGAAAAAAAAACCGAGGTCAAATCATGACGTCAGTGATCTTCAGGTCAGAAAGTCAGTTTCCGACTTGGAATTCCGAGTTGGATGACCATTAAAAATGATTTTTCCAAGTCGAATCTAGTTTTTTCAGAGTTCCAAGTTGTTTTGAACACGGCATTAGTCTCAGCGGAGGGAGGGAGAGAGCAGCAGAGGGTCCGCCTCTCATTTAATTTTTTTTTTACATTTACGTCATTTAGCAGACGCTCTTATCCAGAGCGACTTACAAATGGTCCCTGTTCTGTCCTTCCTTTCCTCCGGTGAGACTGACCAGAGAGAGGGGACACCGTCTTCCACCTGATAGCAAAATTCAAGGCGCACCGCATCTGCCTCATGCACAAATTCCTGTTGTTCCTATGACCAGAGAAAGTTAAATATTCCTCGAAGTTAAAATAAACACAACGAACTGCTAATAATAATAATAATAAAAACACAGGGCTATCGATACACTCAGCTACTCATTCATTGTAGCTCCAGCGCGAGCGGAAATAGGGAGAGGCGCGTTTTTAATAGTGTTGAATAAAAACACTGATAGTGCTGAATAAAAAAATTCAACATGAACTCATAAAAACAGCAGCTCTTTGCTGTATTCTTTGGCACTCGCTCCGTGGTCATGGTTTTAAAAGTTATTAAATCTTACGTAGGCTAGTATTAAACTGCTGTGGCCGGGGTCGTGGAAGCTTTGAGCTATCTAATTGACCAGCGCAGTAGGCACACTCGATTTAGCCGCGTATCTCCCAGTCCGCCGGGTAGGAGGAGTTTGTCTTTTTAACAAATGAAATGGTTTAAAATGGGAACACTTTGCTTACCCACTGCGCAGGGCTTCTGAATCAAGTGCACCTTCCGCCAACAGTGCAACCCCTACCCCAAAAAAGGAGCACAAGCCTTTATCACAGCCATTATCGTTGGCTTTTCTACAGAAATGTTTGATGATCGACTAGGAATGCCTTGAAGATCGACCAGTCGATTGCGATCGACCAGTTGGTGACCACTTCTTCTAGAGTCTAAATTAAAGCTAAGAGCCTATACTTTTGAGAAATTAAGGCGTATATACATTTTCCTACAATTTTCCATCTTAAAAGTGTGGAATAAGCAAAGGCTATGATTTCTGGTCAAACAGATGGAAATGGGGTCTTAGACAACATCTGCCGGAAAAGCTCAAACATTGCCTTGTGATTGGGAAAAACATCGATAGTGACATATCGCAATATTATTTTGGGATGATATTATATCGATATTTGATTGGTTTGTAGCTAGCGCTAGTTGGCTGTACCTGCGCCAAAACTCTGGTATTTTTCATCCTATACCTTGTTTTCCATCAAATTTTTATACTGACCCAACATATTTTCAGCACTTTTATTTATCTGAATGATCAAAACTCGTTTTCTCATGTTCTCTTGTCTCTCTGCAGCAGACATATATGTTTGGAACATCAAATCACAATAAAAATGCAGTATCAAATCGCAATACATACAGAATTGTGAGAATCGCATTGCATATCGTATCGGCACCTAAGTATCATGATAATATTGTATTGTGAGGTCCCTGGTGGCATTCTTCTCGTATCCCAAAATTGAGATCCGTAACCGAATAGGATTCATTAAATTCTTACCCGTAACCTATCTCGGACAAGATCCGGGCATTACATTTTAAAAAATAAATATCCAATTCGGATCCGAGGTGATCCAGATCCGACTAGGATGACCACATGTCCCGGATTGTGCAGGACAGTCCCGGATTTTGGCTCTGCATCCCGTAACCAAACAATCATGTCCCGCATTTTATCAACAAATTCAGACACCTGTCATTTAGAATAAAAGGTTAATTTGTCCAGTATTTCAGTCATACATTCCGACCTGTCCCTTGCAGTCACGTTGCGCTTATGAAAATACATATATCATAAGGATGTGGTAGACTAAGCCTACTGGTGAAGCCCAGTTCTCCAGTTGTTGTTGAGATCTGATATTCTGCGCAGCGCAAGACCAAAGTAAGGTCATTGGCCTATCGCCAGCCAATCATATTTCTCAAACCTTTTCCGGCTTAATTTCAGCCAAACTTGGAGAGGACAGTTAGGCCTAATAACTTACAAAAATGAATTTCCTTTATATGAACTTTAACTCAGTAAAATCTTAGACATTTTTGCATTTTATATTTTGGTTCAGTATAAATAACAGTAGACTGAAAGATATGTAATTTCATCAAACTTTTGAGGCTCACGATGCTCATTAGTTGCTCATTCAACAAATGTTATGCTACTTCACCAAATCCCGCTTTAAGAGTCTCCCTTCCTAACGGTTTTACATTGACTGAGACCATCCAGAAATTTCCTTGGCTAAATATTTGCAGATTTTGTGGTCTCCCATTTCTGCATCACCAAATTTTGCGCTGGCAAAAGAGTAAGCTAGGTGTGATTCAATTGCTAATTCGTTGCACGGACTGCAGAAGCCTCACTCCGACACATCTCACAATGGTGCTTGTTTAGTAAAGTTTAGATCAAAGCTGAATCAATGTCTTGTAAGATCACATAATGATTAATTAGTATTTGACATACAGTGGGAGAAAAAGTATTTGATCCCCTGCTGATTTTGTACGTTTGCCCACTTACAAAGAAATGATCAGTCTATAATTTTAATAGTAGGTTTATTTGAACAGTGAGAGACAGAATAACAACAAACAAATCAAGAAAAACGCATGTCAAAAATGTTATAAAATGATTAGCATTTTAATGAGGGAAATAAGTACACTGCTCAAAAAAATAAAGGGAACACTTAAACAACACAATGTAACTCAAAGTCAATCACACTTCTGTGAAATCAAACTGTCCACTTAGGAAGCAACACTGATTGACAATAAATTTCACATGCTGTTGTGCAAATGGAATAGACAACAGGTGGAAATTATAGGCAATTCGCAAGACACCCCCAATAAAGGAGTGGTTCTGCAGGTGGTAACCACAGACCACTTCTCAGTTCCTATGCTTCCTGGCTGATGTTTTGGTCACTTTTGAATGCTGGCGGTGCTTTCACTCTAGTGGTAGCATGAGACGGAGTCTACAGCCCACACAAGTGGCTCAGGTAGTGCAACTCATCCAGGATGGCACATCAATGCGAGCTGTGGCAAGAAGGTTTGCTGTGTCTGTCAGCGTAGTGTCCAGAGCATGGAGGCGCTACCAGGAGACAGGCCAGTACATCAGGAGACGTGGAGGAGGCCGTAGGAGGGCAACAACACAGCAGCAGGACCGCTACTTCCGCCTTTGTGCAAGGAGGAGCAGGAGAAGCACTGCCAGAGTCCTGCAAAATGACCTCCAGCAGGCCACAAATGTGCATGTGTCTGCTCAAACGGTCAGAAACAGACTCCATGGGGTGGTATGAGGGCCCGACGTCCACAGGTGGGGGTTGTGCTTACAGCCCAACACCGTGCAGGACGTTTGGCATTTGCCAGAGAACACCAAGATTGGCAAATTCGCCACTGGCGCCCTGTGCTCTTCACAGATGAAAGCAGGTTCACACTGAGCACATGTGACAGAGTTTGGAGACGCCGTGGAGAACGTTCTGCTGCCTGCAACATCCTCCAGCATGACCGGTTTGGCGGTGGGCGTGTCATGGTGTGGGGTGGCATTTCTTTGGGGGACCGCACAGCCCTCCATGTGCTCCCCAGAGGTAGCCTGACTGCCATTAGGTACCGAGATGAGATCCTCAGACCCCCTGTGAGACCATATGCTGGTGCGGTTGGCCCTGGGTTCCTCCTAATGCAAGACAATGCTAGACCTCATGTGGCTGGAGTGTGTCAGCAGTTCCTGCAAGAGGAAGACATTGATGCTATGGACTGGCCCGCCCGTTCCCCCAGACCTGAATCCAATTGAGCACATCTGGGACATCATGTCTCGCTCCATCCACCAACACCACGTTGCACCACAGACTGTCCAGGATTTGGCGGATGCTTTAGTCCAGGTCTGGGAGGAGATCCCTCAGGAGACCATCCGCCACCTCATCAGGAAGCATGCCCAGAGCGTTGTAGGGAGGTCATACAGGCACGTGGGGGCCACACACACTACTGAGCCTCATTTTGACTTGTTTTAAGGACATTACATCAAAGTTGGATCAGCCTGTAGTGTGGTTTTCCACTTTAATTTTGAGTGTGACTCCAAATCCAGACCTCCATGGGTTGATAAATTGGATTTCCATTGATTATTTTTGTGTGATTTTGTTGTCAGCACATTCAACTATGTAAAGAAAAAAGTATTTAATAAGATTATTTCTTTCATTCAGATCTAGGATGTGTTGTTTAAGTGTTCCCTTTATTTTTTTGAGCAGTATATTTGACCCCTCTGCGAAACATTACTTAACCCTTGTTGGCAATCACAGAGGTCAGACGTTTCTTGTAGTTGGCCACCAGGTTTGCACACATCTCACGAGGGATTTTGTCCCACTCCTCTGTGCAGATCTTCTCCAAGTCATTAAGGTTTCGAGGCTGACGTTTGGCAACTCGAACCTTCAGCTCCCTCCACAGATTTTCTATGAGATTAAGGTCTGGAGACTGGCTAGGCCACTCCAGGACCTTAATGTGCTTCTTCTTGAGCCACTCCTTTGTTGCCTTGGCCGTGTGTTTTGGGTCATTGCCATGCTGGAATACCCATCCACGACCCATTTTCAATGCCCTGGCTGAGGGAAGGAGGTTCTCACCCAAGATTTGATGGTACATGGCCCCGTCCATCATCCCTTTGATGCGGTGAAGTTGTCCTGTCCCCTTAGCAGAAAAACACCCCCAAAGCATAATGTTTCCACCTCCATGTTTGACGGTGGAGATGGTGTTCTTGGGGTCATAGGCAGCAATCCTCCTCCTCCAAACACGGCAATTTGAGTTGATGTCAAAGAGCTCCATTTTGGTCTCATCTGACCACAACACTTTAACCAGTTGTCCTCTGAGTCATTCAGATGTTCATTGGCAAACTTCAGATGGGCATGTATATGTATTCTTGAGCAGTGGGACCTTGCGGGCGCTGCAGGATTTCAGTCCTTCACGGCGTAGTGTGTTACCAATTGTTTTCTTGGTGACTATGGTCCCAGCTGCCTTGAGATCATTGACAAGACCCTCCCGTGTAGTTCTGGGCTGATTCCTCACCGTTCTCATGATCATTGCACCTCCACGAGGTGAGATCTTGACACTTCTTTTGTGTTTCTTCCATTTGCGAATAATCACACATGTTGTCACCTTCTCACCAAGCTGCTTGGCGATGGTCTTGTAGCCCATTCCAGCCTTGTGTAGGTCTACAATCTTGTCCCTGACATCCTTGGAGAGCTCTTTGGTCTTGGCCATGGTGGAGAGTTTGGAATCTGATTGATTGATTGCTTCTGTGGACAGGTGTCTTTTTTACAGGTAGCAAGCTGCTGTTAGGAGCACTCCCTTTAAGAGAAACCAAGATTTTTTTAGTCAAGCAATAAAAAAAGATATATCTCATGGTGTACAAGTCAGTTGTCTAATTCGCGCCTGTCTGAGTGGACTAATCCATTGTGAGGCCCTGCCGGATGGCACAGTCCATCATTCTAAGACATGTGCTACTAAAATTCTATATGGTTATATTACGTAAGAACAATGGTGCAACACTAATAAAATGAATATTTTATAACAATGCGCTTTCTCCCGGTTTGGATAGGGGTCGCTGTCCGCGGTTCCGAAACACCTCAGTGCGCTGTTGAATTGGCGCCTTTTCCTAGACAACGTTGCTTTGTGTATAAAAGTTAACCAGCATATTGGTGTTGAGAACAATGAGGCAGCTGCAGAATGAGGAGACGAGAAAAACAGCCCTTGCCTTATTGTCTAAGAAAAGTGAGCAGAGAGGAAACCCCAACTTAATTAGGTTTATAATCAAAAGCCCAACTCTTAAATGTGCCTGGCTTTATGACCGTTTGAGTGTTTTAATAGCCTACTGATTCCTTGAGCAGTAAGCCTCACCCAACTACAGTGCCTTGCAAAAGTATTTACCCCCTTGGCATTTGTCCTATTTTGTTTCATTACAACCTGTAATTTAAATAGATTTTTATTTGGATTTCATTTAATGAACATACACCAAATAGTCCAAATTGGTGAAGTGAAAAAAAAATACAACTTGTTTCAAAGAACTCTAAAAAATAAAAAACAGAAAAGTGGTGAGTAGATATGTATTCACCCCCTTTGCTATGAAGCCCCTAAATAAGATCTGGTGCAACCAATTACCTTCAAAGTCACATAATTAATTAAATAGATTGCACACAGGTGGACTTTAAGTGTCACATGATCTGTCACATGATCTCAGTATATATACACCTGTTCTGAAAGACCCCAGAGTCTGCAACACCACTAAGCAAGGGGCACCACCAAGCAAGCGGCACCATGAAGACCAAGGAGCTCTCCAAACAGGTCAGGGACAAAGTTGTGGAGAAGTACAGATCAGGGTTGGGTTATAAAAAAATATCAGAAACTTTGAACATCCCACAGAGCACCATTACATCCATTATAAAAAAATGGAGAGAATATGGCACCACAACAAACCTGCCAAGAGAGGGCCGCCCATCAAAAGTCACAGACCAGGCAAGGAAGGCATTAATCAGAGAGGCAACAAAGATAACCCTGAAGGAGCTGCAAAGCTCCACAGCAGAGATTGGAGTATCTGTCCATAGGACCACTTTAAGCCGTACACTCCACAAAGCTGGATTTTACAGAAGAGTGTCCAGAAAAAAGCCATTGCTTAAAGAAAAAAATAAGCAAACACGTTTGGTGTTCGCCAAAAGGCATATGGGAGACAGTACTCTGGTCAGATGAGACTAAAATTGAGCTTTTTGGACATCAAGGAAAACACTATGTCTGGCACAAAACCAGCACCTGTCATCACCCCGAGAACCCTATCCCCACAGTGAAGCATGGTGATGGCAGCATCATGCTGTGGGGATGTTTTTCATCGGCAGGGACTGGGAAACTGGTCAGAATGGAAGGAACGATGGATGGTGCTAAATACAGGGAAATTCTTGAGGGAAACCTGTTTCAGTCTTCCAGAGATTTGAGTCTGGGACGGAGGTTCATCTTCCAGCAGGACAATGACCCTAAGCATACTGTTAAAGCAACACCCAAGTGGTTTAAGGGGAAACATTTAAATGTCTTGGAATGGCCTAGTCAAAGCCCAGACATCAATCCAATTGAGAATCTGTGGTATGACTTAAAGATTGCTGTACACCAGCAGGAACCCATCCAACTTGAAGGAGCTGGAACAGTTTTGCCTTGAAGAATGGGTAAAACTCCCAGTGGCTAGATGTTCCAAGTTTATAGAGACATATCCCAAGAGACGTGCAGCTGTAATTGCTGCAAAAGGTGAATTTACAAAGTATTGACTTTGGGGGGTGAATAGTTATGCACACTCAAGTTTTCAGTTATTTTGTCTTATTTCCTGTTTGTTTCACGATAAAAAATAATTTGCATCTTCAAAGTGGTAGGCATGTTGTGTAAATTTAATGATACAAACCCCCAAAAAACAACAAAATAGGAAAAATGCAAAGGGGGTGAATACTTTCGCAAGGCACTGTACAGTCGTGGCCAAAAGTTTTGAGAATGACACAAATATTAATTTCCACAAAGTTTGCTGTTTCAGTGTCTTTAGATATTTTTGTCAGATGTTACTATGGAATACTGAAGTACAATTACAAGCATTTCATAAGTGTCAAAGGCTTTTATTGATTATTACATTGATTATTTCAAGACCTCTGCAATCCGCCCTGGCATGCTGTCAATTAACTTCTGGGCCACATCCTGACTGATGGCAGCCCATTCTTGCATAATCAATGCTTAGAGTTTGTCAGAATTTGTGGGTTTTTGTTTGTCCACCTGCCTCTTGAGAATTGACCACAAGTTCTCAATGGGATTAAGGTCTGGGGAGTTTCCTGGCCATGGACCCAAGATATCAATGTTTTGTTCCCCGAGCCACTTAGTTATCACTTTTTTCCTTCTGGCAAGGTGCTCCATCATGCTGGAAAAGGCATTGTTCGTCACCAAACTGTTCCTGGGTGGTTGGGAGAAGTTGCTCTCGGAGGATGTGTTGGTACCATTCTTTATTCATGGCTGTGTTCTTAGGCAAAATTGTGAGTGAGCCCACTCCCTTGACTGAGAAGCAACCCCACACATGAATGGTCTCAGGATGCTTTACTGTTGGCATGACACAGGACTGATGGTAGCGCTCACCTTGTCTTCTCCGGACAAGCTTTTTTCCGGATGCCCCAAACAATCGGAAAGGGGATTCATCAGAGAAAATGACTTTACCCCAGTCCTCAGCAGTCCAATCCCTGTACCTTTTGCAGAATATCAGTCTATTCATGATGTTTTTCCTGGAGAGAAGTGGCTTCTTTGCTGCCCTTCTTGACACCAGGCCATCCTCCAAAGTCTTTGCCTCACTGTGCGTGCAGATGCACTCACACCTGCCTGCTGCCATTCCTGAGCAAGCTCTGTACTGGTGGTGCCCCAATCCCGCAGCTGAATCAACTTTAGGAGATGGTCCTGGCGCTTGCTGGACTTTCCTGGGCGCCCTGAAGCCTTCTTCACAACAATTGAACCGCTCTCCTTGAAGTTCTTGATGATCCGATAAATGGTTGATTTAGGTGTAATCTTACTGGCAGCAATATCCTTGACTGTGAAGCCCTTTTTGTGCAAAGCAATGATGAAGGCTCGTGTTTCCTTGCCCGGTTAACCATGGTTTACAGAGGAAGAACAATGATTCCAAGCACCACCCTCCTTTTGAAGCTTCCAGTCTGTTATTCGAACTCAATCAGTATGACAGAGTGATCTCCAGCCTTGTCCTCGTCAACACTCACACCTGTGTTAACAAGAGAATCACTGACATGATGTCAGCTGGTCCTTTTGTGGCAGGGCTGAAATGCAGTGGAAATGTTTTTTTGGGATTCAGTTTATGTGTATGGCAAAGAGGGACTTTGCAATTAATTGCAATTCATCTGATCACTCTTCATAACATTCTGGAGTATATGCAAATTGCCATCATACAAACTGAGGCAGCAGACTTTGTGAAAATATATATTTGTGTCACTCTCAAAACTTTTGGCCACGACTGTACATGTCAAGTAATGTCATTATCAGTAGTAGGCTTAGTATAGCAGCCTTGTATAACCACCATTGAGCTGTAAGCCTAAGAGCGCATCCTGTTTAGTCTTAATACCAAAACTAATTTAGGACTATATTTCAATACTTATATAGGCTACTGTGTCAATCAATCATTCATTTGTTTGTCATTCATGATTTAAAATGCAATCAAGCGTTTTAGTTTGAAAATAAAATAAAGCGAGCCTCGAATAATTAGCTTAAACAATAAATAAACCGTTCCATTTTGGCAATTGCATTCATTTAATTATTAAACAGTGTACTTAAAGCATCAGACAAGCTCAGTGAATATAGTTGATTTGTTTAAAACACATAGGATGTGTCTGTATATGGAAGAATATGTTGATTTGATAAAAAGAACAGACAGATTTGTTTTGTCGGGGACAGCCCTAATGTGGAGCATAAATTACAATTACACCAAAAACACCACCTAATTTCTTATGAGATTTCAGGATGGTTAGCTGAATAGTAAAAAAATGTTTTATCATGGTGGGAGTGGAAGGGAGGGGGGGTGCGGCCAAATGTTTTTATTCATGTAGGTTACACTGTTCTGCAAAATCATCCTGTTGTCCCCCATTTGGGTATTTTAAATGTGGACACCCTAGAACCGACCCCAAAACATGTCCGAGGAGAGATCGAATCGGCTCCAAATTGGGTCGGGTCTGTATCCGACCCAAATGGATTCGAAACATAAAAAATTCAGCTTTATTGCCACACAATCCAGGGAAATTGTTTTGATTAGCCTGGCAGTGAACTTTAACATGCATTTTCGGTTGTATCTAAAATAGGCTCATTGATTTGTGGTCTACGGCTTAGTATTTTTATAAGGACATCCCTATAGTTAGA
This sequence comes from Salmo salar, assembly GCF_965601325.2. Classification (NCBI taxonomy): domain Eukaryota; kingdom Metazoa; phylum Chordata; class Actinopteri; order Salmoniformes; family Salmonidae; genus Salmo; species Salmo salar. The sequence continues at coordinate 35,217,662 of NC_138303.1, read as the reverse complement.
TATTGAATATTTGAGTAGGATGATTTTTTTTTTGTGATCAACGCATGCTGAGAGCAGCGAATAGTTGTATCCTAATATTTTGTAGGTCTATTTTTTTTTTATTTGTATTTTTTTTAAATATTTTTTTTTCACACCCGTTGACTTTTACCACTTTTGTTTTTACAGCCTGCATTTAAAATGAATTATATAGAGATTTTGTGCCACTGATTTACTAAACACAATACCCCATAATGTCAAAGTGGAATTATGTTTTTAGAAATGTTCACAAATCCATTCAAATGAAAAGCTGAAGTGTCTTGAAGGAAGATAATGAAAGTTCACATAAGTAAAAAAAGGTAGACCTACTAATTCGTGTTTTTACTGATATTAAGTTTATGAATTATTAAGTGATTCAAACATGGGATTCTGTTGATTTAATCAGTAATGAAATTACAGAAAAATCAGTAATGGAATTATTGCAATTGAATTGGCTACAATGGGAAATCCATAGTAGTCACAAACCACAGTTGGGTGACCTGCTACTGTCCTCCCTTCCACTGACATACTGTTATGTTAAGCTCAGAACTGTTTTCTTTCTGTCTTCTTGTGGTAAAAGCAAGGCTGTAAAAACAGTCTAGACAACCCTTCACTCTCCCTCGCTCTCTCTGCCGCTCTCTCTCTTCTCTTGCTCTTCTCTCTGTCCTGTTAATGTCACCTCTCCCAGCTCTTACTGACACCTACCATGACACCTACCACCTACCCTCTTAACATTTACTCCAACAAGCATCCTTTCCCACTGAACCAATCATAGAGGTTTGTTTCACAAGTTTGGGCAACACAATACAGTACAGTAGAGCACAGTACAGAACAGTAAAGGAAACAAAAGTTGAGTACAGTAGAGCACATGAGTACAGTATAATGTACTGTACTGAACATATTTACTGTACTGTGCTATACTGGGATGTCCAAACCTCTGACACATAGATGGTTATGATTGGTTTAGATTTGGTCTGGTCCGGACCAAGCAAATGTGGTCTTGTTTAGGGGCGGAGCTCATTAGAATAATAGCCAGTGTTTAGAATAATATACAAAATAAGGATATTGTATATTTTTACCTATGTGTACCTATTCAGGATACATCCCCATGAAGAGAATTCCATTCATATTCATAATTATGCATTTCTGTATAGTACAGATGAGGGACCCCTGATGTAATTCCGTTCCACTTCACCTAATACTGTAGTTCATTAACCAAAATAGATTTTTTTCAAACTCAAGGTGTCATGTCATAGCTGACACCCCATTCTTTCTGCAGACATCTTTGAATCATAATTCAGAGCAGATATGTAACCGTTTTGGGAAAACGCGGTCGCATAAATAGACTGAGATTTTACTTCAGTTCTGTTACCAAACTTTGCATCTGCACAGTTCTTCCAGTAAATGTGTTAGAATTGTATGGTTTGTTTAACTTTGAAATAAATTGGGTTTTTGTGGCATACATTTTAAAGTGAGAAATCTGTCAAAGCATAATACCATTTCCGTGGAATTGCCCTACAGCTGATGACTGATAACAGGCATGCTCCTGTACTGGCAGGCTAATTCAAATCTCGTTGGACTTCGGTTGATGCTCTATGTTATGCTGGTATCTCAGCTTTCCAAATGTAGCCCTCTCATTAATAAAGTCATGCTGTTGGAACTTGCTATATACCAAAGGCTGCACTGGGCCTATTAGGCTACTGGACAAGCCCCTGACATCATCTTGAACCAGTGTTTCACTTGTCTCAGTAGCATTACAATATGTTAACCAGACAGTGGACTGGTGAGTCAGTCCAGCAGTTTAGTCAGACCTCTTGTGTATTGGCATTTATCTCTGTTACCACCAGCCAAAACCCAAGCAACACCAGCCTTTGTGTTGGAGTCTGAAATGTCAGGTTTTAGTTTTAATGAGTGTGCAATAAAGGTCATAATTGTCAGTCATGGTGAGTGTGGTAGATTGGAACACTAACTGGTCTGTTTGTTGCCGCATACTGGTAATCGTCGTTTCAGAATACGTTACAGCTAGCCTACTCCTCACCACCGCCGTTTCACTGTGTGGTTTTGCTCTGGCAAATGGCTCAGCAGTTAATTTGAATCTGTAGTGGAGGGCAAGGTCAATGAAGCCAGATGGAGAGCTATGCTGGGACTCTGGCCAAGACACTGACTGTTACTACAGCCTGGGATTCAATTAGACCTACAGCATGAACCTCACAATTACATCTCACTGCCAATATCACTGCCAAAAGCCGACCTTGGTCAGACTAGTATCTCATTTCAACCACAGTGTTTCACCACCTAAACCTTGTAAACCGCACAAACATATGTAGAAATTGGTGAACGCAGCAATTAGTCTGGTTAACGTCACACACGCAACACACACACAACACACTTCTCAATGGTTTCCTTAACTAACCTCTCTCCCATTCCTTTGTATGAAGGTTCACCAAGAACCTGTCCCCAGACAAGATCAACCTCAGCACGCTGAAGGGCGAGGGCCAGCTGTCCAACCTGGAGCTGGATGAGGAGGTGCTGCAGAACATGCTGGACCTTCCCACCTGGTTGGCTGTCACCCGGGTCTACTGCAACAAGGCTGCAATCAGGGTGAGACAACTGTGTTCTCCTGATAATAAACCATGTCAAATCCATATCAGTCTTTCCCTAGGGCTGTGGCGGTCATGACATTTTGTCAGCCGGTTATTGTCATGCAAAATACTGCCGGTCTCACTGTAATTGACCGTTAATTAACATAAACACGTTTAGCATCTCCAGGCCGCCACACTAGAGGTCGACCGATTTATGTTTTTTCAATGCCGATAACGATTATTGGAGGATTAAAAAAAAGCCGATACCGATTAATCGACCGATTTTTATATATATATTTGTAATAAATGACAATAACAACAATACTGAATGAACAATGAACACTTTTATTTTAACTTAATATAATACACAAATAAAATCAATTTAGTCTCAAATAAATAATGCAAAAACACAGTGTTGGAGAAGAAAGTAAAAGTGCAATATGTGCCATGTAAAGAAAAGCTAGAGTTTAAGTTCCTTGCTCAACATGAGAACGTATGAAAGCTGGTGGTTCCTTTTAACATGAGTCTTCAATGTTCCCAGTTAAGAAGTTTTAGGTTGTAGTTATTATAGGAATTATAGGACTATTTCTCTCTATACCGTTTGTATTTCATATACCTTTGACTATTGGATGTTCTTATAGGCACTTTAGTATTGCCAGCCTAATCTCGGGAGTTGATAAGCTTGAAGTCATTGACAGCGCTGTGCATCTCAGCATTGCTAAGAGCTGCTGTTTGAATGAATGCTTACGACCCTGCTGCTGCCTACCACCGCTCAATCAGACTGCTCTATCAAATATCAAATCATATACTTAATTATAATATAGTAAACACACAGAAATACGAGCCTTAGGTCATTAATATGGTCAAATCCGGAAACTATAATTTAGAAAAATAAACGTTTATTCTTTCAGTGAAATACGGAACCGTTCCGTATTTTATCGAATGGGTGGCAACCCTAAGTCTAAATATTACTGTTACATTGCACAACCTTCAATGTTAGGTCATAATCCCGTGTGGCTCAGTTGGTAGAGCATGGTGTTTGCAACGCCAGGGTTGTGGGTTCTATTCCCACGGGGGACCAGTGCAGAGAAAAAAATGTATGAAATGTATGCATTCACTACTGTAAGTCGATCTGGATAAGAGCGTCTGCTAAATGACTAAAATGTAATAATTATGTAAAAATCTGGCAAATTAATTATGGTCTTTGTTAGGAATAAATGGCCTTTCAACAGTTCACAACGAGCCAGGCGGCCCAAACTGCTGCATATACCCTGACTCTGTTGCACAGAACGCAAGAGAACTGACACAATTTCCCTAGTTAATATTGCCTGCTAACATTAATTACTTTTAACTACATATACAGGTTTAAAAATATATACTTGTGTATTGATTTTAAGAAAGGCTTTGATGTTTATGGTTAGGTACATTATTGCAACGATTGTGCTTTTTTCGCGAATGCGCTTTTGTTAAATCATCAAGTTGAAGTTGGCTGTGATTCGATGATAAATTAACAGGCAGCGCATTGATTATATGCAACGCAGAACAAGCTAGTTAACCTAGAAATATCATCAACCATGTGTAGTTAACTAGTGATTTTATGAAGATAGTTTTTTTATAAGATAAGTTTAATGCTAGCTAGCAACTCCTTGCAGCCACAAGGTCCTTTTGATGCTGCACTTGCGTAACAGCCACACAGTCTCATCGTGGATTGGAATGTAATCGGCATCCAAAAAGGCAGATTACTGATTGTTATGAAAACTTGAAATCGGCCCTAATTAATCGGCCATGTCGATTAATCGGTCGACCTCTACTCCACACATACAAGCTGCTGATGCGCCTTTGGAACATCTACATTTAAAAAAGCCTAATAAATCAATTGAATATACAACATCACAATAAATCCATTATTTATTTTAGGCTGGTCTAAGGAAACATTATGACATAAATGTATTTCAGAAGAACAGAAAATGAGTTGGCCTACTGTAGGTCTATGTTATCTGACTATGCTCCATGTCATAGGCTGTAGGCATGTTCATTAAGCTGACAAGATGTGCTTGTAAGTCCTGTGCCATTATTTTATATGATTTTATAAACTCGGCAAAAAAAGAAACGTCCTTTTTTTCAGGACCCTGTCTTTCAAAGATAATTCGTAAAAATCCAAATAACTACACAGATCTTCATTGTAAAGGGTTTAAACACTGTTTCCCATGCTTGTTCAATGAACCATAAACAATTAATGAACATGCACCTGTGGAACGGTCGTTAAGACACTAAGAGCTTACAGACGGTAGGCAATTAAGGTCACAGTTATGAAAACTTAGGACATTAAAGAGGCCTTTCTACTGACTCTGAAAAACACCAAAAGAAAGATGCCCAGGGTCCCTGCTCATCTGCGTGAACATGCCTTTGGCATGCTGCACGGAAGCATGAGGACTGCAGATGTGGCCAGGGCAATAAATTGCAATGTCTGTACTGTGAGACGCCTAAGACAGCGCTACAGGGAGACAGGATGGACAGCTGATCGTCCTCGCAGTGGCAGACCACGTGTAACAACACCTGCACAGGATCGGTACAACAGAACATCACACCTGCGGGACAGGTACAGGATGGCAACAACTGCTCAAGTTACACCAGGAACGCACAATCCCTCCATCAGTGCTCAGATTGTCTGCAATAGGCTGAGAGGGGCTGGACTGAGGGCTTGTAGGCCTGTTGTAAGGCAGGTCCTCACCAGACATCACTGGCAACAACGTCGCCTGTGGGCACAACCCCACCGTCGCTGGACCAGACAGGACTGACAAAAAGTGCTCTTCACTTACGAGTCATGGTTTTGTCTCACCAGGGGTGATGGTTGGATTCGCGTTTATCGTCAACGGAATGAGCATTACACCGAGGACTGTACTCTGGAGCGGGATCGATTTGAAGGTGGAGGGTCCGTCTTGGTCTGGGGCGGTGTGTCACTGCATCATCGGACTGAGCTTTTTGTCATTGCGAGGCAATCTCAACGCTGTGCGTTACAGGGAAGACATCCTCCTCCCTCATGTGGTACCCTTCCTGCAGGCTCATCCTGACATGACCCTCCAGCATGACAATGCCACCATCCATGCTATTCGTTCTGTGCATGATTTCCTGCAAGACAGGAATGTCAGTGTTCTGCCATGGCCAGCAAAGAGCCAGGATCTCAATCCCATTGAGCACGTCTGGGACCTGTTGGATCGGAGGGTGAGGGCTAGGGCCATTCCCTCCAGAAATGTCCGGGAACTTGCAGGTGCCTTGTGGAAGAGTGGGATAACATCTCACAGCAAGAACTGGCAAATCTGGTGCAGTCCATGAGGAGGAGACGCACTGCAGTACTTAATGCAGCTGGTGGCTTCACCAGATACTGTTACTTTTGATTTTGACCCCCCCTTTGTTCAGGGACACATCATTCCATTTCTGTTAGTCACATGTCTGTGGAACTTGTTCAGTTTGTCTCAATTGTTGAATCTTATGTTCATACAAATATTTACACATGTTAAGTTTGCTGAAAATAAACACAGTTGACAGTGAGAGGACGTTTATTTTTTTGCTGAGTTTAGTAAGAAAAACTGAATAAAATAAAAAGGATATTTTTACCATTAGAGCATGTGTGCATATGAAGTGGCTATGTTGTGTAAAAGTGATCATTTGAAACATGTCCTATATGCTAGATTTATAGTTATATACAACTTTAGCATGATTTGAACATAGGCTATTACCTCAGGCTGCACAGCTGTTTTCTCATCAAGTGATCATATTTTCACCCATCAGACTATTCTCAATTTAATCTTCTCTTTACGAGTATGTAGAATTTGTTTTGATTTAGATTGGCCCATTATCAAATGGGCAGGAACAGGGGCAAAAAGACATGTCCCCTGCATTCACTCGAATAGTGAATGGAGGCTGCGCGCTTTCCCACTGATTCGTTTTTTAATGATGCCGGTAGGCTGCTTTGGTTTTATAACGGAGGATGTGCAGCTGAGAAATCAACATAATTAGTTATTTCACGCCATGCCTCAACCACCATTTGAGGAGCATGCTCTCGCTGCACAACAGGTGATATTCCGCCCAAACTCTGTATGCCATTGGCTCTCCAACCTTGTTCCTGCAGCTACCCAGTGCTTAATTTGGGAAAATCAATATTTTCGCAACCACAAAATACTTCACTAAACTGTTGACAACCCCTTTTTCTGTGCTTGAGAAAGGAATGAAGGAGAGGGGAGATATTCTGTAGCTAGGCTATGTAAGGGCTATTTGACCAAGAAGAGTGATGGCGTGCTGCATCAGATAACCTGGCCTCCACAATCACCCGACCTCAACCCAATTGAGATGGTTTGGGATGAGTTGGACCACAGAGTGAAGGAATAGCAGCCAGCAAGTGCTCAGCATATGTGGGAACTCCTTCAAGACTGTTGGAAAAGCATTCCTCAAGAAGCTGGGTAAGAGAATGCCAAGCTGTCATCGAGGGAAAGGGTGGCCGACTGAATGTAAAATATATTTTGATTTGTTTAACACTTTTTGGTTACTACATGATTCCATATTGATGTTTTCACTATTATTCTACAATGTAGAAAATGGTCAAAATAAAGGAAAGCCCTTGAATGAGTAGGTGTGTCCAAACTTTTGACTAGTACATCACAGCATTAATTTTGTAGTTAATATCATGACACTAGGCGAGACCCAAATGCAGACAGGAGGCAGCTGGTTGGAGTTTAAGATGTTTAATAAATCCAAAGGGAATAGGCAACAGAACGGTCGTGGACAGGCAAAAGGTCATAACCAGATCAGAGTCCAGGAGGTACAGAGTGGCAGGCAGGCTCGAGGTCAGGGCAGGCAGAATGGTAAGGCAGGCGGGTACAGAGTCCTTAACAGGCAAGGGTCAAAACTGGGAGGACTAGAAAAAGGCGAAAAAGCAAAGCAGGGAAACGGGAAAAACCGCTGGTAGGCTTGGACATACAAGACGAACTGGCACAGAGAGACAGGAAACACAGGGATAAATACACTGGAGAAAACAAGCGACACCTGTAGGGGGTGGAGACAATAACGAGGACAGGTGAAACAGATCAGGGTGTGACAGTTAAAGCTGGAATCCTCCATGGTGAAACAGCAACGCTGCAAACAACAAAAACAGTCCCCCCCCAGATATCATTGCATGCGTGATAGAAGAGCACAATATGTACTCAAAATATTTTTACCATGCTGCGGACACTCCTCGGCTTGGCAACAAAAACAATAAGAATGATGGTGGGGCGGCCAGTGGCACTGTATCCCCCTACTGCGGATTCAATCTTTAAGGTCACAATTTGCAGACCAAAGGAATATTAACGTGAAAGCAGTAAAGCACTGCCAGGCAAAACCTATGGTGAGCGGTTTGACAAGACCATGTTATTGTGGTTTCACCGTGAGCCTTTAGCTCCATCAATGAAAGCCACAGAGGGCATAAGCTACCCGTGCTCCCTGGTAGCAGTCCAGAGATAAGCAGCACTGCTGTCTGATAACACTGAGATCAGTGCACGTGTCTCTAGACCCACTGCTATCTCAAGATAACAGAGAGTGAGAAACAGTGTGGAAGAACACAAAAGGTCAGAGGCTAGCAACAGCACCGGCCACAGCCCTGAATAGATCAGCCTGTTTAGGGAGATGTGGACTAGATCCGAGGAGATGAGCTCTGTGTGGGTTGCCTCTGTAGGGCCCTGGTGTCCCTTCTATCTTCAGTATTACTAGTTTGAAGCCAGTCTAGGTTAGATATTAGTCTGTAAGGAGAGGTCTAAAAGCACAACCTCAGTGTTTCTTGGTGTAAGCTCTCTTTTGCACAGTGAATGATAAACATTCCAGTAGAACAGTGCTGAGGAAAGTGTTTGTGCATGACTGGTCCCTGCTGTTTTGTCTCCCTTAGATACAATGGACAAAGTTGAAGACCAGCCCTATTTGCCTGGTATGAATTCTGCCCTTTGTTCTATTACTCCATGAGTTTGTTGACTTTCTCTTTTTCTTTCTCTCGCTCTCCATCTGTCCCTCTCCCTTTCTTTCTCTTGTAACAGATTGTATTGGTTTAATGTTGTTATACTGCTATCAGGGTGTGGCCTCAGGCTATAGCCTACAATGTTGACCCATGGTATCCTTACAGTTCCTGGACAAGGTAGAAGTGGAGATGAGAACGTGTGAGGAGCCCCGCGCCCCAAATGGCCCCTCCCCTATTGCCATCACTGCTGGCCAGAGGTACGCCTTATCTGTTCTCTGTTTGGAACCTTTTGAGGGATTTTACTGTTCATGCTCTTTACCAGTGAAAGGATAGGTACATAGTTATTTGTAATTGTTCATATGTTGTTAGTAATAATGTGATAAAGTCTACATTATCATCAAATGTTCTATTCTATTCCTGTGTCTTTCTGCAGTGAGTATGGCTTTGCTGAGAAGGTGGTGGAGGGTATGTCTGTCATCATCAACTCCATCACCATCAAGGTGCAGTCCCGTGCCTTCCACGCCTCCTTCGAGCTCTGGCAGCTCCAGGGTAACAGTCTCAACCCCAAATGGCAGAAGACTGACCTCCGCTACACCCGCATCACGGACCCAAAAAGAGGAGAGGTACGCCCACATAATTTAATTAACACGGTTGTATTGTATTTATGCATAAACCTCCCCCTGTGTTCACCTTCCTTCCTGTCAAGCCACAGTATATATTGTACAGCATATCCAGGTTACATGGTACAGTTAGTACAGCATGTCCAGGTTACATGGTACAGCATGTCCAGGTTACATGGTACAGTTAGTACAGCATGTCCAGGTTACATGGTACAGTTAATACAGCATGTCCAGGTTACATGGTACAGTTAATACAGCATGTCCAGGTTACATGGTACAGTTAGTACAGCATGTCCAGGTTACATGGTACAGTTAGTACAGCATGTCCAGGTTACATGGTACAGTTAGTACAGCATGTCCAAGTTACATGGTACAGTTAATACAGCATGTCCAAGTTACATGGTACAGTGAGTACAGCATGTCCAGGTTACATGGTACAGTTAGTACATTATGTCCAGGTTACATGGTACAGTTAGTACAGCATGTCCAAGTTACATGGTACAGTTAGTACAGCATGTCCAGGTTAGATGGTACAGTTAGTACAGCATGTCCAGGTTACATGATAGTTAGTACAGCATGTCCAGGTTAGATGGTACAGTTAGTACAGCATGTCCAGGTTACATGATGCAGTTAGTACAGCATGTCCAGGTTAGATGGTGCAGTTAGTACATCATGTCCAGGTTACATGATGCAGTTAGTACAGCATGTCTAGGTTACATGATACAGTTAGTACAGGATGTCCAGGTTACATGGTACAGATAGTACAGCATGTCCAGGTTACATGGTACAGTTAGTACAGCATGTCCAGGTTACATGGTACAGTTAGTACAGCATGTCCAGGTTACATGGTACAGCATGTCCAGGTTACATGGTACAGTTGGTACAGCATGTCCAGGTTACATGGTACAGTTAGTACAGCATGTCCAGGTTACATGGTACAGTTAGTACAGCATGTCCAGGTTACATGATGCAGTTAGTACAGCATGTCCAGGTTAGATGGTGCAGTTAGTACATCATGTCCAGGTTACATGATGCAGTTAGTACAGCATGTCTAGGTTACATGATACAGTTAGTACAGGATGTCCAGGTTACATGGTACAGATAGTACAGCATGTCCAGGTTACATGGTACAGTTAGTACAGCATGTCCAGGTTACATGGTACAGTTAGTACAGCATGTCCAGGTTACATGGTACAGCATGTCCAGGTTACATGGTACAGTTGGTACAGCATGTCCAGGTTCCATGGTACAGTTAGTACAGCATGTCCAGGTTACATGGTACAGTTAATACATTATGTCCAGGGTACATGGTACAGTTAGTACATTATGTCCAGGTTAGATGGTACAGTTAGTACAGCATGTCCAGGTTCCATGATAGTTAGTACAGCATGTCCAGGTTACATGGTACAGTTAGTACAGCATGTCCAGGTTACATGGTACAGTTAGTGCAGCATGGCCAGGTTACATGGTACAGTTAGTACAGCATGTCCAGGTTACATGGTACAGTTAGTACAGCATGTCCAGGTTACATGATAGTTTGTACAGCATGGCCAGGTTACATGGTACAGTTAGTACAGCATGGCCTGGTCACATGGTACAGTTAGTACAGCATGTCCAGGTTACATGGTACAGTTAGTACAGCATGTCCAGGTTACATGGTACAGTTAGTGCAGCATGGTCAGGTTACATGGTACAGTTAGTACAGCATGTCCAGGTTACATGGTACAGTTAGTGCAGCATGGCCAGGTTACATGGTACAGTTAGTACAGCATGTCCAGGTTACATGGTACAGTTAGTACGTTATGTCCAGGTTACATGGTACAGTTAGTACAGCATGTCCAGGTTACATGGTACAGTTAGTACATTATGTCCAGGTTACATGGTACAGTTAGTACAGCATGTCCAGGTTACATGGTACAGTTAGTACATTATGTCCAGGTTACATGGTACAGATAGTACAGCATGTCCAGATTACATTGTACAGTTAGTACAGCATGTCCAGGTTACATGGTACAGCATGTCGAGGTTAGATTGTACAGTTAGTACATTATGTCCAGGTTACATGGTACAGTTAGTACAGCATGTCCAGGTTACATGGTACAGTTAGTATAGCATGTCCAGGTTACATGGTACAGTTAGTACAGCATGTCCAGGTTACATGGTACAGTTAGTACAGCATGTCCAGGTTACATGGTACAGCATGTCCAGGTTACATGGTACAGCATGTCCAGATTACATGGTACAGCATGTCCAGGTTAGATGGTACAGTTAGTACAGGATGTCCAGATTACATGGTACAGTTAGTACAGCATGTTCAGATTACATGGTACAGTTAGTACAGCATGTCCAGGCTACATGGTACAGTTAGTACAGCATGTCCAGGTTACATGGTACAGCATGTCCAGGTTACATGGTACAGCATGTCCAGGTTAGATGGTACAGTTAGTACAGCATGTCCAGGTTACATGGTACAGTTAGTATAGCATGTCCAGGTTACATGGTACAGTTAGTACAGCATGTCCAGGTTACATGGTACAGTTAGTACAGCATGTCCAGGTTACATGGTACAGCATGTCCAGGTTACATGGTACAGCATGTCCAGATTACATGGTACAGCATGTCCTGGTTAGATGGTACAGTTAGTACAGGATGTCCAGATTACATGGTACAGTTAGTACAGCATGTTCAGATTACATGGTACAGTTAGTACAGCATGTCCAGGCTACATGGTACAGTTAGTACAGCATGTCCAGGTTACATGGTACAGCATGTCCAGGTTACATGGTACAGCATGTCCAGGTTAGATGGTACAGTTAGTACAGGATGTCCAGGTTACATGGTACAGTTAGTACAGGATGTCCAGGTTACATGGTACAGTTAGTACAGCATGTCCAGGTTACATGGTACAGTTAGTACAGCATGTCTAGGTTACATGGTACAGTTTGTACAACATGTCCAGGTTACATGGTACAGTTGGTACAGCATGTCCAGGTTACATGGTACAGTTAGTATAGCATGTCCAGGTTACATGGTACAGTTAGTACGTTATGTCCAGGTTACAATGTACAGTTAGTACAGCATGTCCAGATTACATGGTACAGTTAGTACAGCATGTCCAGATTACATGGTACGTTAGTACAGCATGTCCAGGTTACATGGTACAGCAAGTCCAGGTTACATGGTACAGCATGTCCAGGTTACTTGGTACAGTTAGTACAGGATGTCCAGGTTACATGATAGTTAGTATAGCATGTCCAGGTTAGATGGTACAGTTAGTACATCATGTCCAGGTTACATGATAGTTAGTACAGCATGTCCAGGTTAGATGGTACAGTTAGTACAGCATGTCCAGGTTACATGGTACAGTTAGTATAGCATGTCCAGGTTACATGGTACAGTTAGTACAGCATGTCCAGGTTACAATGTACAGTTAGTACAGCATGTCCAGGTTACATGGTACAGCATGTCCAGGTTACATGGTACAGCATGTCCAGATTACATGGTACAGCATGTCCAGGTTAGATGGTACAGTTAGTACAGGATGTCCAGATTACATGGTACAGTTAGTACAGCATGTTCAGATTACATGGTACAGTTAGTACAGCATGTCCAGGCTACATGGTACAGTTAGTACAGCATGTCCAGGTTACATGGTACAGCATGTCCAGGTTACATGGTACAGCATGTCCAGGTTACATGGTACAGTTAGTACAGGATGTCCAGATTACATGGTACAATTAGTACAGCATGTCCAGATTACATGGTACAGTTAGTACAGGATGTCCAGGTTACATGATAGTTAGTATAGCATGTCCAGGTTAGATGGTACAGTTAGTACATCATGTCCAGGTTACATGATAGTTAGTACAGCATGTCCAGGTTACATGATAGTTAGTACAGCATGTCCAGGTTAGATGGTACAGTTAGTACATCATGTCCAGGTTACATGATAGTTTGTACAGCATGTCCAGATTACATGGTACAGTTAGTGCAGCATGTCCAGGTTACATGATAGTTAGTACAGCATGTCCAGGTTACATGATAGTTTGTACAGCATGTCCAGATTACATGGTACAGTTAGTACAGCATGTCCAGGTTACATGGTACAGTTAGTACAGCATGTCCAGGTTACATGGTACAGTTAGTGCAGCATGGTCAGGTTACATGGTACAGTTAGTACAGCATGTCCAGGTTACATGGTACAGTTAGTGCAGCATGGCCAGGTTACATGGTACAGTTAGTACATTATGTCCAGGTTACATGGTACAGTTAGTACAGCATGTCCAGGTTACATGGTACAGTTAGTATAGCATGTCCAGGTTACATGGTACAGTTAGTACAGCATGTCCAGGTTACATGGTACAGTTAGTACAGCATGTCCAGGTTACATGGTACAGCATGTCCAGGTTACATGGTACAGCATGTCCAGATTACATGGTACAGCATGTCCAGGTTAGATGGTACAGTTAGTACAGGATGTCCAGATTACATGGTACAGTTAGTACAGCATGTTCAGATTACATGGTACAGTTAGTACAGCATGTCCAGGCTACATGGTACAGTTAGTACAGCATGTCCAGGTTACATGGTACAGCATGTCCAGGTTACATGGTACAGCATGTCCAGGTTAGATGGTACAGTTAGTACAGCATGTCCAGGTTACATGGTACAGTTAGTATAGCATGTCCAGGTTACATGGTACAGTTAGTACAGCATGTCCAGGTTACATGGTACAGTTAGTACAGCATGTCCAGGTTACATGGTACAGCATGTCCAGGTTACATGGTACAGCATGTCCAGATTACATGGTACAGCATGTCCTGGTTAGATGGTACAGTTAGTACAGGATGTCCAGATTACATGGTACAGTTAGTACAGCATGTTCAGATTACATGGTACAGTTAGTACAGCATGTCCAGGCTACATGGTACAGTTAGTACAGCATGTCCAGGTTACATGGTACAGCATGTCCAGGTTACATGGTACAGCATGTCCAGGTTAGATGGTACAGTTAGTACAGGATGTCCAGGTTACATGGTACAGTTAGTACAGCATGTCCAGGTTACATGGTACAGTTAGTACAGCATGTCTAGGTTACATGGTACAGTTTGTACAACATGTCCAGGTTACATGGTACAGTTGGTACAGCATGTCCAGGTTACATGGTACAGTTAGTATAGCATGTCCAGGTTACATGGTACAGTTAGTACGTTATGTCCAGGTTACAATGTACAGTTAGTACAGCATGTCCAGATTACATGGTACAGTTAGTACAGCATGTCCAGATTACATGGTACGTTAGTACAGCATGTCCAGGTTACATGGTACAGCAAGTCCAGGTTACATGGTACAGCATGTCCAGGTTACTTGGTACAGTTAGTACAGGATGTCCAGGTTACATGATAGTTAGTATAGCATGTCCAGGTTAGATGGTACAGTTAGTACATCATGTCCAGGTTACATGATAGTTAGTACAGCATGTCCAGGTTAGATGGTACAGTTAGTACAGCATGTCCAGGTTACATGGTACAGTTAGTATAGCATGTCCAGGTTACATGGTACAGTTAGTACAGCATGTCCAGGTTACAATGTACAGTTAGTACAGCATGTCCAGGTTACATGGTACAGCATGTCCAGGTTACATGGTACAGCATGTCCAGATTACATGGTACAGCATGTCCAGGTTACATGGTACAGTTAGTACAGGATGTCCAGATTACATGGTACAGTTAGTACAGCATGTTCAGATTACATGGTACAGTTAGTACAGCATGTCCAGGCTACATGGTACAGTTAGTACAGCATGTCCAGGTTACATGGTACAGCATGTCCAGGTTACATGGTACAGCATGTCCAGGTTACATGGTACAGTTAGTACAGGATGTCCAGATTACATGGTACAATTAGTACAGCATGTCCAGATTACATGGTACAGTTAGTACAGGATGTCCAGGTTACATGATAGTTAGTATAGCATGTCCAGGTTAGATGGTACAGTTAGTACATCATGTCCAGGTTACATGATAGTTAGTACAGCATGTCCAGGTTACATGATAGTTAGTACAGCATGTCCAGGTTAGATGGTACAGTTAGTACATCATGTCCAGGTTACATGATAGTTTGTACAGCATGTCCAGATTACATGGTACAGTTAGTGCAGCATGTCCAGGTTACATGATAGTTAGTACAGCATGTCCAGGTTACATGATAGTTTGTACAGCATGTCCAGATTACATGGTACAGTTAGTACAGCATGTCCAGGTTACATGGTACAGTTAGTACAGGATGGCCAGGTTACATGGTACAGTTAGTACAGCATGTCCAGGTTACATGGTACAGTTAGTACAGCATGTCCAGGTTACATGGTACAGTTAGTACAGCATGTCCAGGTTACATGGTACAGTTAGTATAGCATGTCCAGGTTACATGGTACAGCATGTCCAGTTTACATGGTACAGTTAGTACAGCATGTCCAGGCTGCATGGTACAGTTAGTACAGCGTGTCCAGGTTAGATGGTACAGTTAGTACATCATGTCCAGGTTAGATGGTACAGTTAGTACAGCATGTCCAGGTTACATGATGCAGTTAGTACAGAATGTCCAGGTTAGATTGTACAGTTAGTACAGCATGTCCAGGTTACATGATAGTTAGTACAGCATGTCCAGGTTACATGGTACAGTTAGTACAGCATGTCCAGGTTACATGGTACAGTTAGTACAGCATGTCCAGGTTACATGGTACAGTTAGTACAGCATGTCCAGGTTACATGGTACAGTTAGTACAGCATGTCCAGGTTACATGGTACAGTTAGTACAGCATGTCCAGGTTACATGGTACAGTTAGTACAGCATGTCCAGGTTACATGGTACAGTTAGTACAGCATGTCCAGGTTACATGGTACAGTTAGTACAGCATGTCCAGGTTACATGGTACAGTTAGTACAGCATGTCCAGGTTACATGGTACAGTTAGTACAGCATGTCCAGGTTACATGGTACAGTTAGTACAGCATGTCCAGGTTACATGGTACAGTTAGTACAGCATGTCCAGGTTACATGGTACAGTTAGTACAGCATGTCCAGGTTACATGATAGTTTGTACAGCATGTCCAGGTTACATGGTACAGTTAGTACAGCATGTCCAGGTTACATGGTACAGTTAGTACAGCATGTCCAGGTTACATGGTACAGTTAGTACAGCATGTCCAGGTTACAGAGTCACTGTATCTTTTTTTCAGGCCAGCAGTAAATCACTTAATTATTAGGCCAATTGTTTAGTGTTTTTTTATATATATATATTTTTTTCCCCTCTAAATGAGATCCAGTAATCAAGTTATCAGGAAATGCATATGCGTAAGCCTCAGAGATTACCTCTTTTACATGGTCTCCCTGTTTGTCTCGTAAAGACAAAGATTGTTAGGCCAGTTTACTTCTGGCTCCTCCTACACACTGGTTCCCTAATATGTATATTGTGTCTGTCTCTCCAACCTCCCAGGTGTTGACGTTTAAGGAGATCAACTGGCAGAGTCTGCGTATTGAGGCCGATGCCATAGAGAGTGAGGACCAGGACCTGAACAGTACCCCACTACGCCTCATCACCAACCAGGGACGCATCCGCATTGCCTTAAAGCGCAGGGTAAGACTGGGCCATGGGGGTGGGTTTTCTTGATGTGACTTTTCCCCAACCGTTTACCCATGTTACAGTTTCTCAAATGCAACTGTTCTCATGGTGTATCATAGATAAATAAACAAACAACATTGTGTCATTGACTAACCAGTAAAATGATTGTCTTATGACGACTAACCAGGTTTCTCCTCTCTTTAATCATACCCCAGCTGAAGGACTGTAACGTGCTGGCCTCTAAGCTGCTCTTCATCCTGGATGACCTGCTGTGGGTGCTGACGGACTCTCAGCTCAAAGCTGTCATCCACTACGCCAAGTCCCTGAGCGAGGCCATGGAGAAGTCTGCCCAGCAGAGGAAGAGCATGGCCGCAACGTCCCTACAGGTACCATCCTTCCGCCTTCCTCTTATATGTGTTAGAAACATTACAGAGTCTGCAGCCCACACTTATATTGTACTGCAGTTCAAGTCTATCTACTCACTCAAGCATTTTGTATACATATTATAATAGCCTGTGCAATAATTGCAGTCATATTGTTGATATTATTCTCTCTGTGTTAGACTGCACCACCTTCCCCTGGTATACACGCTCTATGGACAAACCCTCCTCCCTCTCCCAGTGGTGGAGTCCCCAGTACCCTGGACCAGTACTTTGATCAACACGATGTCAAAGAGTCCTCCTACCACACCTTCATCTCTCGTCTAGACCTGCACATATGCAACGACAGTTCCTCAGCAGACCCCGGTTAGTCCCACAGACAGCGTAGCCTAGTGGTTAGACTAGTAACCGAAAGGTAGTAACCGAAAGGTTGCAAGATCGAATCCCCGTGCTGACAAGGTACAAATCTGTCGTTCTGCCCCTGAACAAGGCAGTTAACCCACTGTTCCTAGGCCGTCATTGAAAATAGGAATTTGTTCTTAACTGACTTGCCTAGTTAAATAAAGGTAAAATAAATAAAAACACCCCAAAGATATGCCATGCACAGAATTAGACTATAACCTCTGACCCTCAAACTCATCTCTGGACCTTGAAGCCAGTTCCACTGCGGTTTTTCATTGTTGCCCTCTAATCTGTGACTGATTTAGAACTGGGACACCAGGTGTGTGCAATTAATTATCAGGTAGAACAGAAAACCAGCAGGCTCCAGACCTCGTAGGTTAAGAGTTTAATAGCCCTAAGCTATGACGTTTGTAGCTTTTCTGTCTGAAGTGATCTTATCTCTCATTTCTGGATGTCTTTAATTTAGACAATTATTGGTTGAAAACACGCTTTGGTAATGAAATTTCACTTCCTATTGTTATAAAATAAAAATGCGATGCTGCTTCTCGCAGTGACTTTTGAGGATTTTACATGGTGGTGTGGTCAAATCAAACTTTATTTGTCAAATACAACAAGTGTAGACTTTACCGTGTAATGCTTACTTACAAGCCCTTAACCAACAGTGCAGTTCAAGAAGAAGAAAATATTTACCAAGTAGACTAAAATAAAAAGTAATAATATAAGTTTAACAATAACGAGGCTATATACAGGGGGCACCGGTACCGAGTCAGTGCGGGGGGTACAGGCTAGTTGAGGTAATCTGTACATGGAGGTGGGGGCGAAGTGACTATGTATAGGTAACAAACAAACAGCGAGTCGCAGCAGTGTACAAAAGGGAGGGGTCAATGTAAATTGTCTGGTGGTGATTTAATGAATTGTTCAGCAGTCTTATGGCTTGGCGGTGGAAGCTGTTGAGGAGCCTTTTGGTCCTAGACTTGGCGCTCAGGTACTGGTGATCTTCTGCAAAGTTGTTTCCACGGGTGGCAAAAAGCTAAATTAACATGACACAAGCTGAATTAAATGTAAAAGGCTTTGAAAATGAACAGCTTGCAGTACGTTCAGTGCTCCGCTGACATTTCAGAGATCCCCTTGTTTTTCAGAGAAATCTTTATATGGAAAGCGTATATTAAATTATTAAAATACTACATTTCATTTCTCTAAATCAGTGTAACGGCTTACCTCTATATTGTTTTATGTCCTCCGGATTGGATAAGATGACCAGTTCAACGGTGAGCCTGTCAGTTTACCTTAATTCTCTCACAGCATCCAGCCTAGCCTTTTCTCTGGCCTCCATCGATTTAGTCACCCTAATATTGGCCATCCTGCAAGGGTAAAAAACTCCAATAACCTTTGAACAGATTATGATAGAGCAGGGGTTCCCAAACTTTTTTGGCCCTCGACCCCAACCATGTGAAAATAATTATGTAATTAGCCAATGTTAACTTTTTTTTGGTGCTATTGCAGTCAATTTAAAAAAATCGAACAGTGTTTTTGATTGTCTTCTCAACTCACCATCGCATACTGTTAATGTGGGGCTATGACAGTCGATTGCAAATAAGTCTGATATAATGTCTCTTATCTCACCACCACTAATGAGATGGGTGTGCTTGATGCATGTCGCGTCGGAGCTTCTCAAAATCAAGGGACGTGGTTGACAGTGTGCACCTCCTCTCTGCTGTCACATCCAACCTGGATCGATATTTGGTTTTAATGCAGACACGAGCACTGAATCCAGCTTCACACAGATATGTGCTGGCGAAGGGTGGACTACCATGAGTTTTATGGTGTTTTCAAGACAACTGGGAACTCAAAAAATACGAGATCAAATCATGACGTCAGTGATCTTCTGGTGGGAAAGTCGGAGCTCTAGAAAGAGGCCTGAGTTCCCGAGTTGGAATTGGGAGTTGGATGACTTGTTGGACTTGTTGGAGCTTGTTTCTTTCAAGTTCACAGTTGTCTTGAACGCACTGAAGTCGGAAGTCAGAGATTTCAGAGTTCCCATTTGTTTTGAATGTGGTATTAATGCGGAGAGGGAGATGGCAGGGTATTCCCTTTGAGTCAGGAACCAAAACTCCTCCATAGTGATCCGTGAATGCGTTGTCTGCAGCATTCGGTCACATGATAGCTCGACCAGCTGTTCGATTTCACTTACCGGCATGTCAACTGAGCCAGGATCACAGTCAAACGGATTGGGTAGTAGGTCCCAAAGTGTTCTTCCAAGCGTTGGATGTGAGCAGTCACCACTTGTGGGGGACACTCACTAATGCTGTTTTCTGTTATTTTCTTTTCAATACAGAAAGTCAACCAAGTCTGTATTTTTTACATCCTTTGTGAATGACAACCGTTCCTCTCTCAATGTGAAAAATGTTTCCAACACTCCCCCTGGATAACCACTAAGCCTCGGTTTGAAATAGGAGACACATTCATAACTAGAGTGCAGAGGCCTGCCCGCCGTCCAGGCATAGATGGAGCCTCATCTGTGCAAAAGCCCACCATTCGATCCCATATGGAATCTGTTTTTTGCCAATATAGCCACGCAGCACACTGAACATCCCCTATGCCATTTCATGCTCGGGAATCATAAGACAGAACAATATGTCCTCATGAATAGCTTCCCCCGACATGTATAACGAACAAAAGTCAATGCATGGGCGTCTCTGCCCTCACAGCTGACGTCCGTTTGGAGAGCATAATCTCTCCATGTCCCAGTCTGCTGTCCCCACATGCTTCAATATGGCCACCATTGTTCCTGTACCCAAGAAAGCAAAGGTAACTGAACTAAATGACTATCACCCCGTAGCACTCACTTCTGTCATCACGAAGTGCTTTGAGAGACTAGTCAAGGATCATATCACCTCTACCTTACCTGTCACCCTAGACACACTTCAGTTTGCCAGTAGATCCACAGACGATGCCATCGCACTGCACAATGCCCTATCCCATCTGGACAAGAGGAATACCTATGTAAGAATGCTGTTGATTGACTATAGCTCATCATTTAACATCATAGTACCCTCCAAGCACATCATCAGTACTCCCTGTTCACCCATGATTGCGTGGCCACGCACGCCTTCAACTCAATCAAGTTTGCAAACACCATCCCAACCGTGAAGCACGGGGGTGGCAGCATCATGTTGTGGGGGTGTTTTGCTGCAGGAAGGACTGGTGTACGTCACAAAATTGATGGCATCATGAGGGAGGAAAATGATGTGGATATATTTAAGCAACAGCTCAAGACATCGGTCAGGAAGTTAAAGCTTGGTCGCAAATGGGTCTTCCAAATGTACAATGACCACAAGCATACTTCCGAAGTTATGGCTTAAGGACAACAAGGTCAAGGTATTAGTGGCCATCACAAAGCCCTGACCTCAATCCCATAGAAAATGTGTGGGCAGAACTGAAAAAGCGTGTGCGAGCAAGGAGGCCTACTCAGTTACACCAGCTCTGTCAGGAGGAATGGGCCAAAATTCACCCAACTTTTTGTGGGAAGCTTGTGGAAGGCTACCCGAAACGTTTGACCCAAGATAAACAATTTAAAGGCAATGCTATCAAATACTAATTGAGTGTATGTAAACTTCTGACCCACTGGGAATATGATGAAAGAAATAAAAGCTGAAATAAATCATTCTCTCTACTATTTTTCTGACATTTCACATTCTTAAAATAAGGTGATGATCCTAACTGACCTAGACAGGGAATTTTTACTGGGATTAAATGTCAGGAATTGTGAAATATTGAGTTTAAATGTATTTGGCTAAGGTGTATGTAAACTTCCGACTTCACTGTACTTAGGCTTTATGTCACTGGCCACTTTAATAAATGGAACACTAGTCACTTTAATAATGTTTACATATTTAGCATTTCTCATCTCATATGTATATACTGTATTCTATTCTACTGTATCTTAATCTATGCCGCTCTGACATTGCTCGTCCAAATATTTATATATTCTAAATTCCATTCCTTTACTTAGATTTATATGTGTTGTTGTGAAATTGTTAGATATTACTTGTTAGTTATTACTGCACTGTTGGAGCTACAAACACAAGCATTTCGCCACACCTGCAATAACATCTGCTAAACACGTGTATGTGACTGATACATTTTCATTTGATTTGATCAAAGTCTCTAATAATGTGTAGTTTCATAGTGTAGGGGGCATAGCCATTCACTGTGGGAATGATTCAAGTGCAACGGTCAGGTGCGGCCTTTTCCCATGATCTAAGGGCGCTTTCTCGAAATCCACCCTCCAATTAGGGTCTTGATGGTGAAAATGAGTTGTCAGAGGTGAACAAAGCTTTTGACCTCTGACCTCTCATGTCACACAGATGAGCCTCCTCCTCCATACTCTCAGGGTGCAATGCAGCTGACCTTCCGCAAGCTTGGTTTTGACTACTACCCCATCCACAGGCCTGGTGAGTGTACTTCCCCCGATCGGTCAAGAGACTTGTGCTCCTATTTGTTATAATTAGAGCTCACGTTTATTCACTGCTGTCCACAACGTCCTTTGTTAGTGCTCCCACTGAAATCTCAACCTATATTCAGACTTCTAGTAAGCCTCCTCTCCATTCATTCATGCAAACTAATAGCATTTTTGTACATAGTCCCCCCATTTTAAGGGACCAAAAGTATTGGGACAAATTCACTTATGTGTATTAAAGTAGTCAAAAGTTAAGTATTTGGCCTTAATACTCATTCATAGCACACAATGACTGCATCAATCTTGTGACTCTATACATTTGTTGGAAACATTTGCTGTTTGTTTTGGTTATAATCCTGAATGAATCGTGAATAATGATGAGTGAGAAAGTTACAGACGCACATATACCATACACCCCCCTGCCAAAACAAATGCTAACCTACCCTGTTATTGTAATGTTGAGAGGTTAGCATGTCTTGGGTGTATGATATTTGTGCGTCTAACTTTCTCAATCCTTATTATTCACGATTAATTCCGGCTTATCCGTAATCATTGTAACATGATTCCTAGTATATGAAACCTCAACCTCCATTCAAACTTCTATTAAGCCTCCTCTCCATTCATTCATGCAAACTAATAGCCTAGATGGCGAAGGATGCCCATTGCTATTATTCTCAGTGGAATTATTTGACTGTAGAATGTGGAGCACCTCAATTCTTTCTAGAACTCTCCACTTCACTTCATCAGAACTACTGGTCTGTTACACAATTATGGAAAACACATTTTAAGGGAGATTGGATTGGTTTGCTTGAGCAATCATGCTAAATCCCAGATCAAATAGTAAAAAACAAAGCTTTGGGAAAAAATACTTTATATAACTGGGATGTTATATATTTTTTTTTATTAGGGTGTGCGATGGAATCTTTTCAACAATAACCCTGGTGATGCAGTGAACCCTATTGTATAACCTTAATGTATGACTTTGTATGATATGACCTGCAGGTGATGGCTGTCGGCATTGGGAGCGTCACTGTGGGGCGATGGATGCCCGGGCCCAGTGGGCTGGCATTCTACTGCAGGAGTTCCAGAGGAGGGTGGAAGCGTCAGGGATCCCTGGGCCAGACTCTAAGGTCCCCAACCAGGTCAAGGACTTCCCCGCTAAGAGGACCCAGGGTGAGACTTACTACAACACACTGCCAGGTCCTCTTACTGTAGTAGGAATCTGATCCACCAACAGACAAACACTACATAAACAAAAGTATGTGGACACCCCTTCAAATTAGTGGATTCGGCTATTTCGGCCACACCCGTTGCTGACCAGTGTATAAAATCGACCACACAGCCATGCAATCTCCATAGACAAACATTGGCAGTAGAATGGCTTTACTGAAGAGCTCAGTGACTTTCAACGTGGCACCGTCATAGGATGCCACCTTTCCAACAAGTCAGTTCGTCACATTTCTGCCCTGCTAGAGCTGCCCCGGTCAACTGTAAGTGTTGTTATTGTGAAGTAGAAACGTCTAGGAGCAACAACGGCTCAGCCGTGACGTGGTAGGCCACATAAGCTCACAGAACGGGACCGCCGAGTGCTGAAACATGTAGGGCATAATCGGTTGCAACACTCACTACCGAGTTCCAAACTGCCTCTGGAAGCAAATTTGGGTTTGGCGGATGCCAGGAGAACGCTACCTGCCCGAATGTATAGTGCCAACTGTAAAGTTTGTTGGAGGAGGTATAATGGTCTGGAGCTGTTTGTTATGGTTCGGTCTAGGCCCCTTAGTTACAGTGAAGGGAAATCTTAACGCTATAGCATACAATGACATTCTAGACGATTCTGTGTTTCCAACTTTTTGGCAACAGTTTGGGGAAGGCCCTTTTCTATTTCAACATGAAAAGTCCATACAGAAATGGTTTGTTAAGATCGGTGTGGAAGAACTTGACTGGCCTACAAATAGCCCTGACCTCAACTCCATCGAACACCTTTGGGATGAATTGGAACGCCGGCTGCGAAGCCAGGCCTAATCGCCCAACATAAGTGCCCGACCTAACTAATGTTCTTGTGGCTGAATGAAAGCAAGTCCCCGCGGCAATGTTCCAACATCAAGTGGAAAGCCTTCCCGGAAGAGTGGAGGCTGTTATAGCAGCAAAGGGGGGACCAACTCCATATTAATGCCCATGATTTTGGAATGAGATGCTCGACGAGCAGGTGCCCACATGGTTTTGGTAATGTAGTGTACCTAGTGATGAGAATAAATTGTTATTTACAAGTCACAGATACTGACGCTAAAAGTTTGACTTATGAAATACACAGATGGACAACCCACCCCCAAGGCCAGCCCTCCTGAAAGGGAGCAGATCTCCAAGAGGACCTCAATAGCACAACCTCTCCTGGGGAACCCTCCTAAGAGGCTCCGCTCCAGCTGTGTGGTGGTACGAATGGATGACCTGGATATACATCAGGTGAGACAGGACTACCTATGTACAGGACTACCGTTAGACTTCCTCTGACATTGTTTTCTGTAATGAAGGCAGTCAAGTGTGCTATTCATTTTAAAAGGCTATCAATGGCAAGGACAGAAGACATGGAATGCAGCTGTTTGCACAGAATCGAGACCGGTTGATGACAGGAAAGCCATGTGAAGAAAATGAAATACTCTCTATGCACTATTACAGGATTTCCTAACCTGGCAATGTAGTTTTAGTTATATCATAGTAAGAGGGGAAACCCTTTTCTCCTCGCCACGCTCGAGTGCCCTAAAGCTTGTCAGCTGTGATGTAGAAAACCCCCTGCCAACACAAATAGAGCTAAGCAGTTCCTACTTTTACAGCCATAGAGGAAATCAGATATAATATGCAGCAAGCCATGATAAGGGGTATTTTGAGCTTGAGTTGGTGGTAATTTCCCCTTTCTCTGTAAATAATAAAAAATGTAAGACCTTTTGTAGTTTCATTTCATGAGATGGGATATGCAGTGAGCACCAGAGGTATTGGGACAGAGTTTTATTGTTTTGGCTCTGTACTCCAGCACTTTGGATTTGAAAGGATACAATGACTGTGGTTAAAGTGCAGACTGTCAGCTTTAATTTGAGGGTTTACTATTTTCATCCATATTGGGTGAACCGTTTAATAATTACAGGACTTTTCGTACATAGTCCCCCCATTTTAGGGGACCAAAGGTATTGAGACAAATTCACATGTGTATTAAAGTAGTTTCTATACACTTCTACATTAATGTGGATGCCACCATGGTTATGGATAATCCTGAATGAATCGTGAATAATGATGAGGGTGAAAGTTACAGATCCATACATTTCATACCCCCCCCAGAAATGCTAACCTCCTCTGTTATTGTAATGGTGAGAGGTTAGCATGTCTTGGAGGTATGCTAACCTCCCCTGTTATTGTAATAGTGAGAGGTTAGCATGTCTTGGAGGTATGCTAACCTCCCCTGTTATTGTAATGGTGAGAGGTTAGCATGTCTTGGAGGTATGCTAATCTCCCCTGTTATTGTAATGGTGAGAGGTTAGCATGTCTTGGGAGTATAATATTTCTACGTCTAACTTTCTCACTCGTCATTATTCACGATTCATTCAGGATTATCCGTAATCATGGTGGCATCTACATTAATGTAGAAGTGTTAAGAAACATATTCTATTCTTATTTACAATAAAAGTGAATGAAATGACAAAATACATTATTTATCATTAATTTCTATTGGGCACAAAATAATCTGAAATACAACCAAAACAAGCAGCAAATGCATCCAACAAATTTGTAGAGTCACAAGCTTGATGTAATCATTGCATGCTATGAATACCGGACCAAATACTTAACTTTTGACTACTTTAATACACACAAGTGAATTTTTCCCAATACTTTTGGTTCTCTAAAATGGGGGGACTATGTACAAAAAGTGCTGTAATTTCTAAACGGTGAAAATACCCTCAAATTAAAGCTGACAGTCTGCACTTCAACCTCGTAGTCATTGTATAATTTCATCCACAGAGCCAAAACAACAACACAATTGTCACTGTCCCAATACATTTGGAGCTCACTGTAGTTAATACTGCATGAAGTTCCTTTTACACTAAGTTTCACTCTGACAGTCAGAAAACTCATTACTGTTAAGTTTTTGTGTGAGAAAAGCACTTAAGAAATCAAATTCACATGAATAATTATTACCACCCCCTCTCCTCACACAGGTGTCTACAGGGGGGCGCCACAGCAAGAAGACCCAGTCCTTACTATCCTGTAACCGCAAGGCCCTGAACCTAGCAGACAATATACCAGCCATCCACCTGCAATTCACAGAGTATTACTTCCCTGACAACCCCGGTTTGCCTGGTATGAGCTAACCATATACTGTTGTGTGTGTTTCTTGCAAACTGCTATTTAGTCATTATCCTAGTAAATGATTCAAACTAGTTTCTAGCTGATCCTCCAATTCAATATTCCGTTCTCTTGTGGTGAAAGAAACAAACCATTAGAATATTATCTTACAACTGAAAATATGTCCCTCTCTCCATCCCCTCTCCTTCCCCAGTACCCAATACTAACCTATATGCCCAACTGAACGGCCTACAGCTGTGCCTGGACCCTGCCAGTCTGCTGTGGGTCAA
Source organism: Salmo salar (assembly GCF_965601325.2). Classification (NCBI taxonomy): domain Eukaryota; kingdom Metazoa; phylum Chordata; class Actinopteri; order Salmoniformes; family Salmonidae; genus Salmo; species Salmo salar. The sequence goes on along the minus strand of NC_138303.1, from coordinate 35,190,985 downwards.
CCTGTTCTCTAGGGGCCTGCTGCGTACCCTGGAGCAGGTCAAAGCCTTCTACCACCTCCAGGACAGCAGCAAGGCAGAGGAGCACATGGACATCCACATGGACGCAGCTCAGATCAAGGTGAGACTGGTTGAATAAACCCAGACCAAGCTGTCAGAAGAGTCGCATCATTGCAGTTAGTGTCCCTTTTGGCAGCAGAATAGAGTTGCATCATTGCAGTCAGTGTCCCTTTTAGCAGCGAATAGAGTTGCATCATTGCAGTCAGTGTCCCTTTTGGCAGCAGAGTATTACAGCTCATTACACAACTTTAAGTCATTTCAAGTGTTTCTAGTGTTGTTCAACCTTCCAGATGTTTGCCCTTAGGGACTTTTGTGTAGAAACACTGCTCTATTTGGTAATGGATATGCAGTTCAACGTTTTGTAATGCTTCTGGCTTTCGTCTCCAGTTTTCTCTCCAATGAAATGGAAAGGGCCCATTTAAACTTTGGTGTTGATGTTATTACTGGGTTAGTGTATCAGGTCAGGAGATGACTGTGTTCCTGTTTCTGTGCCTGCCCCCTGTCTGTCTGCAGCTGATCATTCCCCTGGAGTCGTCCATCATGGACCACCAGGACCGGCCCCAGTCCCTAAGCATCACCGTTCCCCAGATGGTCCTCAGCAACACACGCCACTCCCCCCACGGCACCCGGGCCGACCTCCACACCACCTACAGCAGCTTCTCCACCTGCCACTTCTTCCAGTCAACTCCCCCTTGCTCCTTCCCCCGAGACCAGAGCTCCTTCCTCCCCCTACCCTCTGCCTTCCTCCAGCACTCCCTGGAGATGGAGCCCCTGTCCCTGTCTGAGAAGAGGCCCCTAAGGCCCAAGGATGTCTGGTTCCTCAGCCTGTCCCGTCTGTCCATGAGCTTCGAGGGGGCGCGGAAAAGCAACAGGGGCAGAGCTCACCCCTTCGTGGAGCCTTTCACCATTTCTGTGTGGATGTGTCGTCCGTCTGCGTTTAAGGGCAGTTCCCTGGTCTCCTCCCCCAATGAACCAGCTCCTGTTGATCCCAACCATAAAACCCCAGAACAGCATGAAAACCACCTCCCGCCCAACCTGGAACACAACCAGGACAGTCAACAGGAGGTTGCAATGGCTTCTATCCACTTCCTGGCCCAGGCCATCACACCGGTCAAGGTGTGGCTCAACCACTACCAGTATGTTGCCCTGTTGCGGATGAAGGACACCCTGGCCAGGCTGGGGCACGAGCTGGGCCGGGACACCAGGGACGCTAAGCAGGCCAGGGGCCAGGAGGCTGACCCTCCTACGGTGTGCTTAGCCCTCCTAATGGACTCAGTGGAGCTGGGGCTCCTGCTACCACCTGCAGCCACAGAGCCAGAGGAGGAGGCCCACACCCCAGGGTCTGAAAGCCCCAGCCTGACAGACTCCGATCTCTCCCCCACTCACCAGTCTACTTCGCCAGGCCCTCTGGAGGACAGTGGGATAGGAAACACCACTGCCACCGTCAACAGCTCTCCTCCCCTTGAGCAGGAAGTGGATGGTGTGGTAGAGGAGGCCAGCGAGGCAGTGGAGGTCATGGAGGGGGAGATGGCCCAGGGGGATGGCAGTGGTCCTGTTCTCTCTCCTCCCTTCTCCCCTGAACACCATCCCTCCCTCCTGTCCAGGGACCCCTCTACCTTCAGCCTGGAGGGAGAGCTGTCCACTGCCCTCACCTCCACCAAGGACGTCACCAAAGATGCCATTAGTGCCTCCCTGGACCTGACTAAAGGGGCGTTCTCCATCACAAAAGATGCCTTCAGCTTCATGAGTCGCGGGTCGGGGATGAGCAAGCTTTTCAATCCACAGGCCAAGTAGGTTTCCTAGCATGCTCTCCTGCTGTGCTGTTGTCATTACACCATATGGTTCAGCTCTTCCAGGTCCATATTGTAAACTGTATGGATGTGGTTTTACTGGTGTGAATGAACATAAAGGCTGTTGACCCTAATTCACCCTCTGTTTCTGTTTGTGTAGGGAGCAGCGCCCTGAGGAGGGGTCCCCCATGGCCAGCCTGCGGCTCCAGTCCATGAACCAGTCTCTCTCGCAGCACTCATTTGACAGCGCTATCCTGGACTGCAGCCTGCCCAACGACCACCTCTCAGTGGAAAGCGACGCCAGCGAGAACTTTGTCATCCTCATGGATGGTAACTCCCCACAATATCATCAGTCACTTCAAAACCATGCAAACTCTACAACACACATGCTTATTGTATCAAGAGCATACAGAACATTTAAAAATAAATATATATTATCTATATAGTAAGATGATTTAAAAACAATAATCTTGAATCCCACTGGACAATAGAGTTTTGCCCATGTGTTTTGTTGTGGTTTCAGAGTCAGGGGTAGAGTCCATGATGCGGCCCAACGGCACCCCGGGGCCCAGTGGAGGCAGTCCTGCCCTGGGGACAGAGGGGGGGTCCTCAGCTGACCTGAGCAGCTCCCTGTCCCAGAGCATTGAGGACATCACACAGGACACAGTGGGTCCCATTTACATACATACACTGTCCAGTGTGACTGTGACATTACAGAGGCATTGTCAGCACTTTCATTGTATATGCTCAGCAATCGTACTGTATTTGTAAGCTGAGCAATGCAGAATTGTTATTGTGGATAACTGATTGTGCTGTGGTGTGCTGTGCAGGCCTCTGTGTTGTTGCTGGTGCTCAGTGGGATGGCCTGTGTGGCAGACCTGAAGGGAGAAGACCTGGTGGTGGCAGTGGAGGCCCAGGATCTCATCCTAAGACAGATGGGCAACGTCAGGGTCTCTGACCTGCTGACCGAACTGATGCCAGGTAACTAACTGCAAGCTACGGATGGAACTATGCTTTTATCCATTCTGGATGACCGCCAGAGGCAGATTTGGATAATAATCCAGCGTAAAGACTGCCTCTGTCAGTCATCGAAAATGAAATAGAACTTAACTACCTAAAGACCCTGCACCTTACTGAGCATCAGTCACACTCAGCATCTGTCTCAACACACTGGCTCTCAATTTCGAATAAAAATGGTTCCTTTTGTCAGAGAACACTCTGTCCTCCCAACCCACTCATTCTCTCCGATTCCCTGTAAAACACCTGTTATATCCACTCACAAAAAGAAAAACTACACCTTATGGGACAACGCAGAGTGTGAAGAGACACACAGACACACACACTTGCAAATTCACACAGTGGCTAGCACACGCACTCTACACACACATACAGTTTAATATTGAATATATTGTAGTGTTATACATTTTGTGTTGTAGAAATGTAGTGGTGTAATGATGTTATATGATGTACCGTTTTATATTATTCGTTTTTTTGTGTGATGTGTGTGTCTTAATGTGCTTAGACCCCAGGAAGAGAGTAGCTAATGGGCATCCATAATAAATACAAATACATACTCATATTGTGATATAATCACTCCTGTAATCACCTCACTCTCCCAGTGTAACTACTAAAGACTCTCAATTCTACTTTTAGACCACTCTGCATCCATAGTACCCATTCTCTGACTACACAACACACCATTTTTTACATGATGTCCGTAGCGCCAGGTGGGTCTACGGTTGGCCAGAGGCAAGGCTGCAGGGCAGTTCCCGTGGTGGGCATACGGATGGAGATGGGTCCTTCTGCAGCGCGGCATGGTTCTCTGTCTGCGTTGGTGGGTCACCTGGAGCTGGGTGTGCGAGGCTGTCGGGTGGATCTGTTGGTTTCTACCCTGGCCACCCTGGGGCCCTTCCTGGAGGATGAGCTCAGTGCTGACGTCCAACCCATTAAGATCCGGCTGGAAAACGTCACTATCACTCTGAAGGTCAGCTGGTAACAGGGAGACCATGGAACTCTGTTGGGGTCAGATAATGTTATTTGATGTGTAGCCTGTTTTTATATGTGGTAAGATCCCAACAGTGTTCCATAGGATACAGATTTAATAAATGACAGTTAGCCTGCCATCCATGCAATGGAGTTAACAAGTGTTTTCCCCTCCTGTTTAGGATGATGGTCCCAAGGTCTACCCCACGGCCCCCCAGCCCCAACCTGTCACCTTTACCGTAGACCAGGTGGTTGTGGAGCGGTATGATGACGGCATTTTGAGAATCAAAGGTGATTGGGGGAGAGGAGACGGACATGCCTTTGAATATTACAATGATTTTGTCTCTCACTGCTTGAATGACATCGAATAACAGGAGTCATCTTTATTTCTAAATATGTATTGTCTTGCCTTGCAGGTGGTGAAGGCCCAGTCCCAAGAGACTCAGCAGGTGGTGCTGTGGTATGTTTGGAGAAGCCAGACAGTTTTTGTTCTGTCCAACAATCGCAGATCACGGTAGATCTCTACACCCACTCACACTGGCTCACCAGTATCAGTAAGGATTAGGCTAGTTCCAACCACCATGTAAAATGAAAGCGTAGCATACATAAAGTGATTATTCATGATAGCACAGTCCCTACAATAGTTGCATTGTACTTATGGTTTTTAACTTTAAATGTGTATGAAACGGTTGATATAGAAACGCATGTACTCACAGAGCTTAAATGGAATGCTTTTAAGTTACATTGTTGATGATTAGATAAAGATAAGGCCACACTGCCATCAACCATGAATCTACTGATACAGATCCTGTGTTCCTGTTGTAATAGCAGAAGGATCTATTCCTACCGAGACAGTTGTAGTACTCTTGTTCTTGTCTGGTTCTCTTGTTAAGGCTAAGAGGGGCCAAATCAGGGTAGCAATTACAGCTGAAGAGATTTAGCATACTTGCCCTGGCAAAGAAACATTATTTAGAAGTGAAAAGCAATAAAGACAACAACCTTTTCCCTTCAGAATACTTTCCTGGAGTCGCAGCTATCGGAAGCTCAGTCGGCCCTCTCTCAAGCCCTCACTGACCGAGAACGTCTCCTCTTGGAAGTCAGGAAGTACGATCCCATGTTTGACCTGTGACCGCTTTACTTCCCCGGCCAGCAGAGGGCAATATACTGGCACTGCATCAATAAGGGAGTAAAGGAACTGAAAGAAATGTCTGGACAAAATTAGCTGTCTGAACCCAGGCATATGACAATTTCTAAAGAACAGTGATGAGTACCTAACAGTAGAATCCACCCTGATGGTTCCAAAGTTCAAGCTCTTGTAATGAATTGCACAAACGAACAGTGTGTCACTTCCAGAGAACACATAGGGGGCCCCTGTAGAAAACAGGAGCCCTACTGTAGTCACTCTTTACACACTGAGGTATATGACGGGTATTGCTGTACATTTAAAGCTATTTACACCTAGTTTGAATTTAAACCACCATAGAGAATAGTTGACTCATTGTTGTGCTGCACCTCACTGGCCATCTATCTTTAGCAAATCTTTTATTTGAAGAACAGATGCCAAAATTAGTCTACTATGCAGTCTTCTATGCAGAGAACTGTCAGTTTAGTAGTGTTAAGAGTCCATTGATGTTGTTTCCTGTACAAATCTTTCACTGTCAGGCATGCCCTGTGAAAACCACTAGAGCTCTAGGAATGTTGGTGTGTGGGTTTACAAACACCCACCAAGCTGCAACTATAAAACTGCTCGCTATTGTAAAGTAGATCCTGTTCATAATTGTACATAACTGTACGTCTGTATAGTTAGTAGCTGGTATTTTAGATGCATTCATGTAACGTTGTTTAGGACGATTGTGTATTAAATAGAAGTGGGAAAGGGAAAGAAAAACACTGACTTAAAGCAGTACTGCATTGTAAACATGGAGCTCCTGTCTGTGGGATCACCAGGCACACCTCCGCATATCTAACCTTTTGAATGGTTGTGTATCCGAGAAGGGGAAAGCTCTCTCCACACTGTTCTCAGATACCAGGTCAAAACATTCCCCAGTCTTATTGAAACGTATATGATTTTTTGTTAAACTACATTTGGTGGTTGAATGTTCAGATGACACATGCTTTCTGATCTTTTGAGGACAGTTAAGACAATGGTTATGGTACATTAACTGGTTTAGTTTGTTACTTGAGAGTTGTACCCTGCACTCAGACAGTTATTAGTTGAACTCCTTTACTCACCCATCTGCATGGAGAAACACCATCTAGGCATATACTAATACCTCACTGACCATCCATAGAATTAGACTTCAATAAGTCCTTCTGCTACCCCTAACTTTTAGATACAGGGGATTGGATTGGGGTATATTCATCTATGGTTAGAAGCCCCTGTTTTGGATCCCAGTATGGATGAAATGTAGTGTTATTATTTTGATATGAACTGTTACAGGCAGTCATGAATATTTACTTTTTGCAGCTATTTTAAATACTTTTTGATAAGACAGTGTTGCTACTAGCCATCTCAACAAACACATTGCACAGCCATCAGATCAAATAATACATAGAGATACTGCATCTTAATTGCATATATATACACAAAATATGTATAATGCTAATGCTTTTATCTACACTAAAACTGACAGGTGCACTAATGCCAATTTGTTGTATTCTACACATTGGGTACCTTTCTATGACTATGGAACACCTGTGAAGCCTTTGTCCTAATTGGAGTTATATTATTTAATGTGGTTATATAATTAGACATTTTTTTTGTAATTATAGGATATCTAATGTGGAGGTGACAAAATGTATTATTTGTAAAAAAAATTCTGTTGTCTCAGAAGATTGGTACTTGAGAGGAGAGACATTGGGTTAACGTTACTTAGATCAAAGTCACACTCAGCAAAACAAGTGTGATTAGGGAGAAAGTCAAATGGGTCAAGAAGAGACTTGTGTATGTGGTATGGTGCTAACAAGTTAACTAACCCTTGGTTGAGCTTTTAGCATCATTCTCCACTCTCTTCTGAGTGGAACTGCGAGACCTCTGGTGGCCATAATAATATACCACTGTACCAAGCCTCTGGGGTTGTTTCTCTGGTTGCCTTCTGATATTAATGTATGAATGATAGTGTTACATTCTGATTGAGGGAAGTAGCATGAAGCAAAGGAGGAATTCTGTTTTACCCATAGCCTGAGAACAGTTTTAAGCTATTTTTCTTTTTTTAAATGTAAAAGCGCAAATGCCTAAGGTTAAGAAATTAACAATTGTCTAATGTGTCCGTTTTTTCCCTCGTCATGCATGTTTGTATTTGAACATTCCCTCAAGGTCACATTCAGTGTAACAAAGCAGGGATTCCGTTCTCAATAATATCAACAACTCTCAGAAAATACATACTGCTACCCAATTGTTTTTTTGATTGTAGATATTTGCTTTTAGTTTTTTTTTGCATGACCTTGGCTGTAGCTACGTTACCATCCAATTGGCGACAGATTTTCATATGAATATTCTATAATCCGCATTAAAACAATATGCCCATTTTCCCACCAGAGTCGTTTCCATCATATTGATTTGTTGCGGTTAAAGGTTGTGCGCGATGTAGTGCACATAAAAATAACTTTTGCGGTTAAATTTCCATGTACCGAATCCAAAATAAATGTTCAACTCTACTGATGGTTTTGTCACAAAAAATGTTGCGTTATATAGACGGGTTGGTTGTTTAAGCAATAAGGCCGGAGTGGGTGTGGTATATGGCCAATATACCACGGCTAAGTGTTGTTCTTGGGGACTACGCAACCAGAGTGCCTGGATACAGCCCTTAGCCGTGGTATATTGGCCATATACCACAAACCCCAGAGGTGCCTTATTGCTATTAGAAACTGGTTACCAACGTCATTAGAGCAGTACAAATAAATGTTTTGTCATACACGTGGTATACGGTTTGTTATACCACGGCTTTCAGCCAATCGGCATTCAGGGCTCGACCCACCCAGTGTATAATTAAGAACAACACGCGATGCAGGTGAAACAGACAGGGTAGGCTTAGACACTTGACAACATTTTGTCTCAAAATGTATTTATTTTTAAACATAATTACATTTGCACAATAAGCACTTGTCTCTCAAATACATTGTTAGTTATTGGTTAGCTAGTGAATTTTTGCTATATTAGCATAGACATGACATGGTATCAATAATATTATAAACTGGATGGTTCGAGCCCTGAATGATGATTGGCTGAAAGTACCGTATACGAGTTTGACAAAACATTTATTTTTACTGCTCTAATTACGTTGGTAACCATATCGATGCGCACACCTGGTTATTGTAAGTGATGTGGAAGGAAAATGGTCCCTAGTTAGAAAGCTGTTGTCTGACTGACTAAACTCGTCTAAAATCCATGCTCACCCCCTCCTTAGAACAACTCTGTTAGCTCTCTCCATCCGCAGCAGGGTGACCACTCAGCCCCCAGCCAGCTTCCACTTCACAGGGGGGAGCCTGTCAAGTTACATTTCTGCTGCCCCCTTCAACTGTTCTGGGTTACCATGACAACAGCCCTGAGCCAGCCAAATAGTGCCATGCATGAGGGGGTGGGACTGGCATACTCTGTCCCTTTAGTCATTAGAATGACTTTGCAAAAATATAGTATTCTCATTGTTGTGGAAGGAGTGGGTGCGTGCATGTAATAACTGAATGGATTGTTATTTTGCTCTGGATTATTTGCACTTAAGTGTTGTACATTAACTGGAAATTGCACTTGCTTAGTGCGACAGTGAGAGAATCATCCCAGAGAAGATAATGTCCTGATACATTTGTTGAGACCCTCTGACTGTTTTTTGTCAAATTTGTTTAACACTTGCTTAGAATTCCTCACCTAAGATGTTTTAATGTCATTCAATAAGACTCATGTAAACTTGGTTCTGTGAACCAAATTAGTATGTGAGAATTTGTGATAAAATAAAGTGATAAAATATTGACGCAACCTTTATTTGTGTGCCGTCTATTGTCCTAGTGTAGGTTGGTGACTGATCTTTACACATTTATTGGTCAGAGAGCAGGTTTGAGGTTAGCGTCCTATAACATGCACACACACAAGCTCAATTTACGAGACTTTACCTGTCCTCTAATGAGAAGATACATTTTATTTATTGAAATGTCTTATTGACCCAAATTCTGTATTAAAACACTTTTTTCCATGAGGCACTAGCAGGGACCAATTTTGGATACATCCTTTATGCTTCAGCTCAAATAATAAGTAGATCTAATATTTTCATCAAACCTTGATGCTATTCTATTATTGACAAGTATATCCAATAAATACCCTCAACTAACACAGAGATTGACTTTGGAGTTGGACTATTCCTGACAGCAGTATACTGCATTTGCCTTCATGGCCAGACATTCTCAATGCCAGTGGACATTGGAATAGAGAGAATGAACATGATAAAGTGGTGTGTAAGTTGCCACCATCTAAAAGGTGGAATACATCCCTGCTTGGCTCTGTCCATCTATAATCAGCAAGGCATGAGTGGCTCAGTGGAAGAGAATGTTATTGTGCTTTATATTGGGGATCTGCTCTGTTCTTTAGCCTCCTGACAGCCTTCCTCATGTGCTTGGGCTGCAGGGGAGGCATGTCTCCCCTCTTCTCACACACGTCCAGAGTTGCAGGGCCAAACAGAAGAAAGTTAGTCGTCAAAATGCCTCAAAGTCTTTGTTGGTGGAGATACAAGACAATCAAGAACTCATGTCTGGTCAATATTAACCCAGCGATGTCCTTTACTCACCTTCTTCCACTATTTCTCCAGCAAATACCGGACATAACCACATTTTGAGAGACTGAGGATCCTGTGATGGACTGTATGAACCAGGTAAAGATAAACATATGTTGAAATACAGCATACATGCATCAGTGAATTTTATGATTGAAATTGAATTGATTAAGATGAAATATTACATAAAACTGCCTAAAGGTCTTACCTTCTTTACATTTACATTTAAGTCATTTAGCAGACGCTCTTATCCAGAGCGACTTACAAAATGGTGCATTCACCTTATGATATCCAGTGGAACAACCACTTTACAATAGTACATCTATATCTTTTTGTTGGGGGGGGGGGGGGGGGGGGTTAGAAGGGTTACTTTATCCTATCCCAGGTATTCCTTAAAGAGGTGGGGTTTCAGGTGTCTCCGGAAGGTGGTGATTGACTCCGCTGTCCTGGCGTCGTGAGGGAGCTTGTTCCACCATTGGGGTGCCAGAGCAGCGAACAGTTTTGACTGGGCTGAGCGGGAACTGTGCTTCCTCAGAGGTAGGGGGGCCAGCAGGCCAGTGGTGGATGAACGCAGTGCCCTTGTTTGGGTGTAGGGCCTGATCAGAGCCTGAAGGTATGGAGGTGCCGTTCCCTTCACAGCTCCGTAGGCAATCACCATGGTCTTGTAGCGGATGCGAGCTTCAACTGGAAGCCAGTGGAGAGAGCGGAGGAGCGGGGTGACGTGAGAGAACTTGGGAAGGTTGAACACCAGACGGGCTGCAGCGTTCTGGATGAGTTGTAGGGGTTTAATGGCACAGGCAGGGAGCCCAGCCAACAGCGAGTTGCAGTAATCCAGACGGGAGATGACAAGTGCCTGGATTAGGACCTGCGCCGCTTCCTGTGTGAGGCAGGGTCGTACTCTGCGAATGTTGTAGAGCATGAACCTACAGGATCGGATCACCGCCTTGATGTTAGTGGAGAACGACAGGGTGTTGTCCAGGATCACGCCAAGGTTCTTAGCACTCTGGGAGGAGGACACAAGGGAGTTGTCAACCGTGATGGCGAGATCATGGAACGGGCAGTCCTTCCCCGGGAGGAAGAGCAGCTCCGTCTTGCCGAGGTTCAGCTTGAGCTGGTGATCCGTCATCCACACTGATATGTCTGACAGACATGCAGAGATGCGATTCGCCGCCTGGTTATCAGAAGGGGGAAAGGAGAAGATTAATTGTGTGTCGTCTGCATAGCAATGATAGGAGAGACCATGTGAGGATATGACAGAGCCAAGTGACTTGGTGTATAGCGAGAATAGGAGAGGGCCTAGAACAGAGCCCTGGGGGACACCAGTGGTGAGAGCGCATGGTGCGGAGACAGATTCTCGCCACGCCACCTGGTAGGAGCGACCTGTCAGGTAGGACGCAATCCAAGCGTGGGCCGCGCCGGAGATGCCCAACTCGGAGAGGGTGGAGAGGAGGATCTGATGGTTCACAGTATCAAAGGCAGCAGATAGGTCTAGAAGGATGAGAGCAGAGGAGAGAGAGTTAGCTTTAGCAGTGCGGAGAGCCTCCGTGACACAGAGAAGAGCAGTCTCAGTTGAATGCCCAGTCTTGAAACCTGACTGATTAGGATCAAGAAGGTCATTCTGAGAGAGATAGCAGGAGAGCTGGCCAAGGACGGCACGTTCAAGAGTTTGAGAGAAAAGAAAGAAGGGATACTGGTCTGTAGTTGTTGACATCGGAGGGATCGAGTGTAGGTTTTTTCAGAAGGGGTGCAACTCTCGCTCTCTTGAAGACGGAAGGGACGTAGCCAGCGGTCAAGGATGAGTTGATGAGCGAGGTGAGGAAGGGGAGAAGGTCTCCGGAAATGGTCTGGAGAAGAGAGGAGGGGATAGGGTCAAGTGGGCAGGTTGTTGGGCGGCCGGCCGTCACAAGACGCGAGATTTCATCTGGAGAGAGAGGGGCGAAAGAGGTCAAAGCACAGGATAGGGCAGTGTGAGCAGGACCAGCGGTGTCGTTTGACTTAGCAAACGAGGATCGGATATCGTCAACCTTCTTTTCAAAATGGTTGACGAAGTCATCCGCAGAGAGGGAGGGGGGAGGAGGAGGATTCAGGAGGGAGGAGAAGGTAGCAAAGAGCTTCCTAGGGTTAGAGGCAGATGCTTGGAATTTAGAGTGGTAGAAAGTGGCTTTAGCAGCAGAGACAGAAGAGGAGAATGTAGAGAGGAGTGAGTGAAAGCAGCTTTTATAGCTTTATAGCAGCTTTAGGGAAGGCAGACGTCTGTACATCTCATAGCAGTTAAAGCTGCTCCTCAGAAAAGGAGGAGACAAACCCTGGACAACACAAGGGGAAAATGTTAATGTACGAATTCTTGCAACAAATATTTGTCTTTATGCAGTTACCACAAACACTTGGTTAATATAATGTACAGTATCTGAATCTAATTGCATCTTCTGTATCTCATCCTCATCAACCTTTTGGCACCTCTCCGTTTTCTTCTCAGGCTCCACTTTCAGCATTTTGGAAGAAGGGTGACCTGCGACTCCCTCATCATCTCCAGCCACAGAGTCCTTCAGCAGGTCATGCAAAGTAAACAGGATTGTAGGGAAGATGTAACAAATAGTTAACTATATCTTGAATGCGGCTAGTGAGCTCTGTTGGGAGGTTGTTGTTGTAGGGTTCCTGTACTTTTGGGGCCAATTTTTTCTATATCATGACACTCTTTATAAGTTATAGTTATTCCAACAACACACTTACCTGTTTGTTGACTGATTGTGAGGATGGATTTTCAGTGTCTGCATCCGAGGTCACGAGTGTCTTCGGTTTTAGGGCTTTCTCCAGCAGCCAATGATTTCTCAGAGTTGGGAAAAGGATTTATCAGAGCCGGGTCTGCCATAGCTCATTTGAAATCTTACCACACCAATCGAATTTATAATTCTGCAACAGTCAATGTGGCAATGGTCGACTCCAGAAACAAACTAGCTAGCTGCTAGCAAAAAAATTACTTCACAGCTAACGTTAGCTACGCTCACTTACTAGCCTCATGGAACTCGGTATATCTCGTTTATTGACCGTTAGCTGCTTTAGTAAAATACTAGCTAAAGCAGTAAAGAAAAATGTTTAGAAGCAACATCAATTTTTTTTTTGGAAAATTCGCGGCCGGAAGCTGCTGCTGAAATCCACTTCCTTTTCCCGGGTTGTCACTAGTTACCAATGCCACAAAGTCATAAACCCCGCCCATTTCTAAAATGTATTTTTTTAAACCTAACCTTAATCACATTGCTAACCTTACGCCTAACCCTAACCTTAAATAAAAACCAAAAAGCACATTTTTATTTTCATGAATTTATACGATATAGCCAATTTGGACATTGTGCTTGTGGTAACTAGTGACAACTCCTTTACAACTTTATTGTTCTTTATTGAGAGAATAATGAAAACAATTTGCGATTTTTTGTTTTGTTTATAGTTATGTCTTTTCTCTGTCAGTTGAGTAAAGATACACACACTCAGTTATATTTTGTCCAGTGCTTTAGTTGAGTATTTCCATTCAACTAGTCTTAATGCTTTGCTTGTCAATGGGAAATAAAATACTATGCTATTTTTTCAGATGATGCTCTGGCTAAATGTCATTTGGTAATCGAAGTTTTAAATTATATCAATAGCCTCAATTATTAACTGGAAAATACATTGAACTTTCTGGCACCCACATATATTTTGTGTTTTATGATCCTACAGTTTTCTTTTAAGGAGAGAGAAAGGATGTCAACATAGCTGATTATTGCATGTACAATCATGTGTACATGCACAGTGTACTTACTGTGCACTTACTGTATTTAGTACAAAGATTTATTTTGTGCATATTGGTAATAGAATAATCACCAACTAATTCACCAAAATGAGAAATTATGAAAAAAATGACTGATCGACGTCAGATAGGGGCAGTTTCGAGGAAGTGACGCGCGCATGAGACTGGGTGAAGGAAGTTTGCTCTGTGGTACTGAACGAAACTTTTCCCCGGAGCTACAGTGGAAGATCAGAACAGTCCTGGAGAATTGTGTTGCTGGGAGAGTGATCCAGTCGTGCAGGGAACCATTGTTTTCCTCAGTACGCCTGTGAGATTGGTAGAGGACCGCAAAGGATTTTTTTCTCCCGTTTTCTAACCCCCTACTCTATCCGAGATGGGGAAGGAGCAGGAACTCCTAGAGGCGGCGCGCACTGGAAATCTTGCCGCTGTGGAAAAGCTTCTTTCTGGGAAACGACAATCGACTGGAAGTGGCGGTGGATCATCGGGGACTAGTGGAAGCAGCAATATCAGTGGTCACAATGCGTCTCACCCGCTTTCCAGCCTTCTCAGGTAGGGGAGATCAGTGGATGAATGGGAGGCAGAGCGCGAGGTGTTCCAACCAGGAACGTCGGTGCATGAGCGCGTTGTAAACGGCACAGCCACGTTCAGTAAACAACCCCCCGGATCAATCAATGTATTGTATTTCGTTTGCAATAACAGCAGCAGCTATTAATTTGTTAATTTGCATCCATGCAGTGGACCCTTGCTTCGCCATGTTTAATAACATGTTCACGTAGCCATGCACGCGCAATGAAGTGCCTCTTTGTTAGATGATCGTCAGTGAAAAATAAATGTAATGCAACATACAACTCGTTACATATTCAAGATGTAGTAGATTGCAACCTATAGTCCTCATTTGTTTGTGTGGGCAGCTAAACTACTCACATGCTTTTTGGTTAGACATTTTGGAACGTTGAGAAAAATACGAACGGCCAAGCATAATTATAAAAATGTTTTTTTATTGTCACAGGTGCAGTGAAATGTGTTGTTTTATACAGGGTCAGACAGAGTATTACGGAATTAGGGTTAAGTACCTTGCTCAAGGGCACATCGACAGATTTGTCGTATTGTCGGCTCTGTATTCAATTCTGGGACATTTCGGTTACTGGCCCGACTCTCTAACCAATAGGATGTTTGACGCCAGACCCCTTCATTTTCGTACGCCACGGTGAAATTTACATTTACATTTAAGTAATTTAGCAGACGCTCTTATCCAGAGCGACTTACAAATTGGTGCATTCACCTTATGATATCCAGTGGAACAACCACTTTACAATAGTGCATCTAAATCTTTGGGGGGGGGGGGGTTAGAAGGATTCGTTTACACAAACCAAGAAAAACGCAATAAAACAGGATCTGTGAGTGAAATGGGTCATGATTCTTCCCCCTACATTTTGTTGTACCATGCCCTCCCGAAACTTGTCTCTACTAGCAAGTGGAAGGAATTGAGTTTGTCGGTGGACTGGGCAGTTCCATGCTCTTTTTTTAACTTTTTATTTGTATTTATTTTTACTTCAGAGTCCCATCTTGCTCAAGGTTATTAAATAAATAACACATTTTGTGCTTTTGGGATTAGATAGATGGAGTGCACTTGGAATGCCCACTGAGAGTAGTGAGAAATAATGTCAGAGACTAATTTTGGTGACACTTTTGCTCTACAGCCCTTTCAGGTAAAGGTTGCATGAGAAATGGGACGAAGGGAATACACAATAACCTAGGCTATTAGTAATTGCCCTGGGACCAGTGGTGCCCTTTGTGTACTCAGTAACATAACTCAAGGTGCATTTTAAAGAGGCCATGGTTGTTATGTTATAGTGCATACTTGGTAAACAAGAGAAGGGCAGTGTGCTGTTGGGGTGGTGGAAGCACCTCCTGCACCTTGTCTGAAACTAGGCTACACATAACGACCAACCCTACAGAAAAAACATGGAAAAAGATTGGGGAGAACATATTTCTCTTGAGGTCTATGCCACAATACACATGCCAACGAGAGAGGTTTTTCATTATTTCCTGTTTTAAACGCTGGGACTAGATAAACCACTTGCAATTAGAATGCTGGCCACACACAGGTGCATAGCAGCCTTGTCAATCAACCTCCTAAAAGCCTCATCGAGGTGCCTACATCCCATGGCTGAGACAAGTGTTTGCTAAAAGCCCCTAGGTGATGTGTCACTGTGCTACTCATGCCAGGCTGTACACTACACTGAATGTACTCTAGCTAATTACATTAAACCCTCTTAATCGGAAATCCAATTCAGGGATGTCATGATGCATTCAAGGCTGCCTCCATCCCTGCCTGTCTGTTACAGATCTGTGGGTGGACAGGGAATGAAGAGCCATTGTATCAAATTGTATTTATCACATGCGCCGAATACAACTGGTGTAGACTTTACAGTAAAATGCTTGCTTACGAACCTTTTCCAACGATGCAGAATAAAAAAATAGAAATAAATAAAAGTAAATAACGAGGAATAAAATACACAAGAATGAAGCTATATATAGGGAGTACCAGTACCAGATCAATGTGAAGAGGTACGAGGTATTTGAGGCAGATATGTACATGAAGGCAGGGTAAAATAAAGAACAGAGTAGTAGCAGCAAATTATGAGTGTAAAAGAGTGAGTTTGTGGTGTCGGTATGCGTGTGTGTTATGTGTGTGCGTATGCAGTGTATGTGAACGTGTGAGGGAGTGACACTTTAGTGTGTGTGTGTGTGTATATATATATATATATATATACATATACATATACATATATATGTATGTATATATATATATACATATATATGTATGTATATATATATATGTCTAGTGCGTGTGCTTAGGGTCAGTGCAGATTGTTTGGGTACCATTAATTGACTATTTAGCAGTCTGGCAATTTAGGGCTCTTATGGCTTGTGGGTAGAAGCTGTCTGGGAGCCTGTTGGTCCGAGAGCTGATGCTCCAGTACTGTTTGCCGGACGGTAGTAGAGTGAACAGTCTGTGGCTTGGAGTCTTTGGCAATTTTTCAGGCCTTCCTCTGACACCACCTGATTATAGAGCTCCTGGATGGCAGGGTGCTCAGCCCTAGTGATCTACTGGGCTGTCCACACCACCTCTGTATTACTTTGCAGTCAAGGGCAGTATAATTGCCATACCAAGTGGTGATTCAACCAGTCAAGATGCTCTCGATGGTGCAGCTGTAGAAGTTTTTAAGGATCTGAAGGCCCATGCCAAGTCTTTTCAGCCTCCTGTGAGGGTAGAGGTGCTGCCGTGCCCTTTTCAAGACTGTGCAGGTGTGTGTGGACCCTGTTAAGTCCTTAGTGATGTGGACGCCAAGGAACTTGAAGCTCCCTGGTCTAACTCACCTAATCAATGGCTGGCAACCATCCTCTTAGAAAATGTTTGTCTAGCACTTGTTGGAAATAAATAAACCGATGGTATAGACTGTGAATATCTCCAGCCTAGTAATATCCACTTTTCTGAAGACCTGTGAGTGCTTTAGTTTTTCAAATATACTGTTACACGGAACCCAATCCTGCTGCGCATGTGCCATCGTGCATACATTTATTTTGTCCCCCCACACCAAACGCGATCACGACACGCAGGTTAAAATATCAAAACTCTGAACCAATTACATTAATTTGGGGACAGGTCGAAAAGCATTAAACATGTGTGGCAATTTAGCTAGCTAGCTTGCACATGCTAGCTAATTTGTCCTATTTAGCTAGCTTGCTGTTGCTAGCTAATTTGACCTGGGATATAAACATTGGAGTTGTTATTTTACCTGAAATGCACAAGGTCCTCTACTCCGACAATTAATCCACACATAAAACGGTCAACCGAATCATTTTTAGTCATCTCTCCTCCTTCCAGGCTTTTTCATCTTTGAATTTATATGGTGATTGGCATCTAAACTTTCATAGTATTACCACGACGACCGGCAAAACAGTTCGTCTTTCAATCATCCACGTGGGTATAACCAATGAGGAGATGGCACATGGGTACCTGCTTCTATAAACCAATGAGGAGATGGGAGAGGCAGGACTTGCAGCGCGTCTGCGTCAGAAATAGGAATGACTTCTATTTTAGCCCTTGGCAACGCAGACGCTCGTTGGCGCAATAATTGAATAACATGGATTTCAACATTTATTTTGCTACGCTCGCGCACGCAACGTGTCCGGTCTGGTCAGCGTGTTAGCATTGCCTCTGTGTATATATGAGCTATACGGAAGTATGGACATGTAGCCTATGCTTACTCCCAAGTGGCCCAGGGGGAGATTTTCTATTGTTTGTGACATTTGATTTAGCGCATGTAATGAAAATGACAATACGTTTAGGGCACGTGTCAAACACTTTCCATGGAGGGCCAAGTGTCTGCGGGTTTTATGCTCCTCCCTTGTACTTGATTGATGAATTAAGGTCACTAATTAGTAAGGAAATCCCCTTACCTGGTTGTCTAGGTCTTAATTGATGACCAAAAATCCGCAGACACTCGGCCCTCTGTCAAATGAGTTTGACCCCCCTGGTTTAGGAGCATCTGTGACATTACCATACTGATTCAGACATTGGTTCAATAGAGTTCTTTCACTAAAGACGGTTGGACTGTGTTGTGTGCAGCTTGCTCGGATTATTTTCATGGTGGAAAATAACTGATCTTTAGGCCTAGGCCCACATCTGTGCATGTTCAACTTTCATGTTGAACTACTTCACCTGCAAAATTTGGTTGTTGTTACAACTGATGTAGAAATTTGACATGGTGCAATATTATTTCCAGGTTGTTGTTGTTACACTGACGTCTGTTAATAGCACAGATACAGCATAGGTTGTTGCCCTTTGCACAATGCATGCTACTGTCAGCATTGGTGATGGTGTGTTGTGTTTGTGCTGAATTTTTGCCATTCTTCCTATGGAATGGAGTACATGTTGAGACTTGTGGTGTTTTCGAAGCCAGGCAGGAGCACAGCTTTGCTCTGCAGAATGTCTGCTCTTCCTGAACACCTGAATGGAAGATGCAATTGAACAGACACTGAGCCCTTCATGTTCAGAAGCCCCACATGTGCTTTGTGTTACTCTGAATCAGAAAGAGAAATGGATGGAATGACACTGGATAGCATTCCCCACAGCTATCCTAGTGAGAGACAGGGAGCCCAAGGCGTCAACATTACCTGCTCAGCATCAATACTAACCTTTCAGACTGAACAGCAGCAGACTGACGCCTGATAAGGCTTTCTTGTTTACAAGGGTTGGGTTCAATGACATGCCACTGCCAGTCAATGCCAGAACATGTGGTATTCAGTTGACAAGTTGAGTATCAATTCACTTCCTGAATTGACTTCCATTTATATAGAATTTACCTCTGTTATTTTTGTTTGCTTATATGGCCTTTTGACCGCCACTGTGCAAACCTCTCTACAATAGCCTAGGCCCTATCACATGTTCTATGTGTCAATGGATGTGTTTTAATCCAGTGGCTCAAGATCAACAAAGAAGTAGAAGTGGTGAAGCACTATGTCATACATCAACTTCAAGCTATGCCTTTACAAATAGTGTACTGTACACTTACTGCAACGTACTGCCCGCATCTCACTCTGGCCCCATGATCCGTCTCCATCCTGGAGGTCCACAGGAAGAGCTCCTCTCTGGCACTTCCTGTCCCAGGTTGTCCAAACAACCCCAGCTGCTGGTACTGGGCTGGAGGCCGGGGTAAACGGAGTCCATGGCAGGCCAGAGAGAGAGAGAGAGCCTGGCCTGCCCATTGTGGGGAAATTAACAGAGGAATGCGTGGAGCAGCACTGACTGAACTGACACTCAGAGTTTAGCCAGATGAAGGGTTGTGTGTTGTCTCCTAAATTCACAGCCAGCTCCTTTGTCCCATTGACACAGCACAGAGAAGATCGCTTTTCATATTTATCAGGCCCCAAGGAACAGTTTGGGCTTTTTCTAGACTAAGTGTCCAAATGGAAAAAGAGAGCTTTTACAAAATACCTTTTTAAATGCATTCCCATTTCTCCAAATTGACTATTTTAATAGTACTGTAGGTCCTCAGTCAGTCAAGAAAGCTGAATAGACTTTGGCTATTTTGTAGCTAGATACTGTGGCAGTCAGGATTAGGTTGTTCAAGTAGGCCAACTGAAATGTAAGCTTGCATTTAGCTTCTGTCACAATTTGTGAAATGTCATTGTGGGGAAGTGGTCAAGGGACAGGACTTGTTGCCAGAGGAGGTTTTAGGAAGTTTGAATTAAGTTCTTGCCCTGAGTGACCCAGAGTGTAGGTTACATACACACAGAGGCCCCTAAGTTCTGCAGGTTTGTTGGTCTTGTTTTGCTAAAATATGCATAAAAAAACACATTTGAAGAAATATGTAGCCTAGACAGAGTTTACAGAGTACAGACGGATCCACAGAGGAAGGTACTGGGAGGAAAGATGTGTGTGCCAGCCAGGCTCAGCTCTTCTGCTCAAATCCGAGTGGTGATTATAATAAGCTCCACGCTGCAATTGTGCAACAATGGTCACAGAAAGTGAATTGTGCTTCTACTCAAATCTTCTTGCATGTAGGTTTTCTGGTCGGTCCCTGCGTAGTTGGACCACCCTTGTGAAAATGTAACTTGCTAGCTACCAGCTCGTAACTTGCTAGCTACCAGCTCGAGACCAAATAGCCAATGCCTTGTCAGTACATTCTTTTTTTTGCTTAGTCCAGGGGTTTTCAAACTTTTCTTGCCCAGGGACACCCGCCCAGGCAAACCGGCAACCCAGGGACCCCCTCATGTTAGCCAAAAAAGAAATGTCTTATCAGGTGAATAATAATGGCAAGTAGAAGTAATGCATTTTTAAATGAATAGATTTGATAGAAAGTTTCATTATTTTAACTTCCCCACAGTTCTTTGGAAGAGGAAGTGTAAACTAACATACCTTTCTAGCTAATCGGCTATCTTGGCCATGGAGAGAATTTTGCTGTTGTAATGCATGTTTTCTGCAAATCAACAAATGTTTCCACTGAGCTGAGAGGACATTTTGGCAGATTTGAATCAAATTTCCAGTAATTCTACATAGTTTGCAATGGAACTGAGAGCCAATCTAGCAGTTTTAAAGCTAACTTCCTGAAATTCTATGTGTTTTGCCATGACTAATGCTGTGTTGCTCTGCTCAAACATTATAACATCAATAGGGATGTGCCTTGGATCCGTAAAAAAAAAAAATCCAATTCTCTGAGTCTCTAGCTTTTGTTTTATTGTTAGATCTCAAAGATGGTATTATTAAAACATATATAAAACAATTATCTATATAATATATAACACTTAAACAACAAATCCTAGATTTGAATGAAAGAAATAATCTTATTAAATACTTTTTTCTTTACATAGTTGAATGTGCTGACAACAAAATCACACAAATAATCAATGGAAATCCAATTTATCAACCCATGGAGGTCTGGATTTGGAGTCACACTCAAAATTAAAGTGGAAAACCACACTACAGGCTGATCCAACTTTGATGTAATGTCCTTAAAACAAGTCAAAATGAGGCTCAGTAGTGTGTGTGGCCTCCACGTGCCTGTATGACCTCCCTACAACGCCTGGGCATGCTCCTGATGAGGTGGCGGATGGTCTCCTGAGGGATCTCCTCCCAGACCTGGACTAAAGCATCCGCCAACTCCTGGACAGTCTGTGGTGCAACGTGGCGTTGGTGGATGGAGCGAGACATGATGTCCCAGATGTGCTCAACTGGATTCAGGTCTGGGGAACGGGCGGGCCAGTCCATAGCATCAATGCCTTCCTCTTGCAGGAACTGCTGACACACTCCAGCCACATGAGGTCTAGCATTGTCTTGCATTAGGAGGAACCCAGGGCCAATCGCACCAGCATATGGTCTCACAAGGGGTCTGAGGATCTCATCTCGGTACCTAATGGCAGTCAGGCTACCTCTGGGGAGCACATGGAGGGCTGTGCGGTCCCCCAAAGAAATGCCACCCCACACCATGACACGCCCACCGCCAAACCGGTCATGCTGGAGGATGTTGCAGGCAGTAGAACGTTCTCCACAGCGTGTCCAGACTCTGTCACGTCTGTCACGTACTCCGAGTGAACCTGCATTCATCTGTGAAGAGCACCGTGCGCCAGTGGCGAATTTGCCAATCTTGGTGTTCTCTGGCAAATGCCAAACGTCCTGCACGGTGTTGGGCTGTAAACACAACCCCCACCTGTGGACGTCGGGCCCTCATACCACCCTCATGGAGTCTGTTTCTGACCATTTGAGCAGACACATGCACATTTGTGGCCTGCTGGAGGTCATTTTGCAGGGCTCTGGCAGTGCTTCTGCTGCTCCTCCTTGCAGAAAGGCGGAGGTAGCGGTCCTGCTGCTGGGTTGTTGCCCTCCTACGGCCTCCTCCACATCTCCTGATGTACTGGCCTGTCTCCTGGTAGCGCCTCCGTGCTCTGGACACTACGCTGACAGACACAGCAAACCTTCTTGCCAGAGTTCGCATTGATGTGCCATCCTGGATGAGCTGCACTACCTGAGCCACTTGTGTGGGTTGTAGACTCCGTCTCATGCTACCACTATAGTGAAAGCACCGCCAGCATTCAAAAGTGACCAAAACATCAGCCAGGAACCATAGGAACTGAGAAGTGGTCTGTGGTCCCCACCTGCAGAACCCCTCCTTTATTGGGGGTGTCTTGCTAATTGCCTATAATTTCCACCTGTTGTCTATTCCATTTGCACAACAGCATGTGAAATGTATTGTCAATCAGTGTTGCTTCCTAAGTGGACAGTTTGATTTCACAGAAGTGTGATTGACTTGGAGTTACATTGTGTTGTTTAAGTGTTCCCTTTATTTTTTTGAGCAGTGTATATATATATAGTTCAATATATTTTCTGTGTGCTTTCTATCTGGTTTTGGTCATTTAAGTTGACACTGAAACTGTTTTTCCATCCCGAAAATGAACATTTAGACGCCCGGCCCGCCAAAGAATTTTCTATAAAGAAAAATAACCTGTAATTTGCTCCAAAGACTGTAATTTCCACCATATTAAAGGGATGGTTTGATATTTTGGCAATGAAGCCATTTATCTACTTCCCCAGAGGTGGATGAACAGGAACAGCTAGCATGCTAACTGTTCCTGTAGACTTCGAGTAATTGTGCTAACTCTATTTAGCATTGGCTTTTGAACCTACCTCCAACTTCCTTCATACTGGATGCAGAGACATAATACCATTTTTATGTTGTAGCTTGCGATATTCATTAAAAAATATTTTTCAAACTAAAAATCCCTTATATATATAACATTTTTTCCCTGTTTGTTTATTAACAACAGAAGTGGTTGCAATGGAACGATGCACATATTTAATGAAACAAAGCCATTTGGTTTCTCTGTTATGCGTGCATGTTCTGTCCTTCGTTTAGCATGACTGGTTTGTCCACTTTGTGCAATTGAATGTTCATATCTGTCCGTGGCAGGGAAACAGAGCAAAGGGTGTCGTGATAAGTAATCACTGTCATTTCAGCCACTCAACAGACCATGGTGTCTCCACAGACCATAGAGCTCTCTGCAGGAATCACTTACGCATTCCTAGAATCTGTCTGTGGTTTAATGTTAACAGCGATGTGACACTACCCACCCAGGCATGTGGTGAACCAGGAAGAGAATGATAATTAACTGGTAGTTCAGTAGAATGCCTGGAACCCAGGTAGTGTCTCCAGTAGCTAAGAGCTAAGTTAGAAGTTTGGTAAACAGCATGCAGTGAGTGTCACGTTCAGGGGATGGAAGGGTGATCTCTGAACTTCTTTCTGGTTCCATCCAGGAGAGAGAAGTGGTAGCTGTGAAATCTAACACCCATGTGTTGGCATTCCTAAAGTATTTGAATTTGGGATGACAGTCTGAATGTGAGGCCATGTAAGATTTACATCAACATGTTTGTCTTGTCAGAGAAAGCTGTAGGCTAATAGACGTAGGTGGCGGGCCTCCTTTACCCATGATGAATTCCACAGATGTGGGGGTGAAGACAGAGCGAATCTTCTGTGAAGAGGCCTCTCTTGGCCCTGCCATGTGACAGTGGCAGATTATCATTGCTGTAAGCTTGAGGTATCATGAGGTAAGACAATTATGTGGATGTATTGAAGCAACATCTCAAGACATCAGTCAGGAAGATAAAGCTTTGTCTTCCAAATGGACAATGACCCAAATCATAATTCCAAAGTTGTGGCAAAATGGCTTAAGGGCAACAAATTTAAGGTATTGGAGTGGCCATCACAAAGTCTCAATCCCATAGAAAATTTGTGGGCAGAACTGAAAAAGTGTGTGCGAGCAAGGAGGCCTAGAAACCTGACTCAGTTACACCAGCTCTGTCAGGAGGAATGGGCCAAAATTCACCCAACTTATTGTGGGAAGATTGTGGAAGGCTACCTGAAACGTTTGACCCAAGTTAAACAATGAAAGGCAATTCTACCAAATACTAATTGAGTGTATGTAAACTTCTCACCCACTGGGAATGTGATGAAAGAAATAAAAGCTGCAATAAATCATTCTCTCTACTATTATTCTAACATTTCGCATTCTTAAAATAAAGTGGTGATCCTAAGACAGGGAATTTTTACTAGGATTAAATATCAGGAATTGTGAAAAACTGAGTTTATAAATGTATTTGGCTAAGGTGTATGTAAACTTCCGACTTCAACTGTAGGTTGTTTTACTGCATAACTTTGATTGTGCTCACAGTTCATCTTTTAAAAAAACCAAAGAATAGGACCGTATGTAAGAAACAGGCTAGCTTAAGTCCTTGCCTTAAAATGATCATCATTGTGGACTGGGGGCCTAAACAGAATAGAACCCTCCCCCAATTGGGTTATCAAATTAGATTTTGCGATTTGGGTGGGTAGTTTCCAGAAAGACAATTACACAAAATGTTTAAGTCTCAACTGTTCCAATGTTATTTTCTCTGCCCAAAATGAGAAGGCAGAAATGGAAGCTAATCTTGACAGGAAAACTACAGTGCATTAGTTCCAGATAAGAACCTGGATCCTGACAGAAACCAGTGTTATTTATAGGTTCCCACTGCGGTTACTGTGTTAAAACAAACAGAAAAGGGACCCGCCTCTCGACTGCGAGTCTGGTATTTCACTAGAGAAACAGACACCTCTAATGAACTCTCCACTACAATGTGTTTGTTTGAATAACCCTTCTTCCACCCCTCACAGTGAATAACCTAAGTGGCACTGGAGGACAAAATGTGTGTCCTCCTAATATGAGAGACAGAGTTGTGTGTGGCATGATGTATGCATTAGGATTTGAAAAAGTCTGCTTATAACTAGTTCCAGAGACATACAGTAACACTTTCATCCAGGCATGTTTCTGAGCCCAGGCAACAAGGGAGCTCCTGCCCCAGAAGTTATGGTCTCCCTGGCCTGGTGTCTCTCCCTCTGTCTCCTTCTCCCTCCCTGCTGCTGTCAGCGGTCTCCTGCCCACCTGCTGGGACACCAGCCAACCCCCAGACTTCAAACATGTTTTACTTGAAGTCAGGAGCGAGAAATAATTGTCCTCAATAAAATGCACGCAGGCCACCAATTTAAGCCCTAGCTCGTTTTAACTTCTGCTTTGCTGACATTTTCTTGCTTTTCCAAGCTGTCTTATTTATTTTGTTTGAGGAAGTCTGTTTATATTATGAAATGTCAGTGCTAAAAATGGTTGGTCTTGAACAAACCAAGCTAATCTGTATTCTCCAGAGTCTATTTGCACTTCCCACTATCATATTGATGGATACACTGTTATTAGAGCAGGTTTCTTCGGTGTATTCTGGATGACAGTATGTTGACTGGTGGAAGACTTATTTTTTATTTGCCACTTCCTGATCTGTTGGGAAATCATGTCCTCTTTCAATTAAATTCAAGGGCTTTATTGGCATGGGAAACATATGTTAACATTGCCAAAGGAAGTGAAGTAGATAATAAAAAAAGGGAAATAAACAATACAAATTAACAGTAAACATTACACTCACAGAAGTTCCAAAAGAAAAGACATTGCAAATGTCATATGTCTATGTACAGTGTTGTAACGATGTACAAATAGTTAAAGTAAAAAAAGGGAAAATAAATTAACATAAATATGGGTTGTATTTGCAATGGTGTTTGTTCTTCACAGGTTGACCTTTTCTTGTGGCAACAGGTCACAAATCTTGCTGTTGTGATGGCACACTAGTATTTCACCCAGTAGATATGGGAGTTTATCAAAATTGGGTTTGTTTTCAAATTCTTTGTGGATCTGAGGGAAATATGTGTCTTTAATATGGTCATACATTTGGCAGGAGGTTAGGAAGTGCAGCTCAGTTTCTACCTCTCTCTCTACACCTCTTTCTCTCTCCCCACACCTCTGTGCATACAACATACATCTTATGTGGTGTCTGTGGCCAACATCTAGCAGAGCAGGGAGGAAATGCAGAGATGCACGAGGAGAAACTTTGGGTCCTTGGCATCACTGGGAATTGCTGCTGCCTGGTTCGTCGGGGTGGATTGCAGCTGAAACGAAACAGCAGCTTGCTATTTCAAATAAAATGCATGCCGGTAGAGGATATAGCAGGGGTCTCCAACAGGTTGATCGCCGCCCACCTATCAGTAGCTCATCAAACAATTCTGAAAACACATGCAATTTTCACGTTCTACCGCAAACTATCATAAACAAGTATCAGACACCGCAAGCTCCCAGCTACTATATAATCAACTCAACATTGCAGTTAACACAGGAGTGGGATATTTTTTTTAACCTTTATTTAACTAGGCAAGTCAGTTAAGAACAAATTCTTATTTTCAATGACGGTCTAGCAGCAGTGGGTTAACTGCCTTGTTCAGGGGTAGAATGACAGATTTTTACCTTGTCAGCTCAGGGATTCGATCTTGCAACCTTTTGGTTACTAGTCCAACGCTTTAACCACTAGGCTACCTGCGACCCTGATGTCAAAGTAGGTTTACTGTATATAACTTACTGCATATCATTTGTATCGATTATTTTTTGTTGTTGTTGTTGCTTTGCCATGAAATGAGCAGCAGCAGTACAGAACCATCGCTAGACCGGCACATTAGATGCCACATTCATCACTCGCTAGATGCACAACTAAAGGGAAATTACACTCAAAAACCAATTTGTTCTACACTATAAAAAAGATAATGTCTTTTGATGTGATTTAAGCTTTGATATGGACTCAGAACATCCAATTGAGTTGTTTCTCTATGAACAATTGTAATTTTGAGAGTGAAAAACAAAAAATCTAAAACCAGGAAAAATAAAACTGAGAACATAATGTGGGAAAATATAAAACAGTATTGGGGGGGGAATCAGATTTTATAGGGCCCCTTTAGAGTTGTTTCTTAACCATTATTTGAGCAGGTACAGTGCATTCGGAAACTATTCAGACCCCACATTTTGTTACGTTACAGCCTTATTCTTAAATGAATTGTTTTCCTTGTCAATCTACACACAATACCTCATAATGACAAAGTGAAAACAGGTTTTTAAAAATGTAAGCACATTTATAAAAGAAAATTAAATATTTACATAGTATTCAGAGTATTCAGACCCTCTATGAGACTCAAAATTGAACTCAGGTGCATGCTGTTTCCATTGATCATCCTTGAGATGTTTCTACAACTTGATTGGACTCCACCTGTGGTAAATTCAATTGATTGAACATGATTTGGAAAGGCACACACCTGTCTATATAAGGTCCCACAGTTGACCGTTCATGTCAGAGCAAAAACCAAGCCATGAGGTTGAAGGAATTGTCTGTAGAGCTCCGAGACATGATTGTGTCTAGGGACGGATGCTGGGACGGGTACCAAAACAAATCTGAAGCATTGAAGGTGTTTTTCAGTGGCATTGATTGGGAGACTAATCAGGATCGAGGGAAAGATGAACGGAGCAAGGTACAGAGAGATTATTGATGAAAATCTGCTACAGAGCACTCAGGACCTCCGACTGGGGTGAAGGTTCACCTTCCAACAGGACAACGACCCTAAGCACACAGCCAAGACAACACAGGAGTGGCTTTGGGACAAGTCTCTGAATGTCCTTGAGTGGCCCAGCCAGAGCCCGGACTTGAACCCAATCTAACATCTCTGGAGAGACCTGAAAATACCTCGGCAGTGACGTTCCCCAGCCAGCCTGACGGAGCTTGAGAGGATCTGCAGAGAAGAATGGGAGAAACTCCCCAAATACAGGTGTGCCAAGCTTGTAGCGTCATACCCAAGAAGACTCGAGGCTGTAATCCCTGCCAAAGGTGCTTCAACAAAGTACTGAGTAAAGGGTCTGAATGCTTATGTAAATGTTTTTGTTAACATTTTTGCAAACTTAAAAAAAAAAAACTGTTTTTGCTTTGTCATTATTGGGTATTGTGTTTTAGATTTGATGAGGAAAAACAAATGTAATACATTTTAGAATAAGGCTGTGACGTAACACACTGGAAAAAGTCAAGTGGTCTGAACTTCCCAAATGCACTGTAAATTGACGGAAAGCATAATGCACTACTTTCTATTTTACACTAAAGACTCGGGGAAGGGTTGCAGGGGAGAAAAGTCGAATGTGCCTTTTTTGAAAGCTAGAGAGAAATGAATAGCTAGCAACACTTTATTAGTAGCACGCATTCTAGAAAAGGTTGGATACCCCTGGGATATAGCATGGAGGGTGAGATTGGCAGGGCTGTGTAGTTACTGCCATGGCTTCTGTTGGGAAATCAGTGTGGGTAAACGCCAGCCTGTATGAGGGACATGCTGAAATAATTATTTTCTCACACCATCTGATCCTCCTCATCTTTCAAATTCTGTATCTTTGTTTTCCATCTCTTTGGCACCAGTGTGTGTCTTCTTTTGGCCCATTAACATGCTCTGCTGTCAGAGCGGCGTGTGGCGTAAGCAGTTTATCCTCACCTCCTGCTGCATCACAGATGCTGTGTGAAACAGACGCTCACTGAGAGCTGTTCACGTGCCATGAAGACTCAATCATGCTACACAACCATACACACAGGCTGAAATGGTAAAAATATTCTGAATTAACAACTAGCTAAAGCTGTCAACTAACTATGATTGCTAATGAGCTAAACCTGACAGGCTGCCTCTGTCCATAACTATTGTATGCAGGGATTTTGCTTCTACTCCCTATCGACTGTAAGGTGTTGGTTACCATTTCTAGGCCATCGGTCTCTCTTGTCAAAATATATATTTTTTCTTTAAAAAAAAATCTAATTGTGAGAGATTTTAGGACTGCTTGTTAAGTCAGAGCTTTGTAAGCTCTTACTCTGGACGTTTTTTTTTCTGTATGCAATATTGTGGTAAAGAAATGTGCTTTCCAGGATAAATTGTATGTTCCCTCTATAAGGACCAATGACCACCAATATGTGAAGTTCATAGGAGCATGTCAAATGAAAGCTAATAGTCTCTATATTTTTGAGAAATTAAGTCATATTTAAAATGTTCAACCATTTTTGCTCCTACAAATTTGGAATAAGCAAACACTTTTTTTTTTGTCACACAGATGGAATAAATGTCTTTTAGAAAACATCTACCAGAGAAGGTATTAAGGTATTACAAATACAGTGAGGGGAAAAAAGTATTTTATCCCCTGCTGATTTTGTACGTTTGCCCACTGACAAAGAAATGATCAGTCTATAATTTTAATGGTAGGTTTATTTGAACAGTGAGAGACAGAATAACAACACAAAAATCCAGAAAAACGCATGTCAAAAATGTTATAAATTGATTTGTATTTTAATGAGGGAAATAAGTATTTAACCCCCTCTCAATCAGAAAGATTTCTGGCTCCCAGGTGTCTTTTATACAGGTAACGAGCTGAGATTAGGAGCACACTCTTAAAGGGACACCTGTCCACAGAAGCAATCAATCAGATTCCAAACTCTCCACCATGGCCAAGACCAAAGAGCTCTCCAAGGATATCAGGGACAAGATTGTAGACCTACACAAGGCTGGAATGGGCTACAAAACCATCGCCAAGCAGCTTGGTGAGAAGGTGACAACAGTTGGTGCGATTATTCGCAAATGGAAGAAACACAAAAGAACTGTCAATCTCCCTCGGCCTGGGGCTCCATGCAAGATCTCACCTTGTGGAGTTGCAATGATCATGAGAACGGTGAGGAATCAGCCCAGAACTACACGGGAGGATCTTGTCAATGATCTCAAGGCAGCTGGGACCATAGTCACCAAGAAAACAATTGGTAACACACTACGCCGTGAAGGACTGAAATCCTGCAGCGCCCGCAAGCTCCCCCTGCTCAAGAAAGCACATATACATGCCTGTCTGAAGTTTGCCAATGAACATCTGAATGATTCAGAGGACAATTGGTTTAAAGTGTTGTGGTCAGATGAGATCAAAATGGAGCTCTTTTGCATCAACTCAACTCACCATGTTTGGAGGAGGAGGAATGCTGCCTATGACCCCAAGAACATCATCCCCACCGTCAGACATGGAGGTGGAAACATTATGCTTTGGGGGTGTTTTTCTGCTAAGGGGACAGGACAACTTCACCGCATCAAGGGACGATGGACGGGGTCATGTACTGTCAAATCTCTGGTGAGAACCTCCTTCCCTCAGCCAGGGCATTGAAAATGGGTCATGGATGGGTATTCCAGCATGACAATGACCCAAAACACATGGCCAAGGCAACAAAGGAGTGGCTCAAGAAGAAGCACATTAAGGTCCTGGAGTGGCCTAGCCAGTCTCCAGACCTTAATCCCATAGAAAATCTGTGGAGGGAGCTGAAGGTTCGAGTTGCCAAACGTCAGCCTCGAAACCTTAATGACTTGGAGAAGATCTGCAAAGAGGAGTGGGACAAAATCCCTCCTGAGATGTGTGCAAACCTGGTGGCCAACTACAAGAAACGTCTGACCTCTGTGATTGCCAACAAGGGTTTTGCCACCAAGTACTAAGTCATGTTTTGCAGAGGGGTCAAATACTTATTTCCCTCATTAAAATGCAAATCATTTGATAACATTTTTGACATGCATTTTTCTGGATTTTTGTTGTTGTTATTCTGTCTCTCACTGTTCAAATAAACCTACCATTAAAATTATAGATTGATAATTTCTTTGTCAGTGGGCAAACGTACAAAATCAGCAGGGGATCAAATACTTTTTTCCCTCACTGTACATAAAAACATACTTGGATGCAATGTTACCTCAATTGTTTTGGGGCACAGCGATTTCAGGTCTGCTGAGTGTAAACTTGAACATTGTAAAAATTCTGTGATAACTTCCAACGAGTTTACCTTGAACACTGAGGCTGTACTTACTTTAAGTTAGAGTTTTAAAAGTGGTCTAGTAGGCTACTCTGGCTATTTGATCATAATGTAGGCCTACAAGAGTGGCCTACTATCAAAAACAATGGAGCAAATGCATCCCATAACATTTTAACATGGAAATACAGTGACAAGAAAAAGTATGAACCCTTTGGAATTACCTGGATTTCTGCATAAATTGGTCATACAATTTGACCTGATCTTCATCTAAGTCACAACAATTGACAAACACAGTCTGCTTAAACTAATAACACACACAATTATACGTTTTCATGTCTTTATTGAACACACCGTGTTAACATTCACAGTGTATGGTGGAAAAAGTATGTGATTCCTTGGATTTAATAACTGGTTGACCCTCCTTTGGCAGCAATAAACTCAACCAAATGTTTTTGGCAGTCAGATAGCCTTACATTCTCCTGCAAAATGTCTTGATAAACTTGAATTCATTTTTCCGTTGATGATAGCAAGCTGTCCAGTTCCTGAGGCTGCAAAGTGGCCCCAAACCATGACGCTCCCTCCACCATACTTTACAGTTGGAATGAGGTTTTGATGTTGGTGTGCTGTGCCTTTTTTCCTCCACACAGTGTTGTGTGTTTCTTCCAAACAACTCAACTGTAGTTTAATATTTTGCCAGAAGCGCTGTGGAACATTCAGGTGCTCTTTTGCAAACTTCAGACGTGCAGCAATGGTTTTTTTGGACAGCAGTGGCTTCTTCCGTTGTGTCCTCCCATGAACACCATTCTTGTTTAGTGTTTTACGTACCGTAGACTCGTCAACAGAGATGTTAGCATGTTCCAGAGATGTCTGTAAGTCTTTAGCTGACACTCTAAGATACTTCTTAACCTCATTGAGCAATCTGCACTGTGCTCTTGTAGTTATCTTTGCTGGACGGCTAGGAGAGTAGCAACCGTGCTGAACTTTCTCCATTTAAAGGCAATTTGTCTTACCGTGGATTGATGAACATCAAGGCTTTTAGAGATACTTTTGTTTAACCCTTTCCAGCTCTATGCAAGTCAACAATTCTTAATCTTAGGTCTTCTGAGATCTCTTTTTTTCGAGGCATGGTTCACAACAGGCAATGCTTCATGTGAATAGCGAGCTCAAATTTTGTGCGTGTTTTTTATAGGGCAAGGCAGCTCTAACCAACATCTCCAATCTCGTCTCATTGATTGGATTCCAGGTTAGCTGACTCCTGACTCATTAGCTTTTGGAGAAGTCATTAGCCCAGGGGTTCACATACCTTTTCCAACCTACACTGTGAATGTTTATATGATGTGTCCAATATAGACAACAAAAATACAATAATTTGTGTTATTAGTTTAAGCACACTATGTTTGTCTATTGTTGTGACTAAGATGAAGATCAGATCACATTTTGACCAATTTATGCAGAAATCCAGGTAATTCCAAAGGGTTCACATACTTTTTCTTGCCAGTGTAGCTGTTCTATCATTCAGCCTACAGTAGCAGCCAATTTGTGGTTTTCAATGTAGGCCTACATTCCATGAGTCTTTTGAAAAAAAAAACATGCAGGGCTTGACATTAACCTGTTTATCCACTTGTCCTTTAGAGAAGGACTCCCTAGTGGTGCAGTGGTCTAAAGCACTGCATCTCAGTGAAAGAGGCGTCACTACAGTACCTGGTTTGAATCCAGGCTGTATCACATCCGGACTTGATTGGGAGTCCCATAGGGCAGAGCACAATTGGCCCAGCGTCGTTTGGGTTTGGCTGGGGTAGGCCGTCATTGTAAATCAGTTTTGGGTGATTTCTGCGGCCAAAAATGCCTGATTTTTGCGGCAGCTTTTCTGAAATTCTGCGATTTTGTTTTTTTTCCTTCACTTTAATTTCATATAAAGCAATAAAAAGTCGTATGTGCTCAGTTTTAGGATGATTTTAAGCAGAATACATAATACAAAAACAATTAAACATCTAAACATTCACTCACTCATACACACCTCACCTCTCCATCAGGCTTGTGGCTTTCTATCAATACGAGATGTACCTCCCCTATGCATCTCCCATTCCTACTCTCTCTCCCTCTCTCTCGCAACAAAAAAACTCTAATAGATTCAAAGCTGATCAATCGCTTTCAATTTGAGGGTTGATATTTCTTTCGCATAAATTGTGTTCAAAATACGATTGTGATTTTCTTTTCTGAAAGGGTCGTAAGGAAGATAAAGAACAGAAAACGTAAAAATAGAGTATTCTGGTTGATATGTACTTTTAAAACCGTATTACCATTTCAAAAAAATCCAGAAAGATTGTGCTTTCGTGATCCGTATTAGGTTTTAGAGTTTAAAACGGCAAATCTGACAGACTGGGGAGAGCAGAGTGCCGACCACCCTACTAAAGCCAAGTTTAGCGGAGTAAAAGTTTGAGTAAAACGCCACTCACCTTGATTCTTTCAGCGCTTGCCACAGTCTTCCCTGCTCCCACTTCAGTCATGGTGATCTGCCGCTGCTGTGGGAACTGTTCTGACATTCTCATGTGCTTTGATGATTCTAAGTGACTGTTGAATGTCGACTTTCTTATGTTTCCAAAATCATTTGGAAATTGTTTAGCTGTTATTTTTGTTGGCAAATGAGTTCGATTTCTGTTCATTGTACTGCCTCTCGGCCATCAACAATCACACATCATCTTAGCACGTGAATACGTTGACAGGCCAGGGGGGAAAAACTTTTTTGACGTGTGGTTGGATTGGGCCATTTTGCACAGTAACAGTGCAGTAATTGGTCAAAATTACGAACCCGCTTTTGATTGAACCCTTTTATGCGCTAAAAGTGCAGGATTGGTCAAAATTGCTAGCTCTCGCATAATATGCGCTGATTGGTTGATTCTGCATTGAATTATGCTATCGCAGAATTGTGTAATCCTGGAGGGACTGTTAAATAAGAATTTGTTCTTAACTAACTTGCCTAGTTTAAAAAAAGGTTAAATAAAATAAAAAAAGGTGACTGAAAAGGTTGTTGTGGTGTTTGATGCAAGAAACTACTTCACAAAATAAAATGCATCATTATTCCCATACCATTATTGCAGAGAATTAGACAAGTCAAGCTACCCTCTGCCTATTGGCTACTTAGATTATTCAAGTCTGTCTCAAAATACAGCACCCTTTAAGACAAGAAAAGCTATTTACCTGATGCACTTTTTAAGGATGGCTAGAAATGCACATGTTATCTATACCTGTGCTAATAACTTACTAACTAACTAGCAAAGGATTTGAATAAATGTGCACAGGTCGGTACATGTAGCTCTCGCTTTGATCTGAAAACAAGCACATCTACTCATGACCACTCATGCTGTATACACAGTCCAGTTCAAAGGGAATGGCACAGATCAATATATGGCAATGGTATATTTGCATATAGGCCTACTGCAGCTCTGATTGGTTATGGCGAATTGGTCTGTGTAGAGTATGGGCCTGAGTCCTGCCTGTCAATGCAATAGAATCCTATTCCAATGCGTTTTGCCTAGAAAAAAACATCTTGCATAGTTAGTTTTGCATGGTTTGTTTTGTTTCGGTATGTTGCATTGATTCGATCACAATACCAACAGTAAAGGGAAATGTTGATAGTGTTAATGGGGAAATCTCTAGAAAGTTGAGTGAAGCTCAAACTCTTGCTTCTCTGCTCGGGTTGATATTTCTTCTTCGTGGCAGTCCCGGGGCAGATGCGTACTTGCCCAGCTTAGAGACAACGTTGCTTACATGCCTTCTGTAAGTTTAAGAAACATTGCCTTGTGCCTAACAATTCCGTTACTAAAAACAAACACACTACATGACCAAAAGTATGTGGACACCTGCTCGTCAAACATCTCATTCCAAAATCATGGGCATTAATATGGAGTTGGTCCCTCATTTGCTGCTATAACAGCCTCCACTCTTCTAGGTAGGCTTTCTACTAGATGTCGGAACATTGCTGCGGGGACTTGCTTCCATTCAGCTACGAGCATTAGTGAGGGTGGGTACTGATGTTGGGCGATTAGGCCTGGCTCACAATCGGCGTTCCAATTCATCCCAAAGGTGTTTGATGGGGTTGCGGTCAGGGCTCTGTGCAGGCAGTCAAGTTCTTCCACACTGATCTCAACAAACCATTTCTGTATGGACCTCGCTTTGTGCATGTGGGCATTGTCATGCTGAAACAGGAAAGGGCCTTCCCCAAACTGTTGCCATGATGTTGTAAGCACAGAATTATCTAGAATGTCATTGTATGCTGTAGTGTTAAGCTTTCCCTTCCCTGGATCTAAGTAGCACTGGTGCTCCCAACTTTTTAATAAGTTAGGAGCACAACAACATTTAGGAGCACCAGGAAAGATTAATCTTTTTAAATGAATTTGTATATAGCCTATATGAGTTCTAGGTACTTCTGAAGTATGTTGTACCCTAAAAACACATGTCCCTGTATAGGCGCTAAATGTTGATACAAAAACCTGTCATTGAAATTGCAAAGTCATCGATGGAACATAAGGTTTCTATATTCTGTAAAAGAACTATTACATTACATTTGATCCCTAAAAAAATAAACAATATGAATTTCAAACCTAAGATATGTAAAGTACTTTTGAGCGTTCAGGACGTTTGGCGTTCTGAAACAAGGGACTTTGACGTCAGTAGGGGTAACCAGTCAAGCAACTGCAACATACACTGAGTGTACAAACTATTAGAAACACCTCCTCTTTCCATGACATAAACTGACCAGGGGAACGCTATGATCCCTTATTGATGTCACCTGTTAAATCCACTTCAATCAGTGTAGATGAAAGGGAGGAGGCAGGTCAAAGAAGAGTTTTTAAGCCTTGAGACAATTGACACATGGATTGTGTATGTGTGCCACTCAGAGCATGAATGGGCAACACAAAAGATTTGTGCCTTTGAATGAGGTATGATAGTAGGCCAGGCGCACCAGTTTGAGTGTGTCAAGAACTGCAACGCTGCTGGGTTTTTCACGTTCAATAGTTTCCTGTGTGTATCAAGAATGGTCCACCACCCAAAGGACATTCAGCCAACTTGACACAACTGTGGGAAGCATTGGAGTCAACATGGGCCAGCATCCCTGTGGAACACTTTTGACACCTTGTAGTCCAAGCCGTGACGAATTGAGGCTGTTCTGAGGGCAAAAGGGGGTTCAACTCAATATTAGGATGGTTAATGTTTTGTACACTAAGTGAATAGGTAGGTCATAGAAATAACCAGGAAAAGGGTGAATATTAATATTGAATCGACAGTCCATTGCCTAATACCAGAATTTAAGATGGCCCTGCCTATTCATTAATATACAGTGCATTCAGAAAGTAGTCAGACCCCTTGACTTTTTCCACATTTTGTTACATTACAGCCTTGTTCTAAAATGGATTAAATCGTTTTTTCACCTCATCAATCTACACACAATACCCCATAATGACAAAGCAATAATAGTATATATACATTTTTTGCTAATTTATAAAATAAGTATTCAGACCCTTTACTCAGTACTTTGTTGAAGCACCTTTGGCAGCGATTACAGCCTTACAAATCTTCTTAGGTATGACACTACAAGCTTGGCACACCTGTATTTGGTGAGTTTCTCCCATTCTTCTCTGCAGATCCTCTCAAGCTCTGTCAGGTTGGATGGGGAGCGTCTCTGATAGTGATGGGGGGAAAGTAGATAGTGTTACATATCAGAATCAGCGGTGCCCTGCTATCTTTTACTATATATCGTATCATTTTGACAATATTTGCAATATTATTTTTATGCTAGTTGGCTGTACCTGCACCAAAACACCAGTATTTTTCCTTAATAGCTTGTTCTCCGTCTATTTAAATAGGGAGCCAATTTGTTTAGTGTACTTTTATTTCCATGACTGATCAAAACTTTTTTTTCTTAAACTCTCATTTGTCTTTTTGTTATGGGAAATATATTTCACAGCGCGGTTTAGATGGTACAATGATTCTGTACACTACATTTGCTTGTTTTCTCTCAAACTGAAATTAGGCGAACTATTTAAATTTTGTAATCAGGAATAGCGATGGGTATCATTAAGACTTTAACGGTATTACTACTCTTACCGATACTGCTTATCCATCCTGTACTTTAACGGTATTACTACTCTTACCGATACTGCTTATCCATCCTGTACTTTAACGGTATTACTACTCTTACCGATACTGCTTATCCATCCGGTACTTTAACGGTATTGCTACTCTTACCGATACTGCTTATCCATCCGGTACTTTAACGGTATTGCTACTCTTACCGATACTGCTTATCCATCCTGTACTTTAACGGTATTCTTATCGGTTCTTTTATTTTTTACGAAACAAATTAAGAACAGAATTAACATTGCTTTATTTTCTGAAATGTAAAGTAAATAAACAATTATTTACAGCAAAAGAAACAGCAATGTTTTGAACAAATCGCTTTTATAGACTCAAATGTTGTGGTGATGGAAATGTAAAACAAATGAAATAAACAATATTTTCCTGCAAAAGAAAAGACAGTGGTATAGAGCAACACGGGTGGGGCATGCAGGTAGGCTGCAAAAGGACTAACAGTTCTTAACTGTTCTTCTGGAGAAAGAGCAACATATTTGCCTTCTCTGGCAGAAGTCGGGACCTCTCCTGGCTTATTGTGCTCCCTGCAGTCTCAAATACCATCTCGCTAGGGGTGGAGGAGGCTTGAGCACAGGGGTAGCTTGTTGCAATGTTTGTAAGGGGCAGAGTAGTTTTCTTCTCCCGCCACCACATCACAGGATCTTCAGCCATGGGGATGGGAGGCAGGCCTTTGTAGAGCTAGACCTCTAGGTCAACACGCTCGCTGAGGGTGAGGGACGAGGTGTCCTGTTGGATTGTCAACCTCAACTCCCTGTTCTCCTCTGAGAACAGCTCCTCCAAGGCACTCCTTGTTTTGTACAATGGAGGGACTGTCTCCTCCATTTCCTCTCCTTCTCCTTCAGACTCCTCCTGTTGCTGGTGCTCTGTGTCTGTCTGCTCCGGCTCCTCTGACAGCCCTGGTGTTGCTCCTGTCACAGTGGCCTCAACAGTTGCCACCTGGGACAGGCTGAGAAAGGTGTCACTCACCAGCCTCCTTTTAAATCTGGGGTCCATTGCTGTGGCCTCATGCAGGAAGGCTTGAAAGTCCTCATCCTGATAGCGCTCGGAGAGGTTCTCCCACACCTTCGATGGTTGCCACAGATTTTGTATCTTCATGCTTCACAGTGAAGCAAGTGCTCTTCCAGTTTTTGGAGGATGGGTATGATCTGTCCACAGGTGGCATTATTTCCACATGACACACACACAGTGTGGCTGTATAGAGGATTCTCATGATCTGGACAAACTCCTCAGCCTTATGGAAGTCCTCGTCCTTCAGACAGCCGTCGTGGGTCCAAGGCTGCTGCTTGGATCGCTAGATACTGCTCCATGAATCTCTCATTAGATAGAGCGAGTTCCATCTGGTCTTGACATCAGGGATGAGTGAGTGTTGCAGAAGGCCTGAAACAACAACAAAAAACACCATGCATTTAATTACCACACACTTGAATATTGAATTAAATAGTTAAATGTGGGAATTTCAAAATGATACTTTAATAGATTGAACTGGCTTCTTACCAAGGAGCTGCTGCTTTTCCTTCAATACTGTTTTGGACATCGAGGATCTCTTGAACCACACTACCACTGCTCTGATTCAGGCTGCCCATTTATCAATGGAAGTAATTTTGTAGATTTTCTGCACTGCCAGATTCAATGTGTGCGCAAAGCATCCTATTCTTAGGATGTGTTGCCTCTTGATGGCAACATCCATGTTGCCAGCATTATCAACAGTCACAGCTACAATCTTGCTTGGCTCTATCTCAAACTCTTCCAGAATGTCTGAGATCTCCTCTGCCACTACTTCGCCAGTTGTGATTTGTACACTGCCCTGATGTGGAGGACCTTCTGTTTTACACTGCCCTGGTGTGGAGGACCTTCTGTTTTACACTGCCCTGGTGTGGAGGACCTTCTGTTTTACACTGCCCTGGTGTGAAGGACCTTCTGTTTTACACTGCCCTGGTGTGGAGGACCTTCTGTTTTACACTGCCCTGGTGTGGAGGACCTTCTGTTTTACACTGCCCTGGTGTGAACGACCTTCTGTTTTACACTGCCCTGGTGTGAACGACCTTCTGTTTTACACTGCCCTGGTGTGAAGGACCTTCTGTTTTACACTGCCCTGGTGTGAAGGACCTTCTGTTTTACACTGCCCTGGTGTGAACGACCTTCTGTTTTACACTGCCCTGGTGTGAACGACCTTCTGTTTTACACTGCCCTGGTGTGAAGAACCTTCTGTTTTACTCTGCCCTGGTGTGAAGGACCTTCTGTTTTACACTGCCCTGGTGTGGAGGACCTTCTGTGTTACACTGCCCTGGTGTGAACGACCTTCTGTTTTACACTGCCCTGGTGTGGAGGACCTTCTGTTTTACACTGTCCTGGTGTGGAGGACCTTCTGTTTTACACTGCCCTGGTGTGGAGGACCTTCTGTTTTATACTGCCCTGGTGTGAACGACTTTCTGTTTTACACTGCCCTGGTGTGGAGGACCTTCTGTTTTACACTGTCCTGGTGTGGAGGACCTTCTGTTTTACACTGCCCTGGTGTGGAGGACCTTCTGTTTTACACTGCCCTGGTGTGGAGGACCTTCTGTTTTACACTGCTCTGGTGTGGAGGACCTTCTGGTTTACACTGCCCTGGTGTGGAGGATCTTCTGTTTTACACTGCCCTGGTGTGGAGGACCTTCTGTTTTACACTGCCCTGGTGTGGAGGACCTTCTGTTTTACACTGCCCTGGTGTGGAGGACCTTCTGTTTTACACTGCCCTGGTGTGGAGGACCTTCTGTTTTACACTGCCCTGGTGTGGAGGACCTTCTGTTTTACACTGCCCTGGTGTGGAGGACCTTCTGTTTTACACTGTCCTGGTGTGGAGGACCTTCTGTTTTACACTGCCCTGGTGTGGAGGACCTTCTGTTTTACACTGCCCTGATGTGGAGGACCTTCTGTTTTACACTGCCCTGGTGTGGAGGACCTTCTGTTGTACACTGCCCTGGTGTGGAGGACCTTCTGTTTTACACTGCCCTGGTGTGGAGGACCTTCTGTTGTACACTGCCCTGGTGTGGAGGACCTTCTGTTTTATACTGCCCTAAGGACCTTCTGTTTTACACTGCCCTGGTGTGGAGGACCTTCTGTTTTACACTGCCCTGGTGTGGAGGACCTTCTGTTTTACACTGCCCTGGTGTGGAGGACCTTCTGTTTTACACTGTCCTGGTGTGGAGGACCTTCTGTTTTACACTGCCCTGGTGTGGAGGACCTTCTGTTTTACACTGTCCTGGTGTGGAGGACCTTCTGTTTTACACTGCCCTGGCTTGTGTAGTGCGCTGTAACAGTGAGATAGTGGTCCTGACAGAGGCTGGTCCACCCGTCTGATGTGATGGCCAGCTTTGGCACGTTCTTCAGCTCAGTGATCACATTGGCCTTTTCTTCACCATACCAGGAAGGAATGAATGTGTCACTGAGGTAACTCCTGGAGGGAGGGTATATTTGGGGTTGAGTGCCTTGCTCATCTCCCTACAGTAAAAAAAAACTTTTCATGTGTTGAATTATCATTATTGTGTTGTTGTGTATTGTATTGTGGAGTGATGGGACTAACATACAACCCTTTTATACTACTATATCCCAAAAATGTATACAACTTAATATATACTGACAGACTGTTACCTAAAGCTTGGACTCCACTGTTGTACAGGAGTGTAGGCCTTTCAGTATGAACTTGGTCACGACTAGGTGGCACTCATTCACCCTCTCCTCAGTCATCCTCTCACTAGCAGCCAGCGTGAAGGGGCTTTGGGCTTGTCTTTGGCTTGGACCAGTGGTATTATAGGGAGGAATGGGTTGGTTCATTGTGGTTGCAACTTTAACAGAAAAGTAGCAAAATATTTAAATGGGTGATTGTTTAGCTATGTGTTCATAAACTCAATCAGCTGGCTTATGGTTCCTTTTGATCAGGAACCCATGTTCTCATAATAGATTATTTTATTTTTTTTACCTTATTTAACAAGGCAAGTCAGTTAACAAATTCTTATTCTCAATGACAGCCTAGGAACAGTGGGCCTTGTTCAGGGGCAGAACGACAGATTTGTACCTTGTCAGCTCGGGGATTCGAACTTGCAACCTTTCGGTTACTAGCCCAACGCTCTAACCACTAGGCTACCCTGCCGCCCCACACAGAGTTAACTCCGTGTGTGGGATCTAGGCTGCTAGCATACATACCTAACGTAGATCGGGCAATGAGAGATGAGCTACGAGCTAGGCAGTCGAAATCTGTGCACTTTCGATAGATGTTTGGACAGATTGCTTGTGTTTCCGCCATTACAAGCAAAAGTCTTGTTGCACTTGTGGCAACGAGCATTGTCAGCATCGACTCTGGTGACTCTTTTGAACGTTTAGTTCTCTCCGCCATCGTCACTAATTAATAGCAGGATCTTTTGTGTGTGTGACACAGGCTGCGCGCCAGAGAGATCTCTCTTCTGGATTGGGAATAGCGAAAATGCATCATAGACGAATGTCTTCATCTTATTGCAAATTAGAATGGTTGGTGAGATCAAATGTGCAAGATAACGTTTATGTAGAAATAATAGGACATTTATTTTCTTAATTTCTCCAGTACCGAAAGCAGAACCGATAACGTTGGAGCTTATTGATACTACGGTCTTATATTATTTAGCCCCGGGGCCCGGTTTCAGTACCCATCTGTCACCCCCTGACCTTAGAGATCACTTTTATTCTCTATTTGGTTAGGTCAGGGTGTGACTAGGGTGGGCAATCTATGTTTTCTATTTCTTTGTTGGCTGGGTAGGGTTCCCAATCAGAGGCAGCTGTCTATCGTTGTCTCTGATTGGGGATCATACTTAGGCAGCCTTTTTTCCACCTTTAGTTTTTGGGATCTTGATTTTGTATAGTTGCTGTGTAGCCTGCGGAACTTTACGTTCTTTTTGTATTTTGTTGTTTTGTCTGTGTTCATTTTAAATAAAAGTAAAATGTTCGCCTACCACGCTGCACCTTGGTCCAATCTTCACGACGAGTGTAACACCATCCCTAATCAGGAAATGGCAGAGCCATTTCTGCATAGTGCATCTTTAACTTTATTAGCAGTAGGCCTATGTTTTGAGAAGTGGAAAATGTGTGCACCATAGCCATGGTGCTCAGTGGTCCCATCGTCTCTCGTCGCTCTATCGCTCTCTCTCGTGCTGTGCTGGGCTGACCCTTCAATAATGGCTTGAATATTAATAGGTTAGTCTGAGGAGTTTTTTTTAGGCAGAGACCATTTTCTCTAGTGCACTCGAGAACAACAGTACAGCGAAGCCTAATCATTACAACAATTATTATAGGTGATGTTTTTATATATAGTTGCACTGGTGCTCCTAAAATAAAATGGCAAGTTGCACAGCAAAATATTTAGTAACATATGCGACTAAAATGGTCAGACTTTAGAGCCCTGTGTGAGGGGGGTCCGTGTGTGGCTTTTCACAGTTTATTGGGGGATTCCTCATGTTTTACTAACTGGTAGGAAGAAGTTTGCTCCAAATCGGATGTTACATACTATTATTATCTGAATCCGATCAATTAAAATGGCTAATTTTGGTTGCAATCAATTAGCTTAATTTCTCCAAGATAACATTTTATTTCAACAAAATAATGTTGGAGTAATGCCGATCTCGCCTGTTTCTAACTACAGAGACAGTTTCAGAGCAATCTGAGATAGTGGGTGTCATGGCTTGTTGAAATGACATGGAGTGACTCAGCACTGACATGCGCAGTTGTCAGTCTTACCTCAAGCTGCTGTACGCTACAGCCCTGACATCATTAAGTCAATGTGATTCAGTATAATCCACTGTGGGAGTTAGGACATTGGCAGGTAGAGAAGTGCCAGTCTCTCTAATGGGGACTGGAGACTGTACAGTACAGGTAGTGGACACTGTCTCTGAGAGGCTTGCTGAGCTACTGTTTGGCAAATGGCGCATCTGGTCTCAATGCCCGACCTGCAGCCGTCCCTCCGCTTAATTAAGTCCAGTTGCCCTGGCAGTGCCCCCGCTATGCGCCAGGCACCACTGGACAGCCTGCCCTAGGGTACTGCTG
Source organism: Salmo salar (assembly GCF_965601325.2). NCBI lineage: Eukaryota > Metazoa > Chordata > Actinopteri > Salmoniformes > Salmonidae > Salmo > Salmo salar. The sequence goes on along the minus strand of NC_138303.1, from coordinate 35,148,178 downwards.
CACCGCTAATCCCTAGCTGTGTGGTCGCACTGCTTAATTGGCCTGAGGACAAATCTGTTTATTTGACACTGGTGCTCAGCCTCACCTGGTCTTTCCACCCAGCAGCACAGCAATCAGGTCCCTAAAGTCCCAGGACTGCTGCTTTCCCCTTCCACTGCTCCACTTCACCTTGTCATGTTGTAATACTGTTGAAATTGAGTTGTTTTGACATAGCTACTAACTTGAAAACCACAGGGTTGTTTGGCTCATAGTACTGTAGATGCTGCCGTAGTGGATCCAAAAGAGACAAAGACAAATGGCAAGAAGAGGGCAGCAACAGAGGCTAAAAAGGGATTTCCGTTAGAGCTTTCGGGAGAGTGACACAGAGGATAAAGGCAGAGAATGGGGTCCGTGAAGACGTCTTGGGCATCCGTGAGTAGCTTCAGCAGTCCTCTCCTTAAACACAAAGAATGCAAGAGAGAGTGAGAGGAATGGTAGTATTATCATTCGTCCTTTTACTGGCCAAGCTTTGTGCAACGTGGCATTAAAGCCCCCAGAATCTCTTTCAGACTTCATCCTCATCAAGCTGATATTCCCTCAGGGAAATTAGGGATTAGCTCTTTCTTTTCTTAAGTCAGTTTCCATGCATCATACCCCTCCCCACTCCAACCAAATCAACTCCATTTTGTCCTCCCCACCCTGCTTCTTTAAGCTCTGACTGTCCCTCAGTCCAGTTAGTTCTGAATCGCTCTAGCTATAAGGGGATGAAGTGTATTGTCAAGTGCCACTAGCACTGACTCATGCCCCTGTTAAGATGCTCAGGGGAGGTGGTGAGCCTTACATTTAGAGGTTGCGCTAGAAGGGCCTCTTTCCGCCACATTTTAGGCTATATTTCAAACTGCTTCCAGTCAGTGTCTGTCCTGCATTCTATAACAGCCTTTCATGCTTGCAGTCAGACCTTGCCTATACTGTATGTAATCATGCAGGCAGCACAACAAGACAAGAGCATTTTTCTAATTTGGTTATGCATTTTTTGCAGTAATCTGTTATATTTTATTATCTGGGACAGCAACTAGCGAGCTGACATTTTAGTTTTTTCTTCTGCTAGGTTTTTGTGCGTGGTATGTTCAGTGGGCATGAAACTGGAAATGTGCAGGTCCAGTGTCCTGTGCAGTACTCCTCACTACTTAGCTGAGGTGCTTGGGGGTGCTGGTGTGGAGGGATTTGCGTTGGACCTCTAGGGGATTTCCTTCCCCTTGCAGAAGAATATACTTCCCCACTATAAGTGCCTTCAGAAAGTATTCACACCCCTTGACTTTTTACACATTTTTGTGTTACAGCCTTAAATTTAAAATTGGATAAATTGAGATTTTTTTGTCACTGGCCTACACACAATACCCTGTAATGTCAAAGTGAAATTATGTTTTTCGAAATTATGGCTGACCCCATTTAGTCGACTGGTCAATTGTTTGGTCGATAGGCTGTTGGTTGACCGAGATTTGATTATTCCAGCAGTCGCAAATATATTTCTTTTTTATGGCACGCGAGACACCTGTCTGATTCACGCCTGTCTCAGTGGACTAATCCATTGCGGAGGCACACTAGTATTACCAATAGTACATTTACTGTTCTAATCTACAATGTTTGTTTGGTTAAGGTAATTTCTCTTAATGCATTCGATATATTATTATTCCAGTCTTTTAGTGTTCTCATTGTCAGAATGGACACGTTGTTTGCGGACCGCACAACCTAGGCTACACTTGTGTGGAAACTTTGTAAAATAGGCCTACCTGATTACTTCTTATCCCTTGCACAAATAGTCTGCAGCTGTTTCTGTCTGGAGCTTGGGGAAACTCTTGAGTGCCCAGAATATTTTGTACAATGTTGCAAGTTTGCTAGCAAGAGCTTCATGCCGACCAAGTTGATAGTTGATACAATATTTCACGTTCCTTGCAGAGAGGCCATGCATAGCCAATGTGATTTATGGGATATTTATTTTTATCAAGATATTTTCTACCTGCAGGCTGCAACGTTTTTATTTGTTGGATTTATGTAGGCTATTTTAGCCTAAATAGTTGGTAATGGCAATAGAAGTTACTTTTAGAATTTTTATAAACCACATGATGATGATTTTGAGATACGAATACTTTATTATAAATTAAATGAAACTTCCACGAAAATGTGCACATGAAAAACATAGCGGGCATGCAGATCGGTAGAAATGGTAAGATAATTTGGCACTCCAAATGGAAAAGGTTGCCGACCCGTAGTGTAGCCCATTACTGGCAGCTTCAGGAGCATAATGGCAGAATCCGCAAAGGCCAGCAGCAAGGGGGAGGAGGAGGGTCGGGAACAGGTTTTTTCTTCTGGTTATCTTGATTTCTTTCTCCCTCTTGAGTCATTTGAGTGTCTTAATCTCAGTGTGCTTAAAGCATAAAACAACTCATTAGCCTACATATAGGCTAGTTGATATTTTAAAAACACAGGGTGTGTAAATATATGGAAAAATACACATTTTAAAATGTCTACCAATCGATTGTTTGAAAGAACAGCCGATTCTTGGTCGACCAACATTTTCTTTAGTCGGGGACAGCCCTATTAGAAATTTTGATAAATTACATTTTTTAGCTGAAATGTCTCGAGTCAATAAGTATTCAACCCCTTTGTTATAGTAAGCCTAAATAAGTTTGAGTAAAAATGTGCTTAACAAGTCACATAATAAGTTGCATGGACTCCCTCTTTGTGAAATAAGTGTTGAACAGGATTTTTGAATGACTACATCTCTGTACTCCACACATATGTAAGGTCCCTCCAGTATAGCAATGCATTTCAAAAACAGTTTAAACCACAAAGACCAGTAAGGTTTTCTAATGCCTAGCAAATAAGGGCACCTAATTGGTAGATAAAATAAAAATACATTGAGTACCACGCCATATTTTCAAGCATAATGGTGGCTGCATCATGTTATGGGTGTGCTTGTAATCATTAAGGATTGGGGAGTTTTTCAGGATAAAAAAGAAACGGAATGGAGCTAAGCACAGGCAAAATCCTAAAGGAAAACCAGACACTGGGAGATGAATTCACCTTTCAGCAGGACAATAACACAATCTCCATTGGAGTTGCATACCAAGAAGACTGAATGTTCCTGTGTGGCCGAGTTAGTTTTGACTTAAATCTACTTGATAATCTATGGCAAGGCCTGAAAATGGTTGTTTAGTAATGATCAACAAAACATTTGACAGAGCTTGAATCATTTTTAAAAGAATAGTGGGCAAATGTTGCACAGTCCAGGTGTGGAAAGCTCTTAGAGACTTACCCCGAAAGACTCACAGCTGTAATTGCTGCCAAAGATGCTTATACAATGTATTGACTCAGGGGTGTGAATACTTATGTAAATGAGTTTTCTGTATTTCATTAAAAAAAATATACAACTTTCTCTCAACATGTTTTCACTTTGTTATTATGGGATATTGCGTGTAGATGGTTGAAAAATGCATGTAATACTTTTTGAATTCATGCTGTAACACAACACAATGTGGAATAAGTCAACGGGTATGAATACTTTCTGAAATCCCTCTATATCCTCCTTGCTCCCTCTGTTAGTATAGCACTAGCCTCTGTTAGTATAGCATTAGCCTCTGCTAGTATAGCACTAGCCTGTGTTAGTATAGCACTAGCCTGTGTTAGTATAGCACTAGCCTGTGTAAGTATCGCACTAGCCTGTGTTAGTATAGCACTAGCCTGTGTTAGTATAGCACTAGCCTGTGTTAGTATAGCACTAGCCTGTGCTAGTATAGCACTAGCCTGTGCTAGTATAGCACTAGCCTGTGTTAGTATAGCACCAGCCTGTGCCGCAGACTGTGCCACTGGTATCTTCCTCTCCTGCTGACTGTGAGATGCTTGTAGCAGGCCTATAGGTCCATACATGCCTGCAACTGGGATTGATTAGGCGATGGTAAGGAATGCTGATATAACACTATATAGGGAAGGGCTCATCTTAAAGATTCTCTACTTCCTGGTGCAGAGCTTCGGCCTGTATTGTTCTGGAGGATAGAATGGAGAGACACTTATTTAATGAGACTTGTCCGACTGGGTTATTGCAGACTGCTCTCAGAGTTATTATGGGAGATTTATTTTAGGGGGCAAAAGCGACCGTTACAGCCAAGTGACAAAAACGAGAGGGGCTCATGCCAGTGTGGAGCTGTGAAGGGATGAAGGGGGGCTTCCTGTTGTCCGTGCCCTCCTACTGCCTTGTGCCCCCCCTCCTCTCCACAGGTAATGGTGACGTCATCATGTAGTCACCATCATCGCCCCATTCGTAAGCCCTTTCTGAGATGACGCAGCATGTCAGCGCTGTGAAGTGTGTGTTGCGTGCCCTCAGTTACTTTTTCAGGTTACGTTCGCATGCATGATATGGATTAATGCTGCGTGAACTCTGTTTCCCTTTTAATCTGGGTCAAATGTTAGATTAAATGTTAATATGGTGCTGCAGCAGCATCATCATCCCTACTCTTGCTACAATCCCTCTCTAGGTTCCACTTCAGTGGGCTTTCTTCTTGTGAGCCATTTCCTTCTCATTTCTCTTCATGATCTCTCCTCTCTCAGACCATTGTTTTTCCAGTGCTGTGCTGGAATTTTCTTTTCACATGGTTCACTTAGAATGTTATCACTGTGCAGTCACACCCCAGTGGTACTGTAGGCCTACTGCTGGCATGGCATTCTATCCTCCCAGGACCCATTTGCCTGTTTAATTACTCCCTCTCTCTGTCTCTCTATCTGCTGATTAAAAGAAACAAACCATCTCAGCTGACAGCTGAGTTCAGTTTTAAGTGGATGACAGATCTACAGCTATATACCATTTAAGCATGTATATCCCCCAGTCCAGAGCCTTCAATAAAAGCTCTCTAACCACATTTGATGCAGTGGGGGACGACGAAGTGATCAAAGGGTGGGTTGATAATGCCGTTAATGGACTAATTATGCACATACCGAAATGAGGTGGGGTTTTTTTTCAGATTGTGTTGCACAAATATTGGATAACTATGGCTATTCCACTGCACTGAGGCTGAACAGAGATGTTTTATTTTGATATAGTAGTGTTTTCCCGGGCTATGTAGGTAATGACTGAATTAAGATACTATGTTCCTTCCTGATAGGCCTATGTTTGCTCTAGGCAAACATGAGTAACTCGGTATGGTTTGCACTTGTATGTTTGTTGATGTAAAGGGGGCTTTGTGGTTGTGGTTGAGCTATGTGCTTGGTGGACACTGACCGGTGACACCAACCTTGCTGCCCTCCTGCTGTGTTAGTGTTTGTGTGTACATACTGTACCAACCCCCTCCCTCCTCCACTGCCTAGTGCTGTTGGCTTGGCCCTAGCTTCCTCATTCCTTTCCCTCTTCCTCAGTCCTGTAGTAGAATTCCTTAGGGAACACCTCCCACCTGGGTTTGAGCTGGACTGGGCTGAGCTAGGCTGTGAACCATGGTACACAACAATACAGCATGTGGCTGAGACGTTATCAGTTTTGTTCAGCCACACCCACCTATACCCTGTATAGGCCCTCCCTCTGGCTGTGTGGGGATACACTCAGATCTCATTCAGCAGGGAGATAACATTATGGATCATACAGGTAACTGGCGAAATAAAGGAAACACTAACATAGTGTCTTAATAGGGCATTGGGCCGCCAGAACAGCTTCAATGCACCTTGACATAACTTCTACAAGTGTCTGGAACTCTATTGGAGGAATGCCACACCATTCTTCCACCAGAAATTCCATCATTTGGTGTTTTGTTGGTGGTGGTGGAAAACGCTGTCTCAGGCGCCGCTCCAGAATCTCTCTTAAGTGTTTAATTGGGTTGATCTGGTGACACACACACACACACACACTTTATACCCCCTTTGCTCCTTTGAGACCCCTCTTTCAAAGTCACTGAGATCTCTTCTAGCAATGGTAGACAAAAATATCTAATTTACATAAGCATTCACACTCCTGAGTCAATGCATGTTAGAATCACCTTATGCAGTGATTACAGCTGTGAGTCTTTCTGGGTAAGTCTCTAAGAACTTTGCACAACTGGAATGTACAATATTTTCCCATTCTTTAAGTTATTAATTCTCTGTCAAATTGTTTGTCGATCATTGCAAGACAACCATTTTCAAGTCTTGCCATGAGTCAAAACTGTAACTCGGCCACTCAGGAACATTCACTGTCTTCCTGGTAAGCAACTCCAGTGTAGATTTGGCATTGTGTTTTAGGTTCTTGTCCTGCTGAAAGGTGAATTCATCTCCCAATGTCTGGTGGAAAGCAGACTGAACCAGGTTTTCCTCTAGGATTTTGCCTGTGCTTAGCTCCGTTTTGGGAAAAAATGTATCCTGAAAAACTCCCCAGTCCTGAAAGGAGTAATTAAGCTCTTCCCTCACCTGAATTATACAGTGTCAGTGTTACATGATCTAATGTTCCCTCTTTCTCTCCACAGTATCTGGAGGGGTCCTAATGTAAACTGTGTGGACAGCACTGGATACACTCCTCTACACCATGCTGCCCTAAATGGACACAGGTCGGTCTATAGCAAGTCCTGTTCTTTTGTCATGGGAGTTTAGATTGATTGCCATTGGTGTGAGTTGGGGCCACCCTGTGTGAAATGCGGGGCTTGACATTTTACTTTTTTTCCACTTGTCCATTGGGCAAGTAGGACAGATTTATTTATTTTTTTACTTGTCTGAAAGCTCACTTGTCCAACAATTTAAAACGAATCTGTAACACCATGGGCCAAAACGGTGACTGAAAAGTTTGTTTCAGCAAGGAACCACTTCCCAAATTACAATTAATTATTATCACTGGTATTAACAATGCAAGGCTGTTGGTTCTATGATCCCATGTATTATATCTCCTGCCGTTGTGGCCTTGAGCAAGTCACCCCACAAAGTAAAATACTGTGCTGATAGGCTACTGTATAAAATGTATGTTTTTAACCCTTCACCTGGAGAGCTACTGGGTCTGCAGGCTTTTGATCCAACCCTGCTTAAACATACCCGAGTCAGCATATCAAGGGACTCTTAAGCAGATTATTCATTACAATGTTAGTGCAGGGCTGGAGCCAAAGCCTGCACACCCAGTAGCTCTCCTGGACTCTCCTGGAGGATGGTTGGCCACTCTGCAACATTACAGTTACAACCACCCAATGCTTTTTTTGTCTTTATAAAAGAATTCCCTCATTTAAAGAACGAGGAATGAAATGGCTGAGGTGGGTGACTTTAAAGTAAGGTAGCTAACTAAGACATTTTCAGGGTAGATCTTGACAGCATATGAGTTACTTGTCAAATATATAATTTTTTTACGATGTCAGAATTGCATGGCCAGTAAGTATTGAATAGAGGAAAATCCCAGCATTCCAACGGTGTCAGAATTATTTCACCCGGTTTTGAGCGTTTTACAACCCGAGTATGCAGCATTAGTTTCATCTGCACACCCGTATCAACTGTGTGACGGACATTTGTGGTTGTACACAAGTGACTGTGGGAAGTTGTTTCGGACATTGGATGTGACAATAAGATGAATACATGCTAATACCTAAATAGTTAACCAGCAACATAACCAGCAACATAACCAGCCAAACTACACAATATGTTTGTCTGATGTTTATAATTATTTTACCTCCCTCAGGCTCGCTTTAATAAAAATAAAAAAACGCATCTTGTGACTGCGTGATTGAAAGACCGCTCGTGCCTGTCAATGCAGGCCTACAATAATTATTTGCCGATGCACTCTGCAGAGATTGGGAGGACAGTGTGCAACACATCGCATCCACGTTTTTTACGTGTTCATTTGGACAACTTAAATCTATAATCTGCTTGTCCAACACTGTGTTTTACTTGCCCCTGGCAAGAGGACAAGCATTAATGTTGAGCCCTGAAATGCTAGAATTATGTGGTTAACAATGACACAGTTTACTGTCAACATCACCTACATAATGAACATGTTCAACTCTTCTGACCCCGTTTGTCCGCAGTGAGGTAGTGGAGGCGCTGCTACGTAACGAGGCCTTGACCAACATCGCTGACAATAAGGGCTGCTACCCCCTGCACCTGGCCGCATGGAAGGGGGACCAAAGGATCGTCAGGCTCCTCATTCACCAAGGCCCCTCACACCCCAAACTCAACGAGCAGGTCTGACTTCCCCCTACTACCTGTAGCTCCCTTTTCACTATCCATGTTCCCCTTTCCCACACCTCAATGAATCAGTCTTCCTCTGCTCAGAGTAGCAATGTTTTGTTTTTTTAATCAATCTGATCTGTGTATGAGAAGGAAGGAACAGGTCTGTGCAGTTAACGTTTCATAACTCACTAACTAGTCAGTGAACTTTAGTGTTACTTCCTGTTCCTGTTAGTCACATGCAGTTTTAAAGAGCGAGATCTGGCCGATACAGCTCATCATTTATTCACACTTTTGACCTCGCTGAGCTCCTTTCTATAGAATTGATTATTTGACTAAGTACAATGTGGACGGTCGACTCGACTCGCTCTGTCTGTGGTTTGCCGAAACCATTCGCCTTTCTTTGAGAATTGCATTTTGTAGAATACAGTATGGCATAGCTTGTTTTTTCAGTGCAAGACCATACACATTAACTGCATTGCAGCATGAGTTCAAATGCACTAATATTTGTTTTGAAGTGACTAGACGCCAGCCAAGTGAATGTGTCTTGATTGATCTCTTTATGTTGTAATGTGTTAGAACCAGGCATGGTGTGTAGAGACTGCTAACTGCACAACCACCAGCAGCACCTTGAGACTTTAACCTGTCCTATCTGTGATATCAGTATCCTTACCATTTGGGAAGAAATGACCCATTATGAGGCAATGGAACAAGTGAAATCATAGCCATAAAGTTTACCATCACTGTAGTACTTACCAATAGTACTTCAGAGACATGTGAGTGTATTAGACTCCCAGTTTGCAGCCATGTTAATGTATTTCTTTGATTCATTGCCATCACATTTCGTGTCATTTCTCTTCACCACTATGCCTGTTCATAAACACCTGTTCATTCATTAACTCAACTTTGTTCATATTTCTGTTAATTTATTTTGATACATTTTTGCAACTGACTCATTCATTGCCTGTATGTGAGTGAAAAACCATTGCCTCATCTATCTTCCCTCCTAGAGCTCCTCTGTAGAGCACAAAGAGTTGAAACGCTGTGGGCCCTTTGACCTACATATTAATGCCAAGGTGTGTACACAGACAGACAAACAAACAGACAAACAAACAGACAGACAGACAGACAGACAGACTTCCCTATTAGGCTCTTTCCTGCTTCCAAAGTATGCACACAGCTAGTTGCGCACCAGCTGTTCGCCATGCTTGGGTTTGATGCTTGGGTTTGATGCTTGGGTTTGATGCTTGGGTTTGATGCTGAGCTTGCACTGCCGGTCTGTTTCAAAGATAAGAGAACTGGACACTGACTTTTTTACTTTTTCTGGGCACATTTCTTTTGATTTCTTGGGGTTCTTTCTCTAGATAATTTCACCTTCTGGCAGGGGTAAGGCGGTACGGTGTCCCGGCAAAATAAATAGTGGGAGTACGCTGTACCGGTAAAACATAAGCTTGTCACGATAATTAAAACAAAAATGTCAACAAACTGTAGGCTATTACAATAATTTTGATCATTACCGCATGTCAAAGGCATGAAAAATGAGCAAATGGACTTGAAAACGTGTGGATTTGATTTACAGTACCAGTCAAAAGTTTGGACACACCTACTCATTCAAGGGTTTTTCTTTATTTTTACTATTTTCTACATTGTATAATAATAGTGAAGACATCAGAACTACGACATAACCCATGGAATCATGTAGTAACCCAAAAAGTGTTAAACATATCAAAATATATTTTAGATTTTAGATTCTTCAAAGTAGCCACCCTTTGTCTTGAAGACAGCTTTGCACACTCTTGGCATTCTCTCAACCAGCTTCATGGGGGAATGCTTTCCCAACAGTCTTGAAGGAGTTCACACATATGCTGAGCACTTGTTGGCTGCTTTTCCTTCAGTCTGCGGTCCAACTCATCCCAAACCATCTCAATTGGGTTGAGGTTGGGTGATTGGGGAGGCCAGGTCATCTGATGCAGCACGCCATCACTCTCCTTGGTCAAATAGCCCTTACACAGCCTGAAGGTGTGTTTTGGGTCATTGTCCTGTTGAAAAACAAATGATAGTCCCACTAAGCGCAAACCAAATGGAATGGCGTATCGCTGCAGAATGCTGTGGTAGCCATGCTGGTTAAGTGTGCCATGACAATGTCACCAGCAAAGCACCCCTACACCATCACACCTCCTCCTCCATGTTTCACGGTGGGAACCACACATGCAGAGATCATCCGTTCACCTACTCTGCGTCTCTCAAAACACGGCGGTAGGAACCAAAAATATCAAATTTGGACTCATCAGGCTAAAGGACAGATTTCCACCTGTCTAATGTCCATTGATCGTGTTTCTTGGCCCAAGCAAGCCTCTTCTTATTGGTGTCCTTTAGTAGTGGTTTCTTTGCAGCAATTTGACCATGAAGGCCTGATTCACACAGTCTCCTCTGAACAGTTGATGTTGAGATGTGTCTGTTACTTGAAATCTGTGAAGCATTTATTTGGGCTGCAATTTCTGAGGTTGGTAACTCTAATGAACTTATCCTCTGCAGCAGAGGTAACTCTGGGTCTTCCTTTCTTGTGGTGGTCCTCATGAGAGCGAGTTTCATCATAGTGCTTGATGGTTTTTGCAACTGCACTTGAAGAAACTTCCAAAGTTCTTGAAATTTTCCGTATTGACTGACCTTCATGTCTTAAAGTAATGATGGACTGTCATTTCTCTTTGCTTATTTGAGCTGTTCTTCCCATAATATGGACTTGGTCTTTTACCAAATAGGGATTTCTTCTGTATACCACCCCTACCTTGTCACAACACAACTGATTGGCTCAAACGCATTAAGAAGGAAAGAAATTCCACAAATTAACTTTTAACAAGGCACACCTGTTAATTGAAATGCATTCCAGGTGACTGAAGCTGGTTGAAAGAATGCCAAGAGTGTGCAAAGCTGTCAAAGGCAAAGGGTGTCTAGTTTGAAGAATAGCAAATATAAAATAACACTTTTTTGGTTATTGCATGATTCCATATGTGTTATTTCATAGTTTTGATGTCTTCACTGTTATTCTACAATGTAGAAAATAGTCAAAATAAAGACAAACCCTTGAATGAGTAGGTGTGTCCAAACGTTGACTGGTACTGTATATCTATCCTACACTCCAAAATGCATTGTAGTTCGACCAGAACACTGACATTTTGCCAAGGCAGAGATGATTGGCCGAAACCAAGACGCGTGTGGACAGCAGTAGACACATACATTCTGGCCTAATGACAATCGCTAAATGTCCTTACACTTTCTGGTGTTTTGTGTAACAGATGTCTCTTTCCATTCACCACTGTTCGGAGGCTAGAAATATGTTGTGAGTGGATGAACGTGCGAGGGTAGCCTAGTAAAGGAGCCTTCTGAAGTGATTGTTTGACAAACAGATGAAAACATCATGACTGGTTGGGTTTATGCCACAATAAAAGGTAATACATTTTAAAAGTTAAATGACAGATCTTTACGACTAGGCCCACAGTGATCATACTAACATTATACAGTATTTGTAATTATATGATTAGGCCCATAAAACATTTTTGAGGTCCGTACCGGGAATAAATTCATTCTACTTACACCCCTGCCTTCTGGTTACTGAGAAGTAATATTTAAAGGTAGATTTGCGATGTTATTACTGTTGCTGCTGCTGTTGTTCCATAGTCCGTTGTTCTGTTTACACAGTCAAATGACGTTGAAGGACTTTGATGTGCGTCTCTTTGGGATCATCCTCTCTCATTAGGCATGAATATGAATGAATCCCTTGGGGACAGAATAGGGATGTGGCGGTCATGACATTTTGTCAGCCGATTATTGTCATGCAAAAGACTGCCCGTGTCATGGTAATTGCCGCTAATTAACATAAACATGTTTAGAGTATCCAGGCCTCCACACGTACAAGCTGCTGATGCGTCTTTTGAACATCTACATTTTAAAAAGTATAATAAACCAATTTAATATACAACATCACAATAAATTCATTATTTGAGTTAGAATGGCCCTTTATCACAGGGGCAGGGGAAAAAGACATGTCACCTGCATCTACTTGAATAGTGAATGGAGGCCGCACGCTTTCCTGCGAGTCCTTTTTTCAATGATGCCCGGTAGGCTACTTTGGTTTTATAGCGGAGCATGTGTTTACTATGAGCAGCTGAGAATGAAATATAACACTTATTTCACTCCACACATCAACCACATTCTCTTTCTCTCTCTCTCTCTGCAAGACACGGGATATTCCGCCCAGTCCACACTCAAAGGTGATTACTCAAATGTGTTTAATGTTGGAGTATAGGCTAGACCAATGTATGTACCAAAGACACCTTAAATCACTTTTGTTTTATGTTTTTCTGCCCTGCGTAATATGCGGTAGAATTGTATTTCGGGCTTGGGCTCATAAGCCTATGCATTAGCATGCATCATCTCTAATGTTCTCTGCTCATATGCATAAGCACTGGGCGTTTTGAATGAATCATCACCATAGAAAGTGCTGTTGTTGTGTTAGGCTTTAAAACAACATCCACCACAACCATGTTTTACACTGTTTCAACCTGCTGTTGAACTTCAACCTTCAAACTGATCATCACAGTAAGGTGAGTTTTAGAGTAGTTTAGGCCTTCTGTTCTGATGTGATTTCCCATTGCATTTGCATTGATGTCGGAGTGGTTAGAGGGACAATAGAACCCTGAGTACCAGGCCATTAGAACCTGAAGAAGGGACAATAGAGCCCTGAGGACCAGGCCATTAGAACCTGAAGAAGGGACAATAGAGCCCTGAGGACCAGGCCATTAGGACCTGATGAAGGGACAATAGAGCCCTGAGGACCAGGCCATTAGGACCTGATGAAGGGACAATAGAGCCCTGAGGACCAGGCCATTAGGACCTGATGAAGGGACAATAGAGCCCTGAGGACCAGGCCATTAGGACCTGATGAAGGGACAATAGAGCCCTGAGGACCAGGCCATTAGAACCTGAAGAAGGGACAATAGAGCCCTGAGTACCAGGCCATTAGGACCTGATGAAGGGACAATAGAGCCCTGAGGACCAGGCCATTAGGACCTGATGAAGGGACAATAGAGCCCTGAGGACCAGGCCATTAGGACCTGATGAAGGGACAATAGAGCCCTGAGTACCAGGCCAGTAGGACCTGATGGAGGGACAATAGAGCCCTGAGGACCAGGCCAGTAGGACCTGATGGAGGGACAATAGAGCCCTGAGGACCAGGGCATTAGGACCTGATGGAGGGACAAGTGAGCCCTGAGTACCAGGCCATTAGGACCTGATGGAGGGACAATAGAACCCTGAGGACCAGGCCATTAGCACCTGATGGAGGGACAATAGAGGGACAATAGAGCCCTGAGGACCAGGCCATTAGGACCTGATGGAGGGACAATAGAGGGACAATAGAGCCCTGAGGACCAGCCCATTAGGACCTGATGGTAGTTAGCAAGTCGGGTACTACCAAAGCATGTCCAGAGTAGATTATCGTGGCTTAACAGTCATGTGGAATTTTGCTGCGGTGATACGGTCACTGCACAGCCCTAGGACAGAACCACAACTTGAAATGGATGCATGTTTATCCATCGTTACGATGACATTTTAGTGACGTAGGTGCTGTGTGTCCTGAGTCATTTCTGACCTGTGCCTGTTCCTTGGTGTTGCTGTTTACATTTTACTTTGTGCACTAGACATGTACGTGCTCATGTTTGTCGAGGGTCATTTATGTCCTGCTGTATGTGTAGAAGCACCATGAACATTCCATCTAGCCTAATGACAGAGGCAATGTCACATTCACACCAAACTGAGGCTAACACCATCACTGGAGTGTTGAGAGTTCAAAGCTTGTGTTTTGTGGAAAGCATCTTGAAATGAAACTCTTTGAAATTGGGTCACATTTCCTCAGCGCTAACTTTAGCGTCTTAGTTTTGGGTGCCTTAAAGCGACATGCAGAATATGTTTTACCAAAAACTGCATCATGATGTTGGGACCATCAAACATGTATAATTAATGCTCTTCTTAATGCAAACATTTTTAGATGTGGATTAGTTGACAGACTGACCCAGTTGCCATCTGTGGAGGTTAGCTTCTCTGTTGGTTTTGGAATACAGTAGTATCGGGTCCAATACCTGGCCACAGCAGACCTAAATAATGGATAAGCTGTAATGAATACACTGTAAATCAGAAACATGGATGGATGCTGGCTGAATGGATGCTCTGGCAGTGGTCACAGTGGTGGTTATTGTGATGGCATCATGTGACTGGGGATCTCTCTCTGGGTTGCCCCACGGAGCTTTCCAGTTCCTACCATCTCAGTAGTGTTGTTAGAACCATAGAACGTCTTCCAAGGAGAGGGAGCTTCTCTGTGTACCTGTCTCTTTACATCAATGTCAGGCAGAGTGTGCTCTCTGCTGAGTGTGTGTGTCCAGCTCCCTCTCTCTGTTTTTCTGCATGCGAGTCTGTACCACTATGGAAGAGAGCAAGGGAGAGGCGGGCCGTTGTCATGGTAACCGCGTCACGGCTGATTGGTCGTGCAGCAGCGGTGACTGACCCAGTGGAACACGGACCTGAAGTTAGCTAGCTAGAGTTGCTAGGGGCAGTGGTGGGCATGGGCATGGATTTATGGAGGAGGGGCCTTTAAGTGCAGGCTCTCCCCCTCAGGGACGCGCCGTAGCTCAGCCTGAACACCGCTCCAACAGCCCCCTCTCTCTGTCCTCATGGCCCCGTGCTGCCCAGCTCTAATGTTTATTCAGCTTTGATACAGCAACACTCTCACAGTGTTAACGTCTCCAATTGGCTTGCGACTTTGATGATATTCCAATAGTGCCCCAATAAGGAAAAGCGATTCATCAAAGATGCGGTAAAGAGGTCAAACAAACTCGACCAAAACAATGGAATTGCCGTGAAAACGCGTGGGGGAAAGATCCCGAAACTCCTCATTGCCCCAATACTTGTTCTTGTCATCGTCACCAATCAGCTGCATTACAGTTAAAAACCACTTTGACTACCACCACCGATTTCTGAATGCTAGCTATGCTAACCAACTCATACGAACAGGAGTTAGCATTTAGCAATCACTTCTTTTAAACCTGAAAAGGGACAGCTTCTAAATGTTTTGCAGCGAAAAAAGTCCAATTTGGATATATTTGGCTGAACTAACCACGTTGTGGCCCTTTTACGAATATCCAGATTTGTTGAATGTGTGCCAATATGGTCAATGGAATGGTCTGCATTCCATTGACTCCTTTCCACATCCGTGGAAGCTTGATTGTGCCTCCAGGGAGCCCCTCTCACCCAGACTGACCTAGATAACCTAGATTTGTCTGTTAATATTGATCTGGGGACTAAAATATAACACTTAGTGATCATTCCTTGCTTACTGTTGTTCTCTGGCTCCTATTTTAAAAACAATGTTTTCTATAGAAAAAGCCTTCTGTCTGATAGTGGTGGTATTTGCAAGGTACGTGCTGCTCATGATGAAGTATTTCAATGCTGCATGTCTTACAGTCCTCGGTCTCCAATATAGGTCACCTGTCTAACAGAATGTACCTTCAGATGGTTGGCTTACTGCTGTAAATATGAACACAGACACAGTCACCGTCACGCAGCCAGCTTCCCGGCTTTACACTCTATAGAGAATGAGATGGCAGTGGCACCGACTTAAAGGCACACTAATATACACACTGCTTGCAGTAGACCTACAGTGTCCTGAAAATAATACCAGAGAACCTAAAAACAGACCCGGGTGAAATTTCAGCAAGTTCAGTCAGGCTGTTTCACACCAGGTATGAGACCTAATATTGAATGTCAATGTGATGTATTTTTTTGAAGACGGCTGCCTTATCGGAGTGGCCAGCTTGTCTGAGGAGGGGCGGTCTTGCTTGCCGCGGACACGCTGCTAGCGTTCACACTGGCTTCAGCTCAGCCCTTGTGTACATCTGTCTATTGCCACACATCACATCCGGACCCTTTTCTCGCTCCTCTCTCCCTCATCATTCCTTTCTCCACTGCCATACGGATATTAGATGCTGAGGAGGGTATCTGTCCATGTGATAGGCAGGTTGCTTTTCTGTTCATTCTCTCGGAAGCATTAACACATGTAGTATATGTTTGGTTTTGTGCTCTAGAATCAGCTGTTGCTTGGTATTCGGTATTTTGTTAGGATCCTCATTAGCTGTTGCAAAAGCAGCGGCTACTCTTCCTGGTGTCCTCCTTCCTTGAGACCAGTGGGGGAGGAGAGAGAGAGAGAGAGGGGTGCCGGAGAAAGCAGAGATGTATCTCGACTATCTTCATTTGAGATTATCTTGCCTCGTACCTGTGTGTCTCTTTCTCTTGATGTGTGTGTGTCTCTTTCTCTTGATGTGTGTGTGTGTGTGTGTGTGTCTCTTTCTCTTGATGTGCGTGTGTGTGTGTCTCTTTCTCTTGATGTGCGTGTGTGTGTGTCTCTTTCTCTTGATGTGCGTGTGTGTCTCTTTCTCTTGGTGTGTGTGTGTGTCTCTTTCTCTTGGTGTGTGTGTGTGTGTGTCTCTTTCTCTTGATGTGTGTGTGTGTGTGTCTCTTTCTCTTGATGTGTGTGTGTGTGTGTGTGTGTCTCTTTCTCTTCATATGTGTGCGCTGAATGAGAAACAGAGATTTACAATTCTATGTGTGTACTGCGAGTAGTCGTGTGCAGCGATGTGGGCAACCCTGTGGCCGCAACAGCACCTTGCCCCTCCATCCCCCGCCCCCTTGGGGGAGAGGGTGACGTAACCCCGCCTAGCCTTCGCGCTGCGTGAGCACGTCACTAACCAGAGGTCACGAGTCGCTCCGCGTCTCAGCCAGTAGCCCTACACACGTTACTTCTAGTGTGAGTGAGTATGACTGGCATCACAACAGGGCAGAGATTAGGACTGATCTCCACATGTTCCTGGTTAGTGTTCTGTTGAGCATTTCAAAGGGCACAGAAAAAGCACTTCAATCTGAGTCTACACTAGGACAAAGACACATTTGTTATGTACTGTACTTTTGTGGAATCTATGACTGTGTGTTCGTACTGGGTTCATATTGAATGTTCTCTCCAGGAATACTTACACACTAACACACACACTTGACTTACATAATGTACTTATCCTTGTCTTGATTGTAGCTGCCCACCAGTCAACTCTGCCCTTTGGATGACCAGGGTGTGTGTGTGTGTGTGTGTGTGTGTGTGTGTGTGTGTGTGTGTGTGTGTGTGTGTGTGTGTGTGTGTGTGTGTGTGTGTGTGTGTGTGTGTGGCTTTCTCCTTTATGTTAGCATGAGAACGTCTGTTGGTTTGCCGTCTCACGTGAACCTCTGTGTGCAGTAGGCTAGTGTGGAGGGAAGGAGGCGGCTCAGGGTAGGTCTGATTCATGCTGCTCACTCTGCTCTGCTCCGGCAGAGAGGCCAGCCATGGATAATACGATCAGATGTTGTCAGACTCAAAGCCATGGAACGAACAGCACTGGCCACACCACTAGGATGGAGAGGAGCGGGATTCTTTGTGTCTTACAGCTAGACACTGATCATGTGTTCATGCCATGACAAATCTGTCTCCCCTCCTGCTGTAAGTCTTAAGAAAGTCTTGGTTTTTGCAGGTAGAATTCAATAGGCCATTATCAGTGGTTAGCCAGCACACATACAGTGTGGAGGTTGAAGCTGGTTTCTATTTGGATATTGTTATGGTCGATTTATCCAGCTTTTACAAGTATACCCAAGGCTATAAAACATGTTCCTCTGAAGTAGCCCGCATCTAACAGTAGGGAGTAAATCTCTTTAAAAAGCTTTGGATGACAAAACAGTTGACGTGTGTCACAGATGCGAGACGGCATGCTCCTTTGTGCGTGGTCGTGCCATGTCCCTGCAGCAGAAAGAGAGGGAGACCGAGAGAAACCAAGAACAAGAGATCCTTAATTTAGAGCAAAAACACATAGGGGAAGCTGGAAGAAACAAATCCCAAACCGTCAAAACCGCAGCAGAATTCAAGTCGCGGAGGCTTGTGGTTTATTTCCACAAACAGAGGCTTTTTATTTTCAAGTGTTTTCTTCTGCGCTGTGGTCTTTGTTTGTTTAGTGCAGTTCACACAAGGCCAGACTCAGCCACTCTTAGTCTGTCTTTCTCTCTCCAGGGCTCTCCGCATCTCTCCAGGGCTCTCCGCATCTCTCCAGAAAAGCAGGTGGCGTTTTGTTTTCCCTCTGCTCTGATCATATTTTTTTTTACTTTCTCCTCCTCTCTCTCAGCTCAAGCTGTGACCGGTCTCTGTCAGGGAGGCACTCACTCACTCACTCACTCACTCACTCACTCACTCACTCACTCACTCACTCACTCACTCACTCACTCACTCACTCACTCACTCACTCACTCACTCACTCACTCACTCACGCACTCACGCACACGCATCTGGAGCCTCTGCTTTGTGTCAAGTCAGAGAGGAGGGGCCAACACCTGTCCTGGGTGCCCTGTAACCTCCTCCAATCCCTGTCTCATGGCCCTGCATCGGTGACTCCATAGCTGGCAGAATAGAGGCCCAGCTGGCACCTCCTCCCATAGGATGTGATCCAACCTGGCACACCGTGTGGGTATTCTCCTGCCAGCTGTCGGCTACCCCGCTGTGGCATGACTGACACTCTGGCACAGAGAAGCTAGGCTGGGGGGGTCTGGGGGTTTCTCTTACAACGGCATCAGTAATTCATTCATTACCTTTAGACTTGCATTATGTTTATCATTAAACCTGTATGCAAAACCTGTGTGTTCGCTCTCAGACCTGTCGTCGACAGCATACTGCCTGTAAACCAGGGGTTCCCAAACTGTTTTGGCCCGCGACCCCATTTTGATATTATAAAAAAAAAAGTTAGCAATGTCAAAAATAAATCAACGGCCAATGTTTACTTTTTTAATTGGGGCTATTACAGTCTTAAAAATCTTGAGTACTTTTGACAGTATTTCAATCTGAAGGAAGTGTGGTTTGAAATGACTGAAATTCATCAGAAAAGTATTGGGAAGTTAATAATCTATAATCTTTGGTTTAGCGAAAAACATCATTGATTGTTATTTTTCCCCATTCAGATTTAGTGCCTGGTCTTGTCTACTCTGTTCTAATGAGTCCTGCGCGGCTTGTGGGCATTTTAGAGGGAAACAGAAGACGTGTTCCTGAGCTTTTGTAGCTTAAACGGTTCAAAGGATAGAGACACATTTGTAGGAAGAAAACACAAACCACTCTGTTTTATTACATCCGCGTCTCGCGGTCGCTGATGTAACCCCGGTTCTAAGAACCAAGCTTGATTTTAAAATGTTTTATATACAGTACCACTCAAAAGTTTGTACACACCTTCTCATTAAAGGGGTTTTCTTTATTTTTACTATTTTCTACATTATAGAATAGTAGTGAAGACATTAAAGCTATGAAATAACACATATGGAATCGATGTAGTAACCAAAAAAGTGTTAAATAAATCCAAATATATTTTAGATTCTTCAAGGTAGCCACCGTTTGCCTTGATGACAGCTTTGCACACTCTTGGCATTCTCTCAACCAGCTTCATGGGGCAGTCACCTGGAATGCTTTTCCAACAGTCTTGAAGGAGTTCCCACATTATGCTGAGCACTTGATGGCTGCTTTTCCTTCACTCTGCGGTCCAACTCATCCCAAACCATCTCAATTGAGTTGAGGTCGGGTGATTGTGGAGGCCAGGTCTATCATTGAGTTGGAAATGCATTGGATATTAAGACCATTATTCAGCTGATCTATCAGGCTCAATGTATTGTACGCCCCCTTCTGGCTGCAGGTGGTAGGACTTGAAAATAAAAGTGGAGATTTGAAAACAAGTCCACTCTACTGAATATGCTGCTGACATAGGCTTGATGACATTTGTAATGATGTTAACATGTTGTTACAAAATTCATAAATGGGTCTTATCCTATCTTGCGGTGTTATGAAATTCTCTCTAATATTTTCGATTTGATATAGAGATTACGTTTGGCTACGGCATACGCTGCAACTCACTCGGCATCGGCTTTATCTTGGAGTGTGGTTGCTTTTTGAGTGGAAAAGCCTGTTGTAATGTTGTCATAGTGAACATATTGGTTTGATCCTTTCTCTCTGCACTTGGAGATGATCTATATTTAAAGATCTTTGCTCTGTCCACTCCGTCTGCCTTCCTGTGTAGTCAGAAATGTGACATTTGACCATCCATCCGCTGTTCTGCTCTCAGGGACACTGACTGTATTGACATGAGTCTTATCCCTCTAGCACTGTAGCTCGCTGGGTCACCCTGGTAACGTATGCTTGCTGCCTCTGCATGTGAAGCGCTGCATGGATCACACTCACCACGCTTTGTGTCTGTCACCACAACACTCACCTCTCTCTCACGCTGGTGGTCACCCCCATCTCTGTCTGCATGAAGCAGTTACTTAAACAACCAAGCGACACATGACATATTGTCATCACAGAAGTGTCTTTCCTGAGTCTGGTGGCCTTTACTAAATGTCAACAGACTGTCCTTTCGTCACATTTATAGCAGGCCATGCCATATAAGAAGCATCTGTTAGCCAGCTCTACTCAACAGGGACAGTTACCAATCACGACTTCAGCCCCCTCTCCCCAGCATTCTCCCAGCAACCCCTGCTCTCAGCCAGCCAGCGCTCCCCTTTAGCTTTGTCATCCTGGTTGGTGCTCCTGGAAAAACTGCTGATGCACAACCAATTTTCCAAATTTCACCTTGTGTATTCTACTATTCTAACCCTCAACAGTAAGTTGAGACCCCGACTGAGTTCCTAAATGGGGGCAACCTTATTGGAAATTTATCCGCGGGCCTTCAAAAAAATGTGGGCCACCAGTTGCCCAACCCTGATCTGACCATGACTCGCTTAATGCCCCCTTCCTTCTGTACTCCCAATACCCACCACACCTACTTCTATCTCAACCACCCCTATGTTGATGCTCACCCCTTGCCTTCAATTCCTGGTCGCTCCCCCCAACAGAACAACGACAATGAGACCCCCCTCCACTGTGCCGCCCAGTACGGCCACACCCAGGTGGTGCGTCTGCTGCTGGAGGAGCTGACCGACCCCACCATGAGGAACAACAAGTTTGAGACGCCACTGGACCTGGCCGCACTCTACGGCCGTCTGGAGGTGGTCAAGCTGCTGCTTACCGCCCACCCCA
Organism: Salmo salar; assembly: GCF_965601325.2. Lineage (NCBI taxonomy): Eukaryota > Metazoa > Chordata > Actinopteri > Salmoniformes > Salmonidae > Salmo > Salmo salar. The sequence goes on along the minus strand of NC_138303.1, from coordinate 35,126,880 downwards.
ACCTGCTCTGCTGCAACACCAAGAAACACACGCCGCTGCACCTGGCCTCACGCAACGGACACCTGGCCGTGGTGGAGGTGCTGCTGGGAGCCGGCATGGACATCAACTACGAGGTGAGGACTGAGGAGAACACTGGGTCTGTTGTCTCCTGCGTGCTCAATGATTCATTTCAGTGTGTTGGTGTGCGAGTGTAGAGTTGTGTGGATGTATAGAGGCAGAATGTGTCCATAATAATATTTTGTATAAACACAATGTGGTATGTTGTGATTGACACAATCTTATGTTGGATTCAGGGTGGCTTCATCTGCTGTTTCAAGCATTTAAGCCTACATACAGTGCATTCGGAAAGTATTCAAACCCCTTGACTTTTTCCACATTTAGTTACGTTACAGCCTTATTCTAAAATGAATTAAATCATCAATCTACACACAATACCCCATAATGACAAAGCGAAAATAGGTTTTTAGAAAAGTTTGCAAATATATTACAAATTAAAAACTGAAATCACATTTACACAATTACTCAGACCCTTTACTCAGTACTTTGTTGAAGCACCTTTGGCAGCGATTACAGCCTTGAGTCTTCTTGGGTATGATGCTTGGCACACCTGTATTTGGTAAGTTTCTGCAGATCTTCTCAAGCTCTGTCAGGTTGGATGGGAAGCGTCGCTGCGCAGCTATTTTCAGGTCTCTCCAGAGATGTTTGATTGGGTTCAAGTCCGGGCTCTGGCTGGGCCACTCGAGGACTTTGAGACTTGTCCCGAAGCCACTACTGCATTGTCTTGGCTGTGTGCTTAGCAGGGTTGGGTAGGTTACTTTCTAAATGTAACCTGTTACAGTTACTAGTTACCTGTCCCAAATTATAATCAGTAACGTAACTTTTGGATTACCCAAACTCGGTAATGTTATCTGATCACATTCCATTGCTTTTAGATTACTTTTCCCTTAAGAGGCATTCAAAGAAGACAACAATGTATGTTACCAATTGAACGACATCTATTGCAGGATAAATCAATGTTAAAGTTTACATAGCTGGCCATATGGATGTTACATTTTACTTTATGGGTTGGTTATGTAGGCTTCTTCTAACTCATCGCTTTCTACTACATATAATAATACGATTAAATTATAATTATATAAATTATATAAATTATATAATTGCATTAAAAACCAAAGTCTCTCAGAATTTCAGTCTACAATAAATGTTATATCCCTTGATCATCAAGAATAGGACTTGGAAGTATAGATTATCCAAATTGTTTTACCTGAGCATAACCCCAAAACAAAGGACTTATTAGCCAGCTCTACACTGTTGTTTATGATTTTGTTGTCATGCAGGACTGATTGGGCTCATTGATTAGAGTTGAAAAATAAATGCTGCGCTCATGCTTTGAGCACTACTGAAAAGTACTATTTACATGTGAAAAATGAATGCCACATGCTGCATTTGCTATAGGCCAATTGTTTAACTTTTTGTTGGTGATGTCTTGATAATATGCAGCTGTTTAAAGGGCAAATCCACAGGTGAAACAATAACAAAACAGCCTGCCTCTGTTATGGTAAAACGCTGAGGGATGAGCCTGGAGAAATGTAACCACTCTCAGATTAATAGACAGAGCTATGGATGCAAGGACTGACCATCCATGATATCAACATTATTGTTTTAACATGTTATGAGGCTATACAGTGTTTGTTTACATTTATAATGTTTGCAAACATTGGAGGAAAACCAGCTTATATTTTGGGTTCTCATGGAGTATGACAGTTGAACTAAGCTCATGAGGCATTTATAAGTTTATAAGTTAAGAATCAATGGATATATGTATCCAAAAATGGATGTAGCAACTACAGATTGCCCCTTTAAATCTATCAAAAGCGTGCGAGTTTGAATATGTCCATTAAGCCAATGAATTCAAAAAATGTATTAGCATGAATTAAATTGAGCAATAAAAGCCCCACTTCTATTGGATAGGCTGGGATCTGCACTGTGCAGCTGTTACAAGAGCGCATTGTTCACTAGCTGTCCACTGGTTTCAAAAACAATGATTGATAGGCAGCTTAAAATAGTTTAATTCAAACATTATTGGGTTCAAATACACATTTAGATTTGTGAACAGCCATCCACAACCACCACAATCCATAAGGCACAAATAGCTAAATGAGAGAGCAGCAGTGTGATTCACATCAATGCGCTTTGTAGATATCAATAATAAGTCATATCCGTATCGCCGTAGACTAAACCACTGCTGTCATCCTTACCTCCAAGTGTTAATTTAAATTGGATAATCTTTGGATGCCGACAGCAGTCGCACCATTGAATGACATAGCTTGGACGGTTAGCCTACAAAAGCCTATTCCTGCTTTTTTCCCGCGATCCATCAAACACATTTGGTCTGTCATCATAGTGGTCTCCGAATGTGGTCAGACTCGTTTGGGTGGAACAAACTTAAACTTGCTCCTTTTTTCAATGCTGATTTGAATGTCACTGAGAAAACAGAGAAGTGTCAAAGATTTTGTTTTTACAAACATCCTTTCTGAATTTAAAAGTAATCCTCCAAATAATAACATTTTCAAAAGTATCTGTAATCTGATTACAATGTTTTTGCTGGTAACATAACAGATTACAGTTAGCAGTTTTTAGTAATCCCTTACATGTAACGGATGACATGTAATCCATTAATCCACAAACCTGGTGCTTAGGGTCGTTGTCCTTTTGGAAGGTGAACGTTGGCCCCAGTCTGAGGTCCTGAGCGCTCTGGACCAGGTTTTCATCAAGGATCTCTCTGTACTTTGCTACGTTCATCTTTTCCTCGATCCTGACTAGTCTCCCAGTCCCTGCCGCTGAAAACATCCCCACAGCATGATGCTGCCACCACCATGTTTCACCATAGGGATGGTGCCAGGTTTCCTCCAGACGTGGCGCTTGGCATTCAGGCCAAAGAGTTCCATCTTGGTTTCATCAGACCAGAGAATCTTGTTTCTCATTGTCTGAGAGTCTTTAGGTGCCTTTTGGCAAACTCCAACCCAGCTGTCATGTGCCTTTTTCTGAGGAGGCTTCCGTCTGGCCACTCTACCATAAACGCCTTATTGGTGGAGTGCTGCAGAGATGGTTGTCCTTCTGGAAGGTTCTCCCATCTCCACAGAGGTACTCTGGAGCTCTGTCAGAGTGACCATCGGGTCTTGGAACCTCCCTGACCAAGGCCCTTCTCCCCCTATTTCTCAGTTTTGCCGGGCAGCCAGCTTTAGGAAGAGTCTTGGTGGTTCCAAACTTATTCCATTTAAGAATGATGGAGGCCACTGTGTTCTTGGGGACCTTCAATGCTGCAGAAATGTTTTGGCACCCTTCCCCTGATCTGTGCCTAGACACAATCCTGTCTCGGAGTTTATGGATAATTCCTTCGACCTCATGGCATGGTTTTTGCTCTGACATACACTGTCAACTGTGGGACCGTATATAAACAGGTGTGTGCCTTTCCAAATAATGTCCAATCAATTGAATTTACCACAGGTGGACTCCAGTAAAGTTGTATAAACATCTCAAGGATAATCAATGGAAGCAGGATGCACCTGCTCTCCATTTCAAGTCTCATAGTAAAGGGTCTGAATACTTATTTAAATAAGGTATTTAAGTTTATTTTTATTTTTATACATTAACAAAAATTGTTAAAACCTGTTTTCACTTTGTCATTTTGGGGTATTGTGATGAGGATTTTTATTTATTTAATGCATTTTAGAACAATGCAGAAACTATCAAAATGTGGAAAAAGTCAAAGGGTCTTGATACAACCCTATTGAACTCTTTATTTAGGCTAAAGAAATGATGGCTTTTGGCCCTCTCCTCTTTCTTATACCAAACTGTGCCATCCATCTGTCGTATCCTACCTCCACTCCCCTTCTCTCTGCTATATAGCAGGTCTGGTCCAATGTCAAGAGTCCTTCAGGCTCTGCTTCCTGCCGGTTTCCATTAGCATGGTGCTGCGAGCTGGAAAATGATCTGCTTTGATTTCTCAACCAAATAATTGTCCGTAGCAAAACACGCTGGGGTGGCATTCGGTGGGGTCTAAGTAAACTCGCCAAACTTCTATTTCACGCAGGTCAAACCTGTCCTGTGTGTTCAAGAAGTATCCTGCAGGCTTAGCTTTAAGCTGTATGTCCTAGCTGACCAAGATAAGAGGAGTGGAATCGAAGTCAAAGTGGTGCGGTGCGATAGACAGGTCTTCGCCTGTTCCTCTCAGCAGGGAGGGTTAGGGTTAGAGATCTGACCTCTGCTGTGCTGTATGTTACTGGCGTGGAATCTACTTTGATATCTTTACGTGTTTTGTTATTGCTCAACCTTGCACTGTTTCGATTCTGGTTTTATTGTGGTGTGTTTGTTGGGTCTCTGCAGACGGAGAAGGGCAGCGCCCTCCATGAAGCAGCTCTCTTTGGGAAGACTGACGTGGTGCAGAAACTTCTGAGTGCAGGTCAGACACTGATGCCTCGAAAACACAACACGTTTCTATAACTGCCGAATAATGCAGATATATGGCCTAACCCTCTGCTCATTTGTCACTCCTCTCCTAATCCCCTGCTCTGTCCTCTGTCTCTCGTCATGTCTCCGTTTGTCCTTCTCCAGGGGTTAATGTGAACATGGTGGACAGCAAGGGCCTGACAGCGCTGGACACTGTCAGAGAAATGCCCTCTCAGAAGAGCCGACAGATAGCCGCTCTAATCCTGGGTAAGAAGTACAGAGATCATTGGTTCCCTATGGGACTTAAAGAAAGGTTACCTTGACCACAAACTGATTTCAAAAAGTCTGTTTTTGTCTCACTAATGATGTTATTTGAATGACCTTTTCTTCCGTATCTCTTTGCAGGCCATATGTCAGGAAATCCCCCTGTTTTACACTTGCCTCCTCCCCCTGTCCCTCCACCTAATGAGAGCCCTAGCCTTCGGAAAAAAGGTAAGTCATAGCAATACAGAAAACCTTGAGTTGAGTGAGCAGTGACAGGATATGGTGTTTAACACGTAACCACCAGCCAAGGCCGTGTGCTGGTGTGAAGCTGTGCATGTCTACCTGTTTTTGTATTGTCCGTCAATATATTAAGATGCGTATGTGTGTTGTAGGTGAGCTGGGGGTGGTGAGTGAGCTGATCTCGGGGCTGGCCCCGGGGCCTGAGGAGGAGAGCCCGTATGAGGCGCTGTTCGAGGCCACTTCCTGTCACTCTCTGGACAGCCTGGCCAGTGGCAAGTCCTCCGACAGGGACTCTGGACGACCTGACAGTGAAGCCGGAAAGGTTGGTCTGGAACTGCCTTACACTACAGAAACACACAACGTGACAGATTTTGAGTAGATGGGGATCTAAATACTTTTCCTACACTAGAGGGCAATGGTTCTCTGCATGTAATTGTTGTTGAGTTGAGTGGACTGGATTTACAAATCTTCCTGTCAGAATTTTGACAGCATATTTCTTAAAGACAAAATCTATGTTTGAATTCAAGGCACCAGTTCTCATCTTTTCAGCCAACCTTGTAGTTCAAGATAATGTGTCAGTCTAATGTCTGAGCACAATCACTGATTTCATTCTCTGTTTGCCAATTACAGAAAGACCGGCTTGCTCACCAATCCCAACATGCCCCAGACCAGGAAGAGGAGCTTAACTCGGAGGTCAGTATCTATGGTCATAAGAGCTCCTCTTTGAAGGACTATGTTGCCATTTCTATTGGCCAGAGTTTTAATAGGCTTTATCCTGAATGTCACTGTTGGCATGTGGCGTTAGCAAATGTTAGTCACCCGCTTAGAATGTCAGTGGTGCTGCGGACGCCACCCCTTCCTGACGATTCTCTCCATGTCTGCTCAAATCACACAAACCCTTCATGAATATTAATCTGAGTGTGGCGTTGGTTAGAGGAAGGAAGAGAAGAGGGGGAGCGATGGGGTGAAGCGGAAAGGAACTGTACTGCTTATGGGAGAGAGGGAGCAGACTCGGTCTATTCAGTTGCTGACAAGGGGGTAAACATGGTATCATGGAAAGTACTGCCAGTGTTGGGATTATATGATGGTGTTAGTTTTAAATACCCTAGTGCCCTTAGTCACACCCTTTATTTAATGGTGTCCTCTTAAAAGCTAGGGTAGTGTTTACCCAGCCGTACAATAACCATATATGCACTCCACCCTCTGTGGTTTTGGGGTCATTTTGGATTTCTAAAAGTGATGAATTATTTTGAGCAGCCCCATATCCCATAATTCCTGCTTCTTTAGTGTGCTATCCATGAGCTGACAACTGTTGCCAAGAGTCTCACAACAACCGTTAGAGGGCGCTGTGGAGGGATTTTTACATCACTGTAGGAGTCACCAGCATCACAGCCTGAGAAAAGTATTGATTAGCCTTATACTAATGATGCTGTGTTGTTGACCTGCCTTCCCTCTCCCTACAGGCCCTGTACACTAACAGCAGCATCGATGAGAGAGGGGAGGAGATGGAGGATCACAAGTATGAACTGCTGCTCTCCACCCAGACCGAAGTCCCCCAGTCCGCACAGGACCCCCCATCACAGAAATGTACAGGTAACAACACACTGACCGTGGGACAGGGAGTGTAGAAAACGGTTTGGATATTCCAATTCCCTTCATGTTTCCTGACCAATGGCAATTTATGTGGGAGTAAACATTGCTCCCTCAGCCTGGAGAATAAGAAACACTTGCTAACCTTTCCCCTCTCCCGCACCCCAACCACTCACACCCTCCCTGGTGCGTTGAAAAGTGTGACCCCTCATTCTTAACAGGATTACACCAGGGCTGAAAAGGAGCAGGGGTCAGTTTCCAAAGCCCTCCTCTTTTGCTCTGTCTGGTAGTAACCCTGTCCCCTAACACAGCCATGGTTTAACCTCATCACCAGTAGAACAGAGCCTGGAATATGCTGCTTACATATGATATTCTACTCAAAATCAAGTCAAATCACGTACATAGTTTACAGCATATATACATGGAGTAGTGAAATGCTGCGTGCTAGCTAGTAGTCGTCAGGATGGTCCATGCTGTATCGGGTGACTCATTCCTTAACTTTTGAATGACACCGCATTTCATTGGATTAAAGGGGATTTAATTAACAGCTAATCTGTTGATATAGATGTTTTAACAGTCCCCCATGGTTTCTGTTGTGTCATATTCATAATAAATGAATAGGATGTCATTTAACATTGTCATAGGAATAAATGTGGCGGGTCTAATTGCTGATGTAATCGCGTTCCCTTTTATGTGGATGAAAGACTGTTGGAGAAGGATGACATCCAATCCTTAACTTGCAGTCCTCCGTAATGTTGTTAAGACGTTAAATAGGGGGCTTCCCGAGTGGTGCAGCAGTCTAAGGCACTTTCTCGCAGTGCTAGAGGCGTCACTACAGACCCGGGTTTGATCCCGGGCTGTATCACAACCGGCCGTGATCGGGAGTCCCATAGGGCGGCGAACAATTAGCCCAGCGTCGTCCAGGTTAGGGGAGGGTTTGGCCGGGGGGATTTACTTGGCTCATCGCGCTCTAGCAACTCCTTGTGGCGGGCCAGGCGCCTGCAGGCTGACCCCGGTTGTCAGGTGAACAGTGTTTACTCCGACACATTAGTGCGGCTGGCTTCCAAGTTAAGCGGACAGGTGTTAAGAAGCGCAGTTTGTTGGGTCATGTTTCGTGACACACGTGACTCGACCTTGGCCTCCCGAGCCCGTTGGGGAGTTGCAGCGATGAGACAAGATCGAAATTGGGGAGGAAAAAGGAGGAAAAAATACAACAACAAAAAAAGATGTTAAATGGGTTGGTTGGAGTAAAGTTTGTTATTGATAGCTGCTTCATCGGCAGCTATTCTCTCGGTTTTAAAATGACTGTCTGAGGTTCGTCTGACCATGGTCACCAACACTACCCATACTTCCATATGCATAAAACATGATCTTTAGGAAAGGGAAGTACAATATTCACTTTCATCACCCCCGAAATCTTGAAATGAATTAAATAGAAATGAAATGATATGATATTAATTGACTGCCTTACTCATGACCTAACTAACTGCTGTCTGTCCTGTCTCCCCAGATGAGAACGCTACCTCCCAACAGTCTTCCAACAGTCTTCTACCTCAGGTATGACCTGCTGTGCCTCTCCTCCTTCTCTCATCCTTCCATCTATTTCCCATGCAATCTGTCATCTGAGTCACTGTAGAGAGGGAGATTCCAACAGCAAGCTTGCCTGTGCTCAGAGTATGGAACACTGACGATCAACAAGTTATTTACAGCCAGCTAGCTACATATGTTTCCCTCAGTCACACACTACTTTCCTCTCAGTGGCACAGAGCACGACATTGACCCAGAGCACGACATTGACCCAGAGCACGACATTGACCCAGAGCACGACATTGACAAACGGCTACAGAAAAGGTCCCTTGGCTCCTCCACATGCTTTGACATGTTTCTCTAAACATTTATTTTCCCTGTATGGTGCTGCTCCATGGGAGGTGTAAATCTCTTCACATACATGTACTTCATCAGGCAATATGGCTCCCTGACCGAGGTCCTCTGTCAATCTCTCTGTTTAGTGACTCTGTAGCCGACCCTGGCAACCAAGACTCCTGGAGATTTACAGCCTCACCCTCGCTCCTCTCCGCTCTCCATCTCTTTTCATTTCTCCTTTCCTGAGATGTAACTCGGGGTCCCTATGAAGCTGTCCTTTCTATTTATTATCCTATCATATCTATTTATACTGCCTTTTCATTTTTATTATCCAGTTAGCTGCCACAAGGTTTTATTTGCGTTGCCCTCTCCTCCTATAAACTCTAATCACATCTGTTTTATTCCCGTTTGGAGCGACTGTCCGTTTGCTGCCTAATTATAAAAAACAAGTCTCAGTGGCTGGCTGGCGTCCTTTTGTGTTCTAATCAACAGCCAGCCATCTGAGGCTATCATCCATATTAGGTATGATGATGCACGGCAACTGTCGCTGGCGGCGGCAATGGAAGCAATCACTGGTGTGGGGTGAATTAGAGCTGTGGTAATAGTCTGATTTGCTGCTGTTAGTGTTTTATTAGGATCCCCATTAGCTAGTGCTAAAGCAGCTATTCCTGTAGTCCAGACAAAACATGACATAATACAGTACATTAATAGAACAGCTCAAAGACAGAACCACATACAGTCATGTGAACAAGTAAGTACACCCTTTGGGAAGTGGTCTTTTTTTCCCCCTCGTTTTTGGACACATGGATGTTTGAGCTAAATTCTAACCACATTCATTGATAAAGGAAACCCAATTTAACAAAGCACACACAAAAACATTTACTTTGAAAAACAAAAATGCAATTTCCTTATGCAGAACAAAATAGTACACACCTACCTTTACCATCACCTAAAATGGCAAAGATTAGGATAAGGTGCACCAAAACAGGTGCAAATTATTAGGAAATCATTATAGTACCTTGGGGGGGTCCAGCCTTCCATAAAGATTAGAAACTTGGTCTGTTTTGGTCTTAACCTTATGGGTGTGTGGTAAGACATCATGCAAAGATCAAAAGACCTCAGAGGCCCTCAGAAGAAAGATTATTGATGCCCGTGAGTCTGGGAGGGATTACAAATCCATTTCCAAGCGATTTGAAGTACATCGTTCCACTGTCCGACGGATCATCTACAAATGGAGAAAATTCCAGACCACTGGCAATCTACCTAGGACAGGTCGTCCCACCAAATTCACCCCAAGAGCTGACCGAAAGATGCTCATAGAAGTGTCTGAGCCCCAGGGTAACATCAAGGGATCTACAGGCCTCTCTTGCCACAATCAATATCGAAGTGCATGAGTCAACTGTCAGAAAGAGTCTGCACAAACTTGGCCTACATGGGAGGTCAGGAAGGTAGAAGCCTCTACTCTCAAAAAAGAATATCAAGACAAGACTGATGTTTGCCAGACAACACCTGGGTAAAGACCAAACTACTGGAACAATGTGCTCTGGACAGATGAGTCAAGGTGGAGTCGTTTGGCCGCAATGCCAGACGCCATCTTTGTTGAAGACAAACACTGCCTTTGAACAGAAAAACCTCATACCGACCGTAAAGCATGGAGGCGGTGGCTTTATGTTTTGGAGCTGCTTTGCTTCCTGATGGCCTGGCCAACTTACCATCATTTAGTCAACCATGAATTCCATATTGTACCAGAAAATTCTTGAGGAGAATGTGAGGCCATCTGTTAAAAACCTGAACCGTACATGGATCTTGCAACATGACAATGATCCAAAACACATAAGCAAAGCTACAACAGAATGGCTCAAAAATATGAAATGGAGGGTTATGGAATGGCCGAGTCAAAGGCAAGATCTCAATCCTGTCAATGCTGTGGGGGGACTTGAAGCGGGCCGTGAAAGCAAGAAATCATGACAGTTGAAGCAGTACTGTAAGGAAGAGTGGGAAAAAATTCCTCCCAGTCGGTATACTATAAGACTGATAGACAGTTTCAAGAAATGGCTACATGAAGTTATTTCAGGCAAAGGGGGCAACACAAGCTATTGAAGCTAGTGGTGTACTCATTTTTTCCTCACTATGGAATTGCATTTCTGTCGATTTTTGATGAATACATTTTTGCAAAGTATAGTATTTCAGTTTATTTTGTTTAATTAGGTTACCTTTCTGTCAATAGTGTTGAAGTGAAGATTACATGTCCAAATATTTACAGAAAAATTCAACTTTCCAGGGGGTGTACTTACTTTTTCACAGGACTGTACATTTAAAGTAATAATACACGCTTTCGTACATTTATGCCTTAACATTCCATGTATCATGTACTCATAATCATCATCAATGTTAACGGCTATACTACAGCCATTCATTTTCACATACATTTTTTCCGTACATGCTCTACAGATACAATTGCTTTCTCTAAGCTGGCCATGATATCCACATCTCAAAGCTCCAGTATTCTCTAAACATCAGGAAGTCTCCCGATACAATAACAGCAACAGTCCCTGTCCTTGTACTTTCAGCTGACTGAGGCCAATATTATCAACAGATACCGTATGAACGTTGAATCAAACATTCAAGTCTAAGATCCTTAGCACAGACAGACGCTGGCAGGATCATGTGTTTACCATCCTTGGTCCTTCCGTCGGACGTCAGTATTCTGCATAATCACGATGCATAGATGCTATTGAATGTAAATGCCACACTTCACTCACTGTGCTGGCAGCGGTGAGTGTGGTGGGGGTTTTAGTTGTAATTGACAGCTGTCACTGTGCTCATCTCTCCACTGGTTTCCTCCAGCAGCGGAAGCCCACTGCCCCTAGTGACCTCCGACCTTCAGGCCCGACGGGCGACACCCTGAAGCCCCCCGGACCTCCTGTGGTTGGGCCGGGACGGACGGGCCTCCGCCTCACTGGTGGTGAGTTACACTCTCCACATGCTCTACCTGCTGGACGCCAGGGACCTGGCGTGGGAGGTTTTTTTCTAAGCTCCACATTGACCCTGTGAGGCCTTGAGCTACAGTGCCCCAAAACCGAATCTTACAGAATTAATTACTCACTGCTATACAACAGTTAGAGCTCCCGGGTCATGAGCAAATCTGTGCTCTCTGACTGAGGAGCCAAAGGAGAGAGGCAAGTTGCTTGAGGAACAAGCCTGACTTTGCCAAACATAACCTATGCATGTCGCTCTAACTGTAATGTGAGAAATGTATTAGCATCTGACTGCAGCGTGAGATTGGTCGGGTTGGATTAGTGCTGCCTGGAAATTCCAGAGGCTCAGCAGCTCTGGGTCTGGATTATGCTTGTTTAGAACAGGTTGATTGACATTCAATGGTAAGTCAGCTGCAGAAAACTAGTTTGGTCTGTCACGTGGGACAGAATGCATGATCATATTTTACCGTATTCCTATCTAAGAACCCCCAGCCTACTTACTTTAATACAGTACTAGTAAAGCAGCATGAGATGATGGGACAATTTCTCTCATTCTCTTCCCTCTAGTTCTTTGTTTATCTTGCTGCGTTCTCCTGTTCTCTCACACCATAGAAGACTCATGCATGTCCAAGCAGGCAATAATCATACACACAACACAGACACATACCGACACATAGCTACTAAGCATGCTGTTTCTGTGAAAGAGATGTGTGCTGTTTGGGGACTCTAATTGAAACAGAAGTGGGCCCAGTCCCTCTCCATTTCCATCTGAAAGCAGCTGCCTCTCAGGGATGGGAATTAGGGCTCTGCTCACGCTCCCTGCTTCTCTCAGCCCCCTCCCGTCACGTCTCTCCCCCTCCACATTGTGTGTGTGGACTGTTCTCTCTGCCACCACATGGCAAGCGGTACCGGAGCTCCAAGTCTAGGTCCAAAAGGCTCCTTAACAGCTTATACCCCCAAGATATAAGACTGCTGAACAGTTAATCAAATGTCTACCCGGACTATTTACATTGACCCCCTTTTTTACGCTGCTGCTACTCACTGTTTATTATCTATGCATTGTCACTTTACCCCTACTTACATGTACATATTACCTACATTATCTCGACTAACCTGTACCCCTGCACATTGACTCGGTACCTGTACCCCCTGTATATAGCCTTGTTATTGTTATTTTGTTACTTTTTTAAACTTGTTTATTTTTGATTTTTAAAACATTATAATATTTTCTTGAAAAAAAATGCATCGTTGGTTAAGGGCTTGTAAGTAAGCATTTCATGGTAAGATCATGTTGTATTCAGCGCATGTGACAAATACGATTTGATTTGTATGATGGAGACATGCTATGTCAGCAGCAGAGAGGGATCAGAGCACCTGTCACACACACTTTGCCTTCCTCAGCAGGAAGGAATCTCAGATGATGCCCAATAGATTCCACATGCTCCTGTTTCACAGGCATCTTAGCATGCATAGTGCATTATGCTTGGTAAGATTTCATATACCCCGTAGTGATGGTTATCTGCCATAGTCAACCCATACATGAGAGGCTAGCATCACTAGATAGATATGCCAAGTTCTTAGGGCGTATCTATTTTGCTAGTCAAAACCACATACAGTGCATTAGGAAAGTATTCAGACCACTTTACTTTTCCACATTTTATTGTTAGACTTATTCTAAAATTGATTAAATAGTTCCCCCCCCCCCTCAATATACACACAATACCTCATAATGACAAAGGTTTTTAGAAATGTTTGCACATTTATTAAAAATAAAAAACTGAAATATCATATTTACTTAAGTATTCAGACCCTTTACTCAGTACTTTGTTGAAGCTTCTTTGGTAGCGATTACAGCCTTGATTCTTCTTGGGTATGACGCTACAAACTTGGCACATCTGTATTTGGGGAGTTTCACCCATTCTTCTCTGCAGATCCTCTCAAGCTCTCAGGTTGGATAGGGAGCGACGCTGCACAGCTATATCCAGGTCTCTCCAGAGATGTTCAATCGGGTTCGTCCAGGCTCTGGCTGGCACACTCAAGGATATTCAGAGACTTGTCCCAAAGCCACTCCTGCATTGTCTTGGCTATGTGCTTAGGGTCATTGTCCTGTTGGAAGGTGAACCTTCGCCCCAGTCTGAGGTCCTCGATCCTGAGTAGTCTCCCAGTCACTGCCGCATAAAAACATCCACACAACATGATGCTGCCACAACCATGCTTCACCGTAAGGATAGCGCAAGGTTTTCTCCAGACGTGACGCTTGGCATTCAGATTGACGCTTGGCATTCACAAATTATCAAGGAACCTACCAGGTACAACCCAAAATCTGTAAACATGAGCACCCTCATAAATATCATCCTGACCAACCTGCCCTCTAAATACACCTCTGCTGTTTTCAACCAGGATCTCAGCGATCACTGCCTCATTGCCTGCGTCCGTCATGGGTCCACGGTCAAACAACCACCTCTCGTCAAACACACCCTAAAACACTTCAGCGAGCAGGCCTTTCTAATCGACCTGGCCCGGGTATCCTGGAAGAATATTGACCTCATTCCGTCAGTAGAGGATGCCTGGTTGTTCTTTAAAAATGCTTTCCTCACCATCTTAAATAAGCATGCCCCTTTCAAAAAATGTTGAACTAAGAACAGATATAGCCCTTGGTTCACTCCAGACCTGACTGCCCTTGACCAGCACAAAAACACCCTGTGGCGTACTGCACTAGCTTCGAATAGTCAGGAACCAATACACACAGTCAGTTAGGAAAGCAAAGGCCAGCTTTTTCAAACAGAAATTTGCATCCTGCAGCACTAATTCCAAAAGGTTTTTGAACACTAAAGTCCATGGAGAATAAGAGTACCTCCTCCCAGCTGCCCACTGCACTGAGGCTAGGAAACACTGTCACCACTGATAAATCCACGATAATTGAGAATTTCAATAAGCATTTTTCTACGGCTGGCCATGCTTTGCACCTGGCTACCCCGACCCTGGCCAACAGCTCTGCACCCCCCGCAGCACCTGGCCCAAGCTCACCCCCCCCCACTTCTCCTTCACCCAAATCTAGATGGCTGATGTTCTGAAAGAGCGGCAAAATCTGGATCCCTACAAATCAGCTGGGCTAGACAATCTGGGCCCCCTCTTCCTAAAATTATCTGCCGCCATTGTTGCAACCCCTATTACTAGTCTGTTCAACCTCTTTCGTATCGTCTGAGATTCCTAAAGATTGGAAAGCGGCTGCGGTCATCCCCCTCTTCAAAGGGGGTGACACTCTAGACCCAAACTGTTACAGACCTATATCCATCCTGCCCTGCCTTTCTAAAGTCTTCAAAAGCCAAGTGAACAAACAGATCACCGACCATTTCGAATCCCACCGTACTTTCTCCGCTATGCAATCTGGTTTCTGAGGTGGTCACGGGTGCACCTCAGCCACGATCAAGGTCTGAAACGATATCATAACCGCCACCAATAAAAGACAGTACTGTGCAGCCATCTTCATCGACCTGGCCAAGGCTTTCAACTTTGTCAATCACCGTATTCTTATCGACAGACTCAACAGCCTTGGTTTGTCTAATGACTGCCTCACCTGATTCACTAACTCCTTCTCAGATAGAGTTCAGTGTGTCAAATCAGAGGGCCTGTTGTCCGGACCTCTGGCAGTCTCTATGGGGGTGCCACAGAGTTCAATTCTCAGGCCGACTTTTTTCTCTGTATATATCAATGATGTCGCTCTTGCTGCGGGTGATTCTTTGATCCACCTCTATGCAGACAACACCATTCTGTATACATCTGGCCCTTCTTTGGACACTGTGTTAACAAACCTCCAAGCGAGCTTCAATGCCATGCAACACTCCTTCCGTGGCCTCCAACTGCTCTTAAATGCTAGTAAAACGAAATGCTTGCTCTTCAACCGATCACTGCAGGCACCCGCTCGACTAGCATCACTACTCTGGGCGGTTCTGACTTAGAATATGTGGACAACCATAAATACCTAGGTGTCTGGCTAGACTGTAAACTCTCCTTCCAGGCTCACATTAAGCATCTCCAATCCAAAATTAAATCTAGAATCAGCTTCCTATTTCGCAACAACGCCTCCTTCACTCATGCTGCCAAACATACCCTCGTAAAACTGACTATCCTGCCGATCCTTGACTTCGGCGATGTCATTTACAAAATAGCCTCCAACACTCTACTCAGCAAATTGGATGCAGTCTATCACAGTGCCATCCGTTTTGTCACCAAAGCCCCATATACTACCCACCACTGCGACTTGTATGCTCTCGTTGGCTGGTCCTCGCTGCATATTTGTCGCCAAACCCATTGGCTCCAGGTCATCTACAAGTCTTTGCTAGGTAAAGCTCCGCCTTATCTCAGCTCACTGGTCAGCATAGCAACACCCACCTGTAGCACGCGCTTCAGCAGGTATATTTCACTGGTCATCCCCAAAGCCAATACTTCCTTTGGCCGCCTTTCCTTCCAGTTCTCTGCTGCCAATGACTGGAACGAATTGCAAAAATCACTGAAGTTGGAGACTTATCTCAATCACTAACTTTAAGTGTCAGCTGTCAGAGCAGCTTACCGATCGCTGCAGCTGTACACAGCCCATCTGTAAATAGCCCATCCAACCAACTGCCTACCTCATCCCCATATTTGTTTTTGTTTTTCTGCTCTTTTGCATACCAGTATTTCTACTTGCACATCCTCATCTGCACATATATCACTCCAGTGTAAATTGCTAAATTGTAATTACTTCGCAACTATTGGCCTATTTATTGCCTTGCCTCCTTACTTAACTTTCAGACACTGTACAGATTTTTCAATTGTGTTATTGACTGTACGTTTGTTTATCCCATGTGTAACTCTGTGTTGTTGTTTTTGTCGCACTGCTTTGCTTTATCTTCGCCAGGTCGCAGTTGTAAATGAGAACTTGTTCTCAACTGGCCTACCTGGTTCAATAAATAAAATTAGGTGCCTTTTGGCTAACTCCAAGCGGGCTGTCATGTGCCTTTTACTTAGGAGTGGTTTCAGTCTGGTCACACTACCATAAAGGCCTGATTGGTGGAGTGCTGTAGAGATGGTTGTCCTTCTGGAAGGTTCTCCCATCTCCACAGAGGAACTCTGGAGCTCTATCAGAGTGACCATCGGGTTCTTGGTCACCTCCCTGACCAAGGCCCTTCTCCCTTGATTGCTCAGTTTGGCCGGGCAGCCAGCTCTAAGAAGAGTCTTGGTGGTTTCAAACTTCTTCCATTTAACAATGATTGATGCCACTGTGTTCTTGGGGACCTTTAATGCTGCAGAACTTTTTTGGTACCCTTCCCCAGATCTATGCACTCGACACAATCCTGTCTCGGAGCACTACGGATAATTCCTTCGACCTCATGGCTTGGTTATTGCTCTGACATACACTGTTAACTGTGGGACCTTAAATAGACAGGTGGGTGCTTTTCCGAGTCATATCCAATCAATTGAATTTACCACAAGTGGACTCCTATCATTGTAGAAACAGCTCAATGATGATCAATGGAAACAGGATGCACCTGAGCTCAATTTCGAGTCTCATAGCAAAGGGTCTGAATACTTATGTAAATAAGGTATTTATTTCTGTTTTCTTTTTTCTTAATTAGCAAACATTTCTAAAAACCTGTTTTCGGTTTGTCATTATGGGGTATTGTGTGTAGATTGAGGGGAAAAATAGTAATTTAATACATTTTACAATAAGGCTGTAACGTAACAAAATGTGGAAAAAGTCAAGGGGTCTGAATACTTTCTGAATGTACTGTACCTGTTTATGGATTTCTGCCTGCTGTGGGGACCTGTGGAGAGTAGCCTCTCTGGGCTTGCACTTGGCTAATTGTGAATGACTGGAATTCAGGTGTTCTCCAGAACGTACAGACTAGTGAATTTATCTGTCATATGTCACACAATGGATAGTTTACATCAACAATGTCCATTATAAGGTATTCACCTTCTCGGTCTCTGTCACGTAATTATACACATGCATACATAAAAGTTTCCCCTTAACAAATTATGTCAATGGAATCATCTGTTTTCTTTAAGATTGAAGTTAGAATATCAATAGTTTTTGCCTCTAGTTCTAAATTGAATTATGACATACAGTGCTAAATATGCTCTCCAATCTGAGTAACGAAAAGTAATTTCCCCAGGGCCTGGAAATAAATGGAGTTTGGGCCAACAGACTGTCTGCGACATCAAACATAGCAGTAACTGTAGACTTAGCATGACATCACTTTTAAAACTCTCAGCTCACAAGGCCAAATTAAACACACACACATGTTCTGTCACCAGTGACCTCATCCCTCCATAAAAGCTGTCTAAATATCCGTTTGTCTTTCATTAGGGGTTACTGACTGGCTCATTGTTTCCAGCCTCCGTCAGACCATTGAATCTTGGGTAGGATAGTAGTCTGGCTCCTGGGGGTTTAAGGAAAGGCTTCCTAGAGCTTGGACGATAAACCGAAAAATGATCGACACCGACCGTACCGATCACTTATCGCAGGCATTTTGCTGATCTTGTTCATTACGATAAGTAGCCTATACTAGAAAAATGTGAAGTTTGAAATGAAATGTCTGCTAATATGGGTGATTGTTAATTAGACTATTGATGGCTACAATCATCAGACTAGTAGTAGTAGTTTAAAGGATAATAAAATAAACTGTGGTGCGCATTCATTTTACAAACATATCATTCTATTTATCGATACTGCATCAATTCAGGCAATTTATCACAATTTATATGGAGTTTTGGCCATATCGCCCAGCACAGTGGAGTATTGTTGAAGGGAGCCATAGCGATTTGCTCATTGGGCGTTCACACTCTCCAGCTTCCAAGGACAGGGTGGGTGTTTGGCTGTGGTCTCTCCATATGTTTATACACCCACACTGCCACACATATCTTTCCTAATTGAGTAGTAGGCAGCTGAGCGTAGATGGGCACAGGGCGTTGGTACTCTGCCTCACTGCAATCGGCCTGTAAGCTAAACTGTATTCATCACCACCCAGCTGACTTACAGGGGAGAGTAACTGTTACTGTTTCCCCTGGACAGATATTCATCTCTAACGCAACAGCTCTTTATAGAGTTTAATATATCCCTTTGATTGGTTGTTTGAATGACAATGGTATTGGCAACCCTATGTCCTTTTGAGAGAGAATGCTTGGTGTAACTGCAGTGCCGGTCTATCTGTCCTCTGCTCTGAAGGAAAAACTAAAACAGAGCGACTGGATCACTGCCCCGCTGTTACCTCACTGACACCATCCCAGTTTCCCTGTCACCAAACACCACGACCCTCTCACCCTGAATGTCAGAGTGGCAGTGAGAACACACACACACACACGCAGGGCAGTACGGCACAGAGCAGCCCCCCACCCTACTCCAACACACAAACACTTACCATGTGTCAGACTCCGAAGCCTAATTATCAGAATTGTGGCAAAGAGTCAGACTTTCGAGTGGATCAAGTGATCCCAGAGTTTCCATTCCCGGAGCTGCAGTCAGTGGCTAGTCAGTCCAGTGTGGAGCTAGTCAGTCCAGTGTGGGGCTAGTCAGTCCAGTGTGGAGCTAGTCAGTCCAGTGTGGGGCTAGTCAGTCCAGTGTGGGGCTAGTCAGTCCAGTGTGGGGCTAGTCAGTCCAGTGTGGAGCTAGTCAGTCCAGTGTGGAGCTAGTCAGTCCAGTGTGGGGCTAGTCAGTCCAGTGTGGAGCTAGTCAGTCCAGTGTGGAGCTAGTCAGTCCAGTGTGGGGCTAGTCAGTCCAGTGTGGGGCTAGTCAGTCCAGTGTGGGGCTAGTCAGTCCAGTGTGGGGCTAGTCAGTCCAGTGTGGGGCTAGTCAGTCATACAGCTACAGCTTTGTTTCAACATAGCTCCGGCTCATGAAGTAAAAGCTAGCAGGGAGGGAGAGAGGGGGGAGCTTGACAGGCAGAAGGGGAACAGAGGCACAACCTGGCTCAACTCTCAACCTGTGATTTGATGGCGGAAAAACAGGCTTGGGCGGCAGTAGCTCCTTGGAGAGAGAGTGAGAGAGAGAACCTGTTTTTGTAAGGTAAAAAGTGAATTGTTTTCAACTGAATCTGCTGTACAGATTGTTGTTCATACTATAGATCAAGGCGGCGAAATAATGTTCTGTTTGTTCTCATGTTTGTCTGTCTGTGTCTATGTGTTTTAGTGTGTGTGCCCGCACGCACAGTATATGCAGTATGCTTGTTGTCTTGCTCATATCCTGTTTCTTCCTCTGCTGATTTTCTTATGGGATTCGTCAGTGCTGTATAATTTCTGTGGAACCTGACCTCATACAGGGGCTGCTGCTGGTTAGCTCATAGGGATTGAGAGACAGAGAGAGACAGGGGTGGAAAGAGTGAATGAACTGCAGTGCATTGAGTAATGTAACAAACTTCCAAGCACCCAGAGAGATGTCAGATGGCTGCAAGCTGGGATTGGAATTCTGTAACTCTCCAAGTGCTTCGGACAGCATTCTCTAGAACCGCCTCTCCCTCTTTCCCTCTCTCTCATGCCCGTTTGAAAACAATCACCGATCTGTTTCTGGGGCTGTGTGGGCGTTGTTCCTATTAGCCCTGCTAGATATCTCCCCTCAGTCTCAATCCGGCCTCCTGCCTGCTCGGGTGCACCACTCCTTACTCCCTGCTTCCTCTTCTTTAGGAAGCTCCACCTAACTTTTTCTCTCCTCTCTACTCTGCAGATAACTCTTTGCTCGGCCAGGACCTGGTCGCAGTACCTGAAGTGTTCACAGGCCTCCTGCACGGATCCTCGCCCGTCTTTGACTGTCGGGAGGAGTCCCTCAGCAGCCTGCCAGGTGGAGTACTGACACAGTCCAGCCAAGGCCAACAGCCGGCGCCGGCGCCAGCTCCAACTGCACCCGCCAAAGCAACAGAAGCTCCGCCTCCTCCAAACAATCCAATCAACATGTCTGCCATCCTGACAGACTGTGACCCCAAAGCTATCTATGCCACCGTGTCCAAGGGGGAGCCCAGAGACAGGGACGTTGGGTCTGGGACTGTGCCTTCTGGCAGGATGCGCCCCCCTGGCGATTTGAAGCTGGCTCGCAGCTTTTCCAAGTCGGACTCAGACCTGCTGGTGTCGCCGCCTAGCGAGGAGGAGGGAGGGCTGGGCAGCCGCAGTGAGTCCGTCTCGGACTGCAGCGCAGCCAAAAAGAGGCTGGAGAAGTCGCCCTCGTTCGCCTCTGAATGGGACGAGGTAAGAGCTCAGCCTCACTGTTAGTTTGTTAGATGTTATTATATGGCTGTTGCTGTTGATACAGTTACATGCCCTCTACCATAGAAAGAACTCAAGCCCACCAGCACTATAAGCCAGGAATCAAGGGGGAATTCTATACCATAGTGTCTGAAGTGACTCTAGACCTCATCATGGAGTTTCCAGATAGAGTTGGAGGGGTTAAGCTGTATTTAGCTGCTGTATTTAGCTGCTGTATTTAGCTACCGTCAGGAACATTAGGCATGCATGAGTGATATCCACACAAATCGCTCTCTTTAGCCAAGTTAGCTCTCCTTCATGAAATCATTCATATCTGCCATTTTCTGCCTGAAAACTGCATAATAACCCTGCTGGAATAGGAACCCAATCCGGTCGATCACTGCAGTAAGTCATCCTGTCGGTGAGAAGATCATTTTCTTGATTTTATATATCCAGCCATTCAGAACTGAAATAGCCTGTCATAGGGGCAGATAACGAAGAATATAGAGCCGGGGAGAGAACGAGAGAGATTAGAAGTGACGAAAAGACGCGGATAAAAAGTGAGGAAGAGCGGAAAACGTAACAGGATAGAGATAGGCCTAGACAAAAGGTTGGAAAGTAAGAGGAGGAGAGGGCCATTGAGCTGCAGCTCTGTCCTCCATTCAGGACTGACCCCGGCTCCTCGGGTTGCCATGGCGTTACACTCCAACCTAACCTGAGTTCCCCTGGAGATGGGCACACTGTTTATAGAGCTGCCTGGAATACACACACTCTTTTCATTCAGTATTCTAAAATGGAGCCATTTACAATAATTGTTATCTGCAACAAATTGTAAATGCATGTAACTGCACCATTATGGCATTTTGAGATGCAATCTGCATGGATCGTTGAATCCACCTTACACTTCCCTCTATTTAGTGATTCAGTATTTAAATTCATTGTCTGCAAACTGTCAATGTAACGGCTCCACATGACTCCCTTCCCCTATTCTGTCTGTGGCAGAATCATGCCATGATGCATCTGTGATGCCAGGCAGAGAGCGTAAGCCAGGGGCTCAAGTAGCAGCCTCTCCACAGTGACCAGATCACGTTGCTCTGCGGTCAGTTGGTGTTCCTTTATACAACTCTAGAGGTGGGGTCGATATCTTGGCTCATCTTTTCTGTGGTTAGTATGCAGGTGGCCGGAGCAGAGCCTGCCTGTGTGTCTGACCTTGAGTGTCCTGTACAGCAGTAGACTTCTATAATGAACAAAAATATAAACGCAACATGTAATGTGCTGGGCCCATCTTTCATGAGCTGAATTAAAGATCCCAGAAATGTTCTATATGCACAAAAAAAAAAACGTATTTCTCTCAATTTTTTTGCAGAAATTTGTTTACATCCCTGCTAGTGAGCATTTCTCCTTTGCCAAGATAATCCGTCCACCTAACAGGTGTGGCATATCAAGAAGCTGATTAAACAGCATCATCATTACACAGGTGGACCTTGTGCTGGGGGCAATAAAAGGTCACTCTAAAATGTGCAGTTTTGTCACACAACACAATACCACAGTTTTGAGGGAGTGTGCAATTGGCATGCTGACCGCGGGAATATCCACCAGAGCTGTTGCCAGATAATTTGTTAATTTCTCTAACATAAGCCGCCTCCAGCGTCGTTTCAGTGAATTTGGCAGTACGTCCAACCAGCCTCACAACTGCAGACCATGTGTAACCACGCCAGCCCAGAACCTCCAAATCCGGCTTCCTCGCCTGCGGGATCATCTGAGACCAGCCACCCGAACAGCTAATGAAACTGAGTAGTATTATATCTGTAATAAAGCCCTTTTGTGGGGGGAAACTAATTCTGATTGGCTTGGTCTTGCTCCCCAATGGGTGGTCTAGTCTCTCATGTGGGTGGGCCTCCCAGTAATGGGAAATCGATAAATTAGGGCCTAATGAATTTATTTCAATTGACCGATTTCCTTTAAATGAACTGTAAAATCGTTGAAATTGTTCCATGTTGCGTTTATGTTTTTTGTTCAGTATAGAGGACCCCTTTCCCTGACCTCACCAGGAGGGGTGGCGGAGCAGGAGAAAGTTGTTTTTGTTCCATCATCCAAAATAATTGATAATCGACCCCAAGTATAACCTTTTGGTGTCCCGCCTCCATCTCAACTGAGGGGAATGATAACAAGAGCTAGGCGAAAGCTCTATCCATAACGGCACCTTATTCCCTATATATCGTGCACTACTTTTGGCCAGGGCTTTGTATAGGCCTAGGGAATAGGGTGTCATTTCGGACTCACATTTGACTCCGACTCAGCCCCAGTATTATAGCCGACAGCTGTAGAGAGGAATTGGGGGGGCAGTCAGTGAGTGTGACACACCACCACTCAGGGAACTGAACCACAGGTCATTATCTCAGAACCCTGTTTATCTGAGCCAGTGACACCTCTCCTCAACATACTCACCTATTTAATAGCCCTCATCTGGAAAGGCTATTATACTCTGGTCGAGTGGAGGGTGAAGATGAACTGAAGAGAACAGACTTTTGAACGATGACCCCACTCATAAAATTCTGTTTGCACAGCTGTAAGACGAGACCACTGTAAGAAATGATTACATAAACCCTACTTTCGTGAAGCAACTGTTGAAATGTTTGCTCTGAACGGTCTGCTTCACAACCGTCGTCAAGGTCATTCAGAGTTCACCTTCCAAGTAGATGCGCCGTTTTCCAATATCGAGTTACTTCAGTTGACTAACAAGACTTGCATGCTCTCTCAAAGTTAACAGTCCATTAGAAGATGCGCGGAATGAACTTTGTCCCATTAGCTCAAAGTGTTCTGTCATTCCGGTCACCTCCAGCAGGCCGTATTACGATTATCACTAAGGTTCTTCTTCCTGTAGTGTAGAGCAGTCAGGCCCAAGTGGGTAATGGTCACCAGACTGAAACAGCTTGCTGCTTGAATCTTTAATTCTCCGGCTGAAACGTTCAGCAATATGAGACTGTATAGCCTCCTGATAATACCGTAGCTTCTGTGGCTAGCCTACGTTATGAGTGAGACAGGAGTCAGATCAGACACTATGCTGTAATTACCCACTGTTTGATTAGCACCTCACCTCATAGGCGTGGCGCGGGGAGATATTATGTGGCCTTTCCTAGAGGCAGGCTGTGAATTAAGTCATATTAAACATGGGTGACAGTGGTGTAATGTACTTAAGTAAAAATACTTTAAAGTACTACTTAAGGAGGTTTTTGGGGTATCTGTACTTTACTATTTATATTTTTTACAACTTTTACTTCACTATATTCCGAAAGAAAAAATATACTTTTTACTCCATATATTTTCCATGGCACCCAAAAGTACTCATTACATTTTGAATGCTTAGCATTACATTAAAATGGTCTAATTCACACACTTATCAAGAGAACATCCCTGGTCATCCCTACTGCCTCTGATCTACTAAACACATGCTTAGTTTGTAAATGATGTCTGAGTGTTGGAGTGGGCCCCTGGCTATCTGAAAAAAGAAAAAGGTGTCGTTTGGTTTGCTTAATATAAGGAATTTGAAATTATTTGTACTTTTACTTTTGATACTTAAGTATATTTACTTTTACTCAAATACGACAATTGGGTACTTTTTCAACCACTGCTAGGTGGTGATAGGAGGACGCCTTGTTTAGGTTCTGTGGTCTATTGAATGCCCTGATCTGTTTTGAGTTATTGTACCACCTTTTAAGTAGTGGCGTCTTTGGATATCTGTCGTTGACACTTCATGTCAAGGTTACCAAAGATCGTAGTTCCTACAGAACCTGACGTGTCCCAGGCAGGCAACACCCATCACTGCCTTCTTGCTTGTGTATGTACAGGCTCCCTGTCACTCTCTCTGTCACTCTCTCTGTCACCCCCTCAGCCTGCAGACTGTCAGCTGGTCAGATAGGATCTCTCTTTGTGGTGTAGCTGCCTGAAGAGCTGCCACACTGTTGACAGTTTGCTCAACCACATAATGCAGAAGCTCTGAGCTGCAGTGTTCAAGATAACAGCCCAGTGCTGCCTTTCAACGCATCACACAAATTAGCATGTAGCCTATGCAAGTTATTTTATGTGGCAAGAAATAATTCATTTTTTTGTTGTTGCATTTTTGATGTCCTTGTCTTCATGATTATTCATTGACTTTTTAAGTCTATTGAATAGTTAATCAATTTTTCTTTCACTAGGAGTGGGTGGACTATTACTAGGGCTGCGGTTCTCTGTCACCCAGGAAGGGTTGCCCTGGGTTTCAGTACACCTGACACATCACCTATTCTACAGTTTTCTTTGAAAGTGTGCCTAGATGAAAAAGTGAGAGGAAAAAAATGATTGAAAGAGAAGAATATTAAAAATTCTGCAGTACTCTTCAACCTATTGTAGTCCCAGAAGAGCTGGGTTAATATTAATGAACTCTGAATCCCAGAGATCATTGCTCTGGAGAACTGAAGCACACAGACTCTCTCATATGTTTCTCCTTTCAAGAAAACATCAGTCAGGAAAGTACATTGCACCACACCATTCATGGAAAATGCATTGCAAATGGAAGCAGTAGGCAATCTAACAACGGTTGGTTGTTTTAGAAGCTTCCTTGCCCTTTTGTTTAGTATTTTTACAAGTCTGTGAATAGCCTATCCTCTGAAAGTAGGGCACTTTTTCTTCCCCTTTTCTCTATTGCTGTTTCCTTCCCTCTCTCCTGTCTCTCTCTCTGTTGCTGTGCGGATGAGAGAAGCATCCCGGCTAACGGGTGCAGGCGGCCATCTTGCTGGTCACGGCTGGCTGCTCTGGAACACTCTACTGAGCTGGGTGACAGCGTGTGGGCGAGAGGTCCCAGGACACCAAAAAAGCTATTTCTTTGTGTGTCTGGGTCTGCTAACTCTTCCTTTTCTTACACCCTCTTTTCTTTCTCTCTCTCTCTCTCTCTCTCTCTCTCTCTCTCTCTCTCTCTCTCTCTCTCTCTCTCTCACACACTCACACACACACACACACACACACACACACACACACACACACACACACAACTATAGCCTGTCTCTACTTGCGAGGAAACAAGGAGATTTGACTTGCATGAGGTCTTGGCCTACGTGCCTGCATTTAAGGGTGTGTGTGTCAGGGCGGGTGTGTGTGCTTGTGTTTAAGGCGCATGCTAATGCAGGTTTGTCTCGGTCTTGGGATCAGATTGAACATGACAATCCAGGGGGCACATTGTGTGGGCCAGTTAGAGTAGGCCCACAGATGGGAGGGGAGAGAGAAAGAGAAGAGAGAGAGAGAGAGACATATTGACACACTAGAGAAGAGAGGGCAGTCACCTAACAGCCCACTTCACTTTTGCTTCGTTTTCTGTCCCGCTCCCCACGGATCCAATAACCACTATGAAGCCAGCCTTTGTGAGTATCAATTATCTGATTTACACAGCGCAGCTCATAAGTCTTTTCATTTACCTGCCATTAATGGGGTTGATACATTGTGTTGTGTAGATCTTTCTTTAAAGGGCCAATCAGCAGTTATAACAATAACAAATTGACACCCCACCACTGTTTCAGTAAAAAGCTGAGTGATGGGGCTGGAGAAATGTGATCACTCTCAATTTCATAGAAATTCATGGATGCAAGGATTGACCATCCATAATATCAAAAGATTGGTGTTTGTTTACATTTACTTTGTTTACAAACATTGGAGTAAAACAGGCTTATATTTGGGGTTCTCATGGAGTATGATAGTTGAACTAGCTCATGAGGCATTTATAAGTTATAATTCTTCAAGAATCAACGGGTGTATATATAATTAATTTATAAGTCTAAAAATGAATGTAGCAAATGCTGATTGCCCCCTTAAGGATAGGCCTAGTTTCCAGATAAATATTTTCTTTTGCATTTCATTTACTTGAAATTGGAGTATAAAATGGGAAAAGCAAACGAGATCTTTAAAGGTTTATTTTCTGTGTCATTTTAAACTCCACAGGCTGTGTTTTGGGATTATATCCATGTTGCTATGATATTGTTCTGCATCTGTTGGCATGTTGAATGTAAACTCTGGTTGTTTCGTGATGGTTAAGCTCTTTTCACAGATTCTCTGTGTGCCTGAGATGAGAGCATTGGAGACCCTGGATGATAAGAGCGTTGAATCCCTCATGCTGTGTGGGACATGCTACTCAGATCAAACCCAACTCTATATGGTGTGTCATCACCGGGGATGGCCAGTGGGGGACTCTGTACACTAACATATTGCTCACCATATGTTTGCTGGAATGGACAAGAGAGAGCGATGAGAAAAGTTTACATCAGTCATGGAAATAAAAATGCTGAAAACAAATTGGCTACCTATTTAAAAATGAACAGAAGTACTAGAGTTTTGTTGGGGGTGCATCTCGTGCAAAATAATATTGCAATATTGTCGAGATGATACGATATATCGTCAAAAATAATATCCCGATATGTAACTATCGATTTTCTTTCCCCCATCACTACTATAGATGTAGGCTATAGAACAGACAATCCTCTGAAGATATTTAACGGACTTCAACTCTTTGCTGAGTGGCTGGAGGATAGAGAGTACACTCATTCTCCTCTCCCTCTTTTTTTTAGTTTGGACCATGTTTGGCAGTTGTCCTCTGTAGTTGGATTCCATTCTGTTGTGCAGATTTGAGCTTCAGAGTAGAGGCCATCACGGGGCCAAAAGGTTGGATCTGTTCTGAAATGGACATGGGGCTTTCCCATCCGGACCAAATATGCATTCCCATCCGGATCCGAGGACATCCAGACCTGGTCCTCTCCGATCCGAGTGAGGGAAGCAGCAGAAAATAACATGTTTTAAGCTACTTTATTAACCGGAGCTGATAAAGCGCCAGGGAAAGGAGGTAGAGAGAGGTGACACTCTAGCAGGAGCCATGCTGTTTGGCTACCGGGAAGGTGAGCGAGTGACACGGAGAACAGGAGGGAGGGAGAGACAGCAACCAACCAGGCCGACTTGCGCCATAGTGGATGATAAATAACCCAGGTATGATTACGTGGTACCTGTCTGGACTGCATCAAACCAGGAGAAGCTCGTTAAGGTTAGAAACATCAACTCCATTCAGAATATAATGTAGCAGCCTACCTGTTGGCTCTGGGTCGTTGTCGTCTATCCTTCCCTTTTAACTTTTAATTCCATCTTCCATTGATTAGATATCTCCCAACATTTGCCCCACATGGAGGCTCTATGACTGTAGCCTATTGCTGCTTTGATGACTTATGATTGGCCAACAAAAGCAAAAATCAGCAGCATACATGATACAATTTCTCTCTTTACTGCAGCAGTCGCGTTCGGATCTATATGGGTCCTTCCAGACAAGTAAGTTAAAATTACACATACCCGAGACCAATGACAATCAAAACAGATCTGACCCAGACCCCTGACATTATTTAGAACAATGGATCCGGACCTACTCGAGTCCTGGATCGGTTCTCGGGTATTCGGGTACAGATGGATCTGTGAAGACCTCTACTTCAGAGATAGTGGAAGACATTAATACGAAGTTTGCAAGTCATTGATGGCAAGATGGTGCCATTTTCTAGCTCTTAGCAAAGTTTAATATCACTGGACTGTTGGCGCCAGAAACACAAACATTTCGCTGCATCTGCAAATCTGTGAACATGACCAATAAACTTGGAGACGGTGAACTGTTCTACCGTGATATATCAAGTGTTCTGGGGACTGCTGATAGCTGCTGTGCATGCATCAGTGTAGTCTAGAGGGGGTTGTCTTTGTGTTCAGGCTCTCTGATTGGTCTCTCCTCTCTGCTCTCTCTCCCTCTTCTCTCTTTCTCCATTTTTTTCTTTGCATCACTCTGACCAACCCCCTTCCCACCTGGTAGCAAACCCCCTTCCTCCTTAGCTGTTGACCTTTAACACCGTGCTGACCTCTGACCCATGGTTATTCTATCAGGCAGATGCTGCTCATAGAGACTAGAATCCCTCACAATGGGATACTCTCTAGGTCTATGTATGGATTCAATCTGTAAAACCCCACACTGCTCTGCAGCTCTCGTTCTTCTTCTCTGATATTAACTCTCTCTAGTCTGTGCTGTGTTTCATGAGTATCTGTCCCAGTGAGAAGCCATCTTGGTTGTGTGTTGGTCTATATGCTCTACCTTGAGGAACCAGAAGGCTGTTATATCTGCAGCTCAGATCAGGATTTATTTACTCAACCTTTCACAGTATATTAGACCTGCCCGTCAAGGCCTGCAGCCTCTGAAGTGGATTGGACCAGGTATTCCCCTCTTTGCCATATACAATTTCTATTTTGGATAGAGTGAACCGAAATCCCCAGGTTGAATCAAATCAAATCAAACTGTATTTGCCACATGCGCTGAAAACAAGTGTAGACTTTACCGTGTAATGCTTACTTACAAGCCCTTAACCAACAGTGCAGTTCAAGAAGAAGAAAATATTTACCAAGTAGACTAAAATAAAAAGTAATAATATAAGTTTAACAATAACGAGGCTATATACAGGGGGCACCGGTACCGAGTCAGTGCGGGGGGTACAGGCTAGTTGAGGTAATCTGTACATGGAGGTGGGGGCGAAGTGACTATGTATAGGTAACAAACAAACAGCGAGTCGCAGCAGTGTACAAAAGGGGGTGGGGGGATGTCAGTGTAAATTGTCTGGTGGTGATTTTTATGAATTGTTCATTAGTCTTATGTCTTGGGGGTAGAAGCTGTTGAGGAGCCTTTTGGTCTGGGAGCTCCGGTACCGCGTGCCGTGCGGTAGCAGAGAAAACAGTCTATGACTTGGGTGACTGGAGTGGTGCTTGCACAGCGCACACACTTACTTGTGTGTGTTTAGGAGCTCAGCTTGGTGTGTCTACATCTGTGTGATATCACCAATCACTGCTATTTGCACCTTGGGGGTCTCATACTAGAGGGGGGGGTCAGGGTGATGTCCTGCGGCTGAAGGGAGGAGATAGATTGCAGATTCCTCCGTAAGAGCCGAGGATGTAGCATGAGATTAGTCCAGCACTTTCCCCTGAGAGCCACAGCTCCTAGACAGATTACCAGTGTACAGTACAGCCACTCAGACAGAGACAGAGGCTGCTGGGGTCTATTGTCCAACACTGCTCATTACTAGGAACTGATGACACTCCCAAGGTTTTATTCTCAGGCAAACACAGAGCCCGGAGCCCTTAATGAAGCCACAGTCCTCTCATCTTTATCTGGGCAGGCCACAGAGTTGTGTGTATCCACTTTACAGCATTCCTCCACAGGGGGATTTTATCCACCTCTCCTGTTAATTACAACATAAGGGTTGGAAGGGAAGGGATTTTACAGTGAAGCCAGTGAGACCATGGACAATGTTGGTTATAAACACGAGTGAGAAAATATATTTTGCACTAGCTATAAATAGATATTTGGAAAATACAGTGTGTCCTTTTGAATAATAGCCTCGAACAATGTTAATGTCCTTATTACCCTTCCTGTCTTTTATCCAGCATGATTTATGGCTATTACTTCTAGCTGTTGTTCAAGTTCATTGTTCTCATTATTTGTATTTATTTCTCATTAGCAGCACTCCTCTATCCCGAGTGAGTTCTATATAATAACCCTGTCCCGTTTGAAAATAAATATCACCGTCCATGAGTGTCAAGATGGTTCAGTGGATTCACATTCATGAACGCATACATAGCCTATCTATCTGCAGAGATTGGTTTCCCATCAGCATGGCGATATACAATGGGAGGAGGGGCCTGTCGTTCCGTGCTGTGTACATTGTGAAGATATCAATTCCAACGCCACGGAGCGGACGACTTCATGAGGAGGGAGGGGCAGAGAGAACAGAGGGGGACCCCCCCCCCCCACATTCCACATGCTAACCCCTCTTGTCCCCCTTCTTTTGAGCATCTGCCTCATCCTTACTGAGCACACAGAGAGGAGCGCCACTATGGAGGTTGCCTGCTATGGAGACGCCGCGGATGATGATGGGAAGTTTAGTCCCCGCTCTTTCAAATCACCTGACTGAGTCAGCCAGCGTGTCGCTAGCTGTCATAAAAAGTCCCAAGCTGTCGCTTGTCTTTCTGCTCGTGATTGTTATGCTATTCACATGTTTATTTGTCAGCAGGGCCTTTAGCTGCAGTATTGTTGTTCTTTTGACACCTGGAGTGTAAAAAGAGAGCCATCTCGGATGGCACTGCATGGAGAGGTTTGTGAGTGTTAACGCTGTTTCTGATCTGTCTGGATGACGGTGAGGCTGGTTATTGTTCTGTATGGACTGTGTTGCTCCTCAGTGTAGGGTGTTAGAATTGGGAGATAGAAATGACTTTGATCTCTTTCATGCTCTCTCTCTCTCTCATCTCTATCTTTCACACTGCATTGAAGTGAAAATGCAGTGTCTTCCATGCAGGTAATCGGGATTAACTTTGAAAATGAATAATGGAAAAGACGAGTTCAGAAGAGTATTACCGCCCACACACTATAGCTCTTTAAATGATCAGCAGGATGGCTATATGATGCCGGTTCATAGTTTACAAAATGGTTTTGATGCTGTAATGACCTAGTATGCATTAAGACCTTAAACAGCCAGGCATCGCTCGTCAACAAAGTACTCTCACAGCTGCAGTTCAGTTTTTGATGCAGGATGTTCTTTTCAATGAGGACCTTTGCTAAGGCCATATGGGATTTTAGTTTTATGTTTTCCATTTTTAGGGTTGTTCATGTCGGGAGACTGGTCTGGTTTCACACATTTTGCACTGCTGGGCCCAAAATGATTTGTGGATAGAAATGAATATGTGAAAATGAAAACAACCTGACACTCTCTCAGCAGATGCCTCCCACATTACCTCGTCTGAGATCTCAGTCCTTTGAAAGTGTAAGAGCGCATGTCCTTCATACATCTTCTGGTCCTCTTCTCTTTCTGTGGTGGGGCCTTCCTCTTCTTCTTTTTGATGGAGGTGAATAGGACTTTTCTTTTTGGGAAGAACCTTTTTGGGGATGCTCTTGTAACTCATCAGTCTAACCTGTAGTCTGTTGTTCACTGCTTTGTATGCAAGGCAAGCAACCTAGTGAGTGTGATTCCTCAAAGTATACTTGTGCTCAATTGCTAGACATTTCGTATTTACCTTGTTTTATTGCGCCCATCGTTGTTAGCTTCATCTTCCCATGATGATTGAACAGTAATCACTCTCAACACTAATTTCCACTCTTATCTTCTTGCTGGGAATAATGTATGGCCTCAAGTGTCAAACTGGCCAAGGTATCCAATTAAAATGATTTCCAAGGTGGTCTTCTCCTGTGGGGCTAATGCATCACTCTCCTCTTCCACTTTAAGGTTACATAAGAGGCCAGGCCGGTTCTTTGTGCATTGACCTGAAAAACTGACACTCACCTTTGTACAAACTGGGAAAAAGCACATACAATCAACGTCCATTATTCTGGTCTAATGTGTATAATTTGGGATAACTCCCACCTCTTTTTTCAATGAGTCTACTGTAGTGGTAGAGAGCAGTAGATGGTCATTTTGTGCCTCTAGGCAACATGAAGTCTCAACCAGAGGTTAAATCAGACAATATACTGACGTGATCTCTGAGAGAGGGGGGGATCAGACAATATGTTGACGTGATCTCTGAGAGAGGGGGGGATCAGACAATATGTTGACGTGATCTCTGAGAGAGGAGGGATCAGAACCGGCATCTGACCTCTCACATGGATGCAGTCTAAAATAATAAAGAGGGCTCTTCCATAAAGTGCTTTAGGCAACTAAATTCCATTGCTTTTAAAGTTGTAGCCTTTTTCTTTACTACTGTGCCAAAGAACTGATGATATTTGACCGCATCATCAAACACAAGGATTTTCACATCAAAACCATAAAATGTGTCCTGTGTGAAATGACTTCTCTCATTCAAAGTGATCACAGATCACTGATAAAATGAAGTGTCAGTCGTGAAATAACCATCCGTTCCAAACTAGGAAAAAGGGGCCTCATGTAGGAAAAGAGTCTGTCTCTCATGACAGAGCACATGATATCCTGTATGGTGGAGATGAAAGTGTTTGGCTGACAGTGGCTGACAGCTCTGACAGCAGTCTTTGTTGGCCCTCCTCTGTCCCCATCCCAGGGCCGGGCCTGGAGGAGGGCGGGCTGTGACAGTGGTCTGTGGTGTGTGTGACAGGTGTAATCTCCCTGCTGTACGGTCCACTGCTGCTGTTTCTTCGCTGTGCTGCTGAATGGGTGTCAAGAGATGGCTCTGGGGGTGTCTGCGTGGGGGTGTATGGGTTTGCTTTCATGTGCATGGGTGAATTATCTGTGTACCCGTGTATCATGGCTGTAGTGTAGGGGGATGATGCATGAGACGGGGAAGGTGTGTACTGTGTGTGTCAGAGGCATGCTCAGTTGTGATCTATTCAGTAACAAGTGTCTCTTGGGTTTGCATGTATCGCCTGGTGGTGGTGGTGGTGGTCATATTGTGGTCTATTGTAAATTTACAAAGCAGACAGCAGGAAACCCGAAGGTCCCAGGCGTAGGGAAATAAAACCACCGTCATCTTTAAGACGCAACCCCAGTTCCTTTTCTCCAGTGAAATGTGGCTTCTGTTCCGCTGAAGTCTGATTCAGTTTGCCATTAATTACTAGAAATGAATTAATGACAAAATGGCTCGCTCACTCATGATGTAATATTAAGCCTAGCTACATTGTTACATTGTTTTGACTGCAGGCTGCAAAGACTTGAAATGAAGTTAACCAGGCTACGCTGCAGTCCCTCTAAAAATACAGTTGTAACATGATACTCACATAGTCATTTTGTATCAATTCTTACTAACAGGTTAGCCAATTCTCTTCACACAGCCCCCAGGCCTCAGTCTGGCCAGCAAGATTGTACATGATTTGTCTACCATTCTTAAAAGTGTTCAGTGTTTATGTGAAGTCATGATAGCCAAGTTCTGCTTTGATAAGGGTTCATTGTGGGCTACTGTACTGCGGTGGTGGGGTTCAATGGATGGGGGTAACTCTTGTCCCCTTGGTGGTGAGAGGTGTGGCAGCCATCTTGTCTTTTCCTCTGACACTCTGCTCTGTTCCCCTCCTCAGATTGAGAAGATCATGACATTGATTGGAGCAGGCATTGATTTCTCTAGAGACCAGCAGTACTCTACCCCAGGTAAGATGAGTCCCTCACCCTAAGCATTTTACATGACTAAAGATATTATAATTGCATATGCAATTCATCCACTTATTCCACTTAGTGAAGATGGTACAGGTAAAATTTCCCCTGTCACTTTTATTTAAGAACATCCATACTTAAATTCCCTGCTCCTTTATTTTCAAGTAAGCCTATTCTAATATACACTACATGACTAAAAGTATGTGGACACCTGTTCATCAAACATCTCATTCCAAAATCATGTGCGTTAATATGGAGTTGTTCCCCCCTTTGCTGCAATAACAGCCTCCACTCTTCTGATAAGGCTTTCCACTAGATGTTGGAACATTGCTGCGGGGACTTGCTTCCATTCAGCCACAAGAGCATTGGTGAGGTCGAGCACTGATGTTGGTTGATTAGGCTTGGCTCGCAGTCGGCGTTCCAATTTATCCCAAAGGTGTTCGATGGGGTTGTGGTCAGGGCTCTGTGCAGGCCAGTCAAGTTCTTCCACACTGATCTCGACAAACCATTTGTGTATGGACCTCGCTTTGTGCATGGGGGCATTGTTATGCTGAAACAGGAAAAGGCCTTCCACAAACTATTGCCACAAAGTTGGAAGCACATAATTGTCTAGAATGTCATTGTATGCTGTAGCATTAAGATTTCCCTTCACTGGAACTAAGGGGCCTAGCCCAAACCATGAAAAACAACCCCAGACCATTGTTCCTCCTCCACCAAACTTTACAGTTGTTCTCCTGGCATCCGCCAAACCCAGATTCATCCTTTGGACTGCCAGATGGTGAAGCGTGATTCATCACTCTAGAGAACGTGTTTCCACTGCTCCAGAGTCCAATGGCGGCGAGCTTTACACCACTCCAGCCGACACTTGGCCATGGAAACCCATTTCATGAAGCTCCCGGCGAACAGTTCTTGTGCTGACGTTGCTTCCAGAGGCAGTTTGGAACTCCGTAGTGAGTGTTGCAACCGAGGACTGGCGATTTTCACGAGCTGCGCGCTTCAGCACTCGGCAGTCCCGTTCTCTGCTTGTGTGGCCAACCACTTCGTGGCTGAGCCGTTGTTGCTCCTAGACGTTTCCACTTCACAATAACATCACTTACAATTGACCGGGGCAGCTCTAGCAGGGCAGAAATTTGACAAACTGAATTGTTGAAAAGGTAGCATCCTATGGTGGTGCCAAGTTGAAAGTCACTGAGCTCTTCAGTAAGGCCATTCTACTGACAATGTGTGGCTATGGAGATTGCATTGCTGTGTGCTCGATTATGTACACCTGTCATCAACGGGTGTGGCTGAAATAGCCGAATCCACTCATTTTAAGGGGTGTATTTTGCATACATTTACATACTTTACATAAACATGACAACTCATTCTCGTTAAGACTCCCAAAACCCATCTTTCTGATGTCCAGCTTGACATTAGAAAGATAAGAAATAAATGAGTTTCTCTCCTCTAGATTTGATCTTCCTTTTATCCTCTTGTGTAATACAATCCATCCCAGTTAGAATGATGTGCTCTGTGAATCCAACCCTGTGTCCCTGATGCTTTAAGAACAACTCTTCATTACACAATTGGCTATTTTGGCTGAGATGATTCAACAAGTACCTCGTGATTTTTTGTTTGTTCCATTTCACAGCTTTCTGTTTTCTTCAAAGCCACATCCATTAGTCTTAATATAAGTGTATAATACAGCTGGCATTGTTGTTCACGCCTTGGAATCCTATTTGTGTGCGTGCGTGCGTGCGGGCGTGCGCGTGTGTGTGCCTTTAGTCATTCTGTTAGGGAAGTCACCACCACCACTTCATGTGTATACTATTTGGGCTTTGTAATGGTCCCTGGAGACCAGTCATTTGATCCATGCGAATGGCTTAAAGCCGGGGAACTGAGCCGGCTATTGAAAGATGCAGTACATGCCTGAATAATGATAACCACACTGGCGGTATAGAGAGCATGTGGGAAGTGATGAATGGAGTGATGTTAGTGATGACTGAGCCAGAGACACAAAGGTACCATCCGGGTGGCCAGCTGGCTCTTTGGATAGCACATACGAGGGACCCATTATACAAGTGGGTCGGTCACAAAAGATTACTTTAGTGCCAGTGAAGGACATGGCTTTATTTTGAATGGAGATCAATAGTTGAGTTGAATCGACCATTGTCAGAAATGACCTTCAACAATTCCCAGTGTGTTCTATGTAGCCTAAGCAGAAGGTTTACTGTAAAGACATGGATCCATTTGGCTCACACTGTGGCTGTCCTTGGTTTAAGGCTGTCTATTCAGACACTGTTTTCTGACCCAGATTGTTACGCCACTTCTGCTGGTTTTGCCCATGTTTCCTTTGTGGCTGTGGGACAAAATGGCTAAACTAGGAAGGGACCAGGTGTATTACTGTAAATTGCAGTGAATACTGCAGTGAATAATGTATACCACACGTTAGCCTGCAATACTGTCTGCAGCACTCCTATAGCATGAAGCTGGCCTGTCCTTTAGGTCTGATGGATGGTCACTCGGGGACTGTGGTAGTGAACCAGAACCATGTTCTCCATCCCTGTCAGCCTCCTCCCCCATCCTCCCATTTTCTTCTCTACAGTATGCTTCTCCTTTAAAGTCACAGAAGGAAGATGAACTAGCCTAACCCAGACTCTTAAGCCGACGGCTATATTCCAATGAAAAGAGGAAAAATGAAAACCGTTGGCCATCTCGTTATTGCATTCTGGCAGTTTTTTGCTTGTTTGTTGTGGTCTGCTTTGAAGTGAGCTGTTAAAATATTAACAGGCATGTATGTTAGGGGATGAGCTCATGTTCCCTTGCAGACTTGCAAAAATTAGGCAGGCCCACTGCAGCTGTTGTTATTACCCTGGCCTGCTCCTTCTGTGGTTGTTTAGGTTGTTAACCTGCCTCTGAATTAGTCTACATCAACTACAGCATCTTAACCACCAGCTAGACCTGCTTCGCTCCCACCATAGAGGTAAAACCGGTGCTATCTCTATGGCTCCCACTCCTCCAGCACTATCTTAATGAGCAGTAACGGTGCAGAGGTAAAATCACCGGGGAAGCCAAGCCAGGGAAAAAAAAGCCATATTACAACCAATGTGTTGTGAGAATTGCGTTGTTTGCTCTATAACATGCTAGTTCATATAACTTGCTACCGTGATATATAGGCCGAAACAATAAGAAGACACAGTTGCAGAATACATTAAACTACACCTTTGTTTCATCACAAAAACTGAGAGCAACATCTGTCTGGTGAAGTCCACATAATCCAGGTAGAATTAGGAATTCCCCAGGGAAGCTGTCTAGTCCACTTACTTTTTTTCCATTTTTACGACACGCCACTGGCATTGAGTAAAGCCAGTGTGTCTATGTATGCGGATGACAACACTATACACGTCAGCTACTACAGCGAATGAAATGACTGCAACACTTAACAAAGAGCTGCAGTTAGTTTCAGAATGGTGGCAAGGAATAAGTTAGCCCTAAACATTTCAAAAACTAAAAGCATTGTATTTGGGACAAATCATTCACTAAACCCTAAACCTCAACCTCAACTTGTAAAGAATAATGTTGAAATTGAGCATGTTGAGGTGACTAAACTGCTTGGAGTTACCCTGGATTGTAAACTGTCATGGTCAAAACATATTGATGCAGTAGTAGCTAAGATGGGGAGAAGTCTGTCCATAATAAAGCGATGCTCTACCTTCTTAACAGCACTATCAACAAGACAGGTCTACAGGCCCTAGTTTTGTTGCACCTGGACTACTGTTCAGTCGTGTGGTCAGGTGCCACAGAGGGACTTAGGAAAATTACAATTGGCTCAGAACAGTGCATCACGGCTGGCCCTTAAATATACACGGGGCGCTAACATTAATGATATGCATGTCAATCTCTCATGGCTCAAAGTGGAGGAGAGATTGACTTCATCACTGCTTGTTTTTGTAAGAAGTGTTGACAAGCTGAATGCACCGAGCTGTCTATTTAAACTAGAGGTTGACCGATAGGCATGGCCGATTAATAAGGGCAGATTTCAAGTTTTCATAACAATCGGTAATCGTCACTTTTGGAAGCCGATTATAGCCGATTACATTGCGCTCCTCGAGGAGACTGCGTGGCAGGCTGACTACCTGTTATGCGAGTGCAGCAAGGAGCCAAGGTAAGTTGCAAGCTAGCATTAAACTTATCTTATAAAAAACAATCAATCTTCACATAATCACTAGTTAACTACACATGGTTTATGATATTACTAGGTTAACTAGCTTGTCCTGCGTTGCATATAAACAATGCGGTGCCTGTTCATTTATCATCGAATCACAGCCAACTTCGCCAAACGGTGATGATTTAACAAAAGCACATTCGCGAAAAAAGCACTGTCGTTGCACCAATGTACCTAACCATAAACATCAATGCCTTTCTTAAAATTAATACACAGAAGTATATTTTTTTAAACCTGCATATTGAGTTAAAATAAATTCATGTTCGCAGGCAATATTACTAGGGAAATTGTGTCACTTCTCTTGCGTTCATTGCACACAGAGTCAGGGTATATACAACAGTTTGGTCCACCTGGCTCGTTGCAAACTAATTTGCCAGAATTTTACATAATTATGACATAACATTGAAGGTTGTGCAATGTGACAGGAATATTTAGACTTGGGGTTGCCAGCAGTTCGATAAAATACGGAACGGTTCCGTATTTCACTGAAAGAATAAACGTTTTGTTATCGGAATGATAGTTTCCGGATTTGACCATATTAATGACCAAAGGCTTATATTTCTGTGTGTTATGGTATTATAATTAAGTCTATGATTTGATAGAGAAGTCTGACTGAGCAGCGGTAGGCAGCAGCAGGCTGGTAAGCATTCATTCAAACTTTACTGCGTTTGCCAGCAGCTCTTAGCAATGCTTGCTTCACAGCGCTGTTTATGACTTCAAGTCTATCAACTGCTGAGATTAGGCTGGCAATACTACAGTGCCTATTAGAACATCCAATAGTCAAAGGTATATGAAATACAAATGGTATAGAGAGAAATGGTCGACGTGTCATATTTCCTATAATAACTGCAACCGAATATTTATTTACTGGGAATGTTGAAGAACTGGGAATATTGAACCACCAGCTTTCATATGTTCTGAGCAAGGAACTTAAACGTTAGCTTTTTTACATTATTTTTGACCAGACAGCATCAGAGAGATGGGCTTGGGCTACAGAGACAGAGGTGCTCTGTCTGTCTCGCTCGAATGCTTTCTCCGGTGAGATACATTCAGCCTCTTACAAATTGAAGGAACATTATGAAACACAGAGAGACACAAGAAGCCTGGCCACTGCTGTCAGCAGATCATCATGGGATCTGCAGCAGGAAATACTTATTTAAGAAAGGCTCTTTTTTATGCTCACCATGTGAAGAGGCACTGTACTGTTCTCTCTCTCTGATCGAGCCCTGTGTATTCCTCTTTCTCCACAGTGGTGGTGGTAACTAGCAGGGGGTGCTGTGAAGTTCCCTCTTGCTGGTCCCTATAATACTGGTCCCAACACCCATGTCCTTCATTTCCTGTTAGCTGATGAGTTTCTTAGCAAGGACAGATGGAGAGATTTCCAGAGTATGAAAACAAAACAAAAGGATTGAGATCAGAATAGCAGGGAGCAACAGTGGATGTAGTGAGGGACAGGGTCCATGTAGGTGCTTGGAATGACAGCAGCTCACAGACGATGAACAGCAGACCTGCAGTGTATCAGAGGGAGGGGGAGCGAGAGAGGGAAAGGGTGGGAGAGAAGGGAGGGAGTAATGGGGAAGCGCGAGTGAGGAGGGGAGTGAGAGTGAGCAAAAGGGAGGGGGAGGAGAGGAATCGCTGGCAGAAGTACAGTGAACAGTCAGGACAATGGAAGGACACCACCCCGAGCATCTCTCAGATTGTGTGTAGACCGTTCGTTTGCCTGGACACGTTGTGTGGTGAATCGAAGTTTTAACAGAAGGAGCTGCCGTTTTAAAGGAGGGAGCCGGTGAATGACACTGTGTGCATGAAGAGTGAGCCTGAAGAGCAGTGTAACCTGGAGACTTGAAACGGGTCTAAAAAGCCGGATGAAGTATAAGACTGGATACTTGCTAGATTTGTTCATACTTCGAAGTGTGCTGCCTGTGGAAAAAACTGAAGTCTGTTTGTGTGCTGTGTGGAATGACAGGAGCAGAACTGTGTGGACTCGGACAGGACATTGTGTTTAAATAGGGTCCCAAACCATATTGATTGTTATATAGATTGTTTTTGTATTAGTCTGTTGTAGGATTTGATGTCTTTGTATTGATGAG
This sequence comes from Salmo salar, assembly GCF_965601325.2. NCBI lineage: Eukaryota > Metazoa > Chordata > Actinopteri > Salmoniformes > Salmonidae > Salmo > Salmo salar. The sequence continues at coordinate 35,086,862 of NC_138303.1, read as the reverse complement.
TTTGATATATCTTATACATCATTGAGGCACAGAAAAAGCATTGCATCTCAAGTGCTCCTATTTAGAAATGTAAATGATTTGCAATTAATTTGAATGATACTAGACCAACTGTATAAGAAGCGATGGCAGATGGCTGCACTGGGGACAGATTATTTTAGCTGGGATGTTTTAATATTCAGCTTTGCCTTAAATTAGTCATGTGGATCACAAGTCACGAAAGCTTCTGACCTTAGCATTCTAAACGATTAGGATTAACGCAAAGGTTCATGCATTGAGTTAGCTTTTATCAGAATGAACTAGTTAATGTATTAGATTCAATTGTTCACAGGTCCAGAGTCAAAGCACCAGCTCAACCTTTGCTCATTACAGCATAGTGTATTCCCTGTTTCAGGAGCCACAAGGAGGCCTTTGAGTTAATACCAAGCATAGCTGGTACACCTGATTGATTTATCATAGTCATCTGAAGCTCATTATCGTCACTCTCTGGTTTTCTGTTAGTACCTGTCGCTCCTCTCTGCCACGCTGGGTTTCCTGATTCACACGTCATGTGATCCAGGTGGGAGATTCCTGCCTTGTGCGTGACAGTGTGTGTATGATCTGCTGACTGTGAGGAGGAGTGGGGAGAAACAGGGATGGGCCATGGGATGCACTGTTTTAATCACCCAGCTCCCTGCTACTCTGTGCGAGTTCTAAAGAACTTTTCACTGGGCCGGAACGAATCGCCTAAATTCTGTGATACGCTTCTCTCTCGTTTCAGAGACACTCCCCCTCATTAACATCTAGAGCAAATTAGCAGGAAGATGAATCTGCATGCTTGCAACTTTAGACAGAATAGCCTATTTCCTGTTTTAAGAGAACTCATCTTGGAGTGTTAATGCAATTTGTTTTGTGGAAGTGGAACATTTTGTCTATGGTTGTCGTTCTAAGCAGAACAATGTTACATGTGTGGCTGTTCTCGACTCTGTTCAATCTACACTTGTTTTTGAGTGGATTTGAGCTGGTGAACACAGCAGTCTGGACACAGGACTCATACTGTTAACCAGCAGAGGGGACCCCAAACCCCCTCGACACCCAACCCCGTAAGCCCCTGAGACCCAGGGGTTTGTTATTAAACCCGATCCTAAGTCATTGGTTTGGCCCCCGCTGCTGTGCGGGAGCTGACGCATGCCCACTGTGGTGCTACCGCCAAGCTGTCTCCCCTGCCCTCTTGGTGCTGGTGCGCTCGGCTCTGCTGGCCCAGGATGATGTGGCAGTGCCATGTGTCGTCGTCAGAGTGCCGCTGCTACCGGCTCAACGGCTTCTCCCTGCTCAAGCGCTTCCCTCTGTCTGCAGGTGGGGCGGCCGGGCGGCTGCTGGACCAGCCCGTGGGAGACTGGCTGGAGCACGTGGGGCTGCCGCAGTACGAGAGCAAGCTACTGCTCAACGGCTTCGATGACCTGCACTACATGGTGAGTGACTAGTACACACCCCTCCTCTCTCTCTCTCTCTCTCTCTCTCTCTCTCTCTCTCTCTCTCTCTCTCTCTCTCTCTCTCTCTCTCTCTCGGCTCACTGTCTCTCACTGTCTCTCACTGTCTCTCACCGGCTCTGGCTCACTGTGTCTCACTGTCTCTCACCGGCTCTCACCGTCACTCTCTCTCACTCTCACTGTCAGTCTCACCATCTCTCTCGGTCTCACTGTCTCTATCTGTATCACTGTCATTCATCTTCTGTAATTCTCTTTTATTTTGTTCTACCTGCCTACCTACTTTCAAAGTCAGAGAGTCAGTCTTTTCCTTCTCCTCCTTCAGTGGGTATTAATCAAATATCGTTGCAGCCATCCGTTAGCCTTAGCAGATCCCATTAGCTTTCCCTGTAAATTCCAATTTACTTAAACCCCCCTGAGATTCCTGCCTCCTCCTTTCATTCAATCACACCTTTGTGATTCTCCTCTCTGCATTAAGACCCAGGTCCTCAAGGGGTCCTGTCCTTGTGTGATGTCTTTTTCAGAAATTTCATTCACATACAAGCTTTTTGAAATATTGCCTTTTGTTCAATCACAAAGGTTATACCTGAATTGCATGATGACGAAGCTTTTCCTTTAAAATATTTGAGAAGGGTGTTTGTTTATGTAGCAAACATTCTATCCAATTTAACTTGTTGGAAAATGATTCCTCTCCTGCCCTCCTGACAGGACTGTAACAGTTGGTTGGTTTGATGCCTGGATCAGGCTGGATGTTGATTGGATTTATTGGGGCCCCTCCACTCAGTGGCTGTCTGATTAGATGATGTTCACCCGACTGGTGGTGACGGAGGGCGTTGGCATCACATCCCAATAATGTGATGTTCCTGTTTACTGGGCCAGCGGCTCTAAATACCTCTGTAAACGCAATTAAACCAAATCCTTTAAAGATGAAAAGACCAGCGAACTCCCTAGGCTCCCTTTCTATCAAACACACACACTGACAGTCAGTCACGAATGCCTTGAATAAATGACTGTCAAATATTTTCAAGGACTCTGCCACAATAAAAAAAAAAGAGCCGCAGTCAAGAACATGTCACAGCGCAGCAGATGGAGCTTTCAGGCGAGGGGGGGATGTGGAAAGGGTTAACACGAGAGCTAACTAGGCTCTGTGTTAACAGAACAGAAAGCTGCACCATGCACACCAAACCTATTCAGCCTATTCCCAGGTTTTCAAGTCCAACATGACCTGTGTTATCACCCTGCTGTCAGCAGTTATGTGTTTGATGTCATTATTGCTGTTGGGATCACCATTTACCTCCTACCATACTCTCACCTTACAGCTGCTCAGCCAGTACCGGCATGGTCTCAAATTCGTTCACTCGCAATCAATTGGCTGCCTGAGTACCAGCTGCTGCCTCACCGTAATATAACTATCTCAATAACCGTCGGGCTGGTGTTGCCGGGCCGACGGGGGTTATCCAGCCCCCAATGTGCTGTGTTGTTGTTTTCCAGCCCTGTTTGGTTTTTTAGCAGCTGCAGGGGGGTATTGATGCAGGGGAGGATGGAGGTCTCAGCTGGCCTGGCAGGGGAGTGGGCTGCGAGGTGTAAATTAGAGGGCAATGTTGTCCCATCTCACCAGGGCTTACCGCTGTACCTACACACACAGCTTTGTTTTCGTGCATTTTCAGGACTTTTTGGGGAGAAAAATGGATTCCCATTTAAAATCCTATATCCCCTAACCCCTGAACCTAACCTTAAACCTAACCCGTACCTTAACCCTAAACCTAACCCGTAAGCCTAAAATAGCATTTGAACAAATTTGGGGACATGAAAAATGTCCAGACTTGTTCTTATTTTCCTACCTTGTCCAGACATTCTGGTGACTTGTCAGAACATTGTGGTCCTGATAAGGAAGGAAAACATGTACACAAACTCACACACACCTCCCTGAAACAGTCATCTCACTCTCAGAAGAGTGTGGTGCATGCGTGCGTGCTTCCCCCTTAAAATATCTACAGTCACAGGTGCTGAATGTGTCCTTCCCTACTTAGAGGGGACATGATGCATTACCTACTGTTTTTAGCAGAGTGTTGGTGAAGGGATGCAGTCACAGCACTTTCTAGTTCCAATGTCTTTACTCTCTTTTCCAGACAGTGAAGGTCAATGGGAAGTGTTGATTGTCTGCTGTGGTTACAGTGATTTACGTGAGGGACGGTCATAAATTGTAGCCGGAGTGGGTCTACGGAGAAGACCGCATTCCCTTGTTCTCTCTCGTTGTATTTCCTGTTCATTTTTATCCTCCCTCAGTGGGTTTTCTTTGTCTCTGATCTAGTCACACAAGAGTGGATCATATTCACCCATGGCTTAACCACAACCTCAGAGGCAACAGCCTGACCATGAGCAGTTTGGCCTGGGTTTATGATTCCCAGCCCTGGCCTTGTCTATATTGGCACTTTGGTTTGATGGCTGAATGGAGCAGCTGTGTCAGAGTGGATACGCTACATTAAAATGCACCTGCTATGATTATCTTTCATTAACTGTTACATCATGGGAGAATATTCAGCATAGGCAGGCAAATTGCAGCTCATTCTCCAGTGTGATTTTTAGAGGGCTGCTCTCTCACACCTGATTTAGTTTATTTCTCTGGGTTTCAGACTCTGGAGCTTGGGGGAAGGATGTGGTGTTGGGAAGGGGTGACAGGTTTTGGGCTAAGTTTAGTCAACTTTTCTCTCCATCCCTCCCTCTCTTGACATCAATACCTGTGTTAAATTCTCTGACTTGAAGCTCTGTCAGTCTCCCCTTCTCTCCCTCCCTGCCTTCCTCACTCCTCCCTTATCCCCTCATTTTATTCCTCCTCTTTCTGGCAATTCTCGACACTGACAATTTCCTATCTATTTTCCTGGGCTCAGACCACCTGCGTTGCTCCATTCTGTAGGAGGGATTTGGACAAAAGCAGTAACCATTTTGTAACATTTCTTCTTGTCCTCTATTTCAGTAAATGGTGACCTTTAAGGGTTCTCAATGTGTGCCTCGAAATCAGAAGTTCCCTGTTGTTACTTTCCAAAGTGCTCCCACCCGCAGGACTCAGTACATTCTCTCAGATCTGGGTGGATTGGTTTGTAATCAATCAAGCATTTCAAGCTTGAGACCCATATAAACAAATGTAATATATTAGCCTAGGGGTGCGGCTGTATTGGCTCTTCAACAAGTACCATTTCATGCATGCTAAGCACCAGTGACTCTACATCCCTCCCTATGCACGAGAGGGTGTGTGTTTATTCCAAGGTCTTCTTTGGGTTTCTGTCTGGGAAACAATGTTTGTCTGCTCTTGCCAGCTGTACTGGGCCTGTATTTTTTACCTAATTTGGAAGGAAGTTGACATTCTTCACCAGAAGTAATGAAAACTGTACTTAGCAGGCAGATAAATGTATTTATATTAATCCCTGGACTTCTGGCCCATTAGCAGTAGGTTGTGATAGCTGATCATAAGCCCCTCATACACCCCTCTCATTAATAAACCTTCCCAGCACTGAGCGCCACATGTCGGCCAGTGGGGTACACAAACATCACACGCTCCAAAAATGTCCGTCTGAAGATGCCTAATTGAGTGGAGTTTGATTATGAAGACTGCTTTGCCAGTTGTTCAACAACTCAGATTTTAGGTTCAGCTATTCAAAGTATGTGCTGTCAGAAAATGAAATGACATTTTGAAGCATTTTTCCTTCATTTTTCCTTCAAATCATACTGACTGCACAAAAATAAATGTAGAATTGAAAGGATCGTCGCCATCTGAAGCTTTTACCCTTGGTTATGGGGTGAGTCAGTGTTGTTGTGGTGTACAGAGCAGCCTTGACAGTTCCTAATTAAGCTCAATTTATTCCAGCAGGCAGAGTACTGTGATCTCTCCTTGGCCGCGCCCAACACCAGATCAATACGATAACAGTGATTGTATTGTGTTGTCGGACACAAGCGAAGGAGAAGCCCTTTATAAAATTAATGAGATTCGTTTCTCTATTGACCCAGAGGGAACGAGTCGAAGAGGCAAGCATCCCTTCTAAGACTCTCTACTCTGTATGCTGACAGTTAAACTGATAATGCCTGTCGCAAAAAAACGACACTTCCTCTTTGTACATAAATTACTAGTCTAACTCAAAGAGCATCTTACTAGTGGCAGGCGGTACTGTGAGAGAAACAACACTGAGTTGGCGTTCACAACGTCTCCATCTTTTTCGAGGCTCCCACTCTGTTGCTGAGACTTCACAGCAGTAGAGCGCGTGTTCATCAATGCAGTCAAAAGGAATGAATTTCCTTGAAGTCTCTGAGGCCAGCAGAGGAGTCGCAGGCATACACAGTAGCGGTAATGATTACCCAGGGAAGAGACTTAGACTGCTGCTCGGCTTGTAATCAAACATCACAATGATGGCAATGAGCAACATCAGAGGAGTGGCGCCGCCAGCCAGCCAAACAGTCTTCCTCTGTGAATACGCCAGCCTGTGTGATCCTCACAGTCCAGTCTCTCTCTCTCTCTCTCTCTCTCTCCTCTCTCTCTCTCTCTCTCTCTCTCTCTCTCTCTCCTCTCTCTCTCTCTCTCCCTCTCTCCCCCACCTCTTCTGTTTCTTCGTTCTCTCGACACAAATCAGTCACGTAATGAACACACTGCAGCCTCTGATGACTAGGTAATGGTAATATGGTAATAGCAGGACAGACTAATTGCCATGCCTAATCAACTCAAGGAGAGCGGAGGAAGGGCCTAAGGGGTTTTTAACATTGTTATTGTGTGCATTTAGACATTTTAAAAAGGATTAGCTCAATGTTGTAAGTTATTTTGTTGATGTCCATTTGTCAAAACGAATGGACATTTTAACAATCTGCATACATACACAAACACAACACATTTGATGCCCCTCCAGTCATTTTATTATTTAGTTGGCATAACATACTGTAGGTGGGCTAGTCCATAGCCAGGCTAACTGTCTCAGTCCCCCAAGCTCATGACCCTGCTTCTGAGAGTTAACACTTAGTCTGGAGCAGTCATGGCCCTCAGGTGTAACACTAGGCAGAACTATCCAAGCAGAGAGAAAGCAGAATTCTAATGAAGTGCCAGGGAGAGAAGAGGAAGCAGAGCTTTACTGAGATGTATGGAACGGAGGACAAACTATGACAGAAAAACAACAGTTTGATCCATTAGGTACATTATATGTTGTAACAGAGGTTAGCAAGGACTGTTTTTGAACAAAGCATTGTGTAATTGCGGTAGAATGATGTAGGTTCCTGTACAGCTGGTTCTTCATGTCTCTGTATAGTTAAAAAGTGAGGTCATTTTTAGGAGTTTTATACGTTTTCGAAGGACCCTTGCTTTGTTGAATTGAGTTCTGTTCACTGGTGGTGTAATCTAAGATGTCCTTTATCACCATTTTAGCCACCATTTTAGATTCCTCTGGCATTCTGTCTCATTTCCCCATTCACTGAAGCTTATCAATAGCACACAGGACTGTTTAGCTTCCCCTTACTCACCCTTGGCACTTGTTCTGAAATGTTTTGCATTCCCTGAGATTAAGAAATCAGTTTTGATCATTTTGTGTCGAGCTCATTTGATGTACAGGTTACTGATTTATAAACACCCACGCTCACTCACATGCTACTTTATACTGTGCATTAAACATACTGTACATTGCGCATACTATGCATACCAATGGATGGACACAGGTACACAACAACATACACATACCGTTAATGGTTCAGTCCCCTATGCTGCAGACAGCTCCCTCTCTGTAATGTATTCTTACTATAACCTGCAAAGAGAGAACATTAGTCAAAGGGCTTTAACGAGATTACCCCGTAGAGTTCCTAGTCATTTACGATGATTCTTAACGAGATTACCCCGTAGAGTTCCTAGTCATTTGAGTCTGATTGAAACTCTTTATCACAAGTTCTCCTGCAGTTTGAGGCCATGGGTGAAGGGATTAGAATAAGCCTTATACAGGGGGAGGTGGAGGTGAATGTTGGATTTTGTCTCATATCAGGCAGTTGGAGAATTTCATCCACTCAATTGCCTTTTATTAGGAATTGGATAATCCCCTTCAAGGTTCCTTTGTCATTGAGGCAAGGGCACTCCTCTAGTCTCCGTGGTAACTGGGGTAGATGTGGGGAGTTGGTTTTAGTACAGTATGTGTGTCAGGATCAGAGAAATGCAGTCAGCCAGGGATGAGGGATTGTGTGTTACTGTGTTAGTCCTAGAAATCAGCTCTGTATTGACATGGATGGCAGCCTCTGACCTCATCGGTGACTGACAATAACACTGCAAATACACGATGTCGAATTGGTCAGACCAGCATTGAATAGTCCTTACCACAGGTACTTCCTTTTTGGGTTTCTGCCTATAGGAAGAGAGGAGCAGGGTGGAGGCGTGATCTGATTTGCCGAAAGAAGGGAGGGCAGGGAAGGGCCTTGTAACCGTCCTGGAAGGGAGAGTAGCATTGGTAGAGTTTTTGAAGTGCGAGCGGCGCAGGCGTTGTGTTAAAACTTCGCTAGTGTTTTCTTCAGATTTCCTTTATTAAAGTCCCCAGCTACAATAAATGCGGAACCAGGATATGTATTTTCCAGTTTGCACAAAGTCCAGTGTAGTTCCTTTAGAGCCGTCTGTAACAATGTATTTGAGAAAAAACAAGTGCTCATTGTGCAAATGTATTTGTTTTCAGTACATTTTGGAGACTAAATATAGTTTACATATTGTCAACAATCTATGCAACCCCGTCTGTTTTGCCCCATAGTTGTGCACCCGTTGGTTTTGTTGCTAAACAACCACCCCGTCTATTGAGAACAACATTATGCTGTCACTCAGTTGAATAACTCCCCCTTTACATTTTGGATCCTCATATGGCCTCATTTGAAAATAAACTGATATGTATTATTTACCATTGGCTTGGAGCATTTTGCCACTCACTGTCTCCCTGGCCCAGCATTAGCAGTATACTGTGGCAGTATACTGTGGCAGTATACTGTGGCAGTATACTGTGGCAGTATACTGTGGCAGTATACTGTGGCAGTATGTGTTCCATAGAGGCCTTTGGTATACTGTACCTGTGTTGCGTAACGTTATTGAATCCTGGTGCTGATGTGAACGGTAGCTGCTCCTCCTTTAGCATTCCAAACACAGCATCATCGGTGTGCTCCAAACTGTAAACACTCCACATCTAGGTGGTGTGGGCAGCTCTGCTCTCGCTTCATTCCACTTCATCATCAGAGAGAGATTAATGAATTGATGAGTTCAGGTCTGAGCGTAGGTGTGCTCCGATCCGTCATTCCACTATGAGTTATTAGATGAATAAAGGAAACATGTTTTTTGTCCCTGATAAAAAATACATTTATAATAATTTGAAGGCCTCTCCCTTATGGCTCTTCTCTCTCTTTCGCTTTCTCATTAACACATACATAATCCTAACAGAGTGGAAAATACCTGAGTCATGATCTTTTCATACGCTCAGGTTAATACAGTAGAGCCAAAAGAAAGTGCACACGCACACAGTTATATCCACACAGTCACTCCCTAGGTGCCTGCTTCCCTGCCATGGCTGAGCCACAGGGAACCGCAGTCCACTCAGCAGCCTTTTGTCTTAATAACTAATTTCACCCCTGTGTAGATTCCACTGTGCCATAGGCACACACACTGATGCCCTCTCCCTTCCTCCTATCCATCTCCCAATTTCCCTCCCCTCTCCATCCCTCCATCTTTCCTTCCCCCTGACTCTGCTCTCATGGTGGGATTAACACAGGGCTCATATACAACACTGCAGATGATCCTAAGTGTGTGTCACCTCCCAAGTTGATGCTCGTACAGTAGCAGATTCTGAGCAACTTAATGCACAGTGCGTACAGTACCTCACCTAGCTAATTGGTCATTTGAGTAATGACAAATGATTCCTCTTCAGACCAATGGATGGACCCATCGAGTGACCCCGATCAATGGCGCTCAGTGGAGGGAGGCTCCTTTCAGCCCCCTTCACCCTACTGTCCTGCCATTCCCTGATTGATCCATTGATTAGCCAGCCGTTTCTCTTGCCTGGCTGTGCCAGCCTTGGAGATGATATTGTGTGGGACTGTAGATAGTATTGTGTGGGACTGTAGATGGTATTGTGTGGGACTGTAGATGGTATTGTGTGGGACTGTAGATGGTATTGTGTGGGACTGTAGATGGTATTGTGTGGGACTGTAGATGGTATTGTGTGGGACTGTAGATGGTATTGTGTGGGACTGTAGATGGTATTGTGTGGGACTGTAGATGGTATTGTGTGGGACTGTAGATGGTATTGTGTGGGACTGTAGATGGTCTTGTGTGGGACTGTAGATGGTATTGTGTGGGACTGTAGATGGTATTGTGTGGGACTGTAGATGGTATTGTGTGGGACTGTAGATGGTATTGTGTGGGACTGTAGATGGTATTGTGTGGGACTGTAGATGGTATTGTGTGGGACTGTAGATGGTATTGTGTGGGACTGTAGACGGTATTGTGTGGGACTGTAGATGGTCTTGTGTGGGACTGTAGATGGTCTTGTGTGGGACTGTAGATGGTATTGTGTGGGACTGTAGATGGTCTTGTGTGGGACTGTAGATGGTCTTGTGTGGGACTGTAGATGGTCTTGTGTGGGACTGTAGATGGTATTGTGTGGGACTGTAGATGGTATTGTGTGGGACTGTAGATGGTATTGTGTGGGACTGTAGATGTGTGGGACTGTAGATGGTCTTGTGTGGGACTGTAGATGGTCTTGTGTGGGACTGTAGATGGTATTGTGTGGGACTGTAGATGGTATTGTGTGGGACTGTAGATAGTATTGTGTGGGACTGTAGATGGTATTGTGTGGGACTGTAGATGGTATTGTGTGGGACTGTAGATGGTATTGTGTGGGCCTGTAGATGGTATTGTGTGGGACTGTAGATGGTATTGTGTGGGACTGTAGATGGTATTGTGTGGGACTGTAGATGGTATTGTGTGGGACTGTAGATGGTATTGTGTGGGACTGTAGATGGTATTGTGTGGGACTGTAGATGGTATTGTGTGGGACTGTAGATGGTATTGTGTGGGACTGTAGATGGTATTGTGTGGGACTGTAGATAGTATTGTGTGGGACTGTAGATGGTATTGTGTGGGACTGTAGATGGTATTGTGTGGGACTGTAGATGGTATTGTGTGGGACTGTAGATGGTCTTGTGTGGGACTGTAGATGGTCTTGTGTGGGACTGTAGATGGTATTGTGTGGGACTGTAGATGGTATTGTGTGGGACTGTAGATGGTATTGTGTGGGACTGTAGATGGTATTGTGTGGGACTGTAGATGGTATTGTGTGGGACTGTAGATGGTATTGTGTGGGACTGTAGATGGTATTGTGTGGGACTGTAGATGGTATTGTGTGGGACTGTAAATGGTATTGTGTGGGACTGTAGATGGTATTGTGTGGGACTGTAGATGGTATTGTGTGGGACTGTAGATGGTATTGTGTGGGACTGTAGATGGTATTGTGTGGGACTGTAGATGGTATTGTGTGGGACTGTAGATGGTATTGTGTGGGACTGTAAATTGTATTGTGTGGGACTGTAGATGGTATTGTGTGGGACTGTAGATGGTATTGTGTGGGACTGTAGATGGTCTTGTGTGGGACTGTAGATGGTATTGTGTGGGACTGTAGATGGTATTGTGTGGGACTGTAGATAGTATTGTGTGGGACTGTAGATGGTATTGTGTGGGACTGTAGATGGTATTGTGTGGGACTGTAGATGGTATTGTGTGGGACTGTAGATGGTATTGTGTGGGACTGTAGATGGTATTGTGTGGGACTGTAGATGGTATTGTGTGGGACTGTAGATGGTATTGTGTGGGACTGTAGATGGTATTGTGTGGGACTTTCTAATGCCCGTCTCCCTCCCTCCCCCATACACTTAAATTACATTTCATTTAATGTATTGACGTTTATTTCAGTGCTGTAGTCAACTGTACAGTATGTGAACTCTATGGGGGAGGAGAGTCAAAGTTCTTGACACCCCAGAGGAATTGACCCCTTCTTTTCGCAATGACAGCATCTGGGCAGGTAGATCAATAACCAACCATATGTTGCGTCTTAGTCCCGTTTTATTGTGTTGGATTTAACCTAAAAGCCCTCCAACACTAAGAGGCTGCGTTAGAGTTCCATTGATTGTATGGAGAAAACCACTACCTCCATTGAATGAATCATTGTGTTATCCAATTCCTTGTCTGCAGCTAAGCCTGGCGTTATGGCGACGTTGAGACCATGTCGGTAGGATCATTGTGATGTATGTCATTCTAACCTGACCTTCCGCTCTCTCTGTTACAGGGCAGTAATGTGATGGAGGATCAGGACCTCAGGGAGATAGGCATCACAGACCCAGGACATCGGAGGAAGATCCTGCATGCAGCTCGATCCCTACCTAAGGTTCCCCCATGGCCCCCTTGCAGCATTATAGCGCTACTAGTTAGTGTGACTGGCCCTGACTGTGTGAAGTGATCATTGTGTGACTGTGAGTCTCCCCCTGCAGGTGAAGGCCCTGGGCTGCGACGGCAGCAACTCTCTGTCCTCCTGGCTGGACCTCCTGGGCCTGCAGGAGTACCAACACAGCTTCCTGTCCAGCGGATACCGTAGCCTCGACTGTGTCAAGAACTTGTGGGAACTGGAGATTGTCAACGTGAGTGTGTCTCTCTGAAATGTAGTTTGAGCGAGAACATTTCGAAGTAGCTATTTAATTCAATAGTTAATATGTGCCAAATGGCAACATGCTCTATGGTTGTTTTTACTTGTGTCTCTCCAGGTGCTGAAGATCTCCCTGCTGGGACACAGGAAACGGATCATCGCCTCGCTGGCAGAGCAGCCTTATGAGGAACCTCCTGTCAAGCCCCCCCGCCTGTCCCAGATCAGGTGTCAGGACCTGGTATCCCAGACCTCCTCTCCCATCAGTCACATGGACTCCTATACGGGCCACTCCATGGACCCCATCCTGCCCCTGGGGGAGCCTGGGGGGAGGAAGGGGCCTGACCCCGAATACGATGTGTCCCCCCACCGTTCCCGCAGTGAACGACACCGATCACATGAGAGGTATGAGGAGCGGCATCGTGAGCCTCGTCTGACCCTGCGACCCCCCAGCCTGGCAGCACCCTACACACCTGTACAGAACTGGCACCACCAGCCTGAGAAGCTCATATTTGAATCCTGTGGATATGAAGCCAATGTAAGGGCTCTCTTCCTGTTGTAACTCACTAATGGCTTTCTTTAATACAGATGGTGTCCCACTCTCTGTACTACTATATTAATTTCCTGCTCTCCCCTCTCCTCTCTCCAGTACCTGGGATCTATGCTCATCAAGGAGCTACGGGGGACCGATTCCACCCAGGATGCCTGTGCCAAAATGAGGGTAGGTCTAGCCTCTGTTTCTCCAGAGAGACTGTTATCTAACATTTCAGCTTATATCTGTTGATTTTTCTCCCCTTTGTTGCAACTTGTATTGTCTTAAATCTGATTCATTGTACCAGCTGTTGCTCTTCATTGGGACCTGCGCTTTCCTGATTACAAGGACCCAAGTTAATGTTCTCCTTTTCATGCTATACATCTCTGTCTCTCAGAGGTCAACAGAGCAGATGAAGAAGGTCCCCACCATCGTCCTCTCCATCACCTATAAAGGGGTGAAGTTCATTGACGCGGCCAATAAGGTTGGTTGGCGGGGTGCCCCCTTTTCACCTTAGGCCTGATCCATACAGTGATATCTGGCAACTAGACAGATGAGTCTCTCTCATACACACACCCCAGCCATGGAGGCTAGACACCAGAGGAAGCAGCCCAGTATCACACCTCACCTGTCACATTGATCCAGCCCAACCCTCTCTCTCCTACTAAATTTCACCCCTGTCTATTAAGTGAGTCATAGACATGACAGATAGTCCTTTAATAGGGCAGTAGGTCGAGGTTGAAGGTTGAACTTGTTAGGTGTCATATTAACCATTTTTTCCCATGATGGAGATGTGAAAGTGGTTGGTGTTATTGCCGCTGTGACTCCACATTAATCTTGGTTCCTCCTCCAAATACAGAACATCATTGCAGAACATGAAATCCGGAACATCTCGTGCGCGGCCCAGGACCCAGAGGATCTGTGCACGTTTGCCTACATCACCAAGGACCTGCAGACCAACCACCACTACTGCCATGTGTTCAGCACGGTGGACGTGGTGAGAATACCTGCTTACACATTAGCCCACTCATCTACTCTAGCCTGCCGTGACTTCATTGTATACTATGCTATTGGATTAGTTGCAGAATACATCCAACTTCAGACTGCTCATAATAGCTCTACTGCTGAAATATTGCCCTGCGGTGTGACAATTCCATGCAGAGACACTGTTGCCCTGTCCTGTCCACAGAGCATAGTTCCTCCCTGATATCCTCTCTTTTGTCCTCATATGGGATACTTCCCAGCCACCGTCTTCAATCCTCAGAGGAGATGTGACTGACTGGCAGCAGCACTGCATCACTGTCATCTTTACTTTCTCGACCCGCTTACGTCACTGTGAGGTTTCTCACTTTGGCAACGCTGATGGCCTTCATTCCCCACCACACCATTCATTCATGATAACTGATTATCTGTCTAAACTCTAAGGCTTCTCAAATATAATACCGCAGGGGTCATCGAAAGCCACCGACTGACTACTAGAGTCTGGTCACATAGAAATACAATTCATAGAATGACCATCCCCATTCAAGTCAATGGGTGTTTGTTTATGGCTGGTTCCACCTTTCTGACATGTCTGCTGATGACTATCTGAGGTGGGGGAGTATAATAACCCTGAGATGTGATCAAAGCTTTTAAACAGTAATGACCAGGCTGCTACTGGACTCCACAGGCTCATTTTTCACCAGCCCACACAGTAGTACAGATCCCAGATCAGATCAAAGGATATAAACAGAAATACATTTCCTCAGAGACACACAGGAATAAGCGGTGTTTCTGTTTTTCTTAGCGTGGAGTTGTTTTGTCACTTAACTTTACAAGACTGGGTTTGGTGTTTAATTATGTCTCACTTGAGTGGGTTGAGCTGCCCAGTGGGTGCTGTATGTGTCAGAGGAAGCCAATCAAATCAAGGACTTTTGGGGTGTACAAATAAACACACACAGACCCCTCCAATGCTTTGGTCTCAGTCTCTGGTCCTGAGTGTCCTGAGTGTGTGGTCACCTTCACCTGGTCCTATCCACTAATTAGAATGTGTGTTTTAATGTGATGCGGCGCCAGCCCCCGTTGGTTTGCAGTAGCAGGTGTTTGCAGCCAGGGAACAGCTTGCTGTCTCGCTACACTTCCTCTCTACCTGACAGCTCTGCCTGCCATTGAGTTGGGTCTGTTTACAAAGTGGTGCAGGCAAATAAACATAACAAATGAAGTCATAGATTCCATTGTCTGACTAAGAGCATCTCTCCTGGAAGTTACTCTTCACTTCTCCACTTCAATCTGAGTGATGCAGCAGCGTTCATATTCAGGAGCACTGATGTCTGTGTGTCTGTTGATATGAGAGAGCGGAGGAGGGAGTAGAATACTGAGTAGGATTCTACGTTCTGTCTCCACCCCCTCTGGTAGAACCTGACCTATGAAATCATCCTGACGCTGGGACAGGCATTTGAGGTGGCCTATCAGTTAGCTCTCCAGGCCCAGAGGACCAAACAACACCAGGGCATCCCAGCAGGCCCCGGGGCAGAGGTCATCGAGACCAAATCTAGCCGGCCCGTTCCCAAACCACGGGGTGGCGTAAGAAAATCAGGGGTGAGTTTGTCACATGCGGACACACACAATTCTCTTCTGATTTGGACAGGAAACAAACAAGTCATTTATCAAAATGATCCTGCAGCTCCTCACATCATTGTGAAAATCTGCCAGTAGCATTAAAACATTAAGGAATGGATTGCCACTGAACACATGCGGCTGGTGGTACCTTAATTGGGGAGGACGGGCTCATTGTAATTGCTGGAACGGAATAAATTGAATGGTATGAAACACATGGTTTCCATTCATTTGATACAGGTAACTGCCAAAATAAAGGGAACACCAACATAAAGTGTCTTAATAGAATGTTGGGCACCACGAGCCAGAACAGCTTCAATGCACCTCAACATACATTCTACAAGGGTCTTGAACTCTATTGGAGGAATGCCACACCATTCTTTCACGAGAAATTCCATCATTTGGTGTTTTGTCTCAGGCGCCGCTCCAGAATCTCTCATAAGTGTTCAATTGGGTTGATCTGGTGACTGAGACACACACCACACTTTAAACCCCGTTTGCTCCTTTGAGACCCCTCTTTCAAAGTCACTGAGATCTCTTCTTCTAGCCATGGTAGCCAAAATAATGGGCAACGGGCATTTTTATATATGACCCTAAGCATGATGGGATGTTTTAATTGCTTAATTATTTCAGGAATCACACCTGTGTGGAAGCACCTGCTTTCATTTGACTTTGTATCCCTCATTTACTCAAGTGTTTCTTTATTTTGGCAGCTACCTGTACCATTCAATTCACTAGATCCCAGCCACTATTATGAGCTGTCCTGCTCTCACCAGCCTCCTGTGCCACTGAATGATAATGTGATGATCACAGGGCTGCTTGGACTATTTATTATATATAACAAACAGAAGGTGTGTTCATACACAATCCTTTCCCTTAGGAAAATTGTGTGATTTTGGCATAGCATGAAAGCAACACAATGACGAACACCCCTAAAAACAAGCAACCACACCGTCGTCATAGCTGTGCTTTGGGATTAATAGCTATATACTGACGCTATTAGCAGAGGGGTTTCATTATGTAAAGCCTTTCTCTGCAGGAGGTATCAAATGACAGGTACCACTCCCATCCCTCCCATCGGTACACATACCTGAAATCAGCATATCTCATGTCCCCCAGTTACTGGGCTAAGCAGGGTGTTGTGATAATCTGTCCCTTCTTCCTGTTCTGTTTCAGTCCTCCCCATTCTGTTGTTCCACCCTCCCTGGCCTTCTCTTATTTCTTCTCTCTCTTGTCCTTTCACTTCCCCTGTGTTAATGTCTGTCTCTCGCTCTCTTCCTGTCTGTCCTGTCTGTCTCTCCCAGGACTCTCCTCCCCTGCTGGACAGTCGCTCCTGCTGTTACTGTCTCACCTGCACCACCCACCGTCCCTCATTCCTCCCACTGCACCACTCTGCCAGCCCTGTTGCCCAGGTGCTGTTCTCTCCCTCTCTCCTCATCCTTTCTCCCCTTCCTCATCCTTCGATCATCCACCCTTTCTACATAATTGTATGTGTTACTGCCTTGGCTTGATCGATTCCCCTATTACCAATCCTTTACCAAAAACTCACGTTTCTCTCCTCCCCTTCAATCCATCCACATTACTCCTTTGTCTCTCCTCTTCACGCCTCATTTCTTCTCTATTTTTGTCTCAATGGGGTTCTCAACCTGGAGTCACATGATTTTCTTTCTTTCAAAAGATGACGTCATGTTGAGACACCATCAACTCTCTGTTGGTTACTGTGTTGTTCTTTACTGGACCCCTTGATAGTTGTAAAGCCCTTGGGCGCCCCCTACTGGTATGAACATTCCAGGTTGGGAATCACACTTGATTTGCTGATGTGATGTGGTATATCTTGGTCCTCACTGGTTCCTCTGTTAAGGTTTTCTTACTCACACTTAGTACATTTTACTGTGCTTCAATGAGTCATCAGTTCCTGTCATGATCTCTCTGTTTGCACAACATGTTCAGGCACAATAAACTGTTGTAGCGGTATTGTTAGAGAGGAGTAAAGATAGATTTTGTTTGGGCGCCAGGCAGGCTCCGTGCAGGATTTCACCACACCGTGATCTTAGAATGACTAACATGTAATTCAGCACACTAATTGCATTTATTTGTCTGTTGACTCTCTCACCCTAAAGTGTCAAATCCTGTATCTGAGCCCCCTCTGTGTCCTACCCCACCAGGTGGACCCGTTGGAGCTGGAAGTGGACTCCCAGTCCCAGAGCAGCACCACGTGGCTGGTGGACCCTGTCCCTAAAGACTCCAAGAGGACCATCAGCACTAAGTACGAGACCACCATATTCTGAGTGGACCTGACACCTCTCCTGCCCTCTCCCCTTTGACCCTGAGCTTGACCTTCTGACTTACTGTACCTTTCCTCCTCCTCCTTCTGTGTGCCTTTCACTGTGACTCTGCATCCTGCCTCTTTCTCTGGGCCAGAACCCTCCTGCCTGCCCTCCTCTGCCTCCACCTCCTCTCCTCTGTCTGCTGAAAGACTCAACTTCTCTCCTTCCCCTGGTCTGTTATTCAGTCTACCATTATGAGACCTGCCTCTTCTGTCCTTGCCTCGCCACTGCCTCTCCCCCTGACCACAGATCTGTTTGTGGGGACTAACTGGACAACCTCCTGGACTACACCCTGGTCCCTGCTCCTTTTCGCTGTGTTAAACTGCTGACTCCTCTGGGCCCTGAATCATTGCTCTGTGATCATCGTACAGTATGTTCCTAGGCATTTGGTTCCCCTTGCCTCTGTGAAGCATGATACTCTACCTTGTCCTTCCACTTCCCTCACATTGACACTGTTTGTTCTGCTTAACCTGTTTTAATGTATGGTGCTGTTATTCAGTACCCTAGCTATGATGTGTGTAGGACAGCTAATGTAATCCACAAATCCAGTCTGATTAAGTTTGTTCAGTGGCTGCTATCTCCATTCTACCTACCTACCTCCCCACTCCTCACCATTCCTCTTTCCCTCTTACAAACTACTATCCCCCAAACTCTCTTAGGACAATCCTTCATTTTTCTCTCCATCTATCCCTCCTTTCTTTTTCCTTTCTTTTATTAATCAATCTTGTTTTCTCCTCTGGGTGCTTTTACTGCTCTACCAGGCGACGGCCACTGTGAGGTGCTCTTGAAGAACTTTCCCCTTCCTTGTTTTCTGAACTTTAAACTCCTGACTCCAGTGCTCAGAAAAAGAAAAAAAATATTCTCTACAGCGAAGGATCACATACCTGGATGAACATTGTTTCCAAAAGATCTGTGAGAGACTCCCTGTTCCATTGTTGTAGTTCTATGCACATTAGTAGGAACATTGCCTGTTTCTCTGCAAGGGGATGGAAGACCACTCTGGACTAAACCCTAAGCCCAACCTAGGATTGGTCCATTTGGGTTAACAGAGGGAAGGGCATGTTGATGCGTATCCTGTCTGATTTATTTTCAGTCTTTGTGTCGGTTTCCCATACTTAATCGGAG
Source organism: Salmo salar (assembly GCF_965601325.2). Lineage (NCBI taxonomy): Eukaryota > Metazoa > Chordata > Actinopteri > Salmoniformes > Salmonidae > Salmo > Salmo salar. The sequence goes on along the minus strand of NC_138303.1, from coordinate 35,068,147 downwards.
TCTGGGAAACTGGCACTCTGTGTTATGCTGCCAAAGTAGTCTAGAGTCCAGCACTGTGATAGGAGGAGATCTCTACTGGTAACTAATGGAGTTAACATTGATGGGGGATAGATAGGACACAGAGGTTCAAACAGATCATAGTGTCCTACATAGATGTCCTCACTGTTATAGACAGCAATGTGGGAAATCAATCTGAGCATGCCTTGCTCTTTGACTGAGAATTTGATATCTAGTGCAATCCTTATTTGGAGTGTCATGAAACATTTGTGAATGCTTGGATGCTGGGGAAATATGTGCGTCAAAGATGATATGACGAGAACTTAAATTGACTGTTTATTCAATAGATTATGAGCCAAAATGCATGAATTCTGCTCTAGCCACCAGTAATAGACTTGGGTGACGGTTTCAGTCTAATTAGCCAGCCTAGCCGGTAGATCCGTCAATATAGGGCTGATCGGTTATATTAACCTTAATGAGGAGGGGAGCTCATCAAATCTCTCACTGGAGACGAGTGGTTAGGTGAAATGCGTCAAAAGAATAAACTGCTGTACCATCCATCTTTCCTAATCCAAGCATGTCTTAATGGACTGAAAGATGAAGGCATAACCTTGTCAAGGCACGTTCTGTTTAGTTGGCATCTAATCCATCCACTGTGGTTAAAAAGAGGCTGATGTATAAAGATTAAGAGTACAGCATTACATAATGTTGCTATACTTTAGGTATAGTGCATTCAGTGTTTTTTCATTTGAAATCAAGTCACTCTGCATCGATCTAAATTTCTAACTCATCGCCATATTCCAAATAGTGCCAAGATGTAATCAACCCAATGTCTGTTGAAAGTAAACAGTGAAATAGGGGACTTTCCTTCTTTCCCTTTCATTTTCACTACTCATACAGTTTCTCCTTTGTGTTCATCATGTTGTCATTAATGACTGTCTGTGTTTCTTTTACTATTCACCCTGCCTCAGTCGATATTCAGTGCTAACGTGGAAGCAGAATTTAATCATTATCTAGAAAAATCTGTTTTTTTATATCTACGCCATTTTGTTTTCAGTTGGCTCAGTTATGTTTTTACATTATTTTAACCCCAGTGCTGTGTTGGTGTGTGTCTCCCTTCCCATGTAGCTGACTACCATGACCAGACACCCAGCCAGAGTGAGAGGTCAGGGGTGACCCATACCCATGGGGTTATGTTGTGGGGCAGGATGCATTTTTGGAACCATGAGAAAGGCCACTTTCCATGCACCCTTCCTACCAGTACCACTGGAGATATGCTTGCATACACCAGGAAGGCCCTACCTCCTCTCTGACACCCCTGGCCCTCTCCTCATGCTCCACTCCTTCTCACCTCCACTGTGGTGTTCAGCTCCAGGGGTCAGCGCTGTAGCTCTGTATCACACAGACAGGAAGTCAGCCCCCAAGCAGTAGGCCCAAACAACCAATATCCTCACTGCATCCACTTACTTACACTGGAAAATGGACTCAATATGTCAAAGCTTGGTCAGTTATCCAGAGACTGAAAGGTGGGTGTTTGTTTGGTAGGCATCTCTCCTTCAATGTGAAGCACTCGACTTTAACATCCCTCCTTTTCCTTTTTTTTATTTTTTTTTTTTTATTTTTACAAATGAAAACATGTTTATCCTTGACAGGCCAGTGAATGCTGTTCAGACAGTGTATTTTATCTATGGGGGTTTGAGAGTGTCATGTTCCCAGATGTTGTTTTTCCCTGACATTTTGTGACTTGTGTATCCGTTCCATGAGAGTTGAAGATGGATGCTTCTCTTGATCGATCCCTCAGAGGGGCCTTTCCCATACCCTTATATGTGTCTTCGCTGAGGGCTACGCTAAGCTACGGTTTACTCTGACAGGGAATTTTATTAAGGTACAGACAGTAGTAATCAACATAAAAATATATTTTGGAGAAAAGAAGTAGAGATCTACCTGGATATCTCAGTGGGAAATGGGAGACAGATTTAGATAAAGGAATGCATTAAAGTTGTCCTCGGTATGCTATACTCACTAGGGTACGACTGGGTAGAATAATTACAATGCGAGATGCAGCAGTACACTCACAGGCTTTCTCATGTCCATCCATTCAAGCACCGGGTCAGTTACATCAAAGCATCGCTTTATCTTCCTTTTGTCATTCATAACATACAGAAGTGTGATAGTTAATGTAATAGTGTACAGGAGGAATAATCTGACATGGATGAAGTTTGGAGGGCTGTTCAACTGACACTACAGCAACTTTTAAAAACAGGGGGAGTGTCTTTTTGTATGTTTAAACTGTTCAGTTACTGGAAACTATAGGACCTGTTAGGAGGTACTGTGATGCCATTTTATTCCCCCTGATTCCATTTGATTCATTTTAAACTAGTCAATCCAGAAAACCAGTCCTGTAAGATTGTAGGTACAATATGGTACACAGTGTTTTCTAGCCATATGGTATCTCTCCTGGTACGTTGACTGTTTTGGGTACTCTGTGGTCAGCTGGAGTGTTGAGCCTCTGTGGGTACATAGACTAGCTATATGGTACTCACTCTATATGATACAGCTGTCTTTAGCTGGTTGATGTGAGCACCTGCAGCCATCAACCTGGTCCTGTCTCCGCGTTTGCACATAAGGATCATGGGTAGTACAATGGGACTATTCTGATGATATTGATGAAGACTATGATAACAATGATATTGGATTGTAAATTAATCTCTAGCAGTCTGTATTTTGATACTTGAATGATTTTGTTTTTATAGATATCTATATATATGTATGTACGTATGGAATTGTTTTGCCACATTTGTCGAAAAAGGACTGTCTTATTAAGTTCTACATATCATGATACTGTTAGGTTCTAATTTTTAGTAAATAACTCACGGACACTAGAGAAGCTTAACCAAGTTTAATTCTTCCCAAAGGGTTGATACAGCTGTAATTCAGACACCGACATGGCTTCCCCAGTGGTAGTATTCATACCCCACTTCGGGTGGTCTCCTTATCGCTAAACATTGCATCATTCTTGCTAAGCAGGGAACTAAGTGATATGAGCCTTCAACGGTTTCTCCCCTTATCAGTACTGCCACATGAAATCGTGTTCCCTGCACTCAGCCCCCCCCCCCCAAGCTTCTTTATGGCACTCCTCTTTAGTACCTAATGTTCCTATACTTCTGAGTATAACAATGTTCAAAGTTTCACCCTGATTCCAACAATACCCAACGATCTGAAAACAGGCTGAGAGAAAGAACTCAGAGGGACATCACTACAGAAACAAAGAAAAAAGATTGTAAATGACCTTGGGCTTCCAGTCCTTTTTTATGATTATTATTTTTCAGAATTGTACAACTAATAAATGAAGAAATGATGAACCAGATTCCTCTGGTCTTTTTTTCTATGTACTTGACAATCATTCAGCCATGAAGAATTTCATACTGTTCTTAGTACTATAGGCTCTGATTAAATGTGTGTAGTCACAAGACAGAGAAAAGGTAATGATGACAGTATGATGAACCAACATGATCACGTCTTAGCATGCAAGGTTACCTGACAGGCTTGGTGTTGCATCTACTGACACATTCAATTTGATATTCAGACAGTTACCAAAGTGAAATCCCCATTGGACTTCAGTGGTTAATGTTTACTGAAGAATCTAGAAGAAAAAGAAACACACACCTATTAAGGCGAGGTGCTGGCTAGCGGAGTAGAAAACTAAAAAATAAGGGAGAGCCGCACACTCTAGGAGCTCAGATGCAAAAATGTAATATCCAACGTTTCGACAGCCAAGCTGTCTTCATCAGGGTATGATCACAAACACTGTGAGATGACTCGTTTATATAGTGTCAAAAGACACACAGGTGTCTGTAATCATGGCCAAGTGTGGCCTAATATCATTGGTTAATTCTCAAATATAAAAATGGCATACAAAGAACAGCATACAAAAAAAACAAATGGATAGCATACGATCATAGATTCATTTTAAACTACACAAGCTTACAAACAATTTGACTTTGCCATTGTAATTGTTTGTAAGCTTGTGTAGTCTAAAATGAATCTATGATCGGGTGTCAAACCTGTAAGAGCTTGTATGTGAAGGGGAAAGGCAAACCAGTGACTGTGATGAAGGGTGGGCGTTAGTTTTGCATCGCCCTGAGTGGGCAGAGCTTGCACATTTTAGACCATCTATTGGTTCTTAAGTGAAATCTCCACCTATCCGGCGCACTGCAATGCAAAACGAGAGTGCCGGTATTTTTCGAGATAAAGCTCAATCAATTAAATGTATTTATGAAGCCCTTTTTACATAAGCCGATGTCACAAAGTGCTGTACAGAAACCAAGCCTAAATCCCAAACAGCAAGCAATGCAGATGTAGAAGCACAGGACAAACTCCCTAGAAATGCCAGAACCTAGGAAGAAACCTAGAGGAACCAGGCTCTGATGGGTGGCCAGTATTCCTCTGGCTGTGCCGGGTGGAGATTATAACAAAACGTGGCCAAGATGTTCAAACATTCATAGATGACCAGCAGGGTCAAATAATAATAATCACAGTGGTTGCAACAGGTCAGCACCTCATGAGTAAATGTCAGTTGGCTTTTCATAGCCAATCATTCAGAGTTAGAGACAGCAGGTGCGGTAGAGAGAGAGAGAGTCCAAAACAGCAGGTCCAGGACAAGGTAGCACGTCCAGTGAACAGGTCAGGGTTCCATAGCCACAGGCATAACAGTTGAAACTGGAGCAGCAGCATGACCAGGTAGACTGGGGACAGCAAGGAGTCATCAGGCCAGGTAGTCCTGAGGCATGGTCCTAGGGCTCAGGTCCTCTGAGAAGAGAGCGAAAAGGAGAGAGAATTAGAGGGAGCATACTTAAAATCACACAGGACATCGGATAAGACAGGATAAATACTCCAGATATAACAGACTGACCCTAGCCCCCGACACAAACTATTGCAGAATACATACTGGAGGCTGAGACAGGAGGGGTCGGGAGACACTGTGGCCCTGTCCGACGATACCCCCGGACAGGGCCAAACAGGCAGGATATAACACCACCCACTTTGCCAAAGCACAGCCCCCACACCACTAGAGGGATATCTTCAACCACCAACCTACTACCCTGAGACAAGGCCAAGTATAGCCCACGAAGATCTCCCCCACGGCACGAACCCGAGGGGGGCGCCAACCCGACAGGAAGATCACGTCAGTGATTCAACCCACTCAAGTGACGCACCCCTCCTAGGGACAGCATGGAAGAGCACCAGTAAGCCAGTGACTCAGCCCCTGTAATAGGGTTAGAGGCAGAGAATGCCAGTGGGGAGAGGGGAACCTTTCCGTTCACCTTCACACCCCTGGGCCAGACTACACTCAATCATAGAACCTACTGAAGAGATGAGTCTGTAATAAAGACTTAAAGGTCAAGACCGAGTCTGCGTCTCTCACATGGATAAGCAGACCATTCCATAAAAATGAAACTCTATAGGAGAAAGCCCTGCCTCCAGCCGTTTGCTTAGAAATTCTAGGGACAGCAAGGAGGCCTGCGTCTTGTGACCGTAGCGTAAGTGTAGGTATGTACAGCAGGACCAAATTGGAAAGATAGGTAGGAGCAAGCCCATGTAATGTTTTGTACGTAGGGTAGCAGTAAAACCTTAATCAGCCCTAGCCTTAACAGGAAGCCAGTGTAGCGAGGCTAGCACTGGAGTGATATGATCAAATTTTGGGGTTCTAGTCAAGATTCTAGCAGCCGTGATTAGCACTAACTGAAGTTTATTTAGTGCTTTATCCGGGTAGCCGGAAAGTAGAGCATTGCAGTAGTCTAATCTAGAAGTGACAAAAGCATGAATACATTTTTCTGCATCATTTTTGGACAGAAAGTTTCTGATTTTTGCACTGTTACGAATGTGGAAAAAAGCTGTCCTTGAAACATTCTTGATATGTTCGTCAAAAGAGAGATCAGGGTCCAGAGTAACGGCAAGGTCCATCACAGTTTTATTTGAGATGACTGTACAACCATCAAGATTAATTGTCAGATTCAACAGAAGATCTCTTTGTTTCTTGGGACCTAGAACAAGCATCTCTATTTTGTCCGAGTTTAAAAGTAAAACATTTGCCGCCATCCACTTCCTTATGTCTGAAACACAGGCTTCCAGGGAGGGCAATTTTGGGGCTTCACCATGTTTCATCGAAATGTACAGCTGTGTATTGTCTGCATCGCAGTGAAAGTTAACATTATGTTTCCAAATGACACCACCAAGAGGTAAAATATATAGTGAAAACAATAGTGGTCCTAAAACGGAACCTTGAGGAACACCAAAATGTACAGTTGATTTGTCAGAGGACAAACAATCCACAGAGACAAACTGATATCTTTCCGACAGATAAGATCTAAACCAGGCTAGAACTTGTCCGTGTAGACCAATTTGGGTTTCCAATCTCTCCAAAAGAATGTGGTATCAAAAGTAGCACTAAAGTCTAGGAGCACGAGGACAGATGCAGAGCCTTGGTCTGACACCATTCAGATGTAATTTACCACCTTCACGGGTGCAGTCTCAGTGCTATGATGGGGTCTAAAACCAGACTGAAGCGTTTCGCATTCATTGTTTGTCTTCAGGAAGGCAGTGAGTTGCTGCGCAACAGCTTTTTCTAAAATTTTTGAGAGGAATGGGAGATTCGATATAGGCAGATAGTTTTTTTTATATTTTCTGGGTCAAGGTTTGGCTTTTTCAAGAGAGGCTTTATTACTGCCACTTTTAGTGAGTTTGGTACAAATCCAGTGGATAGGGAGCCGTTTATTATGTTCAACATAGCAGGGCCAAGCACAGGAAGCGGCTCTTTCAGTAGTTTAGTTAAAATAGGGTCCAGTATGCGGCTTGAAGGTTTAGAGGCCTTGATTATTTTCATCAGTGTGTCTAGAGATATAGTATTAAAAAACTCGAGTGTCTCCCTTGATCCTAGGTCCTGGCAGTGTTGTACAGACTCAGGACAACTGAGCTGTGGGGAAATACGCAGATTTAAAGAGGAGTCCGTAATTTGCTTTCTAATGATCATGATCTTTTCGTCAAAGAAGTTCATGAATTTATCACTGCTGAAGTGAAAGCCATCCTCTCTTGGGGAATGCAGCTTTTTTTCGTTAGCTTTGCGACAGTATCAAAAATAAATGTAGGATTGTTTTTATTCTCCTCAATTAAGTTGGAAAAATAGGATGATCGAGCAGCAATGAGGGCTCTTCGATACTGCATGGTACTGTCTTTCCAAGCTAGTCGGAAGACTACCAGTTTGATGTAGCCCCATTTCCATTCCAATTTTCTGGATGCTTGCTTCAGGGCCTCGGATATTTTCTGTACACCAGGGAGCTAGTTTCTTATGACAAGAGCATATGACTGCATCTAGGGTATTACGCAAAGTTAAATTTAGATCCTCAGTTAGGTGGTTAACCGATGTTTGTACTCTGACGTCCTTGGGTAGGCGGAGGGAGTCTGGAAGTGCATCTAGGAATCTTTGGGTTGTCCGAGAATTTATAGCACGGCTTTTGATGATCCCTGGTTGGGGTCTGAGCAGATTATTTGTTGCGATTTCAAATGTAATAAAATGGTGATCCGGTAGTCCAGGATTATGAGGACAGGACAAAACTAGGTCCAGAGTATGACTGGCAGTGAGTAGGTCCGGAGACGTTGGACAAAACCCAATGAGTCGATGATGGCTCCGAAAGCCTTTTGGAGTGGGTCTGTGGACTTTTCCATGTTAATATTAAAGTCACCAAAAATGTGAATATTATTTGCCATTACTACAAGGTCAGATAGGAACGCCTGTAAACGGTAGCTATAAAAAGTGATTGCGTAGACTGCATAGATTTCATGACTAGAAACTCAAAAGACGAAAACGCAGTCATTTTTTTGTATATTGAAATGTTCTATCGTGAATGTTAGCAACACCTCCGCCTTTGCTGGATGCGTGGGGGATATGGTCGCTAGTGTAACCAGGAGGAGAGGCCTCATTTAACACAGTAAATTCATCAGGCTTAAGACATGTTTCAGTCAGGCCAATCACATCAAGATTATGATCGGTGATTAGTTAATTGACTAACTGCCTTGGAAGTGAGGGATCAGCCCTATTTTTAGATGTGAGATATCACAATCTCTTTCAATAATAACAGGAATGGAGGAGGTCTTTATTCCAGTGAGATTGCTAAGGCGAACACCGCCATGTTTAGTTAAGCCCAACCTAGATCGAGGCACAGACAGTCTCAATGGGGATAGCTGAGCTGACCACTGACTATGCTAGTGGCAGACTCCACTAAGCTGGCAGGGTGGCTAACAGGGTGCAGGCCAGGCAGCGGGCTATCTCAGTGTGGAGCTAGAGCCCTGTCTATGTTCATAGATAAGATGAGAGCACCCCTCCAGTCCGTCACTCCTCAGCAGGCCAGGCTTGGTCTTGTTTGTGGGTGACCCCCATAAAGAGGGCCAATTATCTACAAATGCTATCTTTTTTGGAGGGTCAGAAAACAGTTTTCAACCAGAGATTGAGTTGTGAGACTGCTGTAGATCTCATCACTCCCCCTAACTGGGAGGGAGCCAGAGACAATTACTTGATGCCGACACATCTTTCTAGCTGATTTACACACTGAAGCTATGTTGCACTACCGAGGTAAAGACAGTTTCAAGTTGGATATTCAACAGATATTCTCGCTTTCAAACCTCAATAGCTTTCAAACCACTTGAGCCACAGACTCCAAATAAGTGTCATGGTGTTGGAAAAATTGCGCACAACATTGCACAGGTCTTATTTTCATAATTTGGACATTAATTCGCTTTCCAAAGCTAATAAACATGTGGAAATGTGAGCAGCATTTTGTATTCCTAGTTGAATTAGTTAGGGAGCGTAAACAAAGTACAAAAAATGTTTTACATTCGAATTTCAATAGCTCCTTGGTCATGTGACCTACTTGACTCAAACAAGGTTCAGAATGTCCACTGAATACCCTTTTATATTGCACACCCTTTAGTTTGTCAATTTTCATCTCACAAGATTTTACATGAATTTTTCAGAATGTTGAATTTCAATAGCTCCTTGATCATGTGATCTAGAGACTTCAAATAAGGTTCAGAATGTCCACTCAGTGGGCCTACACATTGCACACCCTTTAGTTTGTGCATTTTCATCTCACTTGATTTTACATGAATTTTTCAAAATGTAAAATTTCAATAGCTCCTTGGTCATGTGACCTAGTGACTTCAATCAAGGTTCAGAATGTCCACTGACTACCCTTCTATATTGTGTAACAGTGTAAGTTCCATCCCTGTCTTCGCCCCAACCTGGGCTCGAACCAGGGACCCTTGCACACATCAACAACTGACACCCACGAAGCATCGTTACCCATCGCGCATCAAAAGCCGCGGCCCTTGCAACGCAAGGGGAAACCCTACTTCAAGTCTCAGAGCGAGTGACGTCACTGATTGAAATGTTATTAGCGCGCACCACCGCTAACTAACTAGCCATTTCACATCGGTTACAATTGCACACCCTTTAGTTTGGCCATTTTCATCTCACAAGATTTTACATGAATCAATAGCTCCTTGGTCATGTGACTTCAAGCAAGGTTCAGAATGTACACTCAGTGGGCATACACATTGCACACCCTTTAGTTTGTCCATTTTCATTTCACATGATTTTACATCAGGTCATGTGACCTAGTGACTTCAAACAAGGTTCAGAATGTCCACTCAGTGGGCCTACACATTGCACACCCTTTAGTTTGTCCATTTTCATCTCACAAGATTTTACATGAATTTTTCCAAATGTAAAAGTTCAATAGCTCCATGGCCATGTGACCTAATGACCTCAAACAAGGTTCAGAATGTCCACTGACTATGCCTTCATATCGCACACATATCTACTTTCATCTCATGCTATTAGACTTAAATCTGTAACCTTTGCAGGCCTTCATTTTACATGGGTGTTAAAAAAAATGTGGGGGGAAGTTAACAAATGTCCCAGCCTCGCAATAACTATCTTTCACATGGACACTGAAAAGATCCGCAAATGGCTGTATGTGGTATGGATCAAGGACAGGAGAGGTGTTCGAACAGAGGTGCTTAAAGGAAGGTGCACAGGTAGGCCTGTGGAGAAAAAAAACTATATTTCATATGCTCTTTTTAATCACAGTAATAGGCAGTGATTTGTCAGTCAGAGTGAGCTTGTGAACGTGAAATAATCCTTTTCATAGCATCACTTTCATATACTGTACATTAAGACAAATCCTTCTACGTTGAGTATTAGAACGCAGTTTACATAACCTGATAATGACTTGATATTTGAGTGCATTCACAACAAGCCACCTGCAGACAACTTACAAAATGCAATAGTGCATTTGAGGGTTTGTTTTTCTGATGAAAATAGTTATTTGATGCATGGCCTACTATTTCTAACTGGAAAAATTAATTCCTGTCTTTTGTGAGTAAAATCCTTTTTCCAAAATTGATTTAGATACATTTTTGTGAAGAGGTATGAGGGTTGTGATATGGGTCATTTAATAGTAAAATCATTTAAGGGATCAATACATTTCTATATTGCTTCCCCAGTATCGGCATGAACCATCAGGCCAAGTGTTTTTGGTTGACCCTGCTGGACAGAAAGAGAAGGAGGAATCGGAACACGCTGCATTGAAATTCAGGTCTTAGTTATTCCATTGTGCTGGATCTAATACATATTAGCCTTTTACATACATTCATAAGTGTAATAATTTTTTATGACATACTGTGAAAAACTCTCTTGGCTGCTGGCTCTGTCACTTTCAGACATGCGCAGAGCAGACTGAAAGGGGAAGGGTAGCTCTTGACTTGAACCACAGCGGTTCTCTGTAAAGAGAGAGTAATCCAAAAGGCACAGACACACCGCTTGACTTTCAATTGGCACCCTTGACCTGTATGTATTCTCTCCTGATTGGCTCTGTGGTTCAAAGTCTGGCAGTCTGACTAAAGTGCCAGAGGTAAGAGGAGAGACATCCTCCCTTGTATTTATGGGAACAAATATTTCCTAACACTTTGGATCGAATTCTTGGACAGTTAGAAGACTGTTGAAGATCAATGCAAAAAATAAATAATTACTAATTACTGTCCATGAGTAACCTCAACCTTGTGGGTCTGTGGGTGTTTGGGCCAATAAAGTGCCAACTCAATTCTACCACTGACTAGTCACTCATGCCCCTATGAACGGGGACACAGGGCAATAGTTTTTAATCTAAACCAGCCCTTTTTTTTACTGGAGTACACTAACCCCTAATTGGGGCTCTTTTCTTGACACAAAGTAGCAGTTTACCAGATAAGTCAAGAAGATCAAAAAGTAGATTGTTGTAAGGGTGTATTACATCCTGTGCTGGCCCCATTGTCATATCCATTCTGGATTCTGAGTGGTAAAATCAGAGCTGAAAAATGCCTCTATGTATGTGTATACATTTTCTGCCAAGACAGAACTGCCAAAGGGGGTGGAGTTGCAATCTACTGCAGAGACAACCTGCAGAGTTCTGTTATGTTATCCAGGTCTGTGCCCAAACAGTTCGAGCTTCTACTTTTAAAAATCCACCTTTCCAGAAATAAGTCTCTCACTGTTGCCGCTTGTTACAGACCCCCCTCAGCCCCCAGCTGCGCCCTGGACACCATATGTGAATTAATTGCCCCCATTTATCTTCAGAGTTTGTACTGTTAGGTGACCTAAACTGGGATATGCTTAACACCCCGGCCATCATACAATCTAAGCCAGATGCCCTCAATCTCTCCCAAATGATCATGGAACCTACCAGGTACAACCCCAAATCCGTGAACTCGGGCACCCTCATAGATATCATCCTGACCAACCTGCCCTCTAAATACACCTCTGCTGTCTTCAACCAGGATCTCAGCGATCACTGCCTCATTGCCTGCATCCGTAATGGGTCCGCGGTCAAACGACCACCCCTCATCACAGTCAAACGCTCCCTAAAAAACACTTCAGCAAGCAGGCCTTTCTAATCGACCTGGCCCGGGTATCCTGGAAAGATATTGACCTCATTCCGTCAGTAGAGGATGCCTGGTTATTCTTTAAAAGTGCTTTCCTCACCATCTTAAATAAGCATTCCCCATTCAAAAAATGTAGAGCCAGGAACAGATATAGCCCTTGGTTCACTCCAGACCTGAATGCCCTTGACCAGCACAAAAACATCCTGTGGTGTACTGCATTAGCATCGAATAGTCCCCGCGATATGCAACTTTTCAGGGAAGTTAGGAACCAATATACACAGGCAGTTAGGAAAGCAAAGGCCAGCTTTTTCAAAGAGAAATTTGCATCCTGTAGCACAAACTCAAAAAAGTTGTGGGACACTGTGAAATCCATGGAGAATAAGAGCACTTCCTCCCAGCTGCCCACTGCACTGATGCTAGGAAACACTGTCACCACCAATAACTCTACGATTATCGAGAATTTCAATAAGCATTTTTCTATGGCTGGCCTTGCTTTCCACCTGGCTACCCCTACCCCGGTCAACAGCTCTGCACCCCCAACAGCAACTTGCCTAAGCCTCCCCATTTCTCCTTCACCCAAATCCAGATACCTGATGTTCTGAAAGAGCTGCAAAATCTGGACCCCTACAAATCAATTTTACATTTTATAAAATCATGTGAGATGAAAATGGACAAGCTAAAGGGTGTGCAATGTGTAGGCCCACTGAGTGGACATTCTGAACCTTGATTGAAGTCACATGACCAAGGAGCTATTCAAATTTAACATTTTGAAAAATTCATGTAAAAACGTGTGAGATGAAAATGGCCAAACTAAAGGGTGTGCAATATAGAAGGGTAGTCAGTGGACATTTTTAACCTTGTTTGAGTCCAGTAGGTCATATGACCAATGAGCTATTGAAATTCAAAAATGTAAATAAATAATTTTAAATAGTGCAAGATGTAAATCGACCAAAAAAATGTGTGCAATGTGTGTCTATGCCATCGGGTAAGCTAGAACAAGTTTTGAAAGTTTAGGAGTAATGGTTAAATAGCTATTGAAATTTGAAAATTTTAATTTGTCACTATGTTGACGGTCCCTAACTGCTGTTGGTGGAGGTAAGTAAAACTACAGGCGAATATCCAACCTGAAACCTTCTTTACCTCGGTTGTTGCACTTGGTGACCTCTGATTGTTTCATCCTAACATCGTTGGTGCCGACGTGGATAACAATATCCCTATACTCGCCAGTTTTAGCCTTAGCCAGCACCATCTTTAGATTAGCCTTAACGTCAGTAGCCCTGCCCCCTGGTAAACAGTGTATGATCGCTGGATGATTATTTTTAAGTCTAATACTACGGATAATGGAGTCGCCAATGGCGTTCAATTTGTCAGAGCTAATGGTGGGAGGCTTCAGCGTCCCAGATCCCGTAACGGGTGGAGGTTGAATGAGCGACAACGGTTGAGCATTCCTACAACATTTCCTTCCAGAAGCCATGAGAAAATTGTCCGGCTCCGGGGACCGTGCGAGGGGATTTATACTACTATCTGTACTTACTGGTGGCACAGACGCTGTTTCATCTTTTCCTACACCTAAATTACCCTTGCCTAACGATTGCGTCTGAAGCTGGGCTTGCAGCACGGCTATCCTCGACATAAGGCGATCGTTCTCCTGTATATTATGAGTACAGCGACTAACATTATGCCTTCTAATTGCAATGTTACTACTAGCTTCGGCTGGTGGAGGTCATGTAGAACCATGTCCAGTTAAAGCTTTCGGGGTGAAAAAGTTTAATGAAAAAGCAGTCGAGCGTAAAACCGTAAAGTTAGCAGTGATGGTAAAAGTAATAAATGGCTCAATCTACCTCTCTCTGCTTAATGTTATATAAGCTGGACAGAACATGTTTTTTTACTTTTTTTGTCACTATTGTCCAAAATGTTGGTTCTTTGCTTTTAAATTATTACAGGAATATGTGTTAATCAGAGACTTACTGGTTGTGAATTGGTGGACAATGTAAAGCAAGGCTAACTCATGATAAAGGAAGTGTTCAATGGAATTGATGGAGGTGTTCTGAACTTCAACGAACTGCAGTACAATTACCATCCTAAGTGGCCAGAACTTGAGTTTAATCAACAAAGGACACAGTACGTTCAAATGGGTCTTGACAAGGTTTATCTCCCTATTTGCATTAAATCATTCAAGGACTACCTGAAGAAAGAGGAGAAGCTCGTCATGAGAAAAGGTAGGCTTTGTGGACTATAAAAATAAATAGTCATGCCAATGCATAAACAATAGAACCAAATATTATTGGTCATTATTATACCATGTGTAAAAAGCATCAGGAATACAACCGGAGAAAATCTACAGTTGATCCATTGATACACATTTCCTCCTCAGTGAGTCCTAGAGTAAGATTCATTTCAAAAGAAAGCACAGATTCTGAAGGGGCCAAAATCACCTGCCTGGCCTTTCTACCCCCGCCACATCAACCTCACCCTGCTGAGAGATGGCCAGCCTGTGGCAGAGCATGAGCTCAAAGGGGGGCAATTTCTGCCGAAGTGAGATTGGACGTACCAGCTCAGAAAGAGTCTGCCAATCACTGTCCAGGACCTGTGAGAGAGAGACACAACTACACCTGCACTGCCAGTCACATCAGTATGCACAATAAGCTGGATGTCAGTTGGGGTAAGACTAGGAGCCAAGGGATGCTCTGAGATACAGTATCATCAGATGATGTGGTTTTTAGCAACCATTATGGTCCACCTCTGTTAGAGGTTACAAATTACAAAGTTGTACCAATAATAAATATTAGTCATGTAATACTGTCATGTATACATCATTTTTCCAATTTAATGTAATGATAATATTGTGTTTGTATTCATTGACAGATCCTGATACTAGCCCAGATAGCGCCTCCATCATTCCAGTCGTCCTGGTGATGGCAGTCGTGATAATTCTGATTGGGAGCCTTGTTGTTTTTGGCATGTGGAAGTGGAAACACGCAGGTGAGTTGGGTTAGAAGAAGAGAATGGTGGTTACAGATGCAGAAAGTATTTGGATGCTGATAACTTCTGTATTTGGAGTGATGGGTTTCATTGGTTGAACTAATGCAATAATTGATTGAATAAGGCTGCCCTCTTCAGGTGGAGAATGGTCTTACATGGACATATCATCCATGGATTGATGAGGCATTGAAAAACTGTGGTTGAAAGAGATGGGGCAAAAGGAGTGGCTAATACGTCTGGCTGCACATCTGACTGGCTGACTTACTGCAAATTAAGAAATTATGTGACTGAACTCAACAAAAATAAGAAAAAATTGTATTATGAAGTCAGATCAATGATATAAAGAATTATGGATTTTTTGTTGTTGAGTACTTTAAATAAAATTATAGGCAGACAGACAAATTCAACTCCATCTTTCATTGAATCAGATGGCTTATTCATCACAAAACTATTTGATTTTACCAATAATTTTAATGATTACTTCATTGCCAAAGTGGGGAAATTTAGGTAGGAAATGCAAACAACGAACAGTGAGCCATCTTATTCATGCATTAAAAAACTAAGTACAGTGCAGTTTCTTGGCAATTTCTCGCATGGAATAGCCTTCATTTCTGAGGACAAGAATAGACTGACGAGTTTCAGAAGAAAGTTCTTTGTTTCTGGCCATTTTGAGCATGTAATCGAACCCATAAATGCTGATGCTCCAGATACTCAACTAGTCCAAAGAAGGCCAGTTATATTGCTTCTTTAATCAGAACAACAGTTTTCAGCTGTGCTAACATAATTGCAAAAGGGTTTTCTAATGATCAATTAGCCTTTTAAAATTATAAACTTGGATTAGCTAACACAACATGCCATTGGAACACAGGAGTGATGGTTGCTCATAATAGGCCTCTGTACACCTATGTAGATATTCCATAAAAAAATCTGCCGTTTCCAGCTACAATAGTCATTTACAACATTAACAATGTCTACACTGCATTTCTGATCAATTTGATGTTATTTTAATGGACAAAAAATGTGCTTTTCTTTAAAAAACAAGGACCCCAAACTGTTGAACGGTAGTGTACATGTCAGCAACTATAGCTAATGAGGTCACTGAAACCCTTAACAAGGAGTTGCAAAAAGTTTTAGAATGGATGGCCAGTAATAAACTGGTCCTGAACATCTCTAAAAGTAAGAGCATTCTATTTGGTACAAATCATTCCCTAAGCTCTAGACCTCAGCTGAATCTGGTAATGAATGATGTGGCTGTTGAACATGCAGAGGAGACTAAATTACTTGGTGTTACCTTGGATTATAAATGGTCATGGGCAAAAGATATAGATTCAATGGTTGTAAAGATGGGGAGAGGTCCGTCCATAATAAAGAGATGCTCTGCTTTTCTGACACCGCTCCAAAAAGCAAGTCCTGCAGGCTCTAGTTTTGTCTTATCCTGATTATTGTCCAATCATGTGGTCAAGTGCTGCAAAGAAAGACCTAGTTAAGCTGCAGCTGGCCCAGAACAGAGCAGCATGCCTTGCTCTCCATTGTAATCAGAGGGATAATATAAATACTATGCAACTCTTGGCTAAGAGTTGAGGAGAGACTGACTGCATCACTTCTTATTTTTATAAGAAACATTAATGTGTTAAATTACAAATTGTTTGCCTAGTGAATTTACACACAGCTCTAACACACACACTTACCCCACCAGACAAGCCACCAGGGGTCATTTCATAGTCCCCAAATCCAGAACAAATTCAAGAAAGCGTACAGTATTATATAGAACCATTTTTGCATGGAACTCCCTTCCATCTCATATTGCACAAATGACCCGCAAACCTGGTTTCAAAAACAGATAAAGCAACACCACACGGCACAAAGCCTCTCCCCTATTTAACCTAGATATTTTGTGTGTATGTATTGATAAGTAGGCTATGTGTGCTGTTTTTAAATGTATGTAGTTCTGTCCTTGAGCTGTTCTTGTCTATTAATGTGTCATGTTTTGTGTGAACCCCCGGAAGAGTAGCTGCTGCTGCCTTCGCAACAGCTAATGGGGATTCTAATAAAAATCGTTTACAGAATGATTATCTTTTAATGTTTAGCATCTTTATCAACAATGTATCATTTGTGGGCAATATGACATGTCCTATTGGTGATCTACCTGTGTCAATGTGTTTTTCTAGGCTTTCCTCCATTTTCTGGACATATATACTCTGCTGCCAAAGATACTTGTAAGCATGTTAAAAAATGTTTTCGCCACTGGCACAGGGCGCCAGTGGCGAATTTGCCAATCTTGGTGTTCTCTGGCAAATGCCAAACGTCCTGCACGGTGTTGGGCTGTAAGCACAACCCCCACCTGTGGACGTCGGGCCCTCATACCACCCTCATGGAGTCTGTTTCTGACCGTTTGAGCAGACACATGCACATTTGTGGCCTGCTGGAGGTCATTTTGTAGGGCTCTGGCAGTGCTTCTCCTGCTCCTCCTTGCACAAAGGCGGAGGTAGCGGTCCTGCTGCTGGGTTGTTTCCCGCCTATGGCCTCCTCCACATCTCCTGATGTACTGGCCTGTCTCCTGGTAGCGACACAGCAAACCTTCTTGCCACAGCTCGCATTGATGTGCCATCCTGGATGAGCTGCACTACCTGAGCCACTTGTGTGGGTTGTAGACTCCGTCTCATGCTACCACTAGAGTGAAAACACCGCCAGCATTCAAAGGTGACCAAAACATCAGCCAGGAAGCATAGGAACTAAGAAGTGGTCTGTGGTCCCCACCTGCAGAACCACTCCTTTATTGGGGGTGTCTTGCTAATTGCCTATAATTTCCACCTTTTGTCTATTCCATTTGCACAACAGCATGTGAAATGTATTGTCAATCAGTGTTGCTTCCTAAGTGGACAGTTTGATTTCACAGAAGTGTGATTGACTTGGAGTTACATTGTGTTGTTTAAGTGTTCCCTTTATTTTTTTGAGCAGTGTATATACAATTTCATAAGACAAATCAAATACAATGTTAAACAATAAGTCCATCCATTGTATTGCACCATGAACTTTTAATGATTGCTACAGTCCTCATTTAAGTCTGATATCTGTAACTGTAGCCTATTACCTGTAGTGTATTGCCAGTCTTGCCGTGTCTGCCTATTATCAAAAAATGACCACAATGGAAATAAGTCCAATGAAAAATAATCTATAATTGTATTGTGTTAAATTTGATACCGTAAAATGTAAATAATAGTAAATGTACTGGCTGTATAGTATGTGTTTCTTAAATTGTCAAATAAATCAATCCATGCTTATTCATCTGAAATGGTTCAGAATTATCTATAATTGATGGAGGTGCAAGTTGACAATAAGGCTCAACACCCCCCATCCAATTTGAATCACTGTATGCTCTCGCTGAGTATGTGGCAGAAGTTAGATAGTGTATCACTGACCTAAGTATCCTAAAACCACAAAGGAGGATTAAGCCACCACTAATTTATAGGGATTATGCCTGTGTTATTTTGGTTAATCGTTGACCTGAAAATAGGACAAGAGTAGGACTGTACTACACAACTGCTCATGTCACTCCGAAAGGTTTATCTACTACTTATATGCCCATAGATAAAAGTAATTACTGAGAATGTGTTGCTCTCCTCTCTCTGACAGAGAGTGTATGGTTAATGATTTCCCATCAGCCCTCCTCTCTCCAGAACAGCATTCCTGCTATTCTCCAAGCCTCTGTGTGTGGAAATACATGCTATTCTGGAACAGCAGAGTGCACCATGTACACCAAGACGTGTGTCAATAACACACCTCAAATAAGTCTCCTTTTATTCATTCATGTTTACACAACATATTTTATTGTATATATAATACGTTTCCTGTTCCTATTAGCCTATTTGTTAGTGTGTTTAACATTATTCATGTTGATAAACAAATTATCTTCCTAATAGTGTGCAGTAAGTACACTCCATAACTTAGTAGCCTACATGAGGCTGTCTGCTCGTCAAATCAGGTGGTTTCAGAACTAGGAATACATAGCTCTGAAATCTAAACACAGAGGCACAAGTCGTCACTCTAGTTAATCAGTGGCTGACTGAGCCTAATGTCAACATGGCTAACAATGCCATACCACTATTTCCCAAAGCTTACTCTCTGTTTTCCATCGCTTTAGAAAGGACTCTTGCAAAACACTTGACACAGGAACTTCTATTTGCATCAAGAGCTTTGTCTTGATACTGTTTGCATGTTTAAATACTTAAAGGTAAGTGGAAATTCAGTTCCATAATGCCAAGACAAGCATTGATTTATGATTTTCATTAATAACAGGGAACAAGTATGCAAGCTACTGTATTCCTCGTACCAGCCTAATTACAGGGGCTTCTATTCTTAGACTGAACAAGGTCATTAACTACCAGTGTTTATACCATGGCATTGTTGAATACACCTTTCTGATTGGTTTGAAGGGCATTCTATAGCGTGCATTATTTCCTTTTATAAACGTGGTGGTTCGAGCCCTGAATGCTGATTGGCTGAAAGCCGTGGTATATCAGACCGCATACCAATGGGTATGACAAAACATTTATTTTTACTGGTCTAATTATGTTGGTAGCCAGTTTATAATAGCAATAAGGCACCTCCGGGCTGTATCCAGGCACTCCGCGTTTCGTTGTGCGTTAGAACAGTCATATATTGGCCATATACCGCACCTCTTCGGGGTGTGTACATTTGCACAGTAGAATTTAATGGCTATAGTTTATTTTTATATATTTTGTTTGAGCTGCTTTTGAAAGCAAAAGTCGGGTTAAAAACACTATTCGTATTTTGAATTCGATTTTCATAATGGCAAGCTAGGACTGATAGTTTGGTTAGCTAAACTAGCAAATCTGTTTGTTTGTTTACCACAGCAACTACTGTAGCTATCTAGTAAACTTGCTAGCTACTTCAGTGGATGTTGAACACATTTCTATCGCAAGTGAACACATTTCTAGCGGAAAATGTATTAAATTATAACCATGGTATAAAATGGATAATCAACTCTGGTCCCTATTGTGTTAACCAGAAAATAATGCAATTCTGTAGAAGGTCAGTTCTGCTCGGTCATGGAACAATGGAACACAACTCACACGTTGTTCATTATTTTACATAGAACTCATGATAATGCCCGAGAAGCCGGTGTTTGGAGGATATTCTACAAAGGGTTGGTGAAAACAAGCATTGTGATTGGTTGAGGTGCATTCTAAATCATAAAAAAATAAACATTTGGCACGGGTAAGCCTATGATGCAAACATTTTAGAGTGGTCTTTTATTGTCCCCCGCACAAGGTGCACCTGTGTAATGGTCATGCTGTCTAATCAGCTTCATGATATGCCACATTTTTCAAGTCGATGGATTATTTTAGCAAAGCAGAATTGCTCACTAACAGGGATGTAAACAAATGTGTGCACAACATTTTGTGTGTATGGAACATTTCTGGGAACTTTTATTTCAGCTCATGGAACATGGGATCAACACTTTACATGTTGCGTTTATATGGGTCGTGTCTCTGGCAACCTAACCAATAGAATGAACTGACATCTTTTGTCAGCCAGTTGAAAGCATGAATCAGCATCATTTTTATGGATTTATACAAATAAATGTCAATAGCAAAACAGGTCAAACGACATGAAATACCGCTAGTTTGCTGTCTTACCAGCTTCAGTTTGAAGTGAATGCATTAGCTGTTTAGTTGGCTACCTCCTCTGAACTGTGTCCTGACGAGAGAGCACATTTTCTATGCCAGGCGATCATTAGCATCATTAGCTCATTGTTATATATGTATCCAAAACACTGCCAGAGATGCGACCCAGTCGTTGTCTTTTTGTTCTAAATCTATGGACGCGACCCAGTCATTCGTTCTAAATGTTCTGTTGCCATGATGGCTGGCAAAGTTCTTATCCCTTGCTTGCTAGCTAGCCAAAGTTGGCTAACACAGCCACGTCAAACAGTGTAGCCAGAATAACAGCAATGTAGCTGCATTTGCATTTCTTTAAGTTGTCTTCTAGTGATTTTTTGGGGGATACATCCATAACAATGCGCTAATGATGTGCGATTTCGCCTGGCATAGGCCACACTGTTCAGAAGAGATGGCCAACTACTCAGCTAACACAATCCCTTCAAACTGAAGCTAGAATGACAGCAAATGAGCTGCATTTTGTGTTTTTCTATTGACATTTCTTAGTATATATCCATAAAAAATGTGGCTGATTCATAAAAATGTGGCTGAAAAAAGCTGCCAGCCTGTCTGTCTCCTCCAGATTCCCAACACTTTCATTGCCATACATAGGGACAGCTGGAGATCGAATTTCAATGTTGCAAATGTCGGAGAGGCAGACAGCAGGGTTATTACAAATCTCTGCTGTTGAAAACCAAATGCTAGTCTAAAAGAAATGGGAGATAATGTCTAGATTCTTTTCACCGTGTAAATCTAGTATGTAAATTGCCTGGCTGAGTTGATGAGACAGTGGATTGCAAAGTCAGACGGAACAGAGTAAATACGTCATAGATTTAGCCGGTGGTAATTTGTGGATCACCATCCAGGATTGGATCACCATCCAGGATTAGACCCACCCGTTGTATAATATGATTGATATGATGTATAATATACAGTCATCATGAAAAATATGTGTTATAATGTGTGCGGCGGAAATACTCTATGCAAAGTTATTGATTTTCATGTTTGGAATGACAACAATTGGACTTATGTAATTGCAAATCCATTGCAGTTCATGTATGTTGCATACAGTCCAACAGCTTTGTACTGCACTTAAAATATGTGCAGGTAGCCTAGTGGTTAGAGCGTTGGGCCAGTAACCGAAAGGCTGCTAGATCGAATCCCCGATAATTTTGCCTAGTTAAATAAAGGTTAAATAAAAATAAATACAAAAATACAAATAAATGTATCATATGTAATATATCATACCATTAGCCTACATGTCAATGGGGCCTAATAAATTATTTGTGCATAATATGCAAGTATGGATCCAGGTTCACTGAGAGTTAATAAGAAAAGATTTATAACAATGGTATTGCCAGTATTACCCCTGTAATACACTGTCATTATCCTGCTTGAAACGTGGGCTATTTCTCTGTTATCCCATTGGCTCTACCAAAGACACGGTAGACCAGATATGTGCTGATTGGACACAATGGAATTAGGGGGAGGGACAAAGTGAGCCTGTCGCACTCACCTGAACATCAACAAGACTGATTTGACAAGGCAGATAGGATAGTTGCACAGAAAACCGTAATTGTATTTAAATGACTTTGGATAATTTTGAACATATCACGTTTCTTTGAGTGCAAATTAACTTTGTGAAAAGGGAATAGTAATATTCTTCTACTCTCAGGTGCGTTTCTCTTTTTATACTTGCGTTCTCCTTTTTTAAGTATTTAGGCTCTACGAAACGCTGTAGTTTTTATGCTTTCACGCATGAATTGACACAAGGTTGGAATCCTATGCGATGTGTAGATCATCCATAGTCTATGAGGCTACACTATTCTTGGTAATGGTACTGGTAACAATATTTTACTGAACAGGTTTTTTTTATATATAATTACGACCAACGTTTGACTGTTGGTCCGCTGTGGATGTGTGTTGAATACAGGTTAGCCTTGGACAGAGGCTTCATTTACATGAGTGTCATGCTGTCAGGGGCAAGGTTATTATACTTTTGTATTTTTATATTCGTTTTTACTTCTATTCATTTTAATATTTGTATTTGATATTCAGTTTAGTTTCAGTTAGTTTTCAGATCCACTTTAATAGGTTTTATTTAGTTAAAGTTTTATAAAAAAAAAAACATTTATATTTAAAGTTTCAGTTTTAGTTTTAGTTTTAGGGACAGAAAGAACTCTATGCCTGGGAGGCTAGGAGCGAGTTTAGTGTTTTTAGAGATGTAACTCCCTGCCACTGTGGGTCAGTAATGCATAAGGTGATGGGTCAGGCCATAGTGTAGGTTAGGTTTAAAGGTAGACTTAGTGAGCTGACAAGGATGCATGAAGTAAACCGTAGAAGTTGGTCAATTTCCACAACAAGGAGCATTGAAGCGCAAAGCTAAACTATTCAACTGTTTTGGTCCCATAGCTAGCTGGGTCATTCCTACAATGCATGCGGTACCTTATTTTTTTTGCATTCTTTTAGAAAAAGGTGACACTTACAAGCTTACACTTACATTTTTTTAGGTGCATTTTCCAACCTGCATAATCCTAACAGGGTGGACATTTGGAGCCTAAATTAGCCATAGCTCTGTGAGTGAATAAGATTGAGCAGTTGAACAGGATTTTAACTTCTCTATCAAAAGTATTTGGGCATTTTTACGTGTGGTAAAATGTCTCTATAATTTAGCCTAACGGGTGGACATTTATGAGTGGGACATGCAGACTAATAACATGAAACATGGAATAATTGATAAAACTGAGTGTTTATATTTAGCTTTGCACCATTCTTTTCTCACCAAAGAAATGATGACACTTACTGATTGTGGTGTCATTGTAGGACAGGGTTGTTTTCTTAAATGGAGAATTACAACAAACTAACGAAGGAAAGTGACACCAGGGACACACAGAAAATCTAATATTAAATAATCATAAATAGAATTAAAAAAACATATTAATGAGAGAGAATTTAACTAGGACTATAAATATTTTATTTTATGGCTTATATTTCTTGTGTGGAAAAAAACCCAGGCTACATCCACTGAAGAAAGGTGTTTAAAATGTATAAAATTCCATTTCAAGATACATATTTTTGTGTTTTTAAGGTAAAGGACACCTGACCTTATATTTAAAGCCATTTGGAATTCACATTTTATACTAAATGAGAAGTGATATTTCCGTGGGACAGAAAAGGCAGCGCATGGTAGGAATGACCCAGCTACCATGTTGTAGCAGCATGAAGCGCACCCGTACACATGCGCAGATACTCTGTGTGACTGTCTGAGAGCAAACTCTTGCATCATGCTCATCTCGATGGTCACCGCCTTTCAACGTGTGTTGCATTCTGGAGATAAAAATTGTCTGACTTGCTCCAACATGTTGGTTAATAGAGTCAGACAGGTGTACCGTGGGAAGGTTTTCCCATGAGAGATGATTGACACATGATTCAACATCATTATCACTGTTATGTGGTATGGTAGCAAAACCAAAGGGTGTGCTCTAATGTGAGCTATAGGTTAGTAATATGTGTCAATGCTTACCTGAGATTTCAATGTTTGCCAATTCACAAAACCACTCCCAAAGCCGGCCCAACATTGACATTATAATGGTGCAGGTGCAAACTGACTCAGTACCAAGCTAAACATTCATGCATGTTATCTATGCAGGTTGGGAGTTGCACAACATGTTGTGAATGTCTGTTTATTTACTGTAAATCATTAACTAGTTCTTGCTCTGCCTGTCCTTCACATTACAGGACACATATTTCCTTTTTTATCGACACAGTAAGATCATTGTCACTCATTGAAAAGGAATCCAAGGCAATCACCTTCCTGAATCCCGCAGCTTTCAACGGTTCATAGTGCATGGAAGGGCAAGCCAGACAGTGGACACCAGTGCTAACCCTTTTCGTTAGCAATGCACCTGATAGGCTCTCTCTATATTTCCCCTTCTGCTTTGTAATTTACCTGAAATGCACAGAGGTACATCAGAGCATAGGGCGCCAGCCAGGGCGCTTAGTTCAATGACAAACCATGTTTTCTAGGAAGTAGGCAAAGTGACATTCCTAGATGTATTACATCTCTGTGGTGGGTGTAGTGAGTATAGGCTGCTGTCTCTCCCACTACCGCCTTGTAGGTGTGTAGGGAGGTGCTGGGACATTCTCTTTCACTCTGTTGTTCATACTATTATGTCCTCACGGGAGGGGCAGGCAGAAGGCCTAATTATCAGCCTCTAGACTAACTGGGTGGGAGCCCTGGAATACTGTGTTAACCAACTAGAAAGCCCACTATCTGTTGTTGCCAAAAGCGTACTGTGTGGCCTATATTGATCCACATGTTTCCTACGTTGCCGTTGTTTCATTGGGTGGGGTGATATTCTGTACAGAGTGCCAGGATATATTTAGCAATAGCTTAATATTAGTGTAATTAATATATTACGTATTAATTGGCCCAACCCAAACCCCAAGGTAATTCAGCAGCATTGTGTGGCCTGTTGACAGATCTTCAGGGTTTTGGTGGAAATAACGCACTGTAGACTTCAATGGAAATTCACTATCATTACTGTTCCTTTCTGTTTCTGTATGTGTAACACACAGTTATATTGCCACTGACTCACCTGAATGAGTTGAGCAACCGTATAGGCCGTTTGGTCTATGTCTGGGCAAAATAAATGAAAACAATCTGAGTAGTAACTGATGGTCAAATGTAATTTGATATTTTATGTTCTAATGAAATTGCTATTAAAAAACCTGCGGGCTTTTTATGTCAACACCAGTACATCTACAGTATTTTGACTACTGTAAAGCCTGGATGCCAACAGGTTGTTGGTGGCATGGCTTGGCATGGGGTGATGGGATTCACACAGTGCCACTTGATAAGGTTTAGTAGGAGCTTAGGTACGTCTTTAGCCCGGATAAGAATCTTGTGCGGTTAAAGATCTTACACCTCTTTGCTCCAGGTGGAGCTTAAAGCCCACAAGACCACGCCGTATGCCGAACGCTCCTTTGCATTTTAAAGATATACAGCGCATTTGGAAAGTATTCAGACCCCTTGACTTTTTCCACATTTTGTTGTTACAGCCTTATTCTAAAATGGATTAAATATATTTTTTCCTCATCAATCTACACACAATATTGAGTAATGTCAAAGCAAAAACTGTTTTTTAGATTTTTTTTTTTTAAATTAAAAATAAAAATATCATATCACATTTACCCTTTATTCAGTGCTTTGTTGAAGCACCTTTGGCAGCGATTGCAGCCTCGAGTCTTTTTGGGTATGATGCCACATTTTGTTGTTACAGCCTTATTCTAAAATGGATTAAATATATTTTTTCCTCATCAATCTACACACAATATTGAGTAATGTCAAAGCAAAAACTGTTTTTTAGATTTTTTTTTTTTTAAATTAAAAATAAAAATATCATATCACATTTACCCTTTATTCAGTGCTTTGTTGAAGCACCTTTGGCAGCGATTGCAGCCTCGAGTCTTTTTGGGTATGACGCTACAAGCTTGGCACACCTGTATTTGTGGAGTTTCTCCCATTGTTCTTTGCAGATCCTCTCAAGCTCTGTCAGGTTGGATGGGGAGTGTCGCTGCACAGCTATTTTCAGGTTTCTCCAGAGATGTTAGATCGGGTTCAAGTCCGGGCTCTAGCTGGGCCACTCAAGGAAATTCAGAGACTTGTCCCGAAGCCACTCCTGCGTTGTCTTGGCTGTGTGCTTAGGGTCGTTGTCCTGTTGGAAGGTGAAACTTCACCCCAGTCTGAGGTCTTGAGTGCTCTGGAGCAGGTTTTCATCAATGATCTCGCTGTACTTTGCTATGTTCATCTTTCCCTAGATCCTGACTAGTCTCATAGTCCTTGCCACTGAAAAACATCCCCACAGCATGATGCTGCCACCACCATGCTTCACCGTAGGGATGGTGCCAGGTTCCTTCCAGACGTCACCTCCCTGACCAAGGCCCTTCTCCCCCGATTACTCAGTTTGGCTCAGTCGCACAGCTCTAGGAAGTGTCTTGGTGGTTACATTTAAGAATGATAGAGGCCACTGTGTTCTTGGGGACCTTCAATGCTGCAGACATTTTTTGGTACCCATCCCAAGATCTGTGCCTCGTCACAGTCCTGTCTCCGAGCTCTACGGACAATTCCTTCGACCTCATGGCTTGATTTTTGCTCTGACATGCACTGTCAACTGTCGGACCTTATATAGACAGGTGTGTGCCTTTCTAAATCATGCCCAATCAATTGAATTTACTAGAGATGGACTCCAATCAAGTTGTAGAAGCACCTCAAGGATGATCAATGGAAACAGAATGCACCTGAGCTCAATTTCGAGTCCCATAGGAAAGGATCTCAATTCTTATGTAAATAAGGTATTTCTGTTTATTTTTTATTTTTATACATTTGCAAACATTTCTAAATAACTTTTTTTTGTGTTGTCAGTATGTGGCATTGTGTGTAGATTGATGAGGAACATTTTTTACTTCATCCATTGTAGAATAAGACTGTAATGAAACAAAATGTGGAAAAAGTTAAGGGGTCTTAATACTTTCCAAATGGCTAATAATAGCCTCTCCTTTTCTCACTGCTCGAGCTTTGGCCAGGGCATTGTCTGTGTATCCCTCTATTGGATAAGGGCACATAGATGCTAAATAGAGAGACAGTATTGGTGATGTAATAATCCTACCTGTAAGCTGTTGGTTTGCATACTATTGTCACTCCTGTACACGGATATACAGTACTGTCTTAGAGATGTCAAATAAAATGTGATTCGTCACATGGTTCGTAAACAACAGGTGTAGATTAACAGTGAAATGCTTACTTACGGACCCTTACTAACAATGTAGAGAGAAATATAGTAGAAAGATAATAACACGTGGAATAAATACACAATGAGTAACGATAGCTTGGCTATATACATGGGGTACCAGTACCGAGTCGATGTACAAGGTAATTGAGGTAGATATGTACAAATAGGTAGGGATAAAGTGACTAGGCAATAGGAAAGATAAAAAAGTGGTGGCATCAGCGTATGTGATGAGTCAAAAGAGTTGGTACAAAGGGGGGTCAATGCAGATGGTCCGGATAGTTATTTGGTTAGCTGTGGTTTAGCAGTCTTATTGCTTGGGGGTAGAAGCTGTTCAGGGTCCTGTTGGTTCCAGACTTGGTGCATCGGTACCACTTGCTGTGCGGTAGCAGAGAGAGCAGTCTATGACTTAGATGACTGAAGTTTTTGACAATTTTTAGGGCCTTCCTCTGACACAGCCTGGTATAGAGGTCCTGGATGGCAGGGAGCTCAGCCCCAGTGATGTACTGGATCGTATGCACTACCCTCTGTAGCGCCTTGTTGTTGGATGCCAACCAGTTGCCGTACCAAGTGGTGATGCAGCCAGTCAAGATGCTCTCAATGGTGCAGCTGTAGAACTTTTTGAGGATCTGAGGGCCCATGCCGAATCTTTTCAGCCTCCTGAAGGGGAAGAGGCGTTGTCGTGCCTTCTTCACGACTGTGTTGGTTGTGTTGGTGTGTGCGGACCATGATAATTCCTTAGTGATGTGGACACTGAGGAACTTTAGCTCTCGACCCGCTCCACTACAGCCCCGTTGATGTGAATGGGGGCGTGCTCCTTTGTCTTGCTCTACCATGATATCACTGATCAAACTTTGTCACTGCTAAAAAAGGCCTGGCTTAAAAGCAATAGTATGGGTATATAACATTTCCTAATCTTTAACCACACGAGCTGTAATAGAGAAATGCCACAATTTACACAAGGGAAGCCCTGTAGAATGGATCATCATGATGATGTAATGATTTTTGCCTCAAGCATTAAAACTTCTTTCCTTTATTTTTTTCCCCCAGTTACTTCCCTATCTGGACCCATCTGTGACTTCCAGCCAATTAGCAGAGGCCCCCTGAAGCCCTGGCTCCTCCCACTGTCCCTGTGCCATGGCGAAGAGTGACACGTGGCCGGGCGGCGTTGCCATGGAATCCCTGATCAATATGGACAGCGCTGGGAGCTATGACAGTGTGGTCAGCATGAACTCTGGCTTTGTGCGTGCAGAATCTATTTCCTCCTTTACCCTTAACCACTAACCAGCAGAATAGCTGAGACTCTGATTTCACCGGTTTCTGTTTTCTTTTGTTTATGTGCTGCACTGCTGCCATTGTGGTAAACATTTTGGAATTGATCTAGCTAGATGCAACATGTCAAAAATTGAAAGAGTGCCTTTCTCACCCCCGTCTTGGATTTGATTTATTGACTATGAATTGATATGTTTATATACAGTAGTACAACTGTCTCCCAATGCTAAGAGTCAGTGAGCTACTGGGCTTGTTCATGTTGTGGGTGAGAGATTCAGATGTTTGTTCAGAGAGGGGCCTTTGAGGGGTTCCACAGAATGAGAGAGAAATGAGAGAGAGCGACTGCTTTGAGGACCCAGTCTGTTCATTTCAGAGCTGTTCAGAGGCCCCTCACTAAAATCCACTGCAATACATTCCTCTGGCAGTGCAGTATAGGATGAAAGCTAAAAGCTAGCCGGGAGGAGTACTGAGGTCATTTCTAATTCCCTCCCTGCTGTGTGAAAGGTAAACTTAACTTTGATCCGCTCTGTGTCTACAGTCTCACTGGGCCTCAATGGGCTGTTCAGCTTACATTAGCTGAGAGAAACAGAGAGACTGACTATTAAGAACTGAAAACCAAGCCAAAAGAGTTTGAAGGCCTTACCTAACTTTATACAAGGATATATTGTACACAGACATACCTCCCAGCTAGCATATTTGGTTCCTTGGAAGTTGTGGAAACGTATATTTTTAGTTTCACATTGGTTGTGGGAACGAAGCCATACGTTTCCTGACTGGTAAACGGAATGTTTTTTAAACGTTCTGAGAACAGAAGTTATAGGTTATTTGGAGGTTTATGAATAACTTCCTTAAAACGTTCATTGAATGTTTTAATAACACTGCTAACTTAAAAGCGCACATGGAAATTAATTTCCTAGGTCATGCAAACACATGTATTTTTTATTGTGACACGGTATCAGTGAGATTCAAACCTATAATCTTCTGTTCTCTATCCATGGAATTAATCCGCTGCGCCACCAGGATGGCACTAGCATGCTGTTTTTTTACGCATACAAAGCTGTTAATTTTAGTTTATTCAAATACACCCCATTTCAAAGGAAATAAGCACTCATTAAGATCAAGAGTTGCCAATTAGTGGGCATGGCCAACACACCTGAACACAATTAACATGATTGAGGATAGAGAGAGTTTTGTTGATGCTGACACACCGACTCATTCAAGGGTTTTTATTTATTTTTACTATTTTCTACATTGTAGAATAATGGTGAAGACATCAAAACTATGAATTAACACATATGGAATCATGTAGTAACCAAAAAACTGTTAAACAAGAGATTCTTCAAAGTAGCCACCCTTTGCCTTGATGACAGCTTTGCACACTCTTGGCATTCTCTCAACCAGCTTCATGAGGTAGTCATCAGGAATGTATTTCAATTAACAGGTGTGCCTTGTTAAAAGTTAATTTGTGGAATTTCTTTCCTTAATGCGTTTGAGCCAATTAGTTGTGTTGTGACAAGGTAGGGGTGGTATACAGAAGATAGCCCTATTTGGTAAAAGAACAAGTCAATATTATGGAAAGAACAGCTCAAATAAGCAAAGAGAAACGACAGTCCATTCCTTAATGCGTTTGAGCCAATTAGTTGTTTTGTGACAAGGTAGGGGTGGTATACAGAAGATAGCCCTATCTGGTAAAAGAACAAGTCAATATTATGGAAAGAACAGCTCAAATAAGCAAAGAGAAACGACAGTCCATCATTACTTTAAGACATGAAGGTCAGTCAATCCGGAAAATGTAAAGAACTTTGAAAGTTTCTTCAAGTGCAGTTGCAAAAAACATCTAGCGCTATGATGAAACTGGCTCTCATGAAGACCGCCACAGGAAAAGAAGACCCAGAGTTACCTCTGCTGCAGAGGATAAGTTCATTAGAGTTACCAGCCTCAGAAATTGCAGCCCAAATAAATGCTTCACAGAGTTCAAGTAACAGACACATCTCAATATCAACTGTTCAGAGGAGACTGCGTGAATCAGGCCTTCATGGTTGAATTGCTGCAAAGAAACTACTACTTAAGGACACCAATAATAAGAGACCTGCTTGGGCCAAGAAACACAAGCAATGAATATTAGACCGGTGGAAATCTGTCCTTTGGTCTGATGAGTCCAAATGTGATATTTTTGGTTCCAACCGCCATGTCTTTGTGAGACACAGGGTAGGTGAACGGATAATCTCCACATGTGTGGTTCCCACCGTGAAGCATGGAGGAGGAGGTGTGATGGTGCGGGGGTGCTTTGCTGTTGACACTATCAGTGATTTATTTAGAATTCAAGGCATACTTAACCAGCATGGCTACCACAGCATTCTGCAGCGATACGCCATCCCATCTGGTTTGCGCTTAGTGGAACTATCATTTGTTTTTCAGCAGGACAATAACCCAACACACCTTCAGGCTGTTTAAGGGCTATTTGACCAAGAAGGACAAGGATGAAGTGCTGCAACAGATTACCTGGCCTCCACAATCACCCGACTTCAACCCAATTGAGATGGTTTGGGATGAGTTGGACCGCAGAGTGAAGGAAAAGCAGTGCTCAGCATATGTGGGAACTCTTTCAAGACTGTTGGAAAAGCATTCCAGGTGAAGCTGGTTGAGAGAATGCCAAGCATGTGCAAAGCTGTCAAAGGGTGGCTACTTTGAAGAATCTCAAATATACAATATATTTTTATATGTTTAGCTCTTTTTTGGTTGCTACATGATTACATTCTTGTTATTTCACAATGTTGATGTCTTCACTATTATTCTACAATGTAGAAAATAGTAAAAATAAATAAAAACCCTTGAATGAATAGGTGTGTCCAAACTTTTGACTGGTACTGTATATGTTTTAAAATCATATTTTTAGAACGTTCTTTGAACATTACTAAAGTTTTCTTGTGTTTTTTATGGAAAGTTTTTTGTTAATGTTCTCGGAACAATTTGAGAACATGACTTTAAATAAATCCATGAGGAAACCTGTAGGAAAAGTTAGTCTGAAGGACTGAAATTCCCACAGAAGAACGTTGGTTCTTAACCTTCTTGGAACAATTTGAGAACATTACTTTAAATAGAACCATGAGGAAACCTGTAACAAACATTATGCTGAAATACTGAAATTCCCACAGAAGAACGTTGTTTCTTAATTTACATTTTCTAAACTCTTTGAGAACATTCCCAACGTCAAACCAGTTGGAGAACGTTTCTCGAAAATTACCAAAATGTAACCATATTCGAACTTTTAGGAAAAGTTATGTTAAAGTAATGAAATACCAAGAACATATGTTTTTTTTGTTAAGTTCCTTAAATGTGCTGAGAATGTTCCAAAGCCAAGCAACTGTGCTGCACCATTCCCAGAATTTGTGGGAAGGTTTTATGCAAAATAACCATAGAACAACCACGCTCCTACCAAGCTCTAAGAAACATATCATTCTCAGAACATTATGTGCTAGCTGGGCTGGCATACAGTTCCACATACAGTAGTTATGTAATCTTGATTAAAGGGTAGCAATTAATTGCATTGTTATTTTATTCTGAATCTGTTTGTACTCTGCATTTCTAGTTTGTCTATGTTTACGGGTTTCTTCTTTTTGTTGTCTTTGTGTTTGTGTCCTCTTTGTGTGTGTGTGTGTGAGGCAGAGTGATGACAGTCTGGAGTACCTCTCTGTTGAGGAGCGGGCATGCCTCATGTTTCTGGAGTCCACCATTGAGTCCCTGGAGATGGAGGAGGACAGTGGCCTGTCCAATGATGAACCAGACCCCAGCAGCCTGGCAGCCAAACATCACCACCTCTCTATGGGACAGACTAAACTGGAGGGTGAGTACGGGATTTTCCCATGCAGGACACAAAAAAATGTGTCCAGGTTTTAGGTCAGGATTGTGCGAGCCAGTTTAGCAACCTGTGAGAATTTGATAGTAAAATAATTCCTGCTGTTTCTGCCTGTCTTCTAGATGTATCAAAACTCCAGCATGACGACTCAGGTAGAGATCGTAAGTCCTACCTGAACTGCCGAGTGCCTACACCTCTTCTTCTGGCAAATGGCCTTGCCAGTATCCAGCTCAAAGTCACAGGGGCAACCACCCATCCCAGTGTCCCAACTGCAGCAATTGAGTCCAAAGCCCCATTAGTAGCGACCCAGCCCAGTACCCCAGGGGCAGTCACTGATCTGAAACCCCAAAAGGTAATCACTGAACCCACAGTCCCAGAAGTAGTCACAGACCCTAAAGCTCCAAAGATAGCAACTGTGCCCAAGACCTCAGAGTTGTCTTCTGACATCAAAGCTCCTGGGTTGGCCACTATCACAAAAGTTCCGGTGCTGTCCACTGAATCTAAACCCCCCAAAACAACCCCTTCATTAGCCACGTCAGATTTACCCACAGATGATTCTGTGGACAACATGCCTAAAGGAGTCTCTGTAGACAGTAAGCCTGCGAATTGCAACACTAAGGTTCCGTCTGAGCTGGATCTGAAGCTGATTCCCCCTCCCTCAGACTTCAGGGATGATGAGCTAGAGGAAGAGAGTGATCCTCCAGTGCCTGCAGAACTCAGAGGTCCTCTGACCTACAGTGAGCTGGAGCAACTACGCAGACAGGTCTCCATGAAGAGAGCTGCACCAGCCTCCTCTGGAGCCCAAGAGGCACCACCTTCTAAACCCTGTGTTGATCTGCCTGTCAGTACCCAAGCACTACCCTGCCCCTCAGATGTCCTACCCACCCCCATTCCTGAGGCCCTGGAACCAAAGAGCCGGCCCGCTGTGGCCCCTAAGCCCAAGAGGCTTCCCTCCAACATCATCCTGAAGTCTCACAAGTTAGACAGTTACCCAGGCCCCTCGCCCATTGACAGGTCAATGATTGACCCCCAGAAGGTGCGCATGGAGGCCCTACGGAAGCTCGGGCTCCTGAAGACTGAGGATGGAGTCTCAGGCCCTGTTGTTTCATCCAAATCCAGGAAGTCATGGGCACCCCCTCCTTCTCACAGCCTGGTTACCACCCAGACCAAAGCCCCAGCCCAAATCCCTACCCCAGCTCCAGTCCCTGCCATCACCCTTACCCCAGTTCCTGCCCCAGCACTAACTCCAGCACTAGTCCCAGCCCCTCCCACTACCCCAGCCCCAGTCCCCGTCCCAGCCACTACCCCAGCCCCAGTCCCAGCCCAATTCAGTGACAATGCCAAAGCTCTGTCCTCACCTGCTACACTTCCTTCACCACCCAAGCATATTCCCCCTCCCATAGGGGTCAAATCAGCGACTCTGGAGCGCTCTGGCAAGGGCCTGAGCAGCTACAAGGCCAGCAATGCCTCCCTCAGGGCCAACCAAGGTCCCAAAGACGCACTGTCCCCTGGCAACCTGCGCAACTCTAGACCCCGCCCCGCCTCCCTAGGAACTGGGAAAGACTTTGTGAATGTTCAGGGTGAGGCCTCCCACTCCCAGCCAGGTCATGGGGAGTCCCAGAACAAGCTGCCCCGCTCCCATGGCATCAGTGTGCTCATCTGCCCCAACAGCAAGAGTGGAGAGGACCGACGGGAGGCCCTGAAGAAGCTAGGACTGCTGGGGGACTGAGGGCATGAAGAGGGGCAATGGAACTGCACCATTACAGAATCCATATGAGAGGTGAGGTCTGAGGAGGATGTTCTTAATATGGATTCTGTACAACTAAGCCATCCTCTAGTCTTTGGTCACTGGGACACTTACATTTATGGGAAGATTATTCTCCCCATAAAAATGCCTTCTTTGAAGCAATATGCAAGGAGCACTATTTGTTTGATGGAGAATTGCTTGGCTCTACAGACAGCTACAGTATATATTCATAGAGGGCAGTGTCTTTTTGCCTTCTTCCTGCACAGAAATGCTGTATGTACCCGAAGACTGCCTTTTAATGAATATCATGGTTACAATATACTACTATGAGATACTACAGTAACTACAGTATGCAGTACAGTAGGTAAATGAAAGGCTGTTTGTAAACCTCATTTGACATATTCAGTAATTTTCTAAATAAAATATAATAAACTTCATGAGGGATGTTGTGTTATGAAATTGTATGGCAACCTCTTATGAAGACCAATACACAATCTGTTTTCTAAAATGGGGAATACACGTGATGTTATTGTTATAGTTAAGGATGTGCCTTTATAACTTCTCATTTCACGTAACCTTTGACAAGAATACCATTGTTTTAACTTCCTAAAGTTCCTCTAACCTCCCCTCAAAGTTATTGTTTTTTGGGGGGACCATGGCAACCAGTAAAAATGTTTTTGCTGATTTGCAATTTGACTCTGATTCAATTCAATGTGTCAAAAGACTTTGATGTAGTGATTGGCAGTTGTCAAGGAACCAAATTAAAAGGTCGAAAAATGCACTACTACATAGCGTACAGTACGTAGATAGAAGCTTCAGTCAGTCAGTGGCCAGTCAGTGATAGGAATCTGAAATGTGGTTTTAGGTGTGACGCACATCACAACCCATACTAACTGGTTGCTGAGCAGCAGCCACAATGTCCAATATAGGTCTGTCAGTGGTGAGATTATTGAAATACTGTTTTTATAGTTGAGAGAGCAACTTCCTGATGGTTCCTAAGATTGTATCACCTCTTAAAATTCTACCAGTTTGGGTTCATGTAGTTACTATTCATTGTCTGTCAAAATTCGTCACTCTCAAACTGTTAGCGTAGCATTTAGAATTGAAAGAGAAGAGAAAGGGGATGCCTAGTCAGTTGCATAACTGAATGCATTCAACTGAAATGCGTCTTCCGCATTTAACCCAACCCCAAAAGTGTCTCATTAAGTGTTACCCGTGGCAGGACTTTTTAAACCATGTCAATGTTTTGCTTTGTAAATAGAGAATAAACCTCGAAACTATCTTCATATGAACTCTTAAATTCATACAACACTTTTAACATGATGAGTATGGTATAGTGCTTTATAATATGAAATGGTTGGTCCAATGGATTGTGAAAACAAAAGGTAAATTGCAGGTTACAGGTAGAATAAGACATTGTTGATATGTGCCCTTCGAAGCAGAAGGATGTTATGTTATTTATCTGTCAGCTGTATTGGGCTCTGCCTACATATGACGTTAGGAGCGTCATAGGCCCTGGTTTGTCATGTCAACACATCGGTGTTACAGCTGCAGTAGTTTCATCTGATGTGACAAAAAACTGGACAAACCTTTCATTAACTCATATCAACCATTAACTCATATCAACCATGAACTCATATCAACTCATATCAACCATGAACTCATATCAACTCATATCAACCATTAACTCATATCAACCATTGACTCATATCAACCATTAACTCATATCAACTCATATAAACCATTAACTCATATCAACCATTAACTCATATCAACCATTAACTCATATCAACCATTAACTCTTATCAACTCATATCAACCATTAACTCATATCAACTCATATAAACCATTAACTCATATCAACCATTGACTCATATCAACCATTAACTCATATCAACTCATATCAACCATTAACTCATATCAACCATTGACTCATATTAACCATTAACTCATATCAACCATTGACTCATATTAACCATTAACTCATATCAACTCATATCAACCATTAACTCATATCAACCATTGACTCATATCAACCATCAACTCATATCAACCATTAACTCATATCAACCATTAACTCATATCAACTCATATCAACCATTAACTCATATCAACTCATATCAACCATTAACTCATCAAACTGCAACAACCTTTCTATTCCATCTATTATTGTTCAAGCTCTGTATGACTTGATTTAATGGTTCATCATTTAGAAAGATTTGTGATTCAAATGTTAAACTATACAAAATATATCTGCTCACCATAGCATTTTGACTATGAGAATTAGGGCTGGATTCAATCTGTATCACAGACGTATCGCAGAAGATCCGCGTTATAGCACGATTTAAATGTGAAGGCATTGTTTGCAGAGACTGCATTCACAGTAAATACTGCATATGTCGTCTCAATCTGAAATTACCTTTACATTTTAATGCCGATTTTCTGCGATACATATCGAATCCAGCCCTGAATTAAGTTCTACAGCACTGGATACAATCTCAGTACAATTTTGGATTAAATTGATGCTAGAAGGATTTCAAGGGTCCATCCCAAGGGTCCATCCCAATTTCAAGGGTCAGTCAGAAAGACCAGTACCCAAACCCAGTACATAAAATACTACCTGACACACCCCTTATGGACTGATTTTAAGAAATGGTTATTGTCTGAGATGTCCTCAGTCTCATAAACATCTTTAAGGAAAAGGGCTACCTTAAGACATCAAATAATATTAGAAATGAAACTCAATTACAGTATGTTTATTTTGATAAGTGTTTTCATTTCACCTCTGTACATACTCTTTATTTTTTTTACAGTTGATAAAGTTACATGTACGTGTGCATCTTCATC
The DNA here is from genome assembly GCF_965601325.2 of Salmo salar. Classification (NCBI taxonomy): domain Eukaryota; kingdom Metazoa; phylum Chordata; class Actinopteri; order Salmoniformes; family Salmonidae; genus Salmo; species Salmo salar. Next base: position 35,031,004 of record NC_138303.1, on the reverse strand, counting down.
TTCATGGGTTGAACACAGTGAATGAGCATTTTAGAGAACAAACGAGAGCTACAAGAAATGTAAGAACACCAATTCCATTCATTTAAAAAGACAATACAAAATCCAGACATTTTTACATGAGAAATAACAATTTCCAAGTGCAAATACCATTATCAACTCTATGATACATCATAGCAAACGCATGTTTAAAAAAAAGCTACAAAACAGAAACATCTGATGTGTTCAGGTTGCAGGGACAGAGGGAGGAAGATGAAGGAGGGAGAGAATGGTGAGTTGGGATTTGGTGGGAGCAGTGAGTGCTATTGACATCGAAATGCTGAAGAAAAAGAAACTGGATGATATAAATAGTAATGGCAACTTAAGACAACCATAAATGTAGCTAGGCTTTTTTTGGAAACATTCAAAGGGATACAGATATGGCATTATGTGTGACTTGTATTAAACAGTTCCTCTGGTCTGCAAGGCTAGACCACCCTTGTCTTACAATTTAGCAATGTGGTCAAAATCCCTTTCCCTTATCCAGAAGCACATGTGCTTACAACTATCTAAAGGTTGTGTACAGTAGCTTTTACTGTTTACACTTTTTATTTTCTCTTTTATATACAACAAAAACTGAAAAACAACAAACCATCAGAGTTTGCAAGGGAAATCCATATGATGTTTATGAGCAGTAATATATTTATTTGTCTTCAATGAGGGTTTGAGAGTGTTGAGGGGATTACTTGTTATCATTGTCATTAGCTTTTACATTGACAATGCAATTGTTAGCAATATTTCAATTGCAATATTATTGTATTGATCAACTATATTGGTATTTCAACATTATTGGTGTGGGATGCTGAACTTTATTCACAACCCTAATGTCAGTCACAATTTTTTTTTAAGAAATCCAAGAATATGTTCTCAATATGTGTTGGCAGATTAAAACATTTTTTTTTTGTATTTCTCTGGACACAGAGAGAGGAGTAACACAATGGAGACTTAATTCATTGCACTTATACAACAAAGGTAGGATGACAGGCTCTAGATCTAGTGCACAAGATAATAACTTGGCCTGCCATGCAGGCAGTCTTTGGAAGAGCTGGTCTTATTGGGACAGAATCTGACATGGGCGTTTGGGAAGGAAAGGGGCTGGGGTGGGGTACTTGGATTAGGGAGAGGGTGAAGAGGACATGGGTGGAAAATAGTTTGGGGTCCTGCTCAAGATAATTAGGATTAAAAGGATTCAATCCTCGTCTAATTTATTTTCATTATTTACAAGATTGAAAGAAAAAATCTATAAAATGGGTTGGTAGGCCATGGATGAAGAGACAAATGTGATGTGACTATCATTTACATGAGGACAGGTGGTAGAATTATATTTATACTTATGATGCATCTCTCTCTCAACTTTATTTTATATTAAAGCAGGGGTGTCAAACATACGACCCGTGAGGAGGTCCAATAGGGCCCGCGGGTGCTTTGAGTAAAACAATAAAAACTTGAACGTTAAAACGATTTCCTAAATTCCCAAACCGATTGACAGCAAGGAAATATTTTAAAAAATTCAGTGCGGCCCTCCGGACCTTGTTGAAGACTGAATGCGGCCCCCGGAGCAAAATGAGTTTGACACCCCTGTATTAAAGCAATGGACTATTAGTGTGATGCGAGGTCAGAAAACACCAGAAAAAGGACTTGAGATTGAAGAATTAAAGTGACCTTTTTAAAAGAAGCAGCAAACGTATGTCCCTCAAAGACATTTCTCTGTCTCTCTCTCACAGAGTCGTGTCCAACAAAGACATTGTCTGTATCACAGAGGCGTGTCCCTTAATTAAGACATCTCTGTCTCTCCCTCACCAGTCATGGTCCACAGAGACATAGAGACATTTCTCTGTCTCTCTCCTGTGGCTTTCACAAATCTAGTTTTCTATTTATTTTCCAAAATGTCCATCACGTTCTGGAAAGAATTATAAACTACACTGTATACGCTTTGTTAAGTTAACTTGGATATAGAATAACAGAAAATGTCTGAACGTAGGTAACAGACAGTTATACAATCTGGACAGAAGAAAAAAACATAGAATAACTGTTTTAACAGTAATACCTTAACAAGAAGTTGCTCTAAGAGCTCAGATATAGTAAGGCTTTGAATGTTGTGGAATGTAACTATGACATGAAACTGACAGGTCTTTCTCCTTGAGGATTGTTCATGGAGGATATAAATCTACAAAAGGTTATACATTTATCAAAACAGACTCGTCTTGGAATGGATTGAGCTGAAGCTGGAACTCAAGTGAAATACTATTTATTAAAGCACATTTATTATAACTCAGTTCCAGCTCTAAACAAATGTGACAAACATATTACCCTTGTAACATCCTTCTTCTTGTCTGACATAAATGCCACTACCGTTGTCCATTTTGTCAACACAGACTTAACATGCGTCATCTGAAATACGCACACATCCTTCGCATTGGGGATTGCTGTGAAAATGACATACAAGGCCATATATGCTAATAGAAACAGCAAAAAAACTAAGACACCAACATATTGTAGTGGTGATAAATATTCAGAAAGAAGAGATGAGAAAGACAGCCTGTACTGTACTTTGACTCAAGTTGGTTGACTTCATGGACTGTATGGTTGTGGAGGAAATGAAACGGCTTAAAACCAAACAGATGAAGAAGATCAACATGTGGGACTGCATAGTGAAGTGTGTCGTCAAAGCCTCTACAGTATGAAAAAATAGAAGAAAAAAGAGTTATTTTGGTCAACTTGTTTAAAGTCCTGTGAGAGTTCTGTGTTTGGCCTGTAAGAGGGGGCGGGGTCTGGTGCTTTAGGGGCGGGTTTGGTGTGGCAACTACTTATATGGACGCAAGAAGCCGGAGACTTTGCTGCTTATGAGGCGTATGAACGAGCGCGGCAGCATCTCGTTGGACTCCCGAGTGGTGTACTTGAAGTAGTTGTTTGGGTGGGCCAGCACGTCGAAGAGAGTTTTAATCAGCTTTTTATCCTGATGGAAAGAAGACAACAACACAGCACACTTATACAATTATATGACAAGTATACAATTATTTATTCAGAGAACACCTGACTTGAACATGAACATGACCCACTAAGGGATGTAATAGTATGTATCTTAGCAGCAGGCACTAACCTTTAGGATTTCTTGATGGTTTTCAGAGGCATAGAGTCTTCCATCCCTGACAATGTCCTCTACAAGCTGTTCATAATCCTCTGTAAATACACAAAAAAACATGATACATTAAACACCAAACATCTCAGAATGCGAGGACTTACCCACTCTGTTTTATCATTGAGAGTTCATGTGATGGGTGAGAGTTTACCATCGTAGGTGACATAGGGGATCTGGAAGCCTCGGGCACTGTTAGCCTCGTTGGACTTGAAGTTGATCCAGAGTCTGCGGGAGCGGGCGGTGAAGGCGATGGGTCGCTCGTACGTCTGACATGTCTCATAGGTGGTGATGGACGTGGCCGACCCTGGAAGAACAGACATGAAAAACAGAAGATTGACTGAATACTCTAACTTGGCATTCTGGATTGATATTATGGTTGTGGAACACCACACTGGTTAGAGAGGAGGCTGGTGAGGGGAGGAAGGCTCATAATAATGGCTGGATGAAATGGAATGGTATCAAACACATGTGCTGGGATATATGAGAGTTCTCACAGTTCTTCCTCATAACCAGTACGTCTCCACACTCATCCTCTGAGGGCAGGAAGATCTCAGGCACCACGATGAGGATCTTGCGCTTGCTGGGCGGGTTGATGTTCCAGATGCATTCCACGTTAGCTGGGTAGTTCCCGGGGTAGTTGGGGGACTCAATGTAACCTGTGAACTCGCCCATCTCTCCTCCGCATTCTCGGTCTAACATACACATACATACACACAAGAATACACGTTATTAGTGAATCCATCTGGAGCTGTGGAAATAGAGACAATATTAAAAAAATACAATAGATTTTCATTTGGCTGGATAAATGAAACATTTTTCAATTAGTCATGTGCGAATTTTGGAAACATTTAGATAATTTATGCATCCTGTATTTTGAATTTGATATTCTGAGAAAAGGCATGGACCTTTTGAAAGTCCAAAAGTGAAAGATTTTCCCTTTGAAAATAATTCCTATATGCAGATAGCAGGTTTATACAATCAGGCCCTTACTCTTGCACTGAGAGACACTGGTGGCCCCATCAAAGTCTGTAGTGGTGTTGCCAGGACAGGTAATGCAGTAGTTCTGTCTGAACTCTGTCTGGTAGCTGCCCAGAGGGCAACGAATACAGCGGTGCACCGTAGTGTTGTAGTAGTGGCCAGGGGAGCACTGAACTGCAGAGAGGAGAGGGATGACACATACACACATTTACAAACCAGATCTGAGATGAAATATTGAACTGATCACACAGATGTGTAGATCTCTCTTGTCGTGATGTGTGTTTTGTCCTACATTTTTTATTTGAATCCCCCGTCCCCACAGGAGGCCTTTTGCCTCTCGGTATGTCATCATAGTAAATAAAAATGTGTCCTTAATTGACTTGCCTCGTTAAAGGTTAAATAAAATACAAATAATATGATGTAACTGGTTGGATAAACCACTGACCTTTGACCTCACAGTCATGGAAGGAGCTGGCCCCCTCCCGCTTGGTGCTCAGCCCCCCTCCGCAGGGGAAGCACAGGGTCCGTCCCAGGTCTGGCTGGTAGGAGCCATACGGGCATGGCTGGCATGGCTTAAACCCATCACTGGAGTAGTACCCAGTGGGGCACTGACCTTGATGTAGACAACAGTGACAATAGACACTTTCAGTCAGATAGAGATGTACAGTACACTGTGCTACACTCCATCATAGGCTATTGTACAATGTTTGCACATGCAGACATACGTATGGAGATTAGTGCGCTCTGCCATCAGGGGTGTGTATGTACCTGCGCAGGAGGAGATGTTGCGTGCCCCGGCAGGTCCATGCCCATCACTTCCAGGGCACAGGTCACAGGCCAGCTGCCCCTCCCTCTCCTGGAAGGTGCCAGGTGGGCACTGAACGCAGCGCTCCTGTTCCCCGTGGTAGTATGATCCCGGCAAACATCTGACTGAGAGAATAGCCAGAGGGGCTCTGGTGAGAGAGCTATGCAGTCCAGTACACACACTGACACCAAAAACTCTTCTTAGCACCAAACTAACTAGCACAACACATCTCTGGAGATGTTTGTGTATTCAGTACACAAGACTCTAAAACTACATAAATACATAAGAGTCATAAATAGTCATGACAACGGATGTAAGTTTATGGTTTGTGTCATGACATTGTCTTGGCTGTTTATAACATCTGTTATATTAGCATTATAACAGTTTCAGGCAGAGTCTGGTGGTGGTAACTAGTGACAGAGAAAGATGGCTGCCTAACTGGTCTTACCACAGTGTCCGCTATCCTTCTCACGGCCTGGCCCACAGTTCTCATGGCTTGAAGCGACCTGGGGCAGCTTCTGGGCCACCTCGTACTCCAGCCCAGCCACGCGGATCAGGAAACGGTCCTGGTTGATCGACTTCTTCAGGGCCTTGATGTATGTCTTCACCTGCTTCTCCATGCGCTGGCGCAGGCAACTCAGGTTACAGCTCCCTATGGGGGAGAAAGGGAAGTACAGGGAAATATTATCTGTAACTGTGCGACCTGATCAATCAATTCAAATATATTTATCAAGCCTGTTTTGCATCAAGTGCTTAACCTGGCCCAGACCCACAAAGAGCAAGCTGCAGCATGCTGGCAAGTAGGTATATCAAAGAGGACATAAATCCCAGTAATGGTGTCCAGACTGACTGACCTGTGGTGTCCCCTGGCTTGACTTCCGCCTCCAACTCAAGGGTGATGCGTGTCACTTCCTTATTGGTGGGGTTGCGGGCACGGCGCCCTTTGGACTTCTTGGTGGAGTCACATTTGAGGTTGACAAACGTCACCAGGCAGTTATTGCAGGGCTGTCCACCTCCTAGAGACATAAACATTACCTTGTGTCAGGAATTAGGATCCATTTTAGGTCTTTCATGGGTTAGTTAGGGGTGGCAGCACTGGTTTGGGAACAACAGCAAATTAGACAGATTATTGGCTTCAAGACACAATCACAGTGATAGTTGCTATGTGTACATAACAGCCCACAAAACCCCAAATGTGCAGCTTGATATGCACATACTGAATAAGAGACATACAGAGAAAAAGAATACAGGTCTTTTTGTAAGGCCATCATTACCAAGGTCTGGCATGTAGGCCGGATGTGGCCCCTCACCTGGCCCCAGCGCTCGGCCCCTGTCCTCGGCACGGCCCGTCAGCTTGGGGTGCAGGTGGCACTTGGCATCTTTGATCTTGAAAGAGGCAGTCTGCTTCACTGGAGGGGCGCCTGTCTCTACAGATAAACAGAGCAGTGTAGGTGGATGGGTGTAAAGAAGGATTCCACTAGAATAGAACCATTCAGTCCATGAAACTGTGGCAAAGATAGGAACAATATACAAATACATTGATACTGACCACAACCCTAACCCTAACCCTAACTCCAGATGTAACCTAACTCCAGATGTAACCCTATCCCTAGCTCCAGATGTAACCCTACCCCTAGCTCCAGATGTAACCCTAACCCTAGCTCCAGATGTAACCCTATCCCTAACCCTAGCTCCAGATGTAACCCTAACCCTAGCTCCAGATGTAACCCTATCCCTAGCTCCAGATGTAACCCTATCCCTAACTCCAGATGTAACCCTAACCCTAGCTCCAGATGTAACCCTATCCCTAACTCCAGATGTAACCCTATCCCTAACTCCAGATGTAACCCTATCCCTAACCCTAGCTCCAGATGTAACCCTATCCCTAACCCTAGCTCCAGATGTAACCCTATCCCTAACTCCAGATGTAACCCTATCCCTAACTCCAGATGTAACCCTATCCCTAACCCTAGCTCCAGATGTAACCCTATCCCTAGCTCCAGATGTAACCCTAACCCTAGTTCCAGATGTAACCCTATTCCTAACCCTAGCTCCAGATGTAACCCTAACCCTAGCTCCAGATGTAACCCTATCCCTAACTCCAGATGTAACCCTAACCCTAACCCTAGCTCCAGATGTAACCCTAACCCTAACTCCAGATGTAACCCTATCCCTAACCCTAGCTCCAGATGTAACCCTATCCCTAACCCTAGCTCCAGATGTAACCCTATCCCTAACTCCAGATGTAACCCTATCCCTAACCCTAGCTCCAGATGTAACCCTAACCATAACTCCAGATGTAACCCTATCCCTAACCCTAGCTCCAGATGTAACCCTATCCCTAACCCTAGCTCCAGATGTAACCCTATCCCTAACCCTAGCTCCAGATGTAACCCTATCCCTATCCCTAACTCCAGATGTAACCCTATCCCTAACCCTAGCTCCAGATGTAACCCTATCCCTAACTCCAGATGTAACCCTATCCCTAACTCCAGATGTAACCCTATCCCTAACCCTAGCTCCATATGTAACCCTAACCATAACTCCAGATGTAACCCTATCCCTAACCCTAGCTCCAGATGTAACCCTAACCCTAACTCCACATGTAACCCTAACCCTAACTCCAGATTTAACCCTAACCCTAGCTCCAGATGGAACCCTAACCCTAACTCCAGATGTAACCCTAACCCTAACTCCAGATGTAACCCTATCCCTAACCCTAGCTCCAGATGTAACCCTAACCCTAGTTCCAGCCACAACCTTCTACCAAAGTCCTAAGAATGAGTCTGAATCTGTGGGACACTGTACCGATGCAGCTCTGACTGCTGCTTGTGTTCAGTCTGGCTGGGGTTTTGCCTCGAAGGATGGGGATGCCACAGCTCACTGTATAGCTGCTGTCAGATTCTGCAAAGGATGAAACATATTGTTACAGCTTCAGTCAGAAGTCATTCAAATCAATAATAACATATAATAACATATTAAGAGAATAACAGCTGCAGCAATGTGAATGGACTTGGTTATTGTATGTGGATGTCACTACCTGCCAGATAGTGAGCCTTGGAGGCGCAGGTGAGGGAGCAGCTCTCTTTCTTGCCCGTTTTACTGCAGGTCAGAGTGGTCTTGGGAGCTAGGCCAGGCAGACATTTCACCAGCTCTGGATGAACATAAAAACAAAATTACACAATCATACACTACTCTTTAAAGGTGCAATATGCAGAAATCACTCCGCCATTTCCTGGTTGCAAAAATTCGAATAGTTTGCCTAATTTCAGTTTATGTGACAAAACAAGCATAGTGCAGAGAATCAGTGTACCATCTAAACCGCTGTGAAATATATTTTCAATAACCAAAGATATTGTATTTTCAGCGGATTGAAGCTGGTGTACCAAACAAAAAGTAAAAGATGCAAAAACAAAAAGCAAGAACAGGAATCATAGAAATAGCGTGCAGAGAACAGATCTACCGCTTCTTAGACTTGCTTTCAATGAGAATGACAGATCTATAACTCATATTTCTATGTGAATAGAACATTCCACAATACAGCCTTAATTACAGGGATAGGGTTACATCTGGAGCTAGGGTTAGGGTTACATCTGGAGTTAGGGATAAAAATAGGGTTACAGGCAGCTTAGTGGAGTCTGCCACTAGCACAGTCAGTGTAGTCAGCTCAGCTATCCCCATTGAGACTGTGTCTGTGCCTCGATCTAGGTTGGGCAAAACTAAACATGGCGGTGTTCGCCTTAGCAATCTCACTGGAATAAAGACCTCCTCCATTCCTGTCATTATTGAAAGAGATTGTGATATCTCACATCTCAAAATAGGGCTACTTAATGTTAGATCCCTCACTTCCAAGGCAGTTATAGTCAATTAACTAATCACCGATCATAATCTTGATGTGATTTGCCTGACTGAAACATGTCTTAAGCCTGATGAATTTACTGTGTAAAATGAGGCCTCTCCTCCTGGTTACACTAGCGACCATATCCCCCCCACGCATCCAGCAAAGGCGGAGGTGTTGCTAACATTTACGATAGAAAATTTCAATATACAAAAAATCACTGCGTTTTCGTCTTTTGAGCTTCTTGTCATGAAATCTATGCAGTCTACGCAATCACTTTTTATAGCTACCGTTTACAGGCCTCCTGGGCCGTATACAGCGTTCCACACTGAGTTCCCTGAATTCCTATCGGACCTTGTAGTCATGGCAGACAATATTCACATTTTTTGTGACTTTAATATTCACATGGAAAAGTCCACAGACCCACTCCAAAAGGCTTTCGGAGCCATCATCGACTCATTGGGTTTTGTCCAACATGTCTCCGAACCTACTCACTGCCATAGTCATACTCTGGACCTAGTTTTGTCCCATGGAATAAATATTGTGGATCTTAATGATTTTCCTCATAATCCTGGCTATCGGACCACCATTTTATTACGTTTGCAATCGCAACAAATAATCTGCTCAGACCCCAACCAGGGATCATCAAAAGCCGTGCTATAAATTCTCGGACAACCCAAAGATTCCTAGATGTCCTTCCAGACTCCCTCCGCCTACCCAAGGACGTCAGAGTACAAATATCAGTTAACCACCTAACTGAGGAACAAAATGTAACTTTGCGTAATACCCTAGATGCAGTTGCACCCCTAAAAAAAACATTTGTCATAAGAAACTAGCTCCCTGGTATACAGAAAATATCCGAGGCCCTGAAGCAAGCTTCCAGAAAATTGGAACGGAAATGGCGCTACACCAAACTGGAAGTCTTCCGACTAGCTTGGAAAGACAGTACCGTGCAGTATCGAAGAGCCCTCACTGCTGCTCGATCATCCTATTTTTCCAACTTAATTGAGGAGAATAAGAACAATCCCAAATGTATTTTTGATACTGTCGCAAAGCTAACTAAAATGCAGCATTCCCCAAGAGAGGATGGCTTTCACTTCAGCAGTGATAAATTCATGAACTTCTTTGACGAAAAGATCATGATCATTAGAAAGCAAATTACAGACTCCTCTTTAAATCTGCGTATTTCTCCAAAGCTCAGTTGTCCTGAGTTTGCACAACACTGCCAGGACCTAGGATCAAAGGGAGCCACTCAAGTTTTTTAATACTATATCTCTAGACACATTGATAATCAAGGCCTCTAAACCTTCAAGCCGCATACTGGACCCTATTCCAACCAAGCTACTGAAAGAGCTGCTTCCTGTGCTTGGCCCTCCTATGTTGAACATAATAAACGGCTCCCTATCCACCGGATGTGTACCAAACTCACTAAAAGTGGCAGTAATAAAGCCTCTCTTGAAAAACCCAAACCTTGACCCAGAAAATATAAAAAACAATCTGCCTATATCAAATCTCCCATTCCTCTCAACATTTTTTGAAAAAGCTGTTGCGCAGCAACTCACTGCCTTCCTAAAAACAAACAATGTATACGAAACGCTTCAGTCTGGTTTTGGACCCCATCATAGCACTGAGACTGCACTAGTGAAGGTGGTAAATGACCTTTTAATGGCGTCAGACCGAGGCTCTGCATCTGTCCTCGTGCTCCTAGACCTTATTGCTGCTTTGATACCATCGATCACCACATTCTTTTGGAGAGATTGGAAACCAAATTGGTCTACACGGACAAGTTCTGGCCTGGTTTAGATCTTATCTGTCGGAAAGATATAAATTTGTCTCTGTGGATGGTTTGTCCTCTGACAAATCAACTGTAAATGTCGGTGTTCCTCAAGGTTCCGTTTTAGGACCACTATTGTTTGCACTATTTATTTGACCTCTTGGTCACAATGTTAACTTTCACTGCATTTCCGGATGATACACAGCTGTACATTTCGATGAAACATGGTAAAGCCCCAAAATTGCCATCCCTGGACGCCTGTGTTTCAGACATAATGTCACGACATCCGTCAAGGTCAGTCTCTATCCTTGTTCATGCGGCGTTGGGTGGTCGACGTCACCGGTCTTCTAGCCATCGCCGATCCACCTTTCATTTTCCATTTGTTTTGTCTTGTTTTCCCGCACACCTGGTTTGCATTCCTTCATTACTCGTCTTGCATATAACCCTCTGTTTCCCCCCATGTTTGTGTGTGGAATTGTTATGTGTTAATGTATGTGTACTCCAGGCTGGTTTGCGCCGGGTTATTGTAACCCGTGTGTGGTTAGTTTTCTGAGTGCCGTGTTTTGTTCGCCTCAATAAAGGGCTCTGTTTGCTACGCATTTCTGCTCTCCTGTGCCTGACTTCCCTGCAGCCAGTTATACACTCCTTTACACATAAGGAAGTGGATGGCGGCAAATGTTTTACTTTTAAACTCGGACAAAACAGAGATGCTAGTTCTAGGTCCCAAGAAACAAAGAGATCTTTTGTTGGATCGGACAATTAATCTTGATGGTTATACAGTCGTCTCAAATAAAACTGTGAAGGACCTCAGCGTTACTCTGGACCCTGATCTCTCTTTTGACGAACATACCAAGACTGTTTCAAGGACAGCTTTTTTCCATCTACGTAACATTACAAAAATCAGAAACTTTCTGTCCAAAAATGATAAAGAAAAATGTATTTGTGCATTTGTTACTTCTAGATTAGACTACTGCAATGCTCTACTTTCCGGCTACCCGGATAAAGCACTAAATAAACTTCAGTTAGTGCTAAACACGGCTGCTAGAATCTTGACTAGAACCAAAAAATGTGATCATATTACTCCAGTGCTAGCCTCTCTACACTGGCTTCCTGTTAAGGCTAGGGCTGACTTCAAGGTTTTATTGCTAACCTACAAAGCATTACATGGGCTTGCTCCTTCCTATCTTTACAATTTAGTCCTGCCATATATTTGTTTTTTATTTAACCTTTATTGAACTAGGCAAGTCAGTTAAGAACAAATTCTTATTTACAATGACAGCCTAGGAACAGTGGGTTAACTGCCTTGTTCAGGGGCAGTACGACAGATTTTTTACCTTGTCAGCTTGAGGATTTGATCCAGCAATCTTTCGGGTTACTGGCCAAACGCTCTAACCAATAGGCTACCTGTCGCCCCATATATACCTACACGTACGCTATGGTCACAAGATGCAGGCCTCCATATAGTCCCTAGAATTTCTAAGCAAACAACTGGAGGCAGGGCTTTCTCCTATAGAGCTCCATTTTAATGGAATGGTCTACCTATCCATGTGAGAGAAGCAGACTTGGTCTCGACCTTTAAGTCTTTATTGAAGACTCATCTCTTTAGTAGGTCCTATGATTGAGTGTAGTCTGGCCCAGGGTTGTGAAGGTGAACGGAAAGGCACTGGAGGAACGAACCACCCTTGCTGTCTCTGCCTGGCCGGTTCCCCTCTCTCCACTGGGATTCTCTGCCTCTAATCCTATTACGTGGGCAGAGTCACTGGCTTACTGGCGCTCTTCCATGCCGTCCCTAGGAATGGTGCGTCACTTGAGTGGGTTGAGTCACTAACGTCATCTTCATGTCCGGGTTGGCGCCCCCCTCGGGTTCATGCCATGGGGGAGAACTTTGTGGGCTATACTCAACCTTGTCTCAGGGTAGTAAAAGTTTGTGGTTGAAGATATCCCTCTAGTGGTGTGGGGGCTGTGCTTTGGTAAAGTGGGTGGACTACCTGGCCTGATGACTCCTTGCTGTCCCCAGTCCACCTGGTCATGCTGCTGCTCCAGTTTCAACTGTTCTGCCTGCGGCTATGGAACCCTAACCTGTTCACCAGACGTGCTACCTTGTCCCGGACCTGCTGTTTTTGACTCTCTCTCTCTACCGCACCTGCTGTCTCTAACTCTGAATGATCGGCTATGAAAAGCCAACTGACATTTACTCCTGCGGTGCTGACCTGTTGCACCCTCTACAACCACTGTGATTATTATTATTTGACCCTGATGGTCATCTATGAACATTTGAACATCTTGGCCATATTCTGTTATAATCTCCACCCAGCACAGCCAGAAGAAGACTGGCCACCCCTCAGTGCTTGGTTCCTCTTTAGGTTTCTTCCTAGGTTCCTGCCTTTCTAGGGAATTTTTCCTAGCCACCGTGCTTCTACATCTGCATTGATTGCTGTTTGGGGTTTTAGGCTGGGTTTCTGTACAGCACTTTGTGACATTGGCTGATGTAAAAAGGGCTTCATAAATACATTTGATTGATTGATTGATTGACCATCATTTCCATGACTTGGAACCAAACCACAATGTATGTTTCAATCTTCTGACCACTGGGTGGCAGTGTTGCTACATACCAATGCAGTCCTTCTTGTTCCAGTGAAGCTTGTATCCAGGTGGACAGGTACACTCGTAGCTGCCCAGAGTGTTTACACAGCCATATTTACAGCCACCGCGGTTTATACTGCACTCATCAATATCTGCAAAGGGAAGAAGACAGTTATGACCATGTATGTCTAGACACAGAGTCTAATACACTCTTTTACATTTTAGCAGACACTTATCCAGACACTCACCTAGTCAGCTCAGGATTTCAAACCATCAACCTTTCAGTTACTGACACAATACTCTTAAACGCTAGGCTACCTGCTGTCCCACACTCATATGAGTGGATTCCAAAACACACCAAACGCATAGACATATGCACACTCACTCACTCACTCACTCACTCACTCACTCACTCACTCACTCACTCACTCACTCACTCACTCACTCACTCACTCACTCACTCACTCACTCACTCACTCACTCACTCACTCACTCACTCACTCACTCACTCACTCACTCACTCACTCACTCACTCACTCACTCACTCACTCACTCACTCACTCACTCACTCACTCACTCACTCACTCACTCACTCACTCACTCACTCACTCACTCACTCACTCACTCACTCACTCACTCACTCACTCACTCACTCACTCACTCACTCACTCACTCACTCACTCACTCACTCACTCACTCACTCACTCACTCACTCACTCACTCACTCAGTAAACCTGGTTGCAAGAGAAGAAATAACATCAATATAACTGAGCTATCATGATAGATGAGAGAGAATAATTGAAAGAAACAAACGAGAATGTGTTCTGACAGCTGCAAATGAACAGAGTTTCTGTGAAGTCAATTCTACTGTCAGTGATCACTACTACAGAAGACGAATGTGTGTTTTGGTAAACCAGGCTGATTGCTCATTTGAAGTCTAATCCAGGGCATGTGATATCACTGCTCTGCATTTCCCCTTAGTCGAAACCTCAACTTCTCTTCCCCCAAAGCTCACTCTCTTTGGGAAGAAGAACATTTGGAGGGACTTCGCAGAGCCAAATAGGAGTAAATTATAATCACTTTTTAACACATAGAAACCAAAACCACTCAAACCATACAGGAACCAGATGGAGGTTGCCTAGGAACCCAGACAGAAAATGACTTTATTAGTGTGATGAGGGGGACAAGGCAAGGCAGTGTGGCTCGGGGCTGAGCGCTCAGCCAGGCTAAGTGACAGGGACACCAGCAGAGGAACACAGATAATGACAGTGATTGATGATGTGGCCTGCAGATAGAAACTGTTCCTCCCTGTTCTGTACAGCGTGAATAAAAACAGCCTGCGAGCCTCCAGTGCTCTGTCCTGCCATGGAGATGATGACTTCATCAAGAGTGTTTGGCTGGTGTTGAGTTGCCAGCTCCGCTCAATGCAAAGGAGATGCATCCGTCTGTCAAACAACTCGTCTGAAGTCTAACCTTCATGTTGAAGAACTCCATTTAAATAATAGAGAGCGGGAGATGGAGAGAGAATCACTTCTCCATGCCAAGCAAAGTTTATTTTTTCCTCTTATTCTTCTCAAGCTTGAAATGTGAATAGACTTTGAGTATGCTTTTATCAAGACATCTCTAGAGCTAGCTCTGTCTGTTTCTGTTTCTGCATCCTCAGAGGAAATCAACTCATGTATCCCAGAGGCCAATGTAGGACGGGAACATAAGGGGGGAGAGTCAAAGAGAGAAGTAAAACACTTTCAGATTGGCATGCATGCTGACAATTGTATGTGGCTGCTATCATCCGCTGGTGTCGAAGGCATTACTCCAATTCCAGGGGGGGAACAAAAAGAAATATGAAAATCAGCTAGCTCAGCCGGCGGCTCTTGCTTTCTTCAATAGACATCAATACCTGTCATCTCCCCGACACGCAGACACACATTCTCCTGCCCCAAACTCCGGTGAGACTGAGAGGCTATAGAATAGGCTAATCACAGTTTGACTGTGAAGGTCAACAGTAGACAGACAGCACCACGTCTGTAGAGCATTGATCGTGGGCTGTACAGCATTGATCTAGGGCTGTTAGCTATAATGGGGTACCTTGTCTCAAAGATAGGTTCTTTGGGACCTTTCTTGTCTTCATTAGTCTACTCAATACTTATCACGTGATTGTAACCGAGTCAAATAGAACATGTATATAAATTGTATCTTAGTGATCAAATATCAACTTGGTTTTATGTAAACAACATATTGATTCATTCAGATGGATTTATCATGTACCAGACAGTAACATCTATCAACTCTGTAGCTAGCGTGCCACCTCATATCATGCCTCTCACTTTAACACACACAGTGCAACTCCAACGTGATGTTTTTGTAATGGCTTGGAGGAGAATGTCTCAGTTGGGGAAGTCTCTCTCAGATGTCAGCTGAAGCCAGTGATGACAGGCCTCCACACTTTCCTTGACAGCAGGTCACTGACCTTATAGGGGTTGTTTGGGGTGAGTCCATTGTTAAGCACTGAGCAGCAGTCTCTGGAGTGTTTGGGAGCTATGTTTCAACTGATAAGCTACGGCGGGGAATAACACAACCTTGGTCACTGCTGAAGAAGAGGAGGTGCATGGGAAGCAACATAAATCTCAGGGTTATCTAACAGTTCTGATGGGAGAGAAGAGGGAGGGAAGAGTCATTCATCATTAGGAGGACTCTACAATGGCACACAGATACACTTATGCCAGGTAATTTTCCTGCCCTCTCCATCCCTCTCACTCACACATATTACTACATTCCATGTCCTGGAAATATGCTATCATAACATGCCTGCCTTGGTAGACTTGTCAAAACGAACAAGAATGGAGAAGAAATAATTGCAATGTGTTTTGTGTGTGTCTATAGGCTCTCTCTCTCTCTCTTTCTAACCTACACCTCCTCTGAGAGGCCCTCAGACTCTGGAGACGGCAGCAGATTCAGAGTTGTGATACACAGACCATGAAAGGGCCGCTGAAACAGCCTGATGCGCTCAAACGGGCCCCCCTCTCTCTCTGCCCTGCAGATCTGGCACACGCCAGCCACCTGGAACACGAGACTGCCTCCTTTATTTCTACCACACTGGACTTTACCACAGCATCAAGCACATAACTCTTACAATAATTGTTTGTTTAGTGACACAGGTGGAGTCATATGTGCTACTGTCACAAAAAGTCTTCCTTCACCTCGGGGTTGCTAGCATTAGACTTGACTGGTCTGGTTAAGCAATGTGAACTAGGGAGCCATCCAAACAGGCTACAAAAAAAACAAGTTGCTATAGAAGCTAGCTGAAGTAATGATCATGAAGATTCAAGTTATTATGGATAACTTAGCAGGCAGGTGTGGTTTCTAGAGAAAGTGAGGTGGACTGTGTGAATAATGGTGTACAGACACGTGGAGAGGGGGAATAAGTGTCACCTCACCTCCACAATGTGCCAGACCGTAGAGAACATAGCCTTTATGACAGAAGCACTGGAAGCTGCCAGGGGAGTTGACGCAGGAATGGTCACACGTCCGGTCAAAAGAACACTCGTCAATGTCTGGGAAGAGGGGAATATACAGAGAGACAGGTATAAGTTCACATTATTCACTTACACAACTTCTCAAAACTCATTTGAGATTTTATAATAGAAAATATATATATATATATATATATATATGACGACTTGGATTAGAAATAAATTGCAATGGGACACAGCAAAATAAATAAATAATGTTTTTTAAATTGAATACCATATTGTTTGGTATGAGACATTGGTTGCCAGTCTGAGCAGTAGCAAGACTGTTTCACCTACTGATAACAGGAGCTTTGGGCCATTTTTCAATTCCCAAGTTACCTGTCAATCATTTCACTATACCACTGTTTCTTCCATAAAAAAATTGAAAATAACCATTTAATGAAACTCACTATCTCAAATGTCTTATTATTGTGTTCTGAAGCCAAGTGGAAATCATTTGTCTGAGAAGCAGTCCTGCTTATCTAGGAATGTGCTGAAACGTGAGACCAGAGAGGGGTCATGAATCTGTCAATCAAAAGAATCTCACCAGCCATCTTCCCTGACCCTGACCCCAGGTCCACCACCTTGCACTGGGTGCACGAGAATAACTTCCTGTCTGTTGTTACTTCCTCTATCCTTATTCCCTGCCGGACTTTATCAGATAATTGGAACACCACTGGACTCTCATAAATGTACCTCTGATATCACTCTCCATGCCTGTGAATAAAAATGGAGCCCTGGCTGAGAACATTAAAATAATAAGGTGGAGGACATTTGGGTTCGGTAGCCTACTATCCAATGTTTAAATGTCAGCAATTACATATGTCAAGTCCAGACAGCGTCTACAGAGAAGAGAGCTGGGAACTGGAGAGAACAGGGCCTAGTTACATCTTTACTGGAAATTTAATTGGCTAAATTGAAAAGGATAGAAAATGTAGGGAGGTTCCCAGGCATTTCATAGTCTATATTCTCCCCATCCTGAACTTTGTCTTACCTGGCTCTAAGGCACTGTCAGCCCAACATCAAAAAGATGATAATGGTTTGATAGTATACATTACATGGCAATTATAGGAATACTGCTAAAGCTAAAAAATACTGGGTTACCAAGAACAAGAAGGAAGATATTGACTTTGTCAGCTGCAATATAGGGCATTTTCTTTCTCTTTTTACCTTCTAGCACAGTGGACATCCCCAAATGTTCATATTTGAGACGTAATCCCTTATACCATTGAACTCTGTCCAGCATAGAGAGAGAAGTTACTAGTCTAGGGATGCGTCACAAATGGCACACCATTTCCTATTTATTGCAGTACTTTTGACCAGAGCCCATAGGGCGCCATTATATGGGGAATAGGGTGCTATTTGAGACACAGCCAAGGAGTTTTGGCAAGCCTCTTGTGAGAATACCTCCAACCAAAGACGTGGGATTGGGTTGAGATTAAACAACTATTAAGTGATCAGCTTTCAAAAGAGTAGACAGGGTGTCTTCAGTACTTCAGGAGGAACACAGGGTGATGTCGAAAGTTTCAAAAACCCCTAAAAGGCAACTTGGCATAAAGAGTAGATATTCATCCAGCTAAAGAAGTGGAAGTCATCCCCACTATGTTCACTTTGTGAACTCTTTCACAATAACCTGAATGGAATCTTATAGTGTTATTGTTTTACACTGGGCCACTGAGAAATGAGAGATGCTGAGCGATTCATTTTATGTATAACCACATTGGTTTATTATTTTGGGGCTAAATAAAGCTAACTTTTACTGAGCTCTCAACTCCAAAGTCAAAAATAGAAATGAACTAGAATCATTTGTTTTGTTTGAAGGCACTCTTCTGGGATATTGGGATGCTAGCCACCATCTCAGCACTGGTGTTGACTGGGGACATGCTTTGCTGCTGGGACATACTCTACTCATCTCTGATCAATAGGATTCAATGGGAAGAAGCAACCTGCAACGGTGTATTGTACTGCACTGTACAAAGCAAGCGATGGGCTTGGATGTGTCAGGATGCCTGGGACTATGGTCGTTGTTTACCAGCAGGTACGGTGAGGTATGCGGGGATTGGCAGGGCTAGAGGCCCATGTACGTGCAAGGGGACACGGGACCAGAGATGAGGGACACACTGAAAGAACAGTGGCTGCTGTTTATGAATAGAATACAGACAGAAACACCCTCGTCTTGCCCTTCAATCTGAACAATCTCACATTTCTGTAAGTGTTATTTATGGGGTGCCAAGCATATCGCCCCTACAGTGTAAGATTGAAAGAGAAAGATGAAAACAAAAAAAGCTAAGGCCACAGGTTTCTTTCGACAATCCTCCTCCGTCGCAGACTCACAGTGTCCCAGACTGGCCTACGACTCACCCCATCACCTCCTCTTCCCCCCTCAGTTACACAAAATAACAATCCTTCAGAACAAATAAATGTTACAACAATAGAACGGTGAAACAATGCCTGGCCGAGGCTGTTTATACAGAGTAGATAAGGCCTTTATCAGTGATGCTCCTTCTGAGGGAGACCTAATAGGATCTGATAAGGGCACTCCCACCATGCCCTCATTGGGATCAGCAGGGGATGGGGGAGGACAGGGGGCAGGAAGGGGTAAGGAATGCCTCCAGGCCCTGGACCTGGCCGGGCCAGACATGTCACGTCTTGATTGATGGGCCACGCGTGGTCCGCCGTCAGCTGGGAAACACTGACTGTTCAAACCAAGATAAAAGGTTGTGAAGTTCAGTTTATATATCCCAACACTGTACTATGCACTTTCTGTACTGTACTAGGTTCTTTTTTTTACAGAATGTTACAGCACAGCCACATCTCTGATAAGGCAGGACTTATTATGATTGAGTTTCTAGCTCTTTCATTCACTCGTGGCACTGGCTTTAAGTGGGTAGATGAGTGTTATTTGGCTTCATGCCCACCACATTTCCTTCTTCCTTTTTGCACCCCAAACTTCCCAATAATAATGGCCAGCCAGGCCAGATCTCAGCTAACTGGGATATAGATCCTGCTCCAGTCACCCAGCCAGGCCAGATCTCAGCTAGCTGGGATATAGATCCTGCTCCAGTCACCCAGCCAGGCCAGCTCTCAGCTAGCTGGGATATAGATCCTGCTCCAGTCACCCAGCCAGGCCAGATCTCAGCAAGCTGGGATATAGATCCTGCTCCAGTCACCCAGCGAGGTCTGGGAAAGTGCTGACCACACACCGCTTAACTAAGAATGAGTATATTGCTGTTGATCTTAGGACATTGTCCACTCAAAAACACAGCTAAGATAAAAATGTCCAAGCAGTATATTCACCCATAAGCCTGTTCAGCTGTGATACTCTGTAGTGCTTGTGGTGGTGTGATGTTTTGTCTGCTATCTGTCTGCTGCATATAAGACGTCACTGTCATTGAGCAAAAGCCAAGTGGTTGGTGCTGGGCTGAAAACCCTGAGGTTCCTAGGCAGCTGCCTGTCATGGAAATACTGTACGGTCATGTGGGACTACCTAAACATGATATCCTGAAGGTCAAAACATCTAATTAAAAATAGGAGGGGGAGGGGAGGAGTCAGAGCACTGGAAAGCCAGCAGTCAACTAGAATCACACTATAGACCTGCTGAAACCTATGGCTCCCTTCCATGGCCCAGTCAGTCAGTCTGCCACCTACATGTAGAAAACACCCAGAATTACCCTACCAGCTGCACCAACCTGAGAGCAATTTAGAGAAATTAAGCTTTTATTGTTGGGCATGCTCTCTCTACTTCTTTTCAGTTGGCAGGGAGCAAGGGAGAGATAGGGATAGGAGCATGAGGAAGAGTAGACTAGACAGATGAGTGTGCAGCATGGTGTACTGTGGTGTAGTATAGGTGTAGTGTTTTTATTTAACCAGGTAAGTTGACTGAGAACACATTCTCATTTACAGCAACAACCTGGGGAATAGTTACAGGGGAGAGGAGGGGGATGAATGCGCCAATTGGAAGCTGGGGATGATTAGGTGGCCATGATGGTATGAGGGCCAGATTGGGAATTTAGCCAGGACACCGGGGTTAACACCCCTACTCTTACGATAAGTGCAATGGGATCTTTAATGACCTCAGAGAGTCAGGACACCCGTTTAACATCCCATCTGAAAGACAGCACCATACACAGGGCAGTGTCCCCAATCACATCCCTGGGTCATTGGGATATTTTTTAGACCAGAGGAAAGGGGGCCTCCTACTGGCCGTCCAACAATACTTCCAGCAGCATCTGGTCTCTGATCCAGGACCAACCCTGCTTAGCTTCAGAAGCAAGCCAGCAGTGGTATGCAGGGTGGTATGCTGCTGGCACATAGTGAAGTGTAGTGTGGTGTAGTGTAGTGTAGTGTAGTGTAGTGTAGTGCAGTGTGGTGTGGTGTGGTGTAGTGTAGTGTGGTGTGGTGTGGTGTAGTGTAGTGTGGTGGGATGCAGTGTAGTGTACTGTGGTGTAGTGTGGTGTGGTGTAGTGTAGTGTGGTGTGGTGTAGTGTGGTGTAGTGTACTGTAGTGTAGTGTTGCGTGGTGTAGTGCAGTGTAGTGTACTGTAGTGTAGTGTAGTGTGGTGTGGTGTGGTGTGGTGTAGTGTGGTGTGGTGTAGTGTACTGTACTGTAGTGTACTGTACTGTACTGTAGTGTAGTGTACTGTAGTGTAGTGTAGTGTAGTGTAGTGTGGTGGGGTGCAGTGTAGTGGGGTGTAGTGTAGTGTACTGTGGTGTAGTGTAGTGTAGTGGGGTGTGGTGTAGTGTAGTGTAGTGTAGTGGGGTGTAGTGTAGTGTAGTGGGGTGTAGTGTAGTGTAGTGGGGTAAAGTGTAGTGGGGTGTAGTGTAGTGTAGTGTAGTGTAGTGTAGAGTGGTGTGGTGTAGTGTGGTGTAGTGTACTGTAGTGTAGTGTTGTGTGGTGTAGTGCAGTGTAGTGTAGTGCAGTGTAGTGTAGTGTGGTGTGGTGTGGTGTGGTGTAGTGTGGTGTAGTGTACTGTAGTGTAGTGTACTGTAGTGTAGTGTGGTGGGGTGCAGTGTAGTGGGGTGTAGTGTAGTGTACTGTGGTGTAGTGTAGTGTAGTGGGGTGTGGTGTAGTGTAGTGTGGTGTAGTGTAGTGTAGTGGGGTGTAGTGTAGTGTAGTGGGGTGTAGTGTAGTGTAGTGGGGTGTAGTGTAGTATAGTGTGGTGTAGTGTAGTGTAGTGGGGTGTAGTGTAGTGTAGTGGGGTGTAGTGTACTGTAGTGTAGTTTAGTGTGGTGTAGTGTAGTGTAGTATGGTGTAGTGTAGTGTGGTGTGGTGTAGTGTAGTGTAGTGTAGT
This sequence comes from Salmo salar, assembly GCF_965601325.2. Classification (NCBI taxonomy): domain Eukaryota; kingdom Metazoa; phylum Chordata; class Actinopteri; order Salmoniformes; family Salmonidae; genus Salmo; species Salmo salar. The sequence goes on along the minus strand of NC_138303.1, from coordinate 35,009,052 downwards.
GTGGTGTTGTGTAGTGTGGTGTGGTGTGGTGTAGTTTGGTGTAGTGTAGTGTGGTGTGGTGTGGTGTGGGTGTAGTGTAGTGTAGTGTGGTGTAGTGTAGTGTAGTGTAGTGTGGTGTTGTGTAGTGTGGTGTAGTGTAGTGTGGTGTAGTTTGGTGTAGTGTAGTGTGGTGTGGTGTGGTGTGGGTGTAGTGTAGTGTGGTGTAGTCTAGTGTAGTGTGGTGTAGTGTAGTGGGGTGTAGTGTAGTGTGGTGTAGTGTGGTGTGGTGTAGTGAAGTGTGGTGTGGTGTAGTGTGGTGTAGTGTACTGTAGTGTAGTGTTGTGTGGTGTAGTGCAGTGTAGTGTAGTGTAGTGTAGTGTGGTGTGGTGTGGTGTGGTGTAGTGTAGTGTTGTGTGGTGTAGTGCAGTGTAGTGTAGTGTAGTGTAGTGTGGTGTAGTGTGGTGTAGTGTACTGTAGTGTAGTGTTGTGTGGTGTAGTGCAGTGTAGTGTAGTGTAGTGTGGTGTGGTGTGGTGTAGTGTGGTGTAGTGTACTGTAGTGTAGTGTACTGTAGTGTAGTGTAGTGTGTAGTGTAGTGTGGTGGGGTGCAGTGTAGTGGGGTGTAGTATAGTGTACTGTGGTGTAGTGTAGTGGGGTGTGGTGTAGTGTAGTGTGGTGTAGTGTAGTGTAGTGTAGTGGGGTGTAGTGTGATGTAGTGTAGTGTAGTGGGGTGTAGTGTAGTGTACTGTAGTGTAGTGTGGTGTAGTGTAGTGTAGTATGGTGTAGTGTAGTGTGGTGTGGTGTAGTGTAGTGTAGTGTGGTGTTGTGTAGTGTGGTGTGGTGTAGTGTAGTGTGGTGTAGTTTGGTGTAGTGTAGTGTGGTGGTGTGGTGTGGTGTGGTGTAGTGTAGTGTGGTGTAGTTTGGTGTAGTGTGGTGTGGGTGTAGTGTAGTGTAGTGTGGTGTAGTGTAGTGTAGTGTGGTGTGGGTGTAGTGTGGTGTAGTGTAGTGTGGTGTTGTGTAGTGTGGTGTGGTGTGGTGTGGGTGTAGTGTAGTGTAGTGTGGTATGGTGTAGTGTAGTGTGGTGTTGTGTAGTGTGGTGTGGTGTGGGTGTGGGTGTAGTGGTGTGGTGTAGTGTAGTGTGGTGTGGTGTGGTGTGGTGTAGTGTGGGTATAGTTTGGTGTAGTGTAGTGTGGTGTGGTGTGGGTGTAGTGTGGTGTAGTGTAGTGTAGTGTAGTGTGTTTGGTGTAGTGTGGTGTAGTGTGATGTGGTGTAGTGTGGTGTGGTGCGGTGTGGTGTAGTGTGGTGTGGTGTAGTGTAGTGTGGTGTGGTGTGGTGTGGTGCAGTGTAGTGTAGTGTGGTGCGGTGTAGTGTAGTGTGGTGTAGTGTAGTGTGGTGTGGTGCGGTGTAGTGTAGTGTGGTGTGGTGTGGTGTGGTGTGGTGCAGTGTAGTGTGGTGTGGTGTGGTGTAGTGTAGTGTGGTGTCGTGTAGTGTAGTGTGGTATGGTGCAGTGTAGTGTGGTGTGGTGTAGTGTAGTGTGGTGTGATGTGGTGTGGGTGTGGGTGTAGTGTGGTGTGGTGTGGTGTAGTGTAGTGTGGTGTAGTGTGGTGTAGTGTGGGTATAGTTTGGTGTAGTGTAGTGTGGTGTGGTGTGGTGTGGTGTGGGTGTAGTGTGGTGTAGTGTAGTGTAGTGTAGTGTGTTTGGTGTAGTGTGGTGTAGTGTGGTGTGGTGTGGTGTGGTGCAGTGTAGTGTAGCGTAGTGTGGTGTAGTGTAGTGTAGTGTGGTGTGGTGTAGTGTGGTGTGGTGTGGTGTGGTGCAGTGTAGTGTAGTGTAGTGTGGTGTAGTGTAGTGTGGTGTGGTGCGGTGCGGTGTGGTGTAGTGTGGTGTGGTGTGGTGCAGTGTAGTGTAGTGTGGTGTGGTGTGGGTGTAGTGTAGTGTAGTGTGGTGTAGTGTAGTGTGGTGTTGTGTAGTGTGGTGTGGGTGTAGTGTGGTGTAGTGTAGTGTAGTGTTGTGTGGTGTAGTGTGATGTAGTGTGGTGTAGTGGGGTGTGGTGTAGTGTGTTGTGGTGTGGGTGTAGTTTGGTGTAGTGTAGTGTGGTGTGGGTGTAGTGTGGTGTGGTGTAGTTTGGTGTAGTGTAGTGTAGTGTACTGTAGTGTAGTGTAGTGTAGTGTGTAGTGTAGTGTGGTGGGGTGCAGTGTAGTGGGGTGTAGTGTAGTGTACTGTGGTGTAGTGTAGTGTAGTGGGGTGTGGTGTAGTGTAGTGTAGTGTAGTGGGGTGTAGTGTAGTGTAGTGGGGTGTAGTGTAGTGTAGTGGGGTGTAGTGTAGTGGGGTGTAGTGTAGTGTAGTGTAGAGTGGTGTGGTGTAGTGTGGTGTAGTGTACTGTAGTGTAGTGTTGTGTGGTGTAGTGCAGTGTAGTGTAGTGCAGTGTAGTGTAGTGTGGTGTGGTGTGGTGTGGTGTAGTGTGGTGTAGTGTACTGTAGTGTAGTGTACTGTAGTGTAGTGTGGTGGGGTGCAGTGTAGTGGGGTGTAGTGTAGTGTACTGTGGTGTAGTGTAGTGTAGTGGGGTGTGGTGTAGTGTAGTGTGGTGTAGTGTAGTGTAGTGGGGTGTAGTGTAGTGTAGTGGGGTGTAGTGTAGTGTAGTGGGGTGTAGTGTAGTATAGTGTGGTGTAGTGTAGTGTAGTGGGGTGTAGTGTAGTGGGGTGTAGTGTACTGTAGTGTAGTTTAGTGTGGTGTAGTGTAGTGTAGTATGGTGTAGTGTAGTGTGGTGTGGTGTAGTGTAGTGTAGTGTAGTGTGGTGTTGTGTAGTGTGGTGTGGTGTAGTTTGGTGTAGTGTAGTGTGGTGTGGTGTGGTGTGGGTGTAGTGTAGTGTAGTGTGGTGTAGTGTAGTGTAGTGTAGTGTGGTGTTGTGTAGTGTGGTGTAGTGTAGTGTGGTGTAGTTTGGTGTAGTGTAGTGTGGTGTGGTGTGGTGTGGGTGTAGTGTAGTGTGGTGTAGTCTAGTGTAGTGTGGTGTAGTGTAGTGGGGTGTAGTGTAGTGTGGTGTAGTGTGGTGTGGTGTAGTGTAGTGTGGTGTGGTGTAGTGTACTGTGGTGTAGTGTAGTGTAGTGGGGTGTGGTGTAGTGTAGTGTAGTGTAGTGGGGTGTAGTGTAGTGTAGTGGGGTGTAGTGTAGTGTAGTGGGGTGTAGTGTAGTGGGGTGTAGTGTAGTGTAGTGTAGAGTGGTGTGGTGTAGTGTGGTGTAGTGTACTGTAGTGTAGTGTTGTGTGGTGTAGTGCAGTGTAGTGTAGTGCAGTGTAGTGTAGTGTGGTGTGGTGTGGTGTGGTGTAGTGTGGTGTAGTGTACTGTAGTGTAGTGTACTGTAGTGTAGTGTGGTGGGGTGCAGTGTAGTGGGGTGTAGTGTAGTGTACTGTGGTGTAGTGTAGTGGGGTGTGGTGTGGTGTAGTGTAGTGTGGTGTAGTGTAGTGTAGTGGGGTGTAGTGTAGTGTAGTGGGGTGTAGTGTAGTGTAGTGGGGTGTAGTGTAGTATAGTGTGGTGTAGTGTAGTGTAGTGGGGTGTAGTGTAGTGGGGTGTAGTGTACTGTAGTGTAGTTTAGTGTGGTGTAGTGTAGTGTAGTATGGTGTAGTGTAGTGTGGTGTGGTGTAGTGTAGTGTAGTGTAGTGTGGTGTTGTGTAGTGTGGTGTGGTGTGCTGTAGTTTGGTGTAGTGTAGTGTGGTGTGGTGTGGTGTGGGTGTAGTGTAGTGTAGTGTGGTGTAGTGTAGTGTAGTGTAGTGTGGTGTTGTGTAGTGTGGTGTAGTGTAGTGTGGTGTAGTTTGGTGTAGTGTAGTGTGGTGTGGTGTGGTGTGGGTGTAGTGTAGTGTGGTGTAGTCTAGTGTAGTGTGGTGTAGTGTAGTGGGGTGTAGTGTAGTGTGGTGTAGTGTGGTGTGGTGTAGTGTAGTGTGGTGTGGTGTAGTGTGGTGTAGTGTACTGTAGTGTAGTGTTGTGTGGTGTAGTGCAGTGTAGTGTAGTGTAGTGTAGTGTGGTGTGGTGTGGTGTGGTGTGGTGTAGTGTAGTGTTGTGTGGTGTAGTGCAGTGTAGTGTAGTGTAGTGTAGTGTGGTGTAGTGTGGTGTAGTGTACTGTAGTGTAGTGTTGTGTGGTGTAGTGCAGTGTAGTGTAGTGTAGTGTGGTGTGGTGTGGTGTAGTGTGGTGTAGTGTACTGTAGTGTAGTGTACTGTAGTGTAGTGTAGTGTGTAGTGTAGTGTGGTGGGGTGCAGTGTAGTGGGGTGTAGTATAGTGTACTGTGGTGTAGTGTAGTGGGGTGTGGTGTAGTGTAGTGTGGTGTAGTGTAGTGGGGTGTAGTGTGATGTAGTGTAGTGTAGTGGGCTGTAGTGTAGTGTAGTGTAGTGTAGTGTAGTGTAGTGTACTGTAGTGTAGTGTGGTGTAGTGTAGTGTAGTATGGTGTAGTGTAGTGTGGTGTGGTGTAGTGTAGTGTAGTGTAGTGTAGTTTGGTGTAGTGTAGTGTAGTGTGGTGGTGTGGTGTGGTGTGGTGTAGTGTAGTGTGGTGTAGTTTGGTGTAGTGTGGTGTGGGTGTAGTGTAGTGTAGTGTGGTGTAGTGTAGTGTAGTGTGGTGTGGGTGTAGTGTGGTGTAGTGTAGTGTGGTGTTGTGTAGTGTGGTGTGGTGTGGTGTGGGTGTAGTGTAGTGTAGTGTGGTATGGTGTAGTGTAGTGTGGTGTTGTGTAGTATGGTGTGGTGTGGGTGTGGGTGTAGTGGTGTGGTGTAGTGTAGTGTGGTGTGGTGTGGTGTGGTGTGGTGTAGTGTGGGTATAGTTTGGTGTAGTGTAGTGTGGTGTGGTGTGGTGTGGTGTGGGTGTAGTGTGGTGTAGTGTAGTGTAGTGTAGTGTGTTTGGTGTAGTGTGGTGTAGTGTGATGTGGTGTAGTGTGGTGTGGTGCGGTGTGGTGTAGTGTGGTGTAGTGTAGTGTGGTGTGGTGTGGTGTGGTGCAGTGTAGTGTAGTGTGGTGCGGTGTAGTGTAGTGTGGTGTAGTGTAGTGTGGTGTGGTGCGGTGTAGTGTAGTGTGGTGTGGTGTGGTGTGGTGCAGTGTAGTGTGGTGTGGTGTAGTGTAGTGTGGTGTCGTGTAGTGTAGTGTGGTATGGTGCAGTGTAGTGTGGTGTGGTGTAGTGTAGTGTGGTGTGATGTGGTGTGGGTGTGGGTGTAGTGTGGTGTGGTGTGGTGTAGTGTAGTGTGGTGTAGTGTGGTGTAGTGTGGGTATAGTTTGGTGTAGTGTAGTGTGGTGTGGTGTGGTGTGGTGTGGGTGTAGTGTGGTGTAGTGTAGTGTAGTGTAGTGTGTTTGGTGTAGTGTGGTGTAGTGTGGTGTGGTGTGGTGCAGTGTAGTGTAGCGTAGTGTGGTGTAGTGTAGTGTAGTGTGGTGTTGTGTAGTGTGGTGTGGTGTGGTGTGGTGCAGTGTAGTGTAGTGTAGTGTGGTGTAGTGTAGTGTGGTGTGGTGCGGTGCGGTGTGGTGTAGTGTGGTGTGGTGTGGTGTGGTGCAGTGTAGTGTAGTGTGGTGTGGTGTGGGTGTAGTGTAGTGTAGTGTGGTGTAGTGTAGTGTGGTGTTGTGTAGTGTGGTGTGGGTGTAGTGTGGTGTGGTGTGGTGTGGTGTGGTGCAGTGTAGTGTGGTGTGGTGTGGTGTAGTGTAGTGTGGTGTCGTGTAGTGTAGTGTGGTATGGTGCAGTGTAGTGTGGTGTGGTGTAGTGTAGTGTGGTGTGATGTGGTGTGGGTGTGGGTGTAGTGTGGTGTGGTGTGGTGTAGTGTAGTGTGGTGTAGTGTGGTGTAGTGTGGGTATAGTTTGGTGTAGTGTAGTGTGGTGTGGTGTGGTGTGGTGTGGGTGTAGTGTGGTGTAGTGTAGTGTAGTGTAGTGTGTTTGGTGTAGTGTGGTGTAGTGTGGTGTGGTGTGGTGTGGTGCAGTGTAGTGTAGCGTAGTGTGGTGTAGTGTAGTGTAGTGTGGTGTGGTGTAGTGTGGTGTGGTGTGGTGTGGTGCAGTGTAGTGTAGTGTAGTGTGGTGTAGTGTAGTGTGGTGTGGTGCGGTGCGGTGGGTGTGGTGTGGTGTGGTGCAGTGTAGTGTAGTGTGGTGTGGTGTGGGTGTAGTGTAGTGTAGTGTGGTGTAGTGTAGTGTGGTGTTGTGTAGTGTGGTGTAGTGTAGTGTGGTGTGGTGTGGTGTGGTGTGGTGCAGTGTAGTGTGGTGTGGTGTGGTGTAGTGTAGTGTGGTGTCGTGTAGTGTAGTGTGGTATGGTGCAGTGTAGTGTGGTGTGGTGTAGTGTAGTGTGGTGTGATGTGGTGTGGGTGTGGGTGTAGTGTGGTGTGGTGTGGTGTAGTGTAGTGTGGTGTAGTGTGGTGTAGTGTGGGTATAGTTTGGTGTAGTGTAGTGTGGTGTGGTGTGGTGTGGTGTGGTGTGGGTGTAGTGTGGTGTAGTGTAGTGTAGTGTAGTGTGTTTGGTGTAGTGTGGTGTAGTGTGGTGTGGTGTGGTGTGGTGCAGTGTAGCGTAGTGTGGTGTAGTGTAGTGTAGTGTGGTGTGGTGTAGTGTGGTGTGGTGTGGTGTGGTGCAGTGTAGTGTAGTGTAGTGTGGTGTAGTGTAGTGTGGTGTGGTGCGGTGTAGTGTGGTGTGGTGTGGTGTGGTGCAGTGTAGTGTAGTGTGGTGTGGTGTGGGTGTAGTGTAGTGTAGTGTGGTGTAGTGTAGTGTGGTGTTGTGTAGTGTGGTGTGGGTGTAGTGTGGTGTAGTGTAGTGTAGTGTTGTGTGGTGTAGTGTGATGTAGTGTGGTGTAGTGGGGTGTGGTGTAGTGTGTTGTGGTGTGGGTGTAGTTTGGTGTAGTGTAGTGTGGTGTGGGTGTAGTGTGGTGTGGTGTAGTTTGGTGTAGTGTAGTGTAGTGTAGTGTAGTGTGGTGTGGTGTGGTGTGGGTGTAGTGTAGTGTAGTGTAGTGTGGTGTGGTGCAGTGTAGTGCAGTGTAGTGTGGTGTAGTGTGGTGTGGTGCGGTGTGGTGTGGTGTGGTGTGGTGTAGTGTGGTGTGGTGTGGTGTGGGTGTAGTTTGGTGTAGTGTAGTGTGGTGTGGGTGTAGTGTGGTGTGGTGTAGTTTGGTGTAGTGTAGTGTAGTGTTGTGTAGTGTAGTGTGGTGTGGTGTGGTGTGGTGTGGGTGTAGTGTAGTGTAGTGTGGTGTAGTGTGGTGTGGTGTGGGTGTAGTGTAGTGTGGTGTGGTGTAGTGTAGTGTGGTGTTGTGTAGTGTGGTGTGGTGTGGTGTAGTGTAGTGTAGTGTGGTGTCGTGTAGTGTGGTGTAGTGTGGTGTAGTGTGGTGTAGTGTGGTGTGGTGTAGTGTGGGTATAGTTTGGTGTAGTGTGGTGTGGTGTGGTGTGGGTGTAGTGTAGTGTAGTGTGTTTGGTGTAGTGTGGTGTGGTGTAGTGTGGTGTGGTGTGGTGCGGTGTAGTGTAGTGTAGTGTGATGTGGTGCAGTCTAGTGTGGTGTGGTGTAGTGTAGTGTGGTGTGGTGTGGTGCGGTGTAGTGTAGTGTGGTGTGGTGCAGTGTAGTGTAGTGTGGTGTAGTGTAGTGTGGTGTGGTGTAGTGTGGTGTGGTGTGGTGCGGTGCAGTGTAGTGTAGTGTGGTGTGGTGCGGTGTAGTGTAGTGTGGTGTGGTGTGGTGTAGTGTGGTGTGGTGTAGTGTAGTGTAGTGTGGTGCGGTGCAGTGTAGTGTGGTGTGGTGTGGTGTGGTGCGGTGCAGTGTAGTGTAGTGTGGTGTGGTGTGGTGCAGTGTAGTGTGGTGTGGTGTGGTGCAGTGTAGTGTAGTGTGGTGTGGTGTGGGTGTAGTGTAGTGTGGTGTAGTGTAGTGTTGTGTAGTGTGGTGTGGGTGTAGTGTGGTGTAGTGTAGTGTAGTGTTGTGTGGTGTAGTGTGATGTAGTGTGGTGTAGTGTGGTGTGGTGTAGTGTGGTGTGGTGTGGTGTGGGTGTAGTTTGGTGTAGTGTAGTGTGGTGTGGGTGTAGTGTGGTGTGGTGTAGTTTGGTGTAGTGTAGTGTAGTGTTGTGTAGTGTAGTGTGGTGTGGTGTGGTGTGGGTGTAGTGTAGTGTAGTGTGGTGTAGTGTAGTGTAGTGTGGTGTGGTGTGGTGTGGGTGTAGTGTAGTGTAGTGTGGTGTGGTGTGGTGTAGTGTGGTGTTGTGTAGTGTGGTGTGGTGTGGTGTGGGTGTGGGTGTAGTGTGGTGTGGTGTAGTGTAGTGTAGTGTGGTGTCGTGTAGTGTGGTGTAGTGTGGTGTGGTGTAGTGTGGGTATAGTTTGGTGTAGTGTGGTGTGGTGTGGTGTGGGTGTAGTGTAGTGTAGTGTGTTTGGTGTAGTGTGGTGTGGTGTAGTGTGGTGTGGTGTGGTGTAGTGTAGTGTAGTGTGGTGTGGTGTGGTGTGGTGCAGTCTAGTGTGGTGTGGTGTAGTGTAGTGTGGTGTGGTGTGGTGCGGTGTAGTGTAGTGTGGTGTGGTGCAGTGTAGTGTAGTGTGGTGTAGTGTAGTGTGGTGTGGTGTAGTGTGGTGTAGTGTGGTGTGGTGCGGTGCAGTGTAGTGTAGTGTGGTGTGGTGCAGTGTAGTGTGGTGTAGTGTAGTGTGGTGTGGTGTGGTGTGGTGTAGTGTGGTGTGGTGTAGTGTAGTGTAGTGTGGTGCGGTGCAGTGTGGTGTGGTGTGGTGTGGTGCGGTGTAGTGTAGTGTGGTGTGGTGTGGTGCAGTGTAGTGTGGTGTGGTGTGGTGTGGTGCGGTGTGGTATAGTGTAGTGTGGTGTGGTGCAGTGTAGTGTGGTGTGGTGTAGTGTAGTGTGGTGTGGTGCAGTGTAGTGTGGTGTGGTGTAGTGTAGTGTGGTGTGGTGTGGTGCAGTGTAGTGTAGTGTGGTGTGGTGTGGTGCAGTGTAGTGTGGTGTAGTGTAGTGTGGTGTGGTGTGGTGTAGTGTAGTGTGGTGTGGTGTGGTGTGGTGCAGTGTAGTGTAGTGTGGTGTAGTGTTGTGTGGTCTAGTGTGGTGTGGTGTAGTGTGGTGTAGTGTGGTGTAGTGTGGTGTGGTGTGGTGCGGTGTAGTGTAGTGTAGTGTAGTGTGGTGTGGTGTGGTGTGGTGTGGTGTAGCACAGGGGTGCCGCTGAGGATGCTGGCTTGACAACGCCTCACTCAACTGTAGGCCAGTTTTATCAACACCCCTACTCTGCAGACAAAACAAACTGTTCCTAACAATCTCAACACTGTTCCCAAGTAGCTCCACTCACATACAACACAACATCACCCTCCTCCTCTCAGCTTGGAATATTCCCAAGACCATGTGACTGAGTTGGTTGTTGGGAAGTGCTATAGGAACATTAAAGATGTGTTTTCAATTCTCCCTTGGGTCATATTGTTTGTGTTAAATGTGAGATTCTTTGGCTAAAAGCATCTGCCAAATGACTCATTATCTAGATAGATTCCAAATGAGGAGAGAAAGAGCTGCCTCCCAAATAGTCAGATTGATGTACCTTTGGACAGCATACACTTTAAATGCCCATACTTGGCATAGATGTGCATGTTTAGGATGATGTGTTTCAATGTTGAGCCCAAGGCATGTCACTGATACGTACCAGCCTTGATTCTGATTGACCACATCAATACACTAATTTCCATAGTTCCATAGTTCTTGCCTTGGCTTCTCTTCCCAGCAGTGCCAGATGTTTGGGAGGGAGATGGTTTGCCCAAGTCAAGACCCAGAGTTTTTTTTTAGAGCACTTATTCCACACCTGTAGTAGTAGGCCTGCATGGCAAACTGTTTATTTGTTCTGTGGGTGGCTCCCCTGGCTCCCGCTGAACTACGGCTACCACCGAATCTTAGAAACAAACAAGCTAGAGAGAGGCCTGGTTTGGCAGCTCCTCTCAGCAAGCTGAAGCCAAAACAATTAGGGAGGAGTAAGACGACTTATTACTATCACGACAATTCTATTACCTTCCCATTCACCTCAGTAACAGGGTGAATAAACAACCTGCATAACTCATAACCACCTAAATCTATGTCATTAGGTGAAGGGCACACAGAACAGGCCGTAGCCGATGATTGGTTGGAGGGATGGGTTCCTACCTTGGCAAGTCCTCTCATTGGTCAGCAGCTTGTAGCCCTTCTTGCAGCTGCACTCGAAGCTGCCCACTGTGTTCCGACACACGTGGTCACATCCCCCATTGTTCAGGCGGCACTCGTCAATGTCTGAGGACAGAAAACACATACAGCAGAGAACTCACTCCAACACACAGACAGGAAGAGAGAGAAAGAACAAGAGAAGGTGCAGTAGAGAGGGTGGGGGGAGAGAGCAAGAGAGAGAGAGAGAGAGAGAGAGAGAGAGAGAGAGAGAGAGAGAAAGAAAGAAAGAAAGAAAGAAAGAAAGAAAGAAAGAAAGAAGAAAGAAAGAAAGAAAGAAAGAAAGAAAGAAAGAAAGAAAGAAAGAAAGAAAGAAAGAAAGAAAGAAAGAAAGAAAGAAAGAAAGAGAGAGGAAGAGAGAGATAGAGGGCAAGGATGTGGTGTGCGTTTGAGGGCTGCTATATGTATGTGTGATGGATGACTCTGGGGCCTAGCAGTCTGGGAGCAGTCGGGGTGTTAAGTAGAGTATGATAATCCACACGGCTGACTGGAGATCCATCCCAGAGAGAGAAGAGAGAGATGCACAGGGAAAGTGCATCAGGGATTTCTCCTTAGATCTGGGACGGGTATGATCTGGGTCTGTATGTGTTTAGAATAGATCACAGCTCTTACAGAAACAGCAAGGGGAAAACTATGTCTCAGCAGCACAGCCCCACCACAGCTCGACCATTCTTTCATCGTCAATAACAAATCAATACATTATATAGCTCACCCGGGCTTTGATCGGGACTTGGCCTGGCAGGTTCGATCAGACTAACTCTGAATCATCATTGTAAATGAAGCATCCGTCTCTTGAGGGACAGTTTAGTACATCATCTGGTTAAAATAAATGCATCAGAAATTGAATAAAATTATAATTCTCTCCTGTCTCTCTCTTCGTCTCTACCCCCTGAGAGGTCCCTTGCCCGCAGCGGGCCTCTGTTTTCTCTTGCCAGTGCTGTCTGAGGTTGTTTTCCTTTTCTTTCCTCTCAAACCAAACTAATAAACCCAATGTACTTTTATCAGAGTTGTTAGCGTAACGTTATGAGTACTGAAGGGGAAGCAGACTCCTATTCTAGGCTTTTTGGCAGCATCAACAGTCTTGAGTTTCTCCACAGAGCTCTTCTCTCTCTCTCTCTGTTATTATCTCCTTGAAATGTACTCCTAATCTAAACCGTTCTTACTCCCATGCTCTTGTTTGTATAAATTAAGAACAGCTTTTGATAAGTTGTGAGGATATCAAGCTATTTGTATTTGACAGCAACAACATATGGGTAGCTTGACAAATGGATTTGCTGCCAAAGCAATACCCAGAACAGCAGGGTCATTCGAATATATACAGTATTGAAGTGTTGGCATCATTAGACCTCAACTCTCCACTCCATCCCAATGTAAGAGCTGTGACAGAGGCAGAGGCTTCCGATGAGACAGAGGGGATGAGGCAGAGCAGGGTGGCAAGGCGCCACTGGGGAACCAGACATCAGCAGTCCTACACGCCTCAACGAGCCCACAATGCATCTCTGATTAGAGTGTCAGGTCCCTGCTCTCCAAGGCCACTGTGTGTGTGTGTGTGTGTGTGTGTGTGTGTGTGTGTGTGTGTGTGTGTGTGTGTGTGTGTGTGTGTGTGTGTGTGTGTGTGTGTGTGTGTGTGTGTGTGTGTGTGTGTGTGTGTGTGTGTGTGTGTGTGTGTGTGTGTGTGTGTGTGTGTGGCAGTAAAACCTTAGGAACCAGCAAGAATGACCAAAAGGAAACGCTACAAAGAATGAGTGGATAGTTTAGGAAGAAAAATAATGATTGACAGGCTTAACTGGTACTGTAACAGGGTGGAGCTTGGGTGACTGACAGAATACTATGCTTTAGAACATGAAGGACAAAGTCTGGGTTAAGTCTAGTGATAACTCATTGTATATGTGAGAGGTTGGGAGACTGTATAATTGACATTGTGAAAGGGGTGGAGATAATGTAATTGACAGGTGGATAGTTGCTGTTTGAGAGGATGAGAGGTGAGAGAGGGAGACTGGCTTTGTGTATGTGTGTTAGGTTACCTTTGCAGGTCTTGCGGTCTGGCTGGAGAGTAAAGCCAACAGGACAGCTGCAGCGGACTCCGGTCACCGCGTCATGACACGTGCTGTCACAGCCACCGTTGTTCACTGCACACGTCTCTGCAGAGAGAAACACACATGCAGTACATCACAGTTAGACACACACACCGGGATCTATAGGTGGTAGAACTGGTACCAAAACCGGATGCTTTTCATTATCCTTTTAAAAAGATGTCTATTATACAATGCAGTTCCAAAGAGGATAATACAAAGAGAGAGAAGAGACAGGAAATTGCTTCAGTAGTTTGCTCCTGTGTGGAACAAGGGAAGTGAACAAGAGAGCACAGTTAGATAATGCAACACATGATACTATGAATGATAGAGGATCAGAGTACAAAGAGCATAGTGTCAAGACATAAACAAATGAGTGTGTGCACACGTGGATGTTTGGCTGCTTTTGGGACAAGGTGAGTTAAACTCCACCCACCCCCATTCCTCCCCCAACTTCCTCACAGAACATCAACCAACTCCTCTCATGAGGCCGGCAGCTCTTCCTCCAGACAGTTGAGGTCAAAATCATTTTTTTTACCCTGGCTTTGACAAGAGCTTTCAGGCATTTTGGGGATAAAAAAGCAATTTCACCAGGCCAGTCCGTGCGTTAGCCTGATTGATTTGAAGAATGGAGGCCATTTAGTCAGGGAAGGGAGGGTAGTCCAGCTCCTCTCTAGACACTGACACATTTCACAGAGAAGACTGACTTTTAACAAAAAGCATAAGAGAATAAATTTGTTAGCACTTTAAAGAGCTTGGTGTCCGTCTGCGAGCTGTAACAGGCTTTTGGCAGCCATCGCCAAAAGCTTCAAACACTCTGGAGAAATAACACCATTAAAAACAAAACCTGATCTACTCGGGGAAATCACGATACCTTGCTACAAGGGCATCTGGTCACTCTTAGAGAAGCACATAGCATCACTTTTCCTCTAATAAGCTGAGGGATACCAGTCGGCAGTTATTTCACAAACTAGGTCTATTAAATACCCAAGAGCTTATCTCATAAAGTGCACCAGAACAGCTGGCCTGGCCGTGGGCTTCACCGCAGACTGCTGAGAGGGTTGAAACTGGTATGGAGAGGGCTTCTCACACGTGGCACCACAGAGGAAGCACAGCTGCCCCATTCTCCACAGAGAATAACTGGATCTCTGTGGGGAATACCTAAGCTAACATGAAACGGTGCTGCAGGGAGCAGCCATGATGGGGCAGACCAAACCCTTTTTATACACATCAACTCTACTGCAAGTCATAGATCAAGGAATGCTATTTAGGTGGGAGAAAGTGTTTAAGCGTTTATTGCTTGTTTCACATCTGGAAGACAGTGGCATCACGGCGACACTGTGACAGAGATCTCAGGCAGTTTGGTGCTGATATGGGCCTGGGGCTGGCTCCGGCTGTAACTTAAAGACCATGACTCGGCCATCCTGTGGAAGTCCATGGGTGCTGCGCTGGGGTAGAAAGAGAGAGAGAGCATTCCTAGCGAACCACGGTGCTGCTGTGCGGGGGAGAGTGGCACAGCCAGTGTGTTTGTCCAAGTCGCACACTGTCTGCGAGGCACTGAGAGTTGGCAGACAGGGTGATGCGGCACTGTCACGACATGCCCCCAAAACGCCAAGAGAGGCAGTATCACACCAAACAGTAATGATCATGAGGGTAGAGAAATATTTATGACGATTATGGCTTGCCAAAAAGGAAGAGGGAGACACGCTCTGGTATGTGTGTGGGTTGTGTTCTCTGGATGCAGGATGCAGACCAGCCACGTCCACAGTCAGTGTATTGGGTTATATGGGCAGACTTTTGTAAATATTCACAATATGAAGGCTCTGATATGTACGGTGTTGATTTGTATCAGTTCCATATGTTGATGTAATGTACAGTGCACCTATCTCCCTGAAGCAATAACAAAGCTTTGTCATTTGACTGCCAAATTACACCTACGTGGTGATAAGCTTTGGTTGTTTGCCAAGGGGCGACATACCTCTTGCTGGCTGCCAATAAAATGCATTTGATTTTGGGAGGACATAGGCAACAAGTCCAAAGTGGCTGTTACCACCAATTGGATAGTTGAACCAAATATTTTATAAGCCTTAAAAATGATAAATCAGCATTGAGTTATATATGGTTTATTTGAACAACGACAAAGAAACACACACACACACACACACACACACACATACTCCTCCAAATAAAAGCCTCTGAGTTCACCTAGCAGCAGACATGCAGTTAGAATTGGGTTATTCTGAAAATAGTGCACAAAAAGGTTATTTCAGACGGAAGAAAAATGATGTAGGGAATGCTTTTTGAATAATAAAAAAAACAATAGGACGATAACAACCCCTGAAAATGGTTTGCAAATTTCCTTTACTGCTGTAGCTTTGAAAGCAACCCCAAGAGCAAGCTTTTGTCAGGCTGGGCTGTATGGATTTCTGGGCTCATTAAGCAATGCTCTTTGAGCTCAGTTTGAGCTGACTGAAACCTCAGCAGAAAGCATGAGCCACCATGGTAACTCACTCACAATGATCTTTTTCCCCCTCTCTCTCTCTCTCCCTCCTCCTCGCCCTCCTCCTCTCCCACTCTCTCTCCCTCTCTCCCTCCTCCTCTCCCTATCTCTCTCTGCTTATTTTTCTTGTCACTTCTGTCAGATCATAACAGCATAATTTATACAGCAAAAAAAAAATCTCCAATTATATTGATCATAATATTGAGCTTGATAGAGAGGGTGACTGTTGTACACTCTACACCCAATCTTAAATGTTAAGAGTAATCTTGAAAAACATCAAACCTGTAATGTACATTTCTCCAAGTGGAAGGATAGGTGAAACTTTAGAACAGAGAGGTATTCTATGTTCAGTCTATTGTGTGGCTGAGTGTCAAGTCATGGCCGTGCCTCTGGCTCCCTCTCAAGCACTAACACTCTGTGAAAGCATTCCAAATCCGGCCACGGATAGGTGCTCGGCACAGCACAGGGCTTAATTCTCTTCCTAGCAGTTGTATCAAAACACAAATAAACATCAGGGCCCTTGGCTTGGCCTGTTTCTAAAGAGCCATCACGGTAATTGGAAGAGAGAGGTTGAGGACTTTGAGTCAGGCTATTCACTTAGCCTAGCTTTCACCAGCACATCCACATACAGCTATCAAAGGAGGCATAGAACGTTTATGAAAGGGTCAGACAGAACAGATTGGCCAGGGATTAACTCTAGGTAGGGAAGGGCTGCTCTATGTTACAGCTCCAGGAAGTCTATTCTAAAGCCTCTATATTGTAGCATTCAATAGATCCCATATATCTCTTATCTGTCTTTCAT
This sequence comes from Salmo salar, assembly GCF_965601325.2. Taxonomy (NCBI): domain Eukaryota; kingdom Metazoa; phylum Chordata; class Actinopteri; order Salmoniformes; family Salmonidae; genus Salmo; species Salmo salar. The sequence continues at coordinate 34,993,584 of NC_138303.1, read as the reverse complement.
TTTCATCATATTGTTTTGTGCTGGTAAGTTGAAGGCTTATTTTCCTAACAGCAGCTGTGTTTTGAAAAGGCGTGGTTTGACATGGGCAGCAACCATTGTTATTGAAAGGGCATTCACAGAAGGAAGAGGAAGGTGGGGAGGTGTCAAAGGTCAGGGGTCAGAGAGGGATGATGCCCCTTTGGGAGGGGTGCAATGTGTGTTAGGTTAGTTAGTTTCCCCCGGGTCGGTCGGCCTACACCCCACACCCACATGGAAGGACAGAGGGGCGCAGTCAGGAGGAGTCAGGGGGTCAGTGGAGCCCCCCAGAGAGGAGCCAGAGGAACAGAGATATTTACCATTGGGGAACAGCTGTGGGGCTGCCTGGTTCTGGACACTCCTCTCCCCTGCACACACATATACACATACATTGCAAAAATACTGCTTTAGTGCTCCATTTAGAAACATGGGCCGAACATCTGAGACGTCATCATGAGAATAATCCTCTATGTATATAATACTGTACTTTAGTTCAATGGAATTGCCCCCATTTCTGGGCAGGTTCACTAAGCATATTCATGAAACACATAAGTCATCCATCTCTCCTAGATGAAACACTCAGAATCAATGACCAGAGGAGTTGCAGAAAACCATTGATTTGTCACAAGGGCAAAACTATTGATAATAATTGTACTATTGATAATGCAAGGATGGCTGGCCAGACAATGTTGTGTACATTCTAAATCAAAACAGAAAATGACTATGACAGATAACTCGCTAGAACTAGGTCACCTCTAATGACAAAGGCAGACAAAGGCAGATACCCACACCATGCAATCATGCACATACAAGAGCCACATGTTCAAGAGGAGGCAGACTTGAGGTAAAGCCAAGTTAGTGCAAACTCTGCAAGCCATTATAGCAAGAGTCATATAGTTAGTGGTTAGTAAGAGAAGACAGGTCAGAGATGGATTCACCATCATGCTTTGCTGCCAGGCATTCAGGGTTAAAAATAAGAAGTTGTGGCATCTCACAGCATGGTGCTACTGTTGTGTTATGTTGTGTGACACTACTCTCTTCGACATGCTTAGAACATGTATTCCTCTAGTGTCATTCAGGTGAGTTAGGGATTACACAGGTCCACGTCTGTTTTCATAGAAACGCATGAGAACCGTTGAGGATTCTTTACCTCAGCGAGGAGACCGCACACATAGAATGCACTGTTTACATCCTCTGATGCCATAGATATGCCAATATGACTGGGTGATTCCATGCCAGCATAGGCCGAAAATATTTGGGGTATCTCAGATTGTTTTACTCATTGTGGTGATTCTTCTAGACAGAAAGATAGAGCGCTGTCAAAAGTACTCCAACACACAACTACTAGAAGAATGAATATGCAGTATGGATCACCCGTTAGTATGTATGTGTGTGCACTTTTGTGCATGCATGCGATCGTGAGTGTATGTCCATATACATGTGTGTGTGCATGCGTGCGTGTGTGTGCATATGTGTGTGTGTGTGTATGTGTGTGTATATGTGTGTGTATGCAAAGGTGTAAAGTAATTAAGTAAAAATACTTTAAAGTACTACTTAAGTAGTTTTTAGGGGTATCTGTACTTCACTATTTCTATTTTTTGACAACTTTTACTTTTACTCCGCTAAAGAAAATAATGTACTTTTTACTCCATACATTTTCCCTGACACCCAAAAGTACTCGTTCATTTTTGAATTCTTAGCAGGACAGGAAAATGGTCCAATTCACACACTTATCAAGAGAACATCCCTGGTCATCCCTACTGCCTCTGATCTGGCGGACTCACTAAAAAGAAATACTTCGTATGTATGCGTGTTGTAGTGTGCCCCTGGCTATCAGTAAATTAAAAAAAAGAAAATTGTGCCGTCTGGTTTGCTTAATATAAGGAATTTGAAAGGATTTATACTTTTACTTTTGATACTTAAGTATATTTTAGTAATTACATTTACTTTTGAAACAAAAGTATATTTAAAACCAAACACTTTTAGACTTTTACCCAAGTAGTATTTTACTGGGTGACTTTCACTTTTACTTGAGTCATTTTCCATTAAGGTATCTTTACATTTACTCAAGCATGACAAGTATTTCCACCACTGTGTGCGTGTGTGTGTGTGTGTGTGTGTGTGTGGATGGCATAGTGTGACTAGCTCCTAAAATGATGCAGTTCCTGAGCATGTCTGCATCTGCCTGTTATTGGGAGAGGTTTGTGATCTGCTCTACTAACAGCTTGAATACTTCCACATGATAGCTGCTCCTTTCTGTTTTCTTACGCTTCTTGCTTTACAGAAACGTACTGTATTTGCAAACATACTGGAGACCAGACGTAGAGGGAAGGTTACAGTGTGTTAATCCAACATAAATGGAAAGTTTGATTTGGTAATCTGATGAGTTTTCCATACGGTAAATCAGATCATACATCACTTACTGACTGTGTGTGTGTGTGTGTGTGTGTGTGTGTGTGTGTGTGTGTGTGTGTGTGTGTGTGTGTGTGTGTGTGTGTGTGTGTGTGTGTGTGTGACAGGGCCGGACCATACTAATTTGATGTGTGTGTTTTTCTCCATATAGAGGAGCTTTACTGATACGTACGTTTACAGCATGTACAAGTAAACATGTTGAGACTTGCACCATAAACTCTAAACCCCCAACAATGCACTAAAAGTGACTGATAGGAAAGATGAAAGGCAAAATGTTTCAAATAGAAGAGGGCTATGCACTGCCCATTGAATGATGGCTGAGTTTGGGTGGAGAGACTGAGACAACAGAATTAATGAAGATGTGGCACAGTGCATCACCACAATGAGTAAAAAAACTAAAGAACAACAACGAAATCAATAGACAGTGTAGGACTACTATGATCAACGGTGGTTTAGTCCTGTTCCAGTGTTATTCAATAGACAGTGTAGGACTACTATGATCAACGGTGGTTTAGTCCTGTTCCAGTGTTATTCAATAGACAGTGTAGGACTACTATGATCAACGGTGGTTTAGTCCTGTTCCTGTGTTATTCAATAGACAGTGTAGGACTACTATGATCAACGGTGGTTTAGTCCTGTTCCAGTGTTATTCAATAGACAGTGTAGGACTACTATGATCAACGGTGGTTTAGTCCTGTTCCAGTGTTATTCAATAGACAGTGTAGGACTACTATGATCAACGATGGTTTAGTCCTGTTCCAGTGTTATTCATGGGACTGAGAGCATTGAAGTGGTAGTCACTGCTCAATTCAACTACTTTACTTTAGTATATTGGGGCTATATGAACAGAATACTCTAATTTACATAAAGGTTGCTTTGGTTGTTTTTCAATTTTGAATCATCCTCCATTACTGCTATATAAAAAATCTCTTGAGGAAATTAATTTTCACTGGGAGTCTCCATCTCCCAGTCTGTCCTGTCTGGCTGTCTTTAGTAATGTTAGTGCCTGGCTGAAGCAGTCCCAATCATCCTGTCAGTCAGCCCGCTGTGAGGGGCTCGTTTGGCGGTTTGTTTATTTTATTGTGGTTTTATTAACTAATAGTGCCTCTTGGAGAGATGGAGTGCATCAGCACCAAACCACAGAGTGGGCTGCTACCACAACTCCCCGCCCCCCTTGTCTCCCCCCTCCACAATCCACCGTACCAACAGAGCCTGTGGAGGGAAACCCAAGACCCTAACTGCCTGAGCGCTCCCTAATCTGTCACGTCAGACGCAGATCTCTTCGGTCTTGGTAATGGTGGCTCAGACATCGAATTTGGCCACGGCAGACTTTGTGGCGTCCTGGCAGCCTCGCTGGAGTACGGTGGTAATGATAGGGTGGTTGACCAGGCCTTGACATGGGCCTGGATCTCATCAGCACTGTGGTGGAGGGGGGGGGGGACTAGACACACTGAGCCAGCCAGACAATCAGCCACTGAAACCAGCCAACCAGTCAACCAAAACAGCTGACCAGCCACCAACACCAGCCAACCAGCTGCCCAAACCAGTCAACCAGCCACTGAAACCAGCCAACCAGCCTATACACAGCCTCGATTCATTTACAAAACGGCAAAAGCTGAACCAAAAATATACTATATATCCACCTGACAGAAAACACCAATCTGTCTGGTTCAATGTGTCTCTTTCCATGGGTCATTCTACACAGCCTCGATTTAATTACTTCCTGTCAACCATAGCAAACAACATTTACAAATGTCAATGAAGGTTTAGATTGGGTTTGATTAGGTATACTTTCAGTGTAACATCATTGAGGAGTTGACCAAAGGCCTAAGAGAGTAGAGGAGCTGCGTCTGGCTACATGGGGTGGTGAAGCGGAAGCAGAGGAAGCACAGTGTCCAGCGAAGCAGGGAGAGAGAAAAGAGCAAAGCAAATGCAGCCGGAGAGAGAGAGAGAGACAGAGAGAGAGAGAGAGCGAGAGAGAGAGAGAGAGAAGGTCACATCTGTAGGCTGCAGCAGAGAGAGGCACAGCTTTTGTCTTTGTGTGTAACAGCCAAAGCAGCAGAAGTCGACTCTTGGCGATGTAGATGCCTCTGGAACTACCTGGTAATATGTGAGTAAGGTTGTGGATATGATTGATACAGTACATGTCATATTCTATCTCAGAGCACATCCTTCAGGTAGTTATCCCCCACAACCCGTCCAATGTGTGCTGACTCACCTACACATGTCTTTCCATCAGTGTGCAGGGCAAACTTCATGTGACACGCACATCTGGGGCCGTGGTCCGTCTCCTCACAGATGTGCTGGCAACCCCCGTTGCCGTAGTTACAGGTCACTGTCAAGGAGCACACAGTTAGAGCAGAAGGAACATGCTGCACAGTCATCTGTGTGCTGTGACATCATCACCCTCTCAACCTCAGTGTGATGGAGACGTTTAGGCAGTCCTCCCATTTACACCTTGGTGTGAAGGAACTCACCCCCCTAAACCATCACCTACTTAGTGGAATGGAGCAGAACTGCAGAGTTCAGAGTTTTATTCTCACGGGACTCACATTTGAATGAGAGTACCGCTCTTTTAGTGTGTGTGTGTTTTTGTGGTGTGTTGATTGTGTCGACATTAGCATACTCAATACACCTGCGATGTCAGACTGCCAAAGGGTGAGAGCCAAGGCTTCCTCCTCCATCCTGTCTGCACTCTACTACCCCCGCGCCTTTTGCCCTTTTTCTGGGCTGTCACTTTTTTGTTGGAATAACACTTCTCCAATCCTTACCCAAACACAGGCAAATCCCCCATAAGCCCCGGCTCCAGCCCTGACCTGATGAGCCTTGTTGCAAGGCAACAGGAAGTGTGTGCTGTCCATCACAATGGCTCTGTCTCACAGAAACCTGCTGACCGCTCCCTTAGTTACTCTATTTGTGTCAATTATCAGACGGTATAAATCATTTGCTGTGATAAACTGGCAGAATCACTTGGAAACAACCGGTTTCTGACGCTGTTTTAAAAATCTGTTGGATGCATCTATTGGAAGGTAGAATGAGCTGAATGTTCTGCTCCACCTTCCGTAATAATAAGTGATTTATATGGAGTCATACTATAATGACTCTGCTTCGTGTGTAGAGGGGAGCAGGGGGCCCACTTACACTTGCAGTCCCTCATGTTCCTGGTGAGCTGGAAGCCAGGCCTGCACTCGCAGGCGATGCCTCCCTTTGGTGTCTCCCGGCAGATGTGAGCACAGCCATGGTTCTTATCCATGCAGGTGGGGCCCTCCTTGGTGCCCTCTGATCGCACTGCAGGGAGAAGAGTGAGTTAGAGGTGACCTAATAGATTGTACTACTTATTACTCCTTGTCCAGATGCCATGCCCACATCAGAGGAGGCTGGTGGGAGGAGCTATAGGAGGACGGGCTCATTGTAATGGCTGGAATGGAACGGAGTCAAACATATGGTTTCCATGTGTTTGATACTGTTCCATTTCCTCCATTCCAGCCATTACAATGAGCCCATCCTCCTATGGCCCCTACCACCAGCCTCCTCCCACACACACCCACCCACCCACCCACCCACACACACACACACACACACACACACACACACACACACACACACACACACACACACACACACACACACACACACACACACACACACACCCACACCCACACCCACACCCACACACACACACACACACCCCCTCCCTAACCCTGTCTGCTCCTGGTGACTGACATCCACAGTTGTCCCTGTTCCAAATGTCCAGTGTTGATGATCTCCTGTTAGAACACACTGCATTGTGCCAGGCTATAAAAACTAGCCCGCTTAGAGAAAGGATTTAACTCCCACCTGGAGTTGATCCTGCAGTCCTGTAAGCTTAATTGAGGTAATCCCTAACCAAAAAGAGGACACTAAGGAGACATTTAAACTTTCAGGCACATTCTTCAAACTCAGAGGCGTGCGAGGAGAGGCCTAAAAAACACATAGCACATTTCAGAGGTTTACTACACTCAAACCACAATGCTTTGGTTCAGTTAAAATGGGTCCGTTTTCTGTGGATGCATGGACCGATTATTTGTCCAAACCCAACAAAGGGATGCTTTTGTTGGACTCCATTATATACAGCCATCTTACAAAAGCTGAGTGTTTTAGCCATTCAAAGCTACACTCAAAGAGCCATGCAGATACAGCATTTTGATCTCATGTGTGTATGAAGGTCACTTCTACAACACCTTCCACGACTCAAGAGGATTCCATCCCAGGCCTCACTTGTGTTATAAATTATAACAGGAGGCAGTGGTATTTGTATTTATTTAACCTTTATTTTAACTAGGCAATTCAGTTAAGAACAAATTCTTATTTACTATGACGGCCTACCAAAAGGCAAAAGGCCTCCTGTGGGGCGGGGGCTGGGATAATATATATATATATATTTTTAAATATATATATAGGACAAAACACACGTCACGACAAGAGAGACAACACAACACTACATAAAGAGAGACCTAAGACGACAACATAGCATGACAGCAACACATGACAACACAGCATGGTAGCAGCACAACATGACAACAACATGGTAGCCACAAAACATGGTAGCAGCACAAAACATGGTACAAACTTTATTGGGCTCAGACAACAGCACAAAGGGCAAGAAGGTAGAGACAGCAATACATCACGCAAAGCAGCCACAACTGTCAGTAAGAGTGTCCATGATTGAGTCTTTGAATGAAGAGATTGAGATAAAACTGTCCAGTTTGAGTGTTTGTTACAGCTCGTTCCAGTCGCTAGCTGCAGTGAACTGAAAAGAGGAGCGACCCAGGGATGTGTGTGCTTTAAGGGATCTTTAACAGAATGTGACTGGCAGAACGGGTGTTGTATGTGGAGGATGAGGGCTACAGTAGATATCTCAGATAGGGGGGAGTTATGCTACTATGTATTATGTATGACATCTTTATAGATCACAGGCAGAGATTTGACTCCATGCGATGAGACAATGTCACTATTACAGCTGTAGTGACAAGCCCCAAACCCACTATCTCATTAAAAACCAAACACATCTCTCATCCCCCACCAATGTCCCTCCTCTACCTCTATGTGGTTAGAGGACACCAAATGGCGCCCTATTCCATATTTAGTGCACTACTTTTGACAAGGACCCGTAGGGCTCTGGTTAGAAGTAGTGCACTATACATGTGTACATGACCGTAAGTACATCTCAGAACACCCAAGGGCCAGGCCACCCATACAAAAATGTATGCACACACTACTGTAAGAAGCTTTGGATAAAGATGTCTGCTAATTGGTATTATGGTATTATTATATATTACATGCTATAGAGGACTGCAATGTACCGTACATGGACAATCATTCTACAGTTTTCATGTGCGTGCCCTGTGGACATACTGTATGATGTGATGATGAGAAAATACTGTCAGTGTAAATGTGCTGATGAACCATGGCAAAGAGACAAGAGCTGAGCCTAGTTTTATCCTTAATGCCTTATTTATGTACTTTAACGCCTGCCTTCATAGCCTTCCATAATTACACCCTCTTGTTTTCCACGTGTCGTGCCAACAAACTGAACTGGCCCTTTTATTTCGTTTCACTTAGTTAGGGCTGATGTCAGAGAGACAGATATGTTTCCAGGTCCCTCTCTACTTTTTGTCTAGCTGAGGATGCAAGAATCAACGGGGTGTTGATGGGTCGCATTAGTGCTGTCCATCACCTAAAAGTCTGTTAAGAGGTCTTACGATGTCAGGCTTCAGCCTTTCTGTCAGGCTTCCCAGCTTTTGCTTTCCTGATCCGTAAAAATGGGTGATGGCCCAGTCAGAAAGATGGGAGAGGCTGAGCAATCAGACACTGACTGCAAAAACAGACCGAGGACAGAGGGTCAAGTCGGAACAAAAAACCCATTCCACCACCACAGCGGTTGAGACACATTAAGTACAGGGACGATGACTGGAGTCCACTGACCATATAACAACACCCCCTCTTTAAGTTAAGGTGCAGCAAACCTCAGGAGATCAGTGCTGGGGAAACTCAAGCAGAAGTTGGAATTCAACAGTCCTTTCACACTGCTCCATGCCAAACCCAACACACAGACAGACACACAGACAGACGGGAGATGAACCCAACACACAGACAGACGGGAGATGAACCCAACACACAGACAGACGGGAGGTGAACCCAACACACAGACAGACGGGAGGTGAACCCAACACACAGACAGACGGGAGATGAACCCAACACACAGACAGACGGGAGATGAACCCAACACACAGACAGACGGGAGGTGAACCCAACACACAGACAGACGGGAGATGAACCCAACACACAGACAGACGGGAGGTGAACCCAACACACAGACAGACGGGAGATGAACCCAACACACAGACAGACGGGAGTTGAACCCAACACACAGGCAGGCAGGAGGTGAACCCAACACACAGACAGACGGGAGGTGAACCCAACACACAGACAGACGGGAGGTGAACCCAACACACAGACAGACGGGAGGTGAACCCAACACACAGGCAGACGGGAGGTGAACCCAACACACAGACAGACGGGAGGTGAACCCAACACACAGACAGACAGACGGGAGGTGAACCCAACACACAGGCAGGCGGGAGGTGAACCCAACACACAGACAGACGGGAGGTGAACCCAACACACAGACAGACGGGAGGTGAACCCAACACACAGACAGACGGGAGGTGAACCCAACACACAGACAGACAGACGGGAGGTGAACCCAACACACAGATAGACGGGAGATGAACCCAACACACAGACAGACGGGAGATGAACCCAACACACAGACAGACGGGAGATGAACCCAACACACAGACAGACGGGAGATGAACCCAACACACAGACAGACGGGTGGTGAACCCAACACACAGACAGACGGGAGGTGAACCCAACACACAGACAGACGGGAGATGGACCCAACACACAGACAGACGGGAGGTGAACCCAACACACAGACAGACGGGAGGTGAACCCAACACACAGACAGACGGGAGATGAACCCAACACACAGACAGACGGGAGGTGAACCCAACACACAGACAGACGGGAGATGAACCCAACACACAGACAGACGGGAGATGAACCCAACACACAGACAGACGGGAGGTGAACCCAACACACAGACAGACGTCTGTGAACACAGAGAGGGATAGAGTTTCCCACTTGGCAGCCCCAAAGAGACTCAAGATCACTTACCAGGGTCACAACGTGCATCCCCAAAATCCCCCCACACTCTCCCCACCTATATGAGACCTATCTGACACCCCTCTCCCTTAATACCGCAGACCCATCCATCAATAGCGGGTCGGGCCAGGGCCAGAACCTGGCCCTGTTCTCTCTGAGGACCTATAAAAGCCAAAGTGCTGACACAATGGTCCTTTTCTCCCTGGCCATGCTATGGAACCACCCTCTGCAGTTCCCTTCAACTGGTTTATCATTACTACTACAGCTATTGTAATTTATGCGGGGTCTCGTCGAGAAATGAAATATAAATAAATAATAGGGATGCAGAAAGAAAAATGGCCCAACGCAAAGTAACTGGGAGAAGTGATGGAGGAAAATAAGGAACTGTGGCCTGCGAACACCAGCAGTCCACTGAAACAAGACCCATAAGACATAACTCTATGTGTAGAAACCAACACAAATATCACAGGGCACTTTATAGACGGATTGCTGGATAAGCAATATGGGTTGAAGTCATGAAGCCAGAGGGGAACCTTCCAAATGGTTACCAGGGGACAGACTAGACATTGGTTCTCACACTATTGAACACAGAGAGCGATCATCGAAAACCACTGACTGCAGTGGTGGAAAAAAGAACACCCGGCAATTAGCACAAAGAACAGAAAGAGAGAGAGAGAGAGAGACCTTTTCCCCAGAAGCGACTTAGCCACAGCAGCAATAGCCAACCAACCATGTCGTGACCTGTACACCAGACACTCAGGAGAGGCTTGTAACTCAGGGACTACTGTACTGCAGTGCCACCGCAGCAGCCCAAAGCTAACAAATCTAGAACCACTTTCTTCCTCCCTGCTCCAGATCCTACTCCAGACACAATAGTGTTCAGGCTCAAGGGTAATACTTTTAAAGCGCAGTGGAACAAAGTAAAGGATGCAAAACATTTCTCAAGAGCTTTCAATAATACATTCCTGTTCTGTGCATCTCTGACAATTACTGTACAGGGACACTTCCCTCCAAAGAAAAACTCCAATCTAAAGAGAGGACAGGAAATAATGAATGGAGAAATAGGCCTACACATGCTGCCCAGAGAACAGTTCTGTTTGTCTCAATGTTCATATCCAACCACAGTTACTCTCCTCTAATGCAGTCATTTATGTTCATCTGGAACTAAACAGAATGTGCGTTTGGAGCGACCAGGCAATTAAAGCAGCATTCCTTCCTCTTAGATAATGGGCCGTTAAAACTTTTTAACAGGAGGATAAAAATGTCAGCGCATGGAAAAGGCGGAGAGGAGCCGAAGAGAGAGGCGGGACCGGGCCAGGGTGCAGATGGGCCCGGGGAGCAACAGGGCATCCAGGGGTTCCACGTCGCGACCTAGCGCCGTCCCGACGGCAAGCGGATGCCCTCAAAGAGACAGCAGATCCAGCTCACTGAGCCAAGCGCTACTGTTTAGACCCTTCTGCCAACCGTTGGTTCCCTTCAGCTCCCAAAGGCCCAGTTACAGCAGCAGCTTATTCACTTATTGGGAAGAGAGACAGGGCATAAACAGTCCCAGACAGGGAAAGTGGCAGTTGATTGTGGAATTATATTTTCCCATAGGATACATCTGCATGTCTGTGGTTAGGATGAAAGGCACCTAAACTACCAACAAACCTAATGACATTATTTCTATAGTATGTTTCCAAAACAATACTTGCATAGTTTTCTAATGATCCTAACTATTGTATTGCTAAGTGGTTTAAATACTTTTGGTTTAAGAGACTACATAAGACATGATTTTGAAGGCTTTTCTCACGTGCCTCTGCTTCTCTACCCGTGGGTGTATGGATTCTTTCTTGTTGCTGTTGTTGATGTGTGTTGTGTGTGTGTGTGTGTGTGTGTGTGTGTGTGTGTGTGTGTGTGTGTGTGTGTGTGTGTGTGTGTGTGTGTGGTGTGTGTGTGTGTGTGTGTGTGTGTGTGTGTGTGTGTGTGTGTGTGTGTGTGTGTCCATGTGTGTGTTTGTGACTGCATCCATCTGTATGTGTGTCTATTCTAGAGCACTTGCTGTGCAGGGTTTCCGTTAGGAAAATGTGGCGCTGTGACCTGGAAGATTTTAATTTACCGGCCATTTGAGAAATGTACCAGACCCATATGTATTGGGTGCATAACCAATTATGGCGTCCACCCACAGTGCTCAGAATGACAGAAATCACATTTAGATGATGGTAATGCAGCTGGACAGAACATGAAACTCATATAATGAAGCAGACAATAAAACGTAAATTTCAAACATTTGCAATTCGCGGGAAAACACAATTCTAAACAGTGCACCTGATAGCGGTTCAATATGTTACAGATATGAACATCTCTGTTAGAAAGCGGGGGGATCTAAAGATGCAACAACTAAGTTGGGTTGCTAATACGACTAGGATGGTGCCTTTGGTTTCTGGACAATGAAAGAAAGTTGATATGATAGAACAGTAGAGAAATGGCATAGTGGTGGGTTCAATAGAACAGGAGAGAAATGGCATAGTGGTGTGTCCAATAGAACAATAGAGAAATGGCATAGAGGTGGGTTCAATAGAACAGGAGAGAAATGGCATAGTGGTGGGTTCAATAGAACAGGAGAGAAATGGCATAGAGGTGGGTTCAATAGAACAGTAGAGAAATGGCATAGAGGTGGGTTCAATAGAACAGGAGAGAAATGGCATAGAGGTGGGTTCAATAGAACAGTAGAGAAATGGCATAGAGGTGGGTTCAATAGAACAGGAGAGAAATGGCATAGTGGTGGGTTCAATATAACAGGATAGAAATGGCATAGAGGTGGGTTCAATAGAACAGGAGAGAAATGGCATAGAGGTGGGTTCAATAGAACAGGAGAGAAATGGCATAGTGGTGGGTTCAATAGAACAGGAGAGAAATGGCATAGAGGTGGGTTCAATAGAACAGGAGAGAAATGGCATAGTGGTGGGTTCAATAGAACAGTAGAGAAATGGCATAGTGGTGGGTTCAATAGAACAGTAGAGAAATGGCATAGAGGTGGGTTCAATAGAACAGGAGAGAAATGGCATAGTGGTGGGTTCAATATAACAGGATAGAAATGGCATAGAGCTGGGTTCAATAGAACAGGAGAGAAATGGCATAGAGGTGGGTTCAATAGAACAGGAGAGAAATGGCATAGAGGTGGGTTCAATAGAACAGGAGAGAAATGGCATAGTGGTGGGTTCAATAGAACAGGAGAGAAATGGCATAGAGGTGGGTTCAATAGAACAGGAGAGAAATGGCATAGTGGTGGGTTCAATAGAACAGGAGAGAAATGGCATAGAGGTGGGTTCAATAGAACAGGATAGAAATGGCATAGAGGTGGGTTCAATAGAACAGTAGAGAAATGGCATAGTGGTGGGTTCAATAGAACAGGAGAGAAATGGCATAGAGGTGGGTTCAATAGAACAGGATAGAAATGGCATAGAGGTGGGTTCAATAGAACAGGAGAGAAATGGCATAGAGGTGGGTTCAATAGAACAGGAGAGAAATGGCATAGAGGTGGGTTCAATAGAACAGGAGAGAAATGGCATAGAGGTGGGTTCAATAGAACAGGAGAGAAATGGCATAGAGTTGGGTTCAATAGAACAGGAGAGAAATGGCATAGAGGTGGGTTCAATAGAACAGTAGAGAAATGGCATAGAGGTGGGTTCAATAGAACAGGAGAGGAATTGCATAGAGGTGGGTTCAATAGAACAGGAGAGAAATGGCATAGAGGTGGGTTCAATAGAACAGGAGAGAAATGGCATAGAGGTGGGTTCAATAGAACAGTAGAGAAATGGCATAGTGGTGGGTTCAATAGAACAGTAGAGAAATGGCATAGAGGTGGGTTCAATAGAACAGGAGAGAAATGGCATAGTGGTGGGTTCAATATAACAGGATAGAAATGGCATAGAGCTGGGTTCAATAGAACAGGAGAGAAATGGCATAGAGGTGGGTTCAATAGAACAGGAGAGAAATGGCATAGAGGTGGGTTCAATAGAACAGGAGAGAAATTGCATAGTGGTGGGTTCAATAGAACAGGAGAGAAATGGCATAGAGGTGGGTTCAATAGAACAGGAGAGAAATGGCATAGTGGTGGGTTCAATAGAACAGGAGAGAAATGGCATAGAGGTGGGTTCAATAGAACAGGATAGAAATGGCATAGAGGTGGGTTCAATAGAACAGTAGAGAAATGGCATAGTGGTGGGTTCAATAGAACAGGAGAGAAATGGCATAGAGGTGGGTTCAATAGAACAGGATAGAAATGGCATAGAGGTGGGTTCAATAGAACAGGAGAGAAATGGCATAGAGGTGGGTTCAATAGAACAGGAGAGAAATGGCATAGAGGTGGGTTCAATAGAACAGGAGAGAAATGGCATAGAGGTGGGTTCAATAGAACAGGAGAGAAATGGCATAGAGTTGGGTTCAATAGAACAGGAGAGAAATGGCATAGAGGTGGGTTCAATAGAACAGGAGAGAAATGGCATAGAGGTGGGTTCAATAGAACAGGAGAGGAATTGCATAGAGGTGGGTTCAATAGAACAGGAGAGAAATGGCATAGAGGTGGGTTCAATAGAACAGGAGAGAAATGGCATAGAGGTGGGTTCAATAGAACAGGAGCGAAATGGCATAGAGGTGGGTTCAATAGAACAGGAGAGAAATGGCATAGAGTTGGGTTCAATAGAACAGGAGAGAAATGGCATAGAGGTGGGTTCAATAGAACAGGAGAGAAATGGCATAGAGGTGGGTTCAATAGAACAGGAGAGAAATGGCATAGAGGTGGGTTCAATAGAACAGGAGAGAAATGGCATAGAGTTGGGTTCAATAGAACAGGAGAGAAATGGCATAGAGGTGGGTTCAATAGAACAGGAGAGAAATGGCATAGAGGTGGGTTCAATAGAACAGGAGAGAAATTGCATAGAGGTGGGTTCAATAGAACAGGAGAGAAATGGCATAGAGGTGGGTTCAATAGAACAGGAGAGAAATGGCATAGAGTTGGGTTCAATAGAACAGGAGAGAAATGGCATAGAGGTGGGTTCAATAGAACAGGAGAGAAATGGCATAGAGGTGGGTTCAATAGAACAGGAGAGAAATTGCATAGAGGTGGGTTCAATAGAACAGGAGAGAAATGGCATAGAGGTGGGTTCAATAGAACAGGAGAGAAATGGCATAGAGGTGGGTTCAATAGAACAGGAGAGAAATGGCATAGAGGTGGGTTCAATAGAACAGGAGAGAAATGGCATAGAGGTGGGTTCAATAGAACAGGAGAGAAATGGCATAGAGGTGGGTTCAATAGAACAGGAGAGAAATGGCATAGAGGTGGGTTCAATAGAACAGGATAGAAATGGCATAGAGGTGGGTTCAATAGAACAGGAGAGAAATGGCATAGAGGTGGGTTCAATAGAACAGGAGAGAAATGGCATAGTGGTGGGTTCAATAGAACGGGAGAGAAATGGCATAGAGGTGGGTTCAATAGGGAGGTGGATGGAAATACATTTGCCAAAATTATATAATTACACCTGTCTATATAAAAATAAATGAAGTCATTCAAAATACTTATCCAGAAAGCATGACTTAGCCAAAAGAGGAATTGAGGATCATTAGCTTATTAACCAAAATAGCCATGGATTGCTTAAAATCACACGTTTGTAGGTCTATGCCTATTTGGTAAGCTCGCAATTTGGGCAGCGCGAGTGGCAGTAGGCTAGCAGATTATTGAACAGCGGCTGTCAGTGAAAAGCACCTGAAATGTGTGTGTAAATAATGTGTCTTGAGTGTAATTTAAAATGTTGAGACAAGAAGAAGAAGGGGGGGGGGGGGGGGGGGTGTATGGAAAAGATATAGGTCGAGTCTCTCTCCAGAATGGCTCAGCTGTCTCCAGCCAATTCTTGTGCATTCATTGTTTCATTGTGTGAAATGTTTGCCCTTTGGTTTTGTATTTATTTAATCAATTCCCCATTACATATGTCACCAGTAGTAAATGTACCGTTAATCCCCGTCATTTTGAATTGTTGCGCAATGAATAGGTTTATAAAAGCACGTTTTACTCCAGCAACATCCAGCTGAGGAGCTGCAGGAGAAATCCCGCTCAAAATAGCATGCTGTGCACGTGTGATAGTTGTGTTGGACACAGGCACATTTAATGCCACTAAATGAATCAAATGAACCTATAGACCAATAAGCATGACAGTCAAATGTATTTCCATCAACTGGTATTTCCATCAAGGAATAAAAAGCATTGTTTTTGCGAATAATTTTTGGGGGGCAGGCAAAAGTTGTATTTAATGGCTTAAGAAAATAAAAACGGCCAAAAGCCGGCTAACGGAAACCCTGCTACTGTGGGACATGCCCCTCTCTACCTCACTCCTCATCCCTCATCCCTTCAAGGTCACCTCTGCTCTCCCTCTCCCAGCGGACCACCAATCCCCCCCCCGACAGAGAAGGGCACACAGAACAAAATAGAGCAACACAACACACCAGAGGCTTACCAGAATACCTGCACAAATAAAGGAGGCCACCCTCTCTCTTTAATAAAAATAAAAATGTCATTTCAATGCCACATTCTTTCTGAAATCAAAGGTAGACCAGTTGAAAGCAGCCGTCTGTCTGACAGGAGAAGGAGACATGATTCAGGCTGGCCCTCTGGGTAAAGCAATGACGGCAAAGTGTTTGTGGAAAACCCCCTCTGACTCTAAGGCAGTCCACTGTGGCATGCTGGCCCAGCTAGCTTAAAAATGGCCTTCAACAAACCCGACTATGAAAAAGAATGCCCGCCACAAAAGAAGTATGGAGGATTCAACAGTAGGGAAGCCAATACTTGCTAGAGCCAAAGCCACTGATGTATATATTTGTTATATTTGTTATATTTGTTGAAGCGTGGGGAGCCATGTGGCCAATGAAAGCCCAGTCTAGACAAATAGGGAACAGCAACTGAAGGCAAATTAGAAATGGAGATGAGAGAAAGTGGGGGGGAGGGCAAAAGAGACAGAGAGAGGGAGGGAGAGAGAAGGAATGAAAAAGAGGGTGAGAGGGAGAAAATTACAGAGAAAGAGAAAGCGAGAGAAAGAAACTGAAAGAGAGAGAGAGAGAAAAAGACAGAATGGAGGAGAGCGACAGTGTCCTGTAGGTCTTCTAGAGAAACAGTCTTTGATGCTGGACTAATGGTGAGACTTAATAGGTAGCCATGGGAGTGCGGGACGTTCCACTCGCTCCACTTCCCCAGAATAGGAAAAGAGCCTAGTTATACGGTCGGACTGCAGAGCAATGGAGCAGCCACTCCTGCACTTGTAAAAACAGCTCTGCGGCCAGCATACAGCCAGACAGGCAGGCATGCTGAGATCCAGCTCCAGGAATGGGAAGGGACACTTCAAGCCCTTCACAATAGGGGTTCCAGGCAGGAGAAAAAGAGAGGCTTCTCTTTTCACACGACTGGCTATAGCCAGCCATGGCTCACCATATCATATAATGGGAAACACTTAAGAATACAAATAATCTCTCAACGCATAGAGAAAAAAAACAGAAATAGAAATAACAGTCATAGTCCTGTGTGCCGTGTATAAAACAAGCACCTGATACTCTCCATGGCAACGCAGATAAAGGAGTTAGATAAATTAGGGACAATTAGCTACTACTCTGTTCAGCAAGTGGGCTACATGTACCCTGGTGATGAAGAATTTTTAATGTCAGGGATCACTGGCACCTATCTCAGCTTCTCTCATACTAAAATAATGTAGCCGCAGTGAAGCAGCAAAACTATGACGCCACCATGTGTAATGGATGTTATCACATTTATAGCAAAATTCCTGCTGCAGTTATGGCCTGGACATGAAATCAAATGTCCTGATGTACACAAATGCTATAATAGAATGTGTCTCAAAAACTGCCTTAAGCTAAAGTAAATTAAAAACTCTAGCATGTGTGTGTGTGTGCGTGTGTGTGTGTGTGCATGTGCCTATATTCGTGTGTGAGTGTGTACATGCGTCTGTATGTGTGTCTGCACATGCGTCTCTGTGTGTGTGTGTGAGTGTTAGACGAGATGAGAGACCCTGCCAGCAAGTCTCATTGCACAAGGGCAAACAACCCCCCTGGGATGCTACTGAAAGCTCCAAACACAGGAAGTGGTTTTCAATGACGAAGTAAACATTTCCAGGAATGGAAAGGATAGTCATGTTCTACAGTAAAGGGAAGAGATTATAAGGAACTCATTGGTCGTCCCAATGGTCAGGTAGCTGACTAAAAATGACTGAATGTGAATTGAGTGGTAAACGTCCAGTGTAAACAAAGGACACTTAGTTATATTCTCTGATTCATCAACGTAATGTATAAGTAGCTATGGTAACCACGTTTGAAAGAGCTGAGGAAAATGATGTGCTAGACACTTGTCAGCCATCAACCCACTTCAAGACTATAGCACATTGATTGGTATGATTAGTATATACCACACAATTCTCAAGGCCCTCTCCAAGATCTCTGTATACCTGATATCCTGAGACTGATGTGAGTGTAGTGGGTACTTGCATTGCCAAGGCCTCGTGTCATGAAGCATCTGTCATTTTGATCAGTTTGATTGTGTGATTGGGAATGGGAGGTAATTAACAGTATCTCCGTCTCTCTGATGAAAGGCTCTAATGGGTTCCCACAGAACATCTGTGTTAGAAGATTAGAATCATCAGGTATAGAACAACCTGCACGCTACAATAAATACCTATTTTCTCTACAATGTTATGTTACCTTTTGGTGTAATGTATGTTGAAAAATCAGCAGTTTGCCAGTTAAACAAGTACAGTCTGAAACGGAATATAGCCCATCAGTGTACACCATAGGTACTGTCATTCCGGATATTTAAAAACAATACTGAAACTAAAATTATAGATGTCTGAGTTGACTGAGCAGCACGGAATTCCTGAAGGAGGCATTCCCATCTGCCAGACTCAGTCTCACGCACATAT